>NC_079189.1:344391386-345024243 GCF_029499605.1 Hyla sarda | reverse complement strand
CTTTCCGGAGCCAGTTGATATATATAAAAAAAAAGTTTTGGCCTGGGATACCCCTATAAAGTCTTCTGAAATAATGACCCCTAAATCCCTTTCCTCAGATACTGAGGTCAGGACTGTGTCAAATAATCTATATTCTGCCCGAGGGTTTTTACACCCCAGGTGCATTATCTTGCACTTATCCACATACAATTTTAGTTGCCAGAGTTCTGACCATTCTTCTAGTTTGCCTAAATCCTTTTCCATGTTACGAATCTTTCACCAGCAAAAAAATAAAAAATAAATAAAAAACACACTTTACTATCGAGACCTGCAATATCATAAAGATATTAACCCCTTAACAACCAAGGATGTATATTTACGTCCTTGGCCGGCTCCCGCCATATAACGCTGAGTCATGCTGTGACCCCCTGTCATATGGGGTCGGTGTCGGTCCCGGCATGTTACATGCCGGGACCTGGGGCTAATAGCGCACGGCAGCGATCGCGGTCCTGCGCGCTATTAACCCTTTAGACGCGGCGTTCAAAGTTGAATGCCGCGTCTAAAGCGAAAGTAAAAGCTTCCCGGCTGCTCAGTGGGGCTCATCGGGACCACCGCAGTGAAAATGCGGTGTCCCGATCAGCTAGGAAGCTAGTGGAGGTCCTCTTACCTTCCTCCGACCCGTCCATTCGGCGAATGATTGCTCCAAGCCTGAGATGCAAGCTGGAGCAATTGACCGCTGATAACACTGATCAATGCAAAGCTATGGCTTTGCAGTGATCAGTGTATAAGATCAGTGTGTGCAGTGTTATAGATCCCTATGGGAGCTATAACACTGCAAAAAAAAAGTGTAAAAAAAAAAAACTGTTAATGAATGCAATTTAACCCTTTTCCTAATAAAAGTCTAAATCACCCCCCCTTTCCCTTGAAAAAAATCCATGTAAATAAAAATAAATATAAACATATGTGGTATTGCCGCATGCGTAAATGTCCAAACTATAAAAATATATCATTAATTAAACCGCACAGTCAATGGCGTACACGCAATTTATATGGTCACTTTATGGTCACTTTTTATATCATGAAAAAATGAATAAAAAGCTATAAAAAGTCTGATCAATACAAATGGTACAGCTAAAAACTTCAGATCACGGCACAAAAAATGAGCCCTCATACTGGCCCATACGTGGTAAAATAAAAAAGTTATAGGGGTCAGAAGATGACAATTTTAAACGTATACATTTTCCTGCATGTAGTTATGATTTTTAGGGTATCATTTTAATCGTATGGATCTATAGAATTAAGATAAGGTGTCATTTTTACCAAAAAATATACTGCGTAGAAACGGAAGTCCCCAAAATTTACAAAATGGTGTTTTTCTTCAATTTCGTCGCACAAATTTTTTTTGCCGTTTCACCGTAGCTTTTTGGGTAAAATGACTGACATCATTACAAATTAGAATTGGTGGAGCAAAAAATAAGCCATCATATGGATTTTTAGGTGCAAAATTGAAAGGGTTATGATTATTAAAAGGTGAGGAGGGAAAAACGAAAGTGCAAAAGCGGAAAAAACTGTGGTCTTTAAGGGGTTAAACAAAATTGGTCCCAGTACAGATTCCTTGGGTACCCCACAAGACCTTGCTCTGAATTGACATAAGGTAACTGGCACGCATGGTCTCTTGATTCTCCCATAAATATGCATGATCATCTTTTCCAATGATGAGATAGGAAATGAACTGCTGCCAGAAGTGTCTCAAACGGGTTTATGGTTTGTGGCAACAAAGGATAGGATATGCTAAAATTCTAAGTCCCTGATATTTCCTTTTTCTATTTTCTGTCATTGAGTTGCAGCTTAGAGGCCCCATATACCTTAGATAAGACGAGTATGCCAACATTTGTGGGGTTAGTCGAAATTTGTCGAATTTGTGTAGCCAGCTTTATTAGACACATATTCCTGCCAAAGACCAATATCAGTGATGAGATATAATGCCAGAGACACTGGTGGCTCCACTTTCTCATGCCATGCTTCTGTGAGACATCATAGAAAGTTCCAAAGTTTAATAGTCAACTATGTAAACAGTAGTGTTGCTCGCGAATATTCGCAATTCGAATATTATTCGCGAATATCGCATATTCGCGAATTCGCGAATTTTGCGAATATAGCGCTATATATTCGTAATTACGAATATTCGTTTTTTTTTTTTTTTTTTTTTTTTTTTTTTTCTTCACAGTACACATCACAGTGATCACCCCTCTCTGCTTCCAGCTTGTGTGGTGTAAAGAAGGCTCTAATACTACTGTGTGAGACTGGCGAGCGAAAATTCGCATATGCGAAAATTAGCATCTGCGAATTTTCGTATATGCGAATTTTACCTTATGCTAATTTTCACATCTGTAAATTTTCGCATATGCGAATATTCGCATATGCGAAAATAAAACGAGGATATAACGAATATGCGAATATTCGCGAATATATGACGAATATTCGTTCATATATTCGCGAATATTCGCGAATTCGAATATGGCCTATGCCGCTCAACACTAGTAAACAGCTGTGGGTGCGGAGTGAATGTTTGTTTATATACCGGTGAGTTCTTTTTATGATCTGTCATGTCCCGAGCTTACAAAGCATGTAGAGTAAATGCTCTCATACACCATCAACCAGAAAAACTCACTTTGGTGTTCAAAGCTTAATGAATACTCCCTTTTCATTTGTGTTCTCATCCAACAGGAACAGATATATTTTATACATAAATATTTGCCAATTTTTCATCACATACCAATTAACAATCTCCAGCTCCTTGTTTTTACCAAGCAAAACATTTCAATCTATCTGTCTATTCCAGTTTGTAAACTGAATTGGCTTCTTAAATTGTGTAACAGATTCCCCTTCCCTGCGGTTTCTTATTCTGCAGTTATACCGCAGGAGCCGTTTCATTTATACTTAACAGCTACACAGTGACAAAAGTACCACAGTCAGCGACTTTCTGTACCATGGTAGCCAATCAACTTTATATAGGAACTATTACTTTCAGTACAGCTTGATACCAAAATAACTCTTTTTACTGGGAGATGGTTGTGGTGACATAGCATTTCCAAGATTACATTGTAGAAGCAGGGGTGGATCCAGATCCTAGTCTCGGGAGGGACACTATCAGAGTATTGTGCAGTGGTCGACATACCCCCTCCCATAGACTTGCATTGAGTGGCGTGGCATGGCGTCACAAGGGGCGGGGCTGTGAAGTCACAACCCCCGCAGCCCGCACCCAGAGTTCGGAACAAAATGTTCCGAATGCTGGGGCAGTGGAGTACCCCTTTAAGTACTCAGCATTGTTCCCCCCACATTAGGTTGTCAGCATAGTTCCCCCCACATTAGGTTGGCAGTATAGTTTCCCCACATTAGGTTGGCAGTATAGTTCCCCCCACATTAGGTTGGCAGTATAGTTCCCTACACATTAGGTTGGCAGTATAGTTCCCCTACATTAGGTTGGCAGCATAGCTCCCACCATTAGGTTGGCAGTATTGTTCCCCCCACATTAGGTTGGCAGTGTAGTTCCACCTACATTAGGTTGGCAGTATAGTTCCCCCACATTAGATAGGCAGTATAGTTCCCCCCACATTAGGTTGACAGTATTGTTCCCCCCACAGGAGGTTGGCAGTATAGTCCCCCCACATTAGGTTGGCAGTATAGTTCCCTCACATTAGGTTGGCAGTATAGTTCCCTCACATTAGATAGGAAATATTGTTCCCCCCACATTAGGTTGGCAGTATAGTCTCCCCACATTAGGTTGACAGTATAGTTCCTCCACATTAGGTTGGCAGTATAGTTCCCCCACATTAGTTTGGCAGTATAGCTCCCCCACATTAGGTTGGCAGCATAGTTCCCCACATTAGGTTGGCAGTATGGTCCCCCCACATTAGGTTGGCAGCATAGTTCCCCCCACATTAGGTTGTCAGCATAGTTCCCCCACATTAGGTCAGCAGTATAATTCCCCCCGCATTAGGTTGGCCGCATAGTTCCCCCACATTAGGTTGGCAGTATAGTTTCCCCACATTAGGTTGGCAGTATAGTTTCCCCCACATTTGGTTGGCAGTATAGTTCCCCCCACATTAGGTTGGCAGTATAGTTCCCCCACATTAGGTTGGCAGTATAGTTCCCCCACATTAGGCTGGAAGTATGGTTCCCCCCACATCAGGTAGGCAGTGGCCCCCACAGACATACAACCTTCAGCCATATACAGTGTATGGCTGGAGGCTGTATGTCTGTGTACTTCCCCACTTCATTGCTCCGACCACTTCTACTCAGGTCAGGGTTCATGATCAGTCATGATTGGGGTAAGAGGTCTCGAGACCGGAGGAGCAGTGGTCGGAGCACCCAAGATGACGTGCCGCTGATAACTCACCATGTGTGCGTCCTCACTGCTCCACTCCGCTCTGCTCTGTTACTATGGGTGCACGAACTGGACGTCAGTGATGTCCTTGCGTGTGCTACCTCCTGGCAGCCCCTGCGTTTTTAAAGTTAATGTGGGGCCGCAGAAAGGTAACCGGGACATTAATTGCCCCATTGCCCCCCACCCCCACGATCCACCAATGTGTAGAAAGAGTTAACTAATCTACAATTAGGGTTTTGTTTACATTAATTATAGTTTAAATTGCTAATATTTCTGAATATTCACACATTTTAAAATAAGACATTTAGATGGTTGTAAGACTGCCACATTTTAAAATCTGTGTTACAGCAGAGTGTTGGTACAACAACTGGTCTTGTGATCTAAAGATCATCATGTTGCTGTCAGTTCAGGCTTGTCAGATAGAGATTTCTGACTGCAATAAAGACTTTTAAATGTAGCCACATCATGGTAGGTTAAAAACAGCCTCATATATTTAATTCTTTATTTTTTCATTCTGTTGTCATTTTGTTGCTTATTTTTGTATTGTTGATGCATTTTCATAATGTCCTAATTATGACTGATCCATCAGACTACTAGAAATAACCTATACTAATACAATACTAGTGCATTTGGATATGTACTGTGTGCACAATAATAATAACCAGAGTTACAAAGTAGAAGTATATAATGAACAATCACATTTGGAACAACAGATGCCTAAAATCTTGTGTCCAGTAAGGCTAGCTTCACATTGCCGTTTGCATTCAATTCATTCAGGGTCCGATACGCTCTTTTTTTTTTCTTAGGTCAAGCGGACCCTGAAACAGAACGGATGCAAATGGCTTCTGCCGGGTCTTGATGGACCCAATTCACTTACACGGGGTCCGTCTGTGAACCTGCAATTTTACAGGAGTTCATCGGAGAGAAAAAATTGTGCTTGCACTATTTTTTTCTCCACTAAACTTGACCGAACTGCTGGCTCCACCTAACTGAGCCCAATGGTAGTGTGAACGAGCCCTGAAGTAACACTTCACATGATTGGCCTTTAACTTATATGTTGACCTCTTCTCTCATTTAAGTCTTTCCCCAAAGGCAGATTTCTGGGGCCTGGAGGTGTGGTGCAAGCATTTCTGAAACAGCCCCACTTGTTGGCTGTTCCTAAACCAGGATTTTAAGAGGGTAGTGAGACTAGATGAACCATAGACAGACATCCGAAAGAACAAAACACAATACCTGGCTACGTGTGGTTAGTCATAGATGCAAGCATTGGGTTGTACCTTTGGTACCTCAACAACAACATAACACAGTGGCCCAACTAACCCAGCAGCACAAAAGCAGGCAAGTAAGACAAATTTTCACAATGTCATCTGACAGACTTTGCCTCGATTGAGCTTCAATAGCTGAAGGGTGACAAAGGGTGCCATTGATGACCTCATATCATTACAAAGAAAACCTTGCATGGGCCAAGGAATGTTGTCATTGTACCTTGGATATGTAGCAGAAGGTTGCTTTGTGTCATAAGTTCCTGCTGAACCATAAAGATGGCTGGGTAAATAGCAACATGCTTATGATTGCACTGCTGGGGTTCAACAAGCCAGTGGTGGTGGTCATGGTCTAGGGAGCTTTTCCTAGCATGTCCTAGAGCCATTGGCCATCATACCTTGAATGGAATCCTCAAATATATTCTTGAATGGAGAATGCTACAGGATTTAAATATCTAAGTTTTGTCAATTTAAAGGGGTACTCTGGTGAAAACCATTTATTTATTTTATTTATTTATTTATTTTCATATCAACTGGCTCCAGAAAGTTAAACAGATTTGTAAATTACTTCTATTAAAAATTGTAATCCTTCCAATACTTATCAGCTGCTGTTTCCTACAGAGGAAGTTGAGTTGTTCTTTTCTGTCTGTAAACATTGATCTCAGCTGACACCTCTGTCTGTATCGGGAACTGTGCAGAGTAGAAGCAAATCCCCATAGCAAACCTATACTGCTCTGGACAGTTCCTGATTTACAGGGGTGTCAGCAGAGAGCACTGTGGTCAGACTAGAAATAACTACTCAACTTCCTCTGGAGCATACAGCAGCTGATAAGTGCTGGAAGGATTTAAAATTTTTAATAGAAGAAATTTATAAATATTTTTAATTATCTGGCACCAGTTGAGTTAAAAAAAAATTCCCACCAGAGTACCCCTTTAAATGTTGGGTAGTAATAAAATTTTAGGTAAAATAAGTAAACAATAGGATTGTTTATACTTTTATCAAAATCCTTACAAAACACTGTATGAAAAGTATGCCTATGATTGTATCAAATCATTTAGTGTAAGACAGTTATCTCTTTTAATGTACAACGAAAATAGAGAAACATAGCCGCACATCCAACATTTTGTATTTGGATCTACTTGCTACTCAGCATAATTAAAAAACTAACAGGTTGTTAGTATACATTTTGATCAAAAAGTACAAGCCCACTCGCCACATCAAGGTCACCTAGTGAGAGTGGGTCCCTAACCTAACACTGGCATAGCGCTGGGCGACGACCCCTGCCTCCGCTACACCAAGCCCACAGGGGGAATGACCCAGTGGCCAGGCAACCCCACTCCGGGCCACACCACAGACAAAGCATCACAGAAACAATGGCTGCTACAGAGCACCACTCCATTGTGAACACCTACCATGTGCTCCCTGTCTCTTTTAATGTTCACTCTTCTGTGAGCATGTTTATAGGTTATCAATAGAATTTGATGGCAGACGGAGGTCCACTCACCTGCCTCTGCCAATTTCCTGGGGTCTTCTACTCTGATCTGTCTTCCAGCAGACCAGAGCAGAAGATCGATGATAATACAGATCAGTGATATGCCTTTGCATAGCACTGAAAAGTATTAGCAATCTAATGATTGCTATAGATAATACACTACGGGGACATAGAGAGTTAAAAAATAAAGTGAAAAAGCCCCTCCTCCAATGGAAATTTTAATCCCCCGTTTCCCCATTTAACTCCAAAAAGTAATATCAAATAATATTTACTGCATGCGTAAATCTTCAATTTATCAAAATGTAATGTTAATGATCCCGTTTGGTGTGAATGTTAAAAAAAAGTATGAAATTACTGCTTTTTGATCACATCACATTCCCAAAAAAGTAATAAAAAGCTATTAAAAAGTCACGTATACACAAAAGTGGCACTAAGACAAACTACAGGTCATGGCGCAAAAAAATCAGCCTTCATACAGCCCCATATATATGAAAAAACTGAAAAGTTAGAGGTGGTCAAAATAGGGCAATTTTAAACATACTTATTTTGAGATTTTTTAAAAGCTGTACAATAACAGAAAAGTTTGTAAACATCGGTATCATTTTAATTATATTGACCCACTGAAAACATGTCATTTTACAGTAAAATGTACAGCGTGAAAAAAAAACCTCAAATTTGCAAAAATGTGGTTTCATTTAAATTTCCTCACACAAATAATAATTTTTTGGGTTCATTTTATGTAAAAAATAATTATGTCAAGTACAATTGGTTGTGCAAAAAACAAGCCCTAAGTCAGTAGATGGAATTATAAAAGAGTTATGGATTTTAGAAGGTGTGCAGGAAAAAAAAGGAAAACGCAAAAATAAAATTGGCCTGGTCTTTAAGGAGGTACTCCACTGGAAAACTTTTTTTTTGTAATCAACTGGTTAACCAGATTTGTAAATTACTTCCATTAAAAAAATCTTAATCCTTCCAGTACTTTTCAGCTGCTTTTATGATCCACAGCAAGTTCTTTTCATTTTGAATTTCCTTTCTATATGACCACAGTGCTCTCTGCTGACACCTCTGTCCATTTTAGCAACTGTCCAGAGCATGATAAGTTTTCTATGGGGATTTGCTCCTGCTCTGGACAGTTCCTAAAATGGACAGAGGTGTCAGCAGAGAGCACTGTGGTCAGACAGAAAGGAAATTCTAAAAGAAAAGAACTTCTTGGGGATCATAATAGCAGCTGGTAAAAATCTTGTTTTCTATAGGAGTACCCTTTTAATATCTTCAGCCAAGCAATTTACTAATATTTCATTTTAGATGAGCACCAGGAGCAAAAGCCAAGGAAAATGTGGACTCTAGAAGCAAATTTGTAGTTCAACTTATAGAGGACCTATAGCAAAACATGAGTTTTTACTTTTCTTAATAGCATGAATATCATCTGATGGGTGGGATTATACAGTCAGGAGGTATGATATACATTAAGAGGAGCCTAATACACCCCTCCAAACCCTGACTGTATAATCCCACCCATCACCTGGTTTACTCCCATTATTAAATATAAGTACATGCCCATTTGACTGAGTCCCCGAATAATCAGACAAACTATGACCTTATATCATATTATTCCCCTATTATTATGGGAAGGCATATTAAGGTGTGTGATCAGGGAACCCTCATTTATTTAAAGATAAAATCTCACTATTTGGCTTGGCTACAGCTTCTCTTTAACTCCTCCTACAGGTATGATGGCCCAAGTACTCTTTTAGTAAGAATAAATAGAAAATCATGAGTTAACAACTGATTTTTCCAGTGGGCACAGTAAACAGCTGTCATCTGGGAAAACTTATCGTACATAGTTTCATCTCACTCAAATATCCGGGTACCTACAGTTTCCACTTTTTATGCATTGTTTTTGGTATGTGTGTTTTGGAAGCAGCGGTTGAACAATGAACATGTCATTTCACTGAATACTTTTAACATATTTGATTTTGCTGCACTCTGACAAGCGTTTTATTGTTGTTTTTATGATTAATGTTTATTTTATCTTATCACTATAATTCTTACCATGATTCTAAATGTTTTGACATTTATACTTGGGCTTGTATAAAGACATACTGCCCAACTATTGGCCAGGAGCAATGAGAAGTACAAAAAATGAAAGAGAGAAGTAAGTTCCTGTAGAGGTACAAGTGGTTGTGACAAAATTATTATTCTCATCACCCTACAGCACGGAAGTAATTGAGTGTAAAAAAGCTGTGTATTATGTAAAATGATTACTGCCTTTAAGCTACAATAAACAATGATGTTCATGCGGTAGGGCTGTTAAACAGTAGAACAAATGATTGTGGCCTGCTGATTTTGCACAGCCTGGGTCAATACTAAAATGTGTCTTTTCTTTCTATCCCTAATATGCAAATGTTTTAATTACTAGAAGTGTCTGCATTGCATGAAGCTGAAAAAAAAATACAAAGAACTATTTATTCCTCAACCAGATTGTCAAAAGTGACTCATATCTTATATAACTTAGCGGCTTTCAGCATTCACAAGGTCTTAAGTTCTGCCATACTGTGTAGAAGTGAGAAGCCTATTAGTTTAATTAAGGAAAAAGTTGTCAGCATGAGGCATATTTTGGGGGAAAAGTCTTAATATTAACTAAATTAATATGCATACAGTATGATAATTACTGGAGAAACCCAGCGTCTAAACATTTCACGTGATGTAGGGTAACGTCAGAAGATGTTATCAAATTGATGTTGGTAAACTAAGACCCCTGCTGTAAGGACCACAAGCTCTATAGATACTACAGAAAGAATAATGGATTTAATTGGCTGGAATGCTACAACACTATTTTAATGATACTCTGCCAAGATTTAAATGGGAAAGTAGAAGCTTACTCTAGATTTTAAATGGTCTCAGTCGTTTCAACAAATATAAGAAACTTTGTTATGTATCTTATCTTATCAAATATGCTTTCTCCTCCTCTTATCAAGCTTTTCTCCTCTCCCCCACTAAGCTGTCGTACAGTCTGAAAATCAACTCTGTTGTGTCTCTTGGGGTCCTGCAGCTCAGTGTAAGATCACATTACAAGCTCCCAATACATGTCTATGGATCAAGGGAGGGGTGAGGATAAGAAATAAAAAGGAGTGACAAGAAGCTTCAGAAAGATTAAAAGAAAGAGACTACACATGAGCCACTGAAAGTAAAAGATCTTACTGCAGGGCTTGTTTTACAGTTCAGACTGTTGTGCTCTGTAAAGCAGCAGTGCTCTATAACTCCCTCCATGCTGCTGCTGTTTTTAGCCTGATTATAGAGACACAGAAGTGCAGGCTCCCTTCATGTGTATGTTTAGTGCTTGGCAGACACTATATACATTAGGCTCCACCCACCAGCTTAGGGAAATCTGAAAATTAAAGAGGAAGTCTGCAGATCTGAAATCTGCTGAAAATATCTTATACAATTTCTATACTGGCCCAAAAAATTGCTTCTCCTTATGAACACACACAGGGCAGCTCGTTTTAAAAAGACACCCAAAACGATAGCTGCAATTTAAGTGGTGTAGGTAGGATACAGGCATTTTAAGAAAATATTTTGCACCATTAAAGGGGTTCTTCACTGCTCTACCTTCCGGAGCTCTGCTCGCAGCGTCCGGAAGTTTATTACTCTGAACGCTGTGTGCGGCTTCCGTATTTGAGGCTGCCCCCTCATGACGTCACGCCCACCCCCTCGTGACATCACGCCCACCACCTCATCGAAAGTCTATGGGAAGGGGGCGTGACAGCAGTCGCTCCCCCTTCCCATAGACTTTCGTTGAGGCGGTGGGCATGACGTCATGAGGGGGCGGCCTCGAACACGGAAGCCACACACAGCGTTCAGAGTAATAAACTTCCTGACGCTGAGGCTTGGGGAGCTCCGGAAGGCAGGGCAGTGGAGAACCCCTTTAATATGTTCTGAGTTTCTACTTATCATTGTACAAACAAAACCACACGCTAGTGTATAGTTTTCAAGCACTTTTTCCAATATTCATGCATATTCATTATGAGAACATTAAACAATGTCCCAGTGTGTGCAAAGTTTGCAGTTACTTGATACTGTAAATACCATAAATATTTTGGAATACTACAAAGAAAGAAACGTAACTCAAAAAGTGTTCAGGACTAAGGACAGTTCCTCAATAATATAATATAGCAACTTTGGTTGCAAGTAAAAATAATATTAAGAGTTTATTGCATATTGGCAAATATTAGGAAGTGACCTGCATTTTACCACCTGAATAATATAATGCAATATAAAAAATAGCTAAAAAGCTTGTCAACTAGAACAAGTAACTGAAGATAAGTGAAGAGAAGAAATGAATGTGTGAGAGGGGAAAGAGATGAAACTTGAGTTTCTGAGTGAGGCTAAGGCCGCTTTCAAACAGCACACTATTTTCCTGAAAAGACCACATTTTTTAGACTTTTTTTTTTTATGTAATTTTTGAGTGCATTTTTCATTTCCTAAAATGTAATGGCCAGATGTTACATTACAGTATAGTAAATATATACTCTACATACATAGCATTTTGGACTATTGCCGTTTTTGTGAAAATGTTGCATGCTCTCGGTACGCCCCGTACATTTTCTCTTTTCTGCATTTTTTTCTACATTTGATTCTCTTTAGCATTCTAAACATTTTATTTGTAAAATTACCTTATGCATAAATAAAAAAATGCCACCAAAATGCTGGTGGAAACAACACAAAGATGCATGTTCAATTTATAAATTGCAATGTTAAATACATTTTTCATGTAGTCTAAAATGCTATAATAGTCCCCGAAGCATGTTCACTCCGGGTCTGATTACTGGCGATCACGGGGGCCGGAGCATTGTGACATCACGGCCCCACCTCCATGTGACGTCATGCCCCACCCCCTCAATGTAAGCATATGGGAGGGGGTGTGTCAGCTGTCACGCCCCCTCCCTTAAGCTTACATTGAGGGGGCGGAGCGTGACATCACACGGGGCGGGGCAATGACGTCAAAATGCTCCGGCCCCCGTGATCGCCAGTAATTAGACCCGGAGCGAACATGCTTCTGGGACTGATTATAGCATTTTAGGCTACATGAATAGTTTATTTCATTACATCAGGAGATGTATATGCTATATGTATCCATGGGTGGCCAACCAATGGTAGGTGTGTGAATTGCAGTCTGTTTAGGGTTATGTTAGAATGTTATGATTTTGCATTTGTATCATTAAAGTATTGAAATCTTAAGCAAAATTCAAGGGAAGGTAATAGAAGACATGCATGTACAGTATATCCTAAGTGTAACAAATTGAATAGACATTCATGGGATCTGAAGTCATCCTGATGTTGAAACATTTGTACATATTTACAGTGGAAATCTTTCTTCATCTTTCCATTGACATATTAAAAAAAGCATGCTGCTTACCTTTGGGGCATGTTATTTTTAGCCATAGCTTATGCAACCAAACATGTTTGTGACAGCAAAAAAAGTATCAAACACTTTTATGCATTTCATTTTCTCATTTCTGTAGCATAAAATAACTTTTCTATATTTTCTATATTAACAAAGGCACCATCTTTTATTAAAGTATTGTTATATTTTGAAGTATAAATAATTGGTATTTATTCTTTTGAAAAACATACCCAAAAATTTGTACAAGCAATAGAACGATCACTTATATAACTGCAGTATTATGCATATTTTAATGGGATTGGTGTGATCTTGTGAATGTCACTCCAAGTCTTGTGCTTCTCTTTTTTCTAACAACTCTCTATTGGTTCAGAGTTTGTCTTGTGTTCTTTAATATAAAACTGGCTATTTCAGGGAGGAACTCTTGTAATGAATATTGCTTAACGTAATCATATAAATATTTTTCACTGTGTTATTACATAATAAGTGTAAACAAACTGTGATCAATACACAATAATAGATGATAGATAGATATGAGATAGATAGATAGATATGAGATAGATAGATAGATATGAGATAGATAGATGTCACGCCGAGCGCTCCGGGTCCCGCTGCCTCCCTTGAGCGCTCGCGGCGTGTCTCTACATGCAGCTCTCCGCTCGGCACCGCTGACCGCGAGCGCTGCCCCCGTGTCTCCAGAGGGGACGCGATGCGAGGCACGGGATGTGCCCGCTCTCAGATCGCGCCCCATGTCTCTCACCTGCCTGGTCCTCCTGCTCAGTCCCGGCGCGCGCGGCCCCGCTCTCTAGGGTACGCGCGCCGGGTCGCTCAGATTTAAAGGGCCAGTGCACCATTAATTGGTGCCTGGCCCAATTAGTTCCAAACACTCCCAACACTATAAAAACCCACTTCCCCTTCCTGTCCCTGCCGGATCTTGTTGCCTTGTACTAGTGAAAGCGTTCCCGTGTGTCTTTTGCCTGTGTATCCAGACCCTTGCCATTGCCCTAGACTACGAACCGTTGCTGCCTGCCCTGACCTTCTGCTACGTCTGACCTTGCCTTTTGCCTAGTCCTTCTGTACCGCGCCTGACTCAGCAGTTAATGAGGTTGAGTCGCTATCGGGTGGAACAACCTGGGGGTTACCTGCCGCTGCAAGTCCATCCCGCTTTGCGGCGGGCTCTGGTGAAAACCAGTAACCCCTTAGATTCCGTTCCCTTGGTATGGCCCACGCCATCACCTCACTGACATAGAGAATCCACTACCTTTGTCTAACCCGCATACCACTCCGGATCCTGACAATAGATAGATAGATACAGATAGATAGATAGATAGATAGATAGATAGATAGATAGATATGAGACAGACAGATAGATAGATAGATAGATAGATAGATAGATAGGAGATAGATAGATAGATAGATAGATATCTAGGGAGGATGCCGCAGCACACAAAAGTAGTTTGAGTGTAAAAAACAGTGGTTTATTCCATGAAAATACAAGCAAGCGACGTTTCAGCTGCCAGTGCAGCCTTTTTCAAGCAACACAATAGTGACCATACAAAGTATTTATATGTAAATGAACAAACACATCAATCAAGTAGGTGGTACATCAATTAGTGAAAGGAAGTTACAAAAGGTGCATTTAAGATATAGGGTCACTTCGACCACTATAATGACAATATTGCACAAGTGCCCAGTGATATATTAAAATTAAATTACATATGAAAAAGCTACACATATTGTAGAAATGACATTTTAACAATAATTACAACAGGTGAATCGGATAATTAATAAACAAGCAAGGCGGGGGCAAGGTGGTCGCACCCATCGTACCTGTCTCTATGTGTAGAGTCATCGTTGCTATGGGTAACAGTAGAGTCCGGTTGTATAGTACATGTCTCCACGCGCTCAGAACGCCAGGAGCGGCCCAGTGACTGCCCCACGTCACATGACCTGGGCGTCACGTGACCACTCCCTAGTCTGCAAGTGCGCATAAGGAGAAGAGTGTCAATGCTGCCATGACGTGAAAGGGAAGACCGGGCAGTCAAACGGCGTGATCCGAGGCGCGCCCAACCAAGGGCACGAATCAGAGCACAGTCGCGGCCGCACGGTCTGAATATGTGTTGAAATGATCTTAGGTGCGGCACAGAAAAGAGGGCGTACATCTGATCACAGGCAGTGTGTATATGATCAAGGTGCATGGATACAATAAATGAAGAACCAAATGTGTGGGTGTGAATAGAGTGTGTGAGTGAAGCATAGAAAGTGATAAGGTAAAGGAGTGTGGTGTGAATAGAGCAAAGAAAAAATAAAAAATAGATAAAATTGAAAAATAAAAAAGAATAAAGTTAATAGATATTAAATAATAATAAACATTAAATAATAAAAGAATAATAAATAATAAATAAAATAATAAAAATAATGAAAACGTTAATAAATACTAAATAATAGTAAATAATAAAAGAATAATAAATAATAAATAAAAATAATGAAACAGTAAAGTAAAATGATGGATATAAGACTTGGTGCAGTCAAGGCAGTACTCCCGGCTCCACACATAAATGTCACACACATCGGGCTATTGTTCGCCCAAGCCCCTCGACTGCCCCTGCTCGTCCCAAATAAATGGGAGAGTCACCACGAGGTCCCCGTCTGCAGCATATGTCAGCTCGGGTCCATGGTGGTAGGCTTATGGAGGTGGGTATTTTACCCAGGGCAGCCCCGCGATCATCTATAACTCACTGAGCACGGGTACCAGAAAGTATTTAGTGCCATCTATATAAACATTATAAATTAATGCTCACTGGAATAAATCCAAGTTGGAGTAAAATCAAAATAAGAAAAATTAAAATTGAAAAAATAAAAATAAAATTAAAAAAATATAAATAAAAATAAAATACATGAATAAAGTAAGTAAAATAAATAAATGAATAAATAAATAAAGTAATAAAGTATATAAAGAAAGACAAAAACAAAATGAATCACAAAAAATGAAGAGTGATAATGGCAAATAATTGATAAATAAATAATAAGTGAATGAAGCCAAAATAAAATATATAAACAATATATAAAAAAATGAAAAATAAGGAATATAGTGTGAAGAAAAGAGAATGTGTTCAGATATTAGAAAAAAAAAGGTTGTAGATAAATACAAATATGTGAAAAATACGCTAGTAGTGAAACGACGTAGCATTTATTTTTTACCATGGCAGCAAAGACAAAATCTCTAGTAATTTTCTATACATGTCACATTTAAGAGATTGTAGGTAGGAGTATCTGCGGCCACCTTGTTCCCAAAATTATCTGAAAAAAAAGGAGAAAAGAAAAGAAAAAAACATTTTATTAAAAGAACATAATAGTATTAAATTGTATTTAGAGTAATGTATGTGAACGGTCACTACCCTACTCAAAGAATACATCAATTCATTCTGACACCAATGTTATGCATTGTAAATTTGAGGCGTAATGGTAAAATCTACATTTAGCCCCCTGGGTTTGAGGGCTTGTGTCTCAAAGATCCATTTAAGTTCCAGTTTCTTAAGTTTACTGGTGCGGTCGCCCCCCCTCTTTAATGGGGGGACATGATCCACCAGGACAAACTTCAGATCCCATTCCGAGTGGCCTTTTTCTGTACAATGTTTAGCCACCGGCAAGTCAAGTCGTTTTTTGCGAACCGTATATCTATGGTGGTTAATGCGAGTTTTGAAATCCCACGTGGTCTCACCCACATAGATGAGACCACATGGGCATACCAGGATATAGATGACAAATGTCGAGGTACACGTTAAGTAGTGTTTCAATTTATGAATCTTGCCGGTGACAGGATGTATAAACTGGGGTCCCTTCAACATCTGTGGGCAATTGATACACTGGCAACAGGGATATGACCCCTTATTTTGTACGGTTAGATACCGTTGTGTCGAAATACATCTTGATATGTCCGTCTTCACAAGTCTATCCTTGAGGTTGCTTGACCTCCTATAAGACATTAGAGGAGGCCTCCCAAGCTCAGGGATATATAGGACGTGCTGCTCCAATCTGGTTTTTGTTAGATAGATAGATAGATAGATAGATAGATAGATACTTGATTGATAGATAGATAGATATGAGATAGATAAATAGATAGATACATACATAGATAGATAAAGAGATAGATAGATAGATAGATAGATATGAGACAGATAGATAGAGAGATAGGAGATAGATAGATAGGAGATCGATAGACAGATAGATAGAAATATACAAACATAGATAGATAAATAGATGGATAGATAGATAGATATGAGAGAGATAGATATGAGATAGATAGATATGAGATAGATAGATATGAGATAGATAGATATGAGACAGATAGATATGAGATAGATAGATAGATAGATTGATAAATAGATATGAGATAGATAGATAGATAGATATGAGATAGATAGATAGATAGATAGATAGATAGATAGATATGAGATAGATATGAGATAGATAGATAGATAGATATCGGATAGATAGATATATAACCAATATATAGATATATAGATAGAGAGAGGGGGAGGCTTTTCCCCTATTTGGATAAACAGCTTTATTCTGGTTCTGAATCACTGGCACAACTATCATTTCTCTCTGTAGTTTTACGTTGTTACTTTTGGCGATAGATAAATAAATTGATAGATAGATAATTTGTAAATAAATGATAGATAACAGATCATTGAAAGTTTGTTATAAAATGTATGTCAAGTGTATTTTTGTTAATAGATCTAGTTTGATCAAGTCCTTTTCTCTTAAAGCGGTCATCCAGGAATTGAAAAACAGAGATAATGTCGATCAAAGACAGCTTCCTGTCTGTCTCTAGGTTGAGTGTGGTTCTGTAGCTCAGTTCTATTGAAGTGAATGGAGCCAAGTTGTAATACCACACCCAAAGTGGAGACCGACATGGAGCAATCTTTGAAAGAAATAAGACCTGTTATAATATACAAACATAGATAGATAAATAGATGGATAGATAGATAGATATGAGAGAGATAGATATGAGATAGATAGATATGAGATAGATAGATATGAGATAGATAGATATGAGACAGATAGATATGAGATAGATAGATAGATAGATTGATAAATAGATATGAGATAGATAGATAGATAGATAGATATGAGATAGATAGATAGATAGATAGATAGATAGATATGAGATAGATATGAGATAG
Source organism: Hyla sarda (assembly GCF_029499605.1). NCBI lineage: Eukaryota > Metazoa > Chordata > Amphibia > Anura > Hylidae > Hyla > Hyla sarda. The sequence goes on along the minus strand of NC_079189.1, from coordinate 345,006,532 downwards.
ATAGATAGATATCGGATAGATAGATATATAACCAATATATAGATATATAGATAGAGAGAGGGGGAGGCTTTTCCCCTATTTGGATAAACAGCTTTATTCTGGTTCTGAATCACTGGCACAACTATCATTTCTCTCTGTAGTTTTACGTTGTTACTTTTGGCGATAGATAAATAAATTGATAGATAGATAATTTGTAAATAAATGATAGATAACAGATCATTGAAAGTTTGTTATAAAATGTATGTCAAGTGTATTTTTGTTAATAGATCTAGTTTGATCAAGTCCTTTTCTCTTAAAGCGGTCATCCAGGAATTGAAAAACAGAGATAATGTCGATCAAAGACAGCTTCCTGTCTGTCTCTAGGTTGAGTGTGGTTCTGTAGCTCAGTTCTATTGAAGTGAATGGAGCCAAGTTGTAATACCACACCCAAAGTGGAGACCGACATGGAGCAATCTTTGAAAGAAATAAGACCTGTTTTTTTTTTTTTTTTTTATTCCTGGATAACCCCTTTAAATGTGCACTGTCAGATATAAAAACTTTTGATATGTTGTAAAGCATGTATAACCAATAGGTTTTGCAATTGCTTTCATTAGAAAATGTTCAGTATTTCATACTGAAGAAGCTAGTCAAACAACTGCCCCCCCCCCTGCCTGCTTGGACACATACTAGTCCTGCTGTGTCCATGCATCATCACCTATGTCATGGACACACTTCCTTGATTGACAGCTGTGAGTGCAGGGGTCACAGCTGGAGGAAAAATCCTCCCACTGTCATCTTGTGTCCCCCTACTGTCAGTGAGGACAAGCTGGGAGTTGTTGTTTTGCTAATGCTAGGGGAGATGTGAGGAAACAACATACTGAGGGAGGGGGTGGAGACCTGCACAGTAAGGCCACGCCCCCTCCCTTTGAGAGGAATTCAGACTAGTGAGCTAAATTAAAAGTGTAATAAAAAAAAAAAATAAAGGTGCTAGACATATAAAAATGTGATGCACATGGTCAGGATTAGGTACTGAGTGATATGTTAAAAAAAATTGTTGGATCTGACGGGTACGCTTTAAGCAAATCTGAGGTTAGCTAAATATTGGTGCTCTCTTGGCAGCACTAGTTCTTAGCTGTTACCATATTCATATAATAACATTTTTATTTATCAGAGGAGGCTCATATTTGGTATTTTATACGTAGTATTTCTTTTTTTAGATTATTTCAGATTTCAGATTATTTGGCAGTTGTGTAACAGAAAGAAATAGCAGACTATTAGAATGTTTGGACCACCTGACGTCAGATTAAGGGTACGTTCACACGTACAGGATCCTGTGCAGATTTGATGTGCAGGATTTGTAACTGCAGATTAGAAGCTGTGCTCAGTCATTTAGGTTAATTTGAAATCTGCAGCAGAAAATCCTGTGCATCAAATCCTGCGCATTAAATCTGCATACGTGTGAACGTACCCTAAAGAAGGTTTTCGGTACAAACATAACTAAAAATAAGTAGGTGGCAAATGATAGCTATGCAAAATCATATCATTATAGCCAAGCAGATACAGGGCCCAAGTATCACAATAGTAACACTACAGTTCCCTCAAGGAGTGCTAGCAATTTATCAATGTCATAACTGAATCAAATAGCCAGGGGAACTGTGAAGCAGAATACAGACCGGCCCATACATTATAACCTTGTTTCAAAAGACTGATTTGTTTTGTATTGAATTTCTAAAAGTAGCTTTTCCCCTGTGAATACATCCACAGCTCTGAATATTTCGAGAGGAACATTCTCCAGTAATGCAAAAACTAGAATTTTGTACAGCATCAACAAGGCAGAGTCAAATGTTCAGCGTTGCATAAGTGCAAAGGAAAGGCAGGAAAACATCAAATCTATTTGAAACAATATTGAATTGGGAGCAATCAAAGGTTATCTTGTTCAGATATAACAAGACATTTTCTCAGCTAGAATCCACAGCTTTAAACAGCAAACAACATAGTGTTGGGATCCAAGTTACAGTACACTGTGTTTTCTCAAAATGTTTTACGTTTTATGTTTGTTACATTTATACGTATGCAACAGAGCACAGGGCAAGGTCTCACAGCTCAAAACTGGGGAGATAAAATGTGGCCCATACCGGCCAACCTGATTCCATCATTTAATGGCAAGCATCCAAAAGAAAATGGAACATTTTCATTTTTTTTTTCTTTTTTTTGTTATATGAAATTTTAGGGCAAAAAAAAAAAAAAAACATCCTTTATATTTCTTTAAATTAAATAGAAGTCATACGGAGACACCCATTCAACACAATTTCAAGACATGCTATCAGAACATGTCTTCATTTACAACTGATCACATCTCAAACAACCCAGCAAACAACTGATCACACATCAAACAACCCAGCAAACAACTGATCACACATCAAACAACCCAGCAAACAACTGATCACACCTCAAACAACCCAGCAAACAACTGATCACACATCAAACAACCCAGCAAACAACTGATCAAACCTCAAACAACCCAGCAAACAACTGATCACACCTCAAACAACCCAGCAAACAACTGATCACACATCAAACAACCCAGCAAACAACTGATCACACCTCAAGCAACCCAGCAAACAACTGATCACACATCAAACAACCCAGCAAACAACTGATCACACATAAAACAACCCAGCAAACAACTGATCACACATCAAACAACCCAGCAAACAACTGATCACACATCAAACAACCCAGCAAACAACTGATCACACATCAAACAACCCAGCAAACCCAGCATATACACCTCGTGGTGATCGAAATTGGATGCCTGCTGAAATCATTCAGCAGGCATTCTGTAAAATCAGCCCGATTACTCTGAAGGATAAGAGTGAGGTGGCAGGGGTGCCACCTCCTCCTATCCCCTGATATTGGTAGGTCAGGGCTGACCGACCAATGGCAATTGGGGGCAGGGGGTGAAAGTTCATTTTCCTCGCTCTGCCTACCAATCAAAGTCTGGGCAGAGCGGAGGAAAGAAGTGGGATGAGGGGGGAACAATCTAATTACTGGGCAGCATGGATGGTGGCAGGCGGCAGCAAAGACAGCAGGCAGCGGCACAGATGTCAGAGGAGGCTGCACTGAAGATCTGTGGTAAGTGATCTTAACTTTGGCCTTCTCAAAGTTGCAAAACTACAACTCTCAGCATGCCCAGACAGTCCAGACATGCTGGAAGTTGTAGTTCTGTAACATTTGGCACTTCAGATGTTGCAGAACTAAGGCATGCCCATCATGTCTGTACTGTCTGGGCATGCTGAGAGTTGTAGTCTTGCAACATCTGGAGGACCACAGTTTGGAGACCAAATTCATGCCTTTCGGTTGTCAGTGCATGCTGGGAGTTGTAGTTTTGCAACAGCTGGAGGCATCTTCCCCACCCCATGTGAATGTACAGAGTACAGTCGCATAGGCGTGGGTTTACCGTGGGTTTCTCAGTGGGTTCAAGAGCTCAGTGGGTGCACTACAATGCTCAGAAGAGAAGGAGGAAAATTAGTTTTTTGTAAAAAAAATTTGGCTGGAATTGATGACCATGTGCCTTTACAAAGCCCCCATGCTACCAGAACAGAAATATAATAAGGGGTGCAGTGACCATATACACTCCACAGGTGTCTGACAGATTTTTTTTTAAATGAACAAATTTGCACAGCCCACTGTTCCAAAGGTCTGTGTAAATGCTCACTACACCCCTTATTACATTCCGTGAGGGGTGTAGTTTCCGAAATGGGGTCACATGTGGGGGGGTCGACTGTTCTGGCACCATGGGGGGCTTTGTAAACACACATGGCCCCCAACTTCTATACCAACAAAATTCTCTCTCCAAAAGCTCAAAGGTGCTCCTTCCCTTCTGAGCATTGTAGTGCGCCCGCAGAGCTCTTTACATCCACATATGGAGTATTTCCATACTCAGAAGAAATGGGGTTACAAATTTTTGGGGGCTTTTGTCTCCTATTATCCATTGTGAAAATGAAAAATTTGGGGTAACACCAGCATTTTATTGAAAAATAACACATTTTTCATTTTCATGTCCCACTTTAACAAAAGCTGTTCAATCACCTGTGGGGTGTTAAGGCTCACTATACCCCTTGTTATGTTCCTTGAGGAGTGTCGTTTAGCAAATAGTATGCCATGTGTTTTTTTTTTTTCTTCAGGCACCTTGGGGGCTTCCTAAATGCGACATGCCCCCAAAAACCATTTCAGCAAAAATCGCTCTACAAAAGCCCAATGTAGCTCCTTCCTTTCTGAGCCCTCTAGTTCACCCACAGAACACTTTACATCCACATATAAGGTATTTCCTTACTCAAGAGAAATGAGTTTAAAAATTTTGGGGGGCATTTTCTCCTATTACACCTTGCGGAAATGAAAAGTTTGGGGTAACACCAGTGTTTTAGTGTTAAAAATAAAATTTTTCATTTTCACGTCCCACTTTAACAAAAGTTTGTCAATTACCTGTGGGGTATTATGGCTCACTTTACCCCTTGTTACATTCACTGAGGGGTGTAGTTTTCAAAATACTGTGCCATGTGTTTTTTTTCTGTTCTAGCACCATGGGGGCTTCCTAAATGGGATATGCCCCCCAAAAACCATAAAAGCAAAATTCACGCTCCAAAATCCCATTGTCGCTCCTTCCCTTCGGAGCCCTGTGGTGCGCTTGCAGAGAATTTAACATCCACATATGAGGTGTTGTCTTACTCAAGGTAAAATGATTTACAAATTTTGGGGGTCTTTTTCACCTTTTACCCCTTGTAAAAATGAGAAAAATGGGGCTATAATAACATGTTAGTGTAAAAATTTAGATTTTTGAATTCTCTCCCTCACTTTGATGCTATTCCTGTGAAACACCTAAAGGGTCAACAAACTTTCTGAATGTCATTTTGAATACTTTGAGGGGTGCAGTTTTCATAATGGGGTCTAGAGATGAGCAGAGCAGAATAATTTGATTCATCACAAACTTCTTGGCTTGGCAGTTGTGACTTTAGCCTGCATAAATAAGTTCAGCTTTCAGTGGGCTGGAAAAGGTGTATACAATCGTAACATAAAGACCCTCAAATTAACTTCAAAACTGAACTGGTCCCTGAAAAATTCTGATTTAGAAATTTTGTTAAAAATTGGAAAATTGCTGCTAAACTTTGAAGCCTTCTAATGTCTTCAAAAAGTAAAAACATGTTAACTTGATAATGCCAACATAAAGTAGCCATATTGTATATGTGAATCAATATATAATTTATTTGGAATGTCTGTTTTCCTTACAAGCAGAGAGCTTCAAAGCTAGAAAAAAAATTCACAAAGAAATGTAGCAAGTATCGACGAAAATTAACAACTAACATAAAGTAGAATATGTCACGAAAAAACTATCTTGGAATCAAATTTATGAGTAAAAGCATCCCAGAGTTATTAATGCATAAAGTGTCAGTGGTCAGATTTGCAAAAAATGCTCCCGTCCTTATGGTCAAAATGGTCTCCGTCCCCAAGGGGTGAAATATTATCTTGAAAATTGTGTTGATCTGTCAGTAACAAGTAGATGTAGCTGTGCACAGCTAGTTGAATAGGCGCCAATTGGCACACATTTATCCTTGAGGTTTCTGCTTCCTTGGAAAGAGCTAGTAGGCTGGTTTAGGGGCAAATTAGCTTTTTTGTACATAAGTGACTACAGCTAGGACAGACGGTAACTACACATGTCGCAGCAGGAGAGGAGGAGACTTAGAAAAATGAAGACATTTGTGCATCTGTACACTGTGGTATAATGCCCGGGGCTGATTTCAAAACAGTATGTTCTACAACATGTGCATATCAAATGAACTGAAGTTACTATGTACTGTGGCACTGATATTGGCAATCTAATTTGTTGTAGACCAGATCTAGTAACCTTTGTTCTGCACCTGAGTAAAGTTGTCCTTTTTTAGCAAATACAACAATTCATACGCTGTATTTCAAACTACTGCACATTACGACTCAGATGTATTGTGGTTCTTTGCATACTGTAACTGTAGTGCGCGTACATCACATGACCAGGAAAGATTTCTGTCCACTAGAATTAAGTAATGAAGGTTTCCATTCAATGACATCAAGTAGTAATATTTAAAATAAATAAATAAATAAATAATCATGAGCTGAAAGTAAAGTGGAACACTATATAGCTTTAAACTATACACAGAAAAATATTTTAGCTTAAAGGGGTTATCCAGGAACAGAAAAACAGAGCTAATTTCTTTCAAAAACAGCTCCTCGTCTGTCTCTAGGTTAAGTGTGATTCTGCAGCTCAGTTCCATTGAAGTGAATGGCAGAGAAAAAGAAAAAAAAGTAATACGGGCGCCTGGTGAAGTATGTCACGGTGGTGAAACAATGGTAGATGGAAAACCACTTACCGAGTTGGGTTGCACTCAGAGCACAACACCTAAGAAGAGAGTGTGGTTGGGAACCTGCAGCCTTGGCTCGTGCGGTGGAAAGACGATTCAAGCTAACAAATTCAAGCCTTTTTCTGGGTGCTGGTTCATCAAAGTAGGAATTTGGACACAGTTAAATGTCCAAAATGATTTTTATTGCACTAAAACAACGCGTTTCTGGTCTGAACAGGACCCTTCCTCAGATAAGGTGAATTGAAGTGAATGGAGCCAAGTTGTAATCACCAAAAACCTAGGGACAGACGCAGAGCAGTTTTTGAAAACAAATTTGCTCTATTTTTATATTCCTGGATAACCCCTTTAAACCAAAATGCATCTTTAATTCCTAACATATAAAGAAGGAGCAAGAGCAAGCTGACTTGAGTGATATTGGTAAAATGAGGCACCAACCATGCTAATGTGATAGTGGAGATGCATACTGTAACATTTTGAGATTTGTGAGAAAAAAATACTTTTTGGATTGGAAGGTTTTCCAAGAAGAAAGTTGGAACATTTTAAAGGAGATCCCAGGATATAAAAATTTATAACCTCAGGATAGGGCATAAGTATTGTGGTGGTGGTTTTGCTTTGTCCACTGGGACCCCACGCAATCTCTTGTACAGAGCCCCAGCTCTCCTCCTGAAAAGGGCACGTCAACCACCACACAAAGCGATGGCTGACTTGCTCTCTTAATGTATCTCTATTGGAGAGCTGGTGTGTTGCACTCAGGAATCTTCAGCTCTCCCATAGAGCTGGATAGAGGGGACATGTCGACCATCACAGGGGTTCCAACGGTTGGAACCCTCAAGATCTGTCACTATCCTCTATCCTAAGGATAAGAGATACGTTTTTAAATTCCAGAGTACTCCTTCAAACATACTTATTTTCTTTAAATAGTTTGACTTTTATAAAAAGCAATACAATATTAAAAAAGTATGTAAATGTGGGTATCATTTTAATCGTATTGATCTACAGAATAGAGATAAAATCTCATTTTTATTAAAAAGTTCACTAAATAAAAAATAAACACCCCCATTAAATTTACAAAATTGTGGTTTTCTTTTTAATTTCTCCTTACAAATGATATGTTTTTCTTGTGTTTTACATTTTATGGTCTCACAAAAAAAAAGCCCTTAAATGGGTCTGTGGATTAGAAAAGAGGTATGTCTCTTAAAAGGCAAAGAGGAAAAAAATAGAAATGCTAAAAAGGAAATTGGCTGTGTCCCCAAGGCCAAAATGGGCTGTGTCCTTAAAGGGGTACTCTGGGGGAAAACTTTTCTGGTGCCAGAAAGTTAAACAGATTTGTAAATGACTTCTATTAAAAAATCTTAATCCTTCCAGTACTTATGAGTTGCTGAATACTACAGAGGAAATTATTTTCTTTTTGGAATACAGAGCTCTCTGCTGACATCACGAGCACAGTTCTCTCTGCTGACATCTCTGTCCATTTTAGGAACTGTCCAGAGCAGTATATGCTTGCTATGGGGATTTTCTCCTACTCTGGACAGTTCCTAATTTTACAAATCTGTTTAACTTTCTGGCACCAGTTGATTAAAAAAAAAAAAAAAGTTTTCCACCGGAGTACCCCTTTAAGGGGTTAAGTGTTCATCTTTAAGGGTATGTGCACACCGTGGAAAATTTGCTGAATGTTTACCTGGAAAATATGGATGGACATTCCGCAAATCTGCTAGTCCATCTGCTAATTTTTTTGGCGGATACCGGAATCGGAAGTTTCTGCGGAAGAAACATCTGCTGTAGAAATTCTGCCATGTGCATGGTGCAGCATAACTCTATTGAAATTTTGAATACGCTCAGAAATTCTGCTGTGTGAACGAGGCCTAAGTGTTCCTATGTCAGGTTAATGTGAAGCATTATCCTAGAAACAAGGAATATTATAGATTATAGATATTATGAGTCAAATATTGTATGAGAGGGCTAAAAGCACCATGTTTCTTAGGCCCTCAGAACAATGTATTTGTCTAGATTGAAATATTTTTATATTCAATGTTTTTTGTCATTTTGATGGTATAAATACATATGTGTCAATATTATAAGTTAAGAGGAACAGATTAGGCATTTAAATCCCAATCCTCCTCATTAAAAAAGGGCGTGATGCCCCAATAGCAATAGACAGTAATATATGGATTTCATGTCTTTTCATCACGTCTTTCTGTTTTTTTGGACCACGGCACGGAATCAATACTCTCAGTTCAATTTAGCTTCTAAATGGGCTAATCATTCACAAAGCTGCTAAGTTCAAGAGGGTCAGGGAACTTGTGAACTGTCCAATCCCTGTATTGTAGTGCCGCAGATTGGGGTGAGCAGTCACTTAGGGATTTCATTGAAAATATTTTACAATATTATCAGCTTTTTCAAGTTTCTTCTGATCTCTAAAATGCAGTGTGAAATGAAGTGTAAATGTGACTCACCATAGCTACCTTACCGATAAACATCTATTACCTTGTATAATTCAAACATGACTTATCTAAGGTTTGTAGTGACAAATACAGTAAAATGCATTATGATATATTTGCTTTCAGTCTCCAGTCACATGTATTTTTCCATACATTAAAGGGGCTTAATAGGTCTAAGTAGATAACAGCAGGATGGCACTGTAATGGAGGTGCACTACTATAGCTGTTAAAATGTGCCCCCTTGATCTTTCAAATAATGTTTTTTGTATTATTGATACAATCCATGTAAACTATGAATTCTTAAAGAGCAGATAAAAATTTAAAGGATATTCTCATCTTATATTTTTTTAGTATATCCACAAAACAGCCTACTGGAATTGCTGGGATCAAAATTTTAGATCCTGGCTGTTTAACCTCTTAAATGAAACAGCCAGGACTCTCTCTGTTACCCCATTGGCACTCCCAGACCAAATAGCAGGGTGCTGATAAGTTATTGGAGCAAAAAGAGATAAACAGAGCGTCCGGCACTAAAAATAAACACTCCAATTTGGTATGTGACCAGCTCAACAGCTGGACAGATGCTTATGCTAATAACAAGACTTTGACAATTCATCTGTTAGATGGGAAGCCATAGACTATTCCCACCACACAAACCTACAAGAAAAAAATGAGGCAGACAAGATCTCCTTGGGCTATTTGTCAAGCCTTGACCTGTTCAGGGGGAATTTAGTCTCTCACATTTTATCCTCACGTGTGTAGCAAATCTTTAAAGACCAGCAAACCCGACCCCTGACTCTATCATTGTTCTCTATGTGGGTATTCTTTGTATAAGCTTCATAGATCATAACTTAACTCAAAGTTGTCTATTTTCCGCATCAATATAGACCAATCTACATAGCGTAAGGCTGGTCCATTTAGTCGCAAGGCTCTTGATAAATTCTGTGCACAGTCTTCGGGATCTACGGTTTAGACTATATTTAAACCTGCTCCAGCATGGTCTGACATTTCAGCGTACTTTCGGCTGATGCAACTTTTCACCGAAAAGTCACTATTGATAAATTCAGTGCTAATGCATTGTTCCATCTAAAATGGTCTAGAATGCATCATGTTCTAAAAATCCTCTAAAGCAAAATTCACAAAAAAGTCACACGGATTTAGACTGTGACTTTCTGTGTGACAATTTTAGGGGGGGATGGGAAAAAAAAACCTGTCTAAATCCTTTGATAAATCTCCCCCAATGTGACAGATAAAAGTCCTCGCTAGGGCATTATATTACTCCCAATATAGTTTAATTGTTTTTTTTCCCCCAATGGAAGGGGATGTACACTCATTTTAAATATAATACCATACCGCACTCTCTTATACATGTGCAGTAGAAGTTTTTTGTTCCATATATTGTTGTACGTATAGAAAACCCTTTCTACAGTCTTCAAAAGCTTAAAGAATGTAAAAGACACAAATATGGCAGCCGTGTCTAGCCTTGAATTCATTTCAGTTTCAGTAGAGCCTTGAAATTCATAAAATCTCTAAATAGAAATATGGGCAAAGCAAACCAACTTAAACAGTCTCAATGCATAAACTGGATTGGTTTCTTTACAAAGGATGCTCGGTGCAATACAGGAAGAACGGAATTCTGGGTAAGAGTGAAAATTTATGAAAAAAAAAGTCCTTTGAACTTAGAAGAGTTCAAGCTGAAAAAAACATCATAAATACAATCCATTAATCCATTAGGAGTGCTGGCTGTTAAAAACTAAAGTAATTATGTCGAAAATAAACACTTTACTCTTTAGTTATATATCAAAGAAACAGGACTGTCTAAGCTTTGTGAGACTTGAAGGTCATGGACTAAATGGATTCAACACTTATCTAGCCTGTACCTATTTTTTTCATACTTTACATTAAAGAGGCTGTGCACTGACATAGCCTAGAGATTTTGCAAAATATAAAAGAATTTCAGCATGTTAACGCATTCATTTTTTTTCTTTTTTTATAATGTAAATTTACACCAGTGTTGGGTAATGTCTGCTTTCAGGGTTCCTTATTCTTCTGATCAAACTCTTGCAAGACTGAATAGGATTATTCAGGGGAACCCATTCATACTTTTCATACCAAAGTCCTAAACTTTGTTAAACTGATTTTACTTGGTTCCTCCAGCCTCTTGATGTTGTAATGAGCTTGAATTAGAGGTTGACACGCTTCACTTGAAAGCCGCAGATCCCGAGGACAGGTCATGTTCCTGGTTGATTGAGAATGATTCTTCTCTCAGTCACCTACAGTTGAGCAGTTCACCTGGTCAGATCACACCTCCACGACCTTGTTTGAGGAGAACAAACTCTTATGATCTTCTCCACTCTGTCTACTCCCAAACATTAAAGAAGGACTAACTGGAATATGTTTGAATTAATAGTTCAGAAGAAGTAAAGACATCATCTCTCTCTGGAATGTCCATAAGGCATACATTTATCAAGCTTGGACACAGAGTGAAAAAAAGCTAGAATGACTGAGATTACCTTATTATTACATGTAAAATCTCTGTTACCGCAACATAATGCTGATGCTATTGCTCTCAGACATACGTTATGGGAGTGTTTATGAAGTATGAGTAAGGTGTATGTAGTAGGGTGAAAACTTGTTACTATGTTTAAAGTTATAAACCCTGGAGTGCCTGCATACAAGTGTTCCCTTCTTCCTTCCCACACCCTGAAGCCCGTCCACCTCGTGAATGTCGTACCGGTGTGGAATCATGTGTAATATCTTGAAGACTTTAAAGTTATAAAGTAAGGAGACTAGGATAAAGTCTGATAAGCTTATTGACCCCATTTATCGTTAACAGATTTTAAAACTTCTCTACTTCACTGTAAAATCTACAGTCTGATACTCTTATAGTTCAACCAACCTCTACAATCATTCATGCATTCCTTCTAGTGTCTGCTTTTTTACTCTTCTCAACTATTCCAACTAAATTCTCCAGTTACACCTTCTGAGATTATTATTGTAATTAATTCCTTACCCTTAGATAAGTCTTCTGTTCAATGAATATTATAAAAGGTTTGCTTAAATTCTTTCCCCTACTCTATCTGCATTTTTCCAGATGGCCATGACATCTGGCCCCTTTCCTAATGAGAACCAAATGTATTTGGTTGTCACCCTTTCAAAACTACGTAAGGGCATGAATGTCCCCCTAAAATTTTTGTCCGATTACATTATTAAATTGTAAGCTTCAGATATGTGCTCATTTTTTGACAATTTATGTAGCTTCTGTTTTGCCAAATCTTATACATGGCAATGAGTTAGGTTTTCTTTCAGAGACGGTAGGCTTCCGACAACATGTGTAGGGCACTTAATATTCCCCATCATGTAGAGCATCATTCTATGGTACTGTGGTACTCTTGGTCTTGGATGCTAAGAAGACGTTTGACCACATTGGTAATACACCTCAATTCTGTGAAAAATTGATTTCCAGGTGCCATTTTAATGCTATCTATGCACTCTAGTTCACCCCATCAGGTTCAGATTCAAGTTTTTACAAATGGGGCATTGTCTGATGTCTTAAGGGTAACAAGTGGTGCCTGTCAAATTGTTTGCAAGGTCCCTTCCCTCGCTTTAGGTAAAACAATGTGTCATAGATGGTAGGAGATGGAGGTAGAGAAGGGAGGGTGTGTATGGGGGGTGGTTGGTAGATTGGCATAGAGATGGTTAAGGATTTTTTGACATTTGTTATGATGGAGTATTTTTTAATAAGGATGTTTTATGTAAATGTAATAAAGAAATTGGCAATAATATATATTTTATTTAAGTTATTAAAAATACATATATAATGGCATTTCACAAAGACAGAATGAAAGGTGATCTGTCAAATACAATATGCATAATAAGTGCATAATATCCATGTAAAGGAGTATGCTATAAGACCACAGTGTTACTACTAACATTAGGAAATATAGACAAAATTACAGCACCTGGATCAAAAAGTAAAAAGCCATTGCAAACTCCACAGGGAAGGCATAATACAAAATAAGCATTGTACAGAGCAGATCACGCTACATTACCCCAACATGTGTTAAGTGTATTGCTTTGTCCCCCTTGGGAGGAATAAAATAAAAAATATCTTTGTACTCTGTATCTAATATCTGTGTACTGAATATATTTGCTTTCAGTGTTCCAATTTTGGTTTTCCATGCTCAGTGTTACATATTCGTTCATATCATGCCTATTAATAAGAATTATAAATCTAAGATTCCCCTCTGAATTCATCCTGGAACCCGCTACTAGTGTTGAGCGGCATAGGCCATATTCGAATTCGCGAATATTCGCGAATATATGGACGAATATTCGTCATATATTCGCGAATATTCGCATACTCGTTATACCCTCGTTTTATTTTCGCATATGCGAAACTTCGTTTATGCGAAAATTCACATATGCGAAAATTTACAGATGCGAAAATTAACATAAGCGAAAATGCGCATATGCGAGAAGTAGCATGTACTAATTTTCGCACATGCGAATTTTCGCACGCCAGTCTCACACAGTAGTATTAGAGCCTTCTTTGCACCACACAAGCTGGAAGCAGAGAGGGATGATCACTGTGATGTGTACTGTGAAAAAAAAAATGAAAAAAAAAAACGAATATTCGTAATTACGAATATATAGCGCTATATTCGCGAAATTCGCGAATTCGCGAATATGCGATATTCGCGAATAATATTCGAATTGCGAATATTCGCGAGCAACACTACCCGCTACATCTCCTTCCTTTCCATTACCCTTTAGACTGGTAGATTACGAGAATCAAATATTGGGCGGGGGGGGGGGGGGGGCATTGTCCTTACTAACCCCTGTATATTCCTATAGATGGTTACAGGGCCGGCCCAAGACATTGTGCCGCCTAGGTCCAAGAGAGAAATGCTGCCACCCCCCTGTAAAAAAAAAACGTCCACACATCTTTTATTTTAAACTCCAGTATTCTTTCTTTATGTAACTTTATTGAAATGGCACAGGGGGATCAGAGGAGGGGAATTAAAATGGTACAGGGGGGATGAAAGGGTAAGGGGGGGGGGATTTAAATGGCAAAGGGTGGATTGGGGTAATTAAAATGGCCCAGGGGAATCAGAGGGGGATTTGGAATTGAGAAGGCCACTCTGATTCCCCTGTGCCATTTTAATTACCCCTCCATACCATTTCATTGTTCCCCTCTGTACCATTTTACTTACTCCCCACCTCGGAACCCCGCTGTGCTGTGTTTCCCCACAATAGGTTAGGCGGCAGATGTTCCCCCACATCAGGGAGGCAGATGTTCCCCCACATTAGGAGGCAGAGGTTCCCCCACATTAGGTAGTCAAATGTTTGCCCACATTAGGTAGGCAGATGTTCCCCCACAATAGGTTAGGTGGCAGATGTTCCCCCACATTAGGATGCATCTGTTCCCCCACATTAGGATGTATCTGTTCCCCCACATTAGGAGGCAGATGTTCCCCGCACATTAGGAGGCAGATGTTCCCCCACATTAGGTAGGCAGATGTTCCCTGCATATTAGGTAGGCAGATGTTCCCCCACATTAGCATTAGGAGGCAGATTTTCTCCCACATTAGGAAGCAGATGTTCTTCCACATTAGGAGGCCGATGTTCCCTGCATAGTAGGCAGATGTTCCCCCACATTAGGTGGCAGCTGTTCCCCCACATTAGGAGGCCGATGTTCCCTGCATAGTAGGCAGATGTTCCCCCACATTAGGAGGCAGATGTTCCCCCACATTAGGTGGCAGATGTTCCCCCACATTAGGTGGCAGATGTTCCCCAACATTAGGCGGCAGATGTTCCCCCACATTAGGCAGCAGCTGTTCCTTCACATTAGGAGGCAGATGTTCCCCCACATTAGGTAGACAGATGTTTCCATGCATTAGGCAGCAGATGTTTCCCCACATTAGGCGGCAGATGTTCCCCCACATTAGGCAGCAGATGTTCCCCCCACATTTGGCAGCAGATGTTCCCCCCACATTAGGCAGCAGATGTTCCCCCACATTAGACTGCAGATGTTCCCCCACATTAGGCAGCAGCTGTTTAAACAACGTTCTTCTGCTTCTGTGGTGCCACTGTCACAGGGGGGTACTTGCTGTAGCCCCCTGAAGGCAGTTGTGGGATGGGGGGCTGGTGGCTGCGCAGTGGCACTAGAATGCCACCCCTAAAAAGTGAAACCTGGGACCATGGCCCCACCGGGACCCATATATTCCAATCCTTAGGACTCTCTTAGTGAATTTGAAGACATATAGCTAGATAGAAATGTCCAGGCTGGGAAGAGTTTTGGCTTTTAAAAATGATGCTATGGCCTAAGTTGTTTATAGCTAATATGCTCTTCCATGTTTTGTAATGAAAGGCACTCCTTAATAATTAAGGCTAGGCAACTTTGTATTAGGATTTGAGAAGCTGGTTAGCAGATCAGGTGACAGAAACCATACATGACAAGTGGTTGCTAAATAGCTGTTGTATTTTCATTTCATCCATTCTGTTTGTGCTTTATATTAATAAGGAAAAAAACATTTTTACTACTTCACAATTACAACATTTATTCTTCATAATGCAATATGTGTGAGCTACTGTTCTTCAGAAATACTGCTTTATTTTCTGTAAGTGAATACTTTAATGTTATCAATACCATGTCAAAGATGCCAGTGCTATGTCCTTTGTAGTTCAGGCACTCTCTAGTCTCACTGTGGGCTACAATTAAAGGGGTGCTCCTCTGGAAAACATTTTTTTCTTAATCAGCTGGTGCCAGAAAGTTAAACAGATTTGTAAATTACTTCTATTTAAAAATCTTAATCCTTCCAGTACTTATCGGCTGCTGTATGCTCCACAGGAAGTTCTTTTCTTTTTGAACTTCCTTTCTGTCTGACCACAGTGCTCTCGGCTGACACCTTCGTCCATGTCAGGAACTGTCCAGAGCAAGAGAGGGTTGCTATGAGGATTTTCTCCTACTTTGGACAGTTCCTAAAATGGACAGAGGTGTCAGCAGAGAGCACTGTGGCCAGACAGAAAAGAAATGTAAAAAGAAAATAACTTCCTGTGGAACATACAGCAGCTGATAAGTACTGGAAGGGTTAAGATGTTTTAATAGAAGTAATTTACATATCTGTTTAACTTTCTGGTACCAGTTGATTTAAAAAATGTTTTCCAGCAGAGTACCCCTTTTAATTAATATTATTTTCTATGTGCGTACAGAGAACAGATTAAGACAAACGCAGTCAAGTCACATAATCTCCCATAGGAAAAGTACACAAGTTGTCTGATTGTGACTTTCAGACTACAAGTATCCATACAGTTCTTTTGTTGCTGCTGGTGATATCTCATATGGAATATACAGCGCATATACAAAATAGGCCTATCTATCTATCCACCCTCCCACCCATTCATCAATGTATTCATCTATATATATATATATATATATATATATATATATATATATATATATATATATTTGTTTTTGCCCATTCATCCAAGAGACCATTTGTGATGTCAAAGGCTGATGTTCAAAGAGAGGACCCGGCTCACAATCTTCATTCTACTTTATCCCAAAGGTGTTCAATGGGGTTTAGGGCACTGTGTGGGCCAGTCAAAATCTTCCACATCAGACTCACCCAACCATGTCTTTATAGACCTTGCTTTGTGCACTGGGGCACAGTCAGCAGAAAAGAGCCGAACACAAACTGTACCACAAAGTTGAAAGCATACAATTGTTCAAAATATCTTAGTATGTTGAAGTATTACAGCCTCTCTTCAATTGACCTAATGGGCCAAGACCAACCACTGAAAAATACACACATAGCATTATGCCTTGTCCACCAATCTTTACCATTGCAACAATGCAGTCAGACAGGTAACATTCTCATGGCATTTTCCAAAACCTTATTAAATAAATCGACCATGTTTTATCTACTCCGTAGTCTCTATGAAAAATAAATCCCAAGTGACCTTGCTGTCTTCAAACCCATAAAAATACAACCCTTTCTATTGCAAAATAGTAAAGATGATGTTGAGCATGTTAAAAATGATGGTGCATTTATATCACAACTCATGGCTAATGCCATGTGGCCCTGACCTAATAATCAAAAGTTCTTCCAACAATTGGGCTAGAATCCTGTCATGTATCATGAAAATAATAAATACATCTGATGACATCTAAGGTTGGTCAGACATCTCACCCATTGGTATCTGAGAATCATACCTATTTATAGCCAAACTACCGTAGTTCTTGATAGGTGGCCTATGTATAATAATAGGAATCTGTCTTATTAATATAAGAACAGGCTTTACCTCGCTTTAATGTACTACATGCCAATTAAAGTTATGTAAATAATAAGTATTACGGATAAAGCAATATTGTATGCATCAGCTGTTTTATACACATGTAAATTCCTTTCTACTTGTGAACTGTTTAATTTAATTCCAAAGGAAAGGTTATTTGCAATATATTTTATTATGACATATTGCAAAGTGTGCACTTTTTAGAGCAAAGTACACATATGATCCACTTATCTGTTATTTAGAGACTGAAATTGCTTTGAATATACTGTATGCTGTATATCATCTTAAAGGGGTATTCCAGGATTTTTTTTATTTGACTATGCTACAGGGGCTGTAAAGTTAGTGTAGTTCATAATATAGGTTCTGTACCTGTGTGTGATGGTTTTCTCACAATTCTTATGTGGTTTTCACTACAATATTAATTTTTATTAGTATACAAAATGACTGTTGTCTCAGATTTTTCCCAGGTTGCAATGTGGCCGAGACCTGACTCACTAGTCAGCTGATGACAGGGAGCCTGTCTGCTTCAATGGGTGGAGCGATCGCTTGGTGGGAGAGAGATCAATCTGCAACTAATGCAACAGCTGTAGGCACCCTGATTGAAAACCACAGGTCTTTTCAATGGATGCAGCTCATTTATGTTTCAATGGGTGGGGTGGCTGATGTGTGGGAGGGAGGAAAATGGAATTGTGGGATTTGTATAGTGTTGAGCGGCCTAGGCCATATTCGAATTAGCGAATATTCGCAAATATATGGACGAATATTCGTCATATATTCGCTAAATTTGCATATTTGTAATATTCTTGTTTTATTTTCGCATATGGGAAAATTAGCATACGCAAAAATTTGCCTATGCGAAAATTTGCATATACAAAAATTAGCATATGCGAAAATTCGCATGTCAGTCTCACACAGTAGTATTCTAGCCTTCTTTACACCACACAAGCTGGAAGCAGAGAGGGATGATCACTGTGATGTGTACTGTGAAAAAAAAAACGAATATTCGTAATTACGAATATATAATGCTATATTCACGAATATTCGCATATTCGCGAATAAAATTTGCATTGCGAATATTCGCAAGCAACACTAGATTTGTAGTCAAAAAAAGAAAAGTCAAACAGGAAATACCAGTTCACAAAAAGCTAGCCACAGTGTTATAGTAATCTCATGATTACTCGCAGTAATCTCATGATGAATCGCAGATCCTTCTTAAGCATGTCCATTACTGCCTGTCAGGTATGTACTAAAATCACCTTATGGTGGATAACCCCTTTAATAACTTGTTAGATTGATAGATACAACTTCATAGTAAGAGAACCTTTTCATAAATTCGATAAAACGTCAGTTTTATTTCGGACTCTTAAAAACAGTGATAACACATACCAGCACACTATTTAATGGACCGCCACCTTAGCTTCATGTATCAGCGCACATAAATTGCATATATTTCTCAACCAAAAAACTGGCATTATGTGCACCAGGAGACAGTCCAGTATAAGAGACAGGATCCAAAATCAAGATCTAGGAGTGGTTGATGAGTTGATGATAGTTGGTTAAGGCTAAAGTATATCAATAACATCCGGGCTGCGCTCACCATAACATACGATAACATGTATTGGCATCACTTAGGGTGGGTTCACACTATGTTTACACTGTACGTATCTAATGCATTTCAATGAGCCGACCGGAGTCAAACGGTGACTCTGGTCGGCACATTTTTGCCTCGTATCCGTTTTTTTGACCAGACCTAAAACCGGGGTAAAAATGTGCTGACCGGAGTCACCGATTGACTCCGGTCGGCTCATTGAAATGCATTAGATACGGGCCGGGCAAGCCTGGGATACGGGATGCGCCTGGTTTTCGCTCCCCCCCAACCTGATCCGGCATCTGTACAGTGAAAATGTAGTGTGAACCTACCCTTATTCCACATTCCACATTGCGGATGCAGTAATTAAGACTCAGAGTAGCATCCAATTCATAAAAGGCTGCTCAGTAGGTTTACCCACCAGGGCACATACAGGAACATCACATATGGCATATACAGTGGAGCAAAAAGTATTTAGTCAGTCACCAATTGTGCAAGTTCTCCCCTTTAAAAAGATGAGAGAGGCCTGTATACCTCAACTATGAGAGACATAATGAGAAAAAAAATCCATAAAATCACATTATCTGATTTTTAAAGAATTTATTTGGAAATTATGGTGGAAAATAAGTATTTGGTCAATAACAAAAGTTAATCTCAATACTTTGTTATATACCCTTTGTTGGCAATGACAGAGGTCAAATGTTTTCTGTAAGTCTTCATGAGATTTTCACACACTGTTGCTGGTATTATGGCCCATTCCTCCATGTATATCTCCTCTAGAGCAGTGATGTTTTGGGGTTGACACTGGGCAACACGGACTTTCAACTCCTTCCAAAGGTTTTCTATGGGGTTGAGATCTGGAGACTGGCTAGGCCACCCCAGGACCTTAAAATGCTTCTTACAATGCTACTCCTTTGTTGCCCGGGCGGTGTGTTTGGATCATTGTCATGCTGAAAGACCCAGCCACGTTTCATCTTCAATACCCTTGCTGATGGAAGGAGGTTTTCACTCAAAATCTCACGATACATGGCCCCATTCATTCTTTCCTTTACAGGGATCAGTTGTTCTGGTTCCTTGGCAGAAAAGCAGCCCCAAAGCATGATGTTTCTAACCCCATCCTTCACAGTAGGTATGGTGTTCTTTGGATGCAACTCAGCATTCTTTCTCCTCCAAACACGACGAGTTGAGTTTTTACCAAACAGTTCTACTTTGGTTTCATCTGACCAAATGACATTCTCCCAATACTCTTCTGGATCATCCAAATGCTCTCTAGCAAACTTCAGACGGGCACAGACATGTACTGGCTTAAGCAGGGGGACCTATCTGGCATTGCATGATTTAAGTCCCTGGAGGCGTAGTGTATTACTGGTAGCCTCTGTTACTTTGGTCCCAGCTCTTGCGTGGAGCCCCAGATCGAGGGAGATTATCAATGGTCTTGTATGTCTTCCATTTTTTATTAATTGCTCCCACAGTTGATTTCTTCACACCAAGTGTTTTGCCTATTGCAGATTCAGTCTTTGCAGCGTGGTGCAGGTCTATAGTTTTATTTCTGGTGTCCTTCGACAGCACTTTGGTATTGGCCATTGTGGAGTTTGGAGAGTGACTGTTTGAAGTTGTGGACAGGTGTCCTTTATACTGATAAAAAGTTCAAACAGGTGCCATTAATACAGGTAACTAGTGGAGGAGAGAGGAGACTCTTAAAGAAGAAGTTACAGGTCTGTGAGAGCCAGAAATCTTGCTTGTTTGTAGGTGACCAAATGCTTATTTTCCACCATAATTTGCAAATAAAGTATTTAAAAATCCGACAATGTGATTCTATGGATTTTTTTCTCATTATGTCTCTCGTAGTTGAGGTATACCTATGATGAAAATTACAGGCCTCTCTCATCATTTTAACCCCTTAAGGACCCAGGGTGTTTCCATTTTTGCATTTTGTTTTTTCCTCCTTTCCTTTAAAAATCATAATTCTTTAAATTTTGCACTTAAAAATCCATATGATGGCTTATTTTTTGCGCCACCAATTCTACTTTGTAATGACATCAGTCATTTTACCCAAAGACCTACGGCGAAATGGAAAAAAAAATCATTGTGAGACAAAAAAAAAACAAACACTGTTTTGTAACTTTTGGGGGCTTCCGTTTCTACGTAGTACATTTTTCGGTAAAAATGACACCTTATCTTTATTCTGTAGGTCCATATAATTAAAATGAAACCCTACTTATATAGGATTGATTTTGTCGTACTTCTGGAAAAAATCATAACTACATACAGGAAAATTAATAAATTTAAAATTGTCATCTTCTGACCTCTATAACTTTTTTATTTTTCCGCGTATGGGGTGGTATGAGGGCTCATTTCTTGCGCTGTGATCTGACATTTTTAGCGGTACCATTTTTGCATTGATAGGACTTATTGATTAATTTTTCATGATATAAAAAGTGACCAAAAATGCACTATTTTGGACTTTTGAATTTTTTTGCGTGTACGCCATTGACCGTGCGGTTTAATTAACGATATATTTTTATAATTCGGACATTTCCACACACGGTGATACCATATATGTTTATTTTTATTTACACTGTTTTTTTTTTTATGGGAAAAGGGGGGTGATTCAAACTTTTAATAGGGGAGGTGTTAAATGATCTTTATTCACTTTTTTTTGCAGTGTTATAGCTCCCATAGGGACCTTTAACACTGCACACACTGATCTTTTACATTGATCACTGGTTTCTCATAAGAAACCACTGATCGATGATTCTGCCGCTTGACTGCTCATGCCTGGATCTCAGGCACTGAGCAGTCATTCGGCGATCAGACAGCGAGGAGGCAGGTAGGGATCCTCCAGCTGTCTTGTAAGCTGTTCAGGATGCTGCGATTTCGCTGCGGCTATCCCAAACAGCTCCCTGAGCTAACCGGCATGCTTTCACTTTCATTTTAGACACGGCATTCAACTTTGAACACCGCGTCTAAAGGGTTAATAGCGCGCGGCCATGCGATCAATGCCGCGCGCTATTAGCCATGGGTCCCGGCCGTTGTTAGAGGCCGGGCCCGACCCGGTTCGGGAGCAGACTCATGACGTACGCATACGTCATGGGTCCTTAACAGGTTAAGTTTGAGAACTTGCACAATTGGTGGCTGACTTAATACCTTTTTGCCCCACTGTAGCTTCACTATATCCGACTGCGGCATTAAAGAACAGTCATTCATAACTTATTGAGCTTTTCCGATGTTTAAAGGCAGTAGGTAAGTAATGTTCCATTGAATATACATCCACAATAGCAACAGCTGTAACTATTGCACTAGTCCTGTATTGCAGATAAATAGGCAAATAGTATTGCTGTGTCACTTCTATCATATATCGCAGAAAACATAATAAATTGTACTGTCCACATCCTAGTTAGCAGCTAAATGAATTGCACTTACCCCTTTCTCCATAAATCACCACTCCATGGTCTCCATATAATGCATCACAAGTCACATATTTTGCATGGCCACCACCAGAGCTGCACACACATATAGTGGCACATGTTGGGAAAACAAACAGAAAGATGTTTCAAATTTTGGCCCCTCACGACTCATGGTGAAGGTAACGCGTAGGACCTCTTCTTGTTGTGCGACAGGATACGTAACTATGATGCAATCCATATTCATTTCCATGCAAAATATGTGACTTGTGAGGTATCATACAGAGACTATGAAGTGGTGATTTAAGAAGAAAGGGGTAAGTGCAATTTATATAGCTGCTAACTAGGATGTGGACAGTGTAATATATTACGTTTGCTGCGATATATGATAGAAGTGACACAGCCATACTATTTGCCTATTGATCTGCAATACGGGACTAGTGCAATAGTTACAGCTGCTGCTATTGTGGATGTATATGCAAGGGAACATTACTTACCTACTGCCTTTGAGTTCAAATAATTTTTATTGAATTGACAAGGACAACTATCTATTCTCAACATGGTCAAAATAAAGACAACGACAAAAGTGATCATAATTTCCCGACTGTACAGTTAATTCTATTCCATTTCAATTTCATCCTTGTTTTTGTTTCCATATGGAGCATGAAATCCTGCCTCACATGTAGAATATTGTTTTATTTACTTTATTATCATATGATTGTGTGACATTTATCTAGTCTGATTGTTTTTTTTTTTTATCAACTGCAGTAATAAAGCATGTATATCATATTTCCTTTACTTCAGTTCAGAATGTTTTATCATACCATTGCATTACTAAACATTTAAACCAAAGTGTTCGATCCAGTGGCGCCAGTGTGTCTCACATTTATTACCGCTGCCGGTTTGCCATTCTAAAGTTTTTTCGGGAAAGTAAGTCCCTGACACTGTCTCTGTGATGTCTTGGATCGTCGGTATGTTCATCTTCTTCCATCTGGAGGCTAGTTCGAGTCTTGTAGCTCTCATTAGATGGCAGACCGGTGTTCTGATTTCAGGTTTACTATTATCCGCTCCAGTATGACAGTCAACTAGAAGAGCCAATAAGCTTGAGCAGCAAGGTAGTCAGGTTTCACATTACCTTCTAGTGAAAAATAAATAATCGGTGTCTTTGTCACTAGATCAGTTGTACTATCTAGAAAAAAAAATCATAAAGTCAAAATGTAAAACTGTAATCTATGTCATTGATATGGAACAAAGTCAGAGATAGATATATAAAATGTTTAAGGGAAACAACAGCAGGTTAGAAATACCTTACTTGCTAATATGGGCTTATTGGGCCACTGAGAAAAATTATTTCTATTAATATACCAATGAGGGTGTTCATTGCACAAGGGGGGTTACTTTATTCATAGGTGTACTGATGCTGTTACAGTGCCGCCTCATGAATATTCATCATATTCCTCTGACTACATACAGTTTAGAGATAAGTTAAAAAAGGAATGTATTATTGAAATCAGGAAAGAATGTATTATTGAAATTTATGCTAACCATAGTTATTCAACATTTTTGGTGTTTTTTATTTTTAATTTTTTTGTTAATTTTACATTTTGCTATCTATATTCTATAATAATCCTGAAATCGTGCAGTTTCCATTCTAGCCACTAGGTTACTTCCTGTTCTGTACAGATCATTTCTCAGAAATGCCTTTCTTCTCAGGAGTACAATGAAAGGTGACACTGTTAGAGAGATAACATTAGACTCACACCCATTCACAGCAGATATCAGCATTTCTCCCTATAGAATGACCTCTGAAACGTTCACAGAGAATGCTAAGTAGCATCTCCAATTCATCTGAATGGGACAGATCCTTTCTACTATTGTCTATGTCCATAGGTCCTGCTGTAAACCATATCACTAAATGCAGTTAAAAACAGCTTAGGCAAGATGGCAGCCCCCATAATAATGCACAAAAACAGTAAATAAATAAAAAATAAAATCAGAAAATAGAAGCAGATTAGAATAAAAGAACATGTTTCAGCGGCTCTAACCATATATGTTCCCTTCTCTAGGTGAAGATGGTGCTGTATCAATACCATTCTGTAATTTGCCTTTAAGGGTAGGGTCACACATGCCATATTTTGCTGCATATATGCTGCTGCATATTTTTCTACCCATTGAAGTCAATGGGTAGCAAAATTGGCTGCAAAAAATATGCAGCAATATATGGTACTTGTCACCCTACCCCTAAAGACCATCTTCATTTTCTATGAAGATGTGTTATCTGTGAGTGTACTGAAATATGCCATAGATTTCATGCTATCTCATACATTGCTTTGAAACCAATGCACTGGAGTTGACACTTTTCAAATTGAGACAGTAGTAATAGCCTGTGGTGAAATAAATGGAATAAATAACATTCGCCTTTGTATCATGTCATAAATGAAGCCTACCATATCCTAAACTCTTATATGCTGCACAGAGATTTTAGTACACTATGAAATGAAGCAAACTATTTAAGAGAATGTGTTCAGTTTCGATGGGTTTAGTGTCCATAATAGCCACAAGAAAGTGCTGCTTTACATAAATGGAAAACAGTTTGCGCTTTGTAATGCCAATGCAAAATTGTATAACTACATAACTACAAATGCAGCAGATTTGTATCAACTTCTGGATTCTTTTTCTTTGTTTTTGTTACAATATTCTGTTCCCCAGGGCTGACTTCAGGGCTATTCTAAAAAAACAAAAACAAAACAAAAACTGCAAATACGGTGGTCAGTCCCCAGTCATTTCTTGATTAAAAACAAGACAAGCTCTAACTAATAGACCTAACAATGCTGATTTATAGTATCATTACTTTCACTTAACAGAGACTTTCACAACTCCACAATTTTTTTTTTCTTTTTTAAAGTACAGTGAAAAATGTACCTAAACTTATCAAAAACTGCTAAAAAGTATTTAAAGAGTAAAATATTCTTGGTTACACGAAAGGGCATCAATATGCTTCCATAACACTGGTTATTCCTGTTAAAATCTATCCTAAAGAGGTAATCTTCAGTGTAACACCGAATCTGTGTTCTGTTCAGGGATCCAAAGCATAGCTTGAAGATTCTAGGCCCCAATGCAAAATTTTGTAACAAGGACCCTCGCCTACCATATGCCATTTATAATACTGGTATCTTCTTATGTGACAGATGGGCATTTGGTGCAACTACTACCTCTGCATCCACTAAAGTCATACTGCTAACAAGAATATGAGGGAGAAAGAAAAAGAGATACAGGGGGCGCTCCCTGAGTAGGTATATTCACTGATGTATACCCTCCACCACACCAAACAGTGATATACCGACCTTAGTAGGGCCGCACTTGAGCCTGTGCAGTCCTTAGGTAATGGACGACGTGCTTGGTATTAGATGAGCTGCAGCACTCCTACCGGCATCGGGCTTCTAGGCTAGAAGCCGATATACAATATGGAAGGACAATGTGGAAAAAAAAACGGGTGTAGTGGAGGCGCTGCTCAGAAGGCGAAATTACAGGATAGACTCAGGCGGTGCAGGACAACAACATTTTATCAAGAATGTTTAGGACAATGCGTTTCGGCATCTGCTGATGCCTTCCTCAGGTCCACTTAGCAGTTCTAAAACAGTAAAAAGGATATATATATGTATCTTAAGCATAATTATGCATAAAAATGGCATAGATGTATGTCATCAGATATGTGAGAAATCTCACAAATGGATATCCATTTGTGACATCCCTTTTATATCCATTTGTGAGATTTCTCACATATCTGATGACATACATGTATGCCATTTTTTATGCATAATTATGCTTAAGATACCTAGATATATCCTTTTTACTGTTTTAGAACTGCTAAGTGGACTTGAGGAAGGCATCAGCAGATGCCGAAACGCGTTGTCCTAAACATTCTTAATAACATTTCTTTGTCCTGCACCGCCTGAGTCTATCCTGTAATTTCGCCTTCTGAGCCTCCACTACACCCGTTTTTTTTTCCCATATTGTCCTTCCACACTGCTAACAAGGGTCAGTTATTCAGAACACAGGGAGGGACTGTCCAAGCTTCTAGACCTCCACTAACCCCACCAGGACTGTTCAGAAATAGCATTAAAATTGTGGAATTAGTAAAGATGAGTAATGTACTAAACAGACTGATATATTGTGCTTAGTATGGGGTCTAGGGGTGGTGGGACCAGATGTATTTTTTGGGCATGCACATAAAAATACCCCCCAGAGCTATATTTCCTTATTTTCCTGTGTACATACATGCCGAGACAGATTTGAGGATAGCCCCGTTAAAAAAGATTTGGGATACTTGAATCCAATATGCCCAATCCTTCCCTCCCCCAACATCTGCTGTTATGGGGTAAGCGAGTAGATGAATGGCCAGTTCCGTCCAAATCAATATCAGGCGTTGAACCATGAATAACATGGTGTATGAGCTTATCCCTTTTACTGAAAAAGCATTCCTCCTTAGCTTAAAAGGGTTCTCTGGTGAAAAACTATTTTTTTTTTAATCAACTGGTGCCAGAAAGGTAAACAGATTTGTAAATTACTTCTGTTTAAAACTCTCAATCCATCCAGTACTTATCGGACGCTGTATGCTCCAAAGGAAGTTCTTTTCTTTTTGAATTTATTTTCTTTCTGACCACAGTGCTCTCTGCTGACACCTCTGTCCATGTCAGGAACTGTCCAGAGTAGGCGCAAATCCCCATAGCAAACCTTTCCTGCTCTGGACAGTTCCTGACATGGACAAAGGTGTCAGCAAAGAGCACTGTGGTCAGACAGAAAAAATAACTTCATCTATAGTATACAGCCAATGATAAGTACTGGAAGGATTAAGATTTTTAAATAGAAGTAATTTACAAATCTGTTTACCTTTCTGGCATCAGTTGATTTGAAAAAAAAATTCTCCCCCCCCGAAGTGCCCCTTTAATACTTGCAATAATTAAGATGTTATGGTTTTGCAATTAACCCAAAACAACAAGTAAAATGAACTACATTTGTATTTGCAAGCGCATGTTTAATGCTCCCAAGCTACAACTAAACACGTCAAATGACAAGACATGACTTCTAAAAACAATTCAATAAAGCATATATTAATCCATGGACATGACAGTTGTCTGAGCTTCTGCCTCTCATGAGGCCTTCATTATCATACAGGTAGCAGGACGCACTCTAATTTGTCTCCTAGTGTCAATTTAAAGTTATCATCTAATTAGTCTCCAAAAGTCATCTATGCAGGAACAGCGCACAGTCCAGAAACTGCGAGACCGCCGGCGGAGAAAAGCATCAATGGCTAGGGCGAAACCTTGGAAAACAAATAGGTGATTTCCCTCCAGGAACAATCAGAATCAATGTTATCTAACTACTCAGGTATTGAGACTCATAGCAGTGGGGAATCTTTAACCTGCAAATCACAAGGTACAGAGTTAATCCAGTATTCATGACTGGATTAAATATAATTAGAGATGAGCGAATTTACAGTAAATTCGATTTGTCACAAACTTCTCGGCTCGGCAGTTGATGGCTTATCCTGCATAAATGAGTTCAGCTTTCAGGTGCTCCCGTGGGCTGGAAAAGGTAGATACAGTTCTAGGAGACTCTTTCCTAGGACTGTATCCACCTTTCCCAGCTCACCGGAGCACCTGAAAGCTGAACTAATTTATGCAGGTTAAGTCATCAACTGCCGAGCCGAGAGGTTCGTGACGAATCGAATTTACTGTAAGTTCGCTCATCTCTAAATATAATATAACAGGTGTCAATTCCTTACGAATAACAAACATTGGAAAATGAGTTCGTAAAATAAGAAGCACGAAAAAAATAAATATTTTAGAATGTTGAGCTAAAAAAGTAAGTCAGAAAAATACTAAAAGTAAATGGATTACCACTAGAGATGAGCGAACTTACAGTAAATTCGATTCGTCACGAACTTCTCGGCTCAGCAGTTGATGACTTTTCCTGCATAAATGAGTTCAGCTTTCAGGTGCTCCGGTGGGCTGGAAAAGGTGGATACATTCCTAGGAAAGATTCTCCTGGGACTGTATCCACCTTTTCCAGCCCACCGGAGCACCGGAAAGCTGAACTAATTTACGCAGGATAAGTCATCAACTGCCGAGCCGAGAAGTTCATTACGAATCGAATTTACTGTAAGTTTGTTCATCTCTAATTACCACTGACATCAGTGGGATTAACATACATTCGAAAAATAACATCTCCATTTTTTTCCCCTCAAAATTTTGGAGTGAAAAAGTTTCCTTCAGATATTCAAAGTCTTTTACATGAGAATGATCCAAGGTTTACACTAGTCCCACCAGTTTTGCAAAAGTGAGTGTGGTTCTGTAACTTTCATGTTTTCCATGACATTATCAAAGGGGTGAGAGTCCATTTTACATCAAAAATTTCCCACCAGCTCTTTGCTAGTGTAGAAATGACAGAAATAGTTGTAGTTTTTTTTCTTTCTTTCTTTCTTAGGCTGGGTTCACACCACGTTTTGTTAAATACGGCTCCCGTATACGGTTGGGAGGAGGAGGGGCGGGGCTTAATCGCGGCGCCCACACTCAGCCGTATTCGGGAACCGTATTTAATGTATGTCTATGAGCCGACCGGAGTGAACCGCAGCCTCCGGTCGGCTTCGTTTTCGGACGTATGCGGTTTCCCGACCGCAGGCAAAAACGTGAAAAATCCGCTAGAAAATTTCCGCCTGAAGAACGGGGTTGCTCTTTCTTCAGGCGGAAATCCTAGCGGAACACATAGCAGTCTATAGGAGATTGCAGTGTCAGCGCGGTCCTAGCGCCGACTAATTCAGTCTGCGCAGGCGGAACTCGGAATCTCCGGGCGGGAATTTTCTGCCCGGAGATTCCGCAGTCTGAACCTAGCCTTAGGGGTATGTTCACAAGTGCCTATTCTGTTGCAGATTGTAAATCTGCCACAAAATACACATGCACAAACAGACTTTTTTAATGGTATATTCGCACACAATGGATCCACTGTAGATTTGAATTTGTGAATCGGCCGATCCACAGTGGTAAAATCCGCTCGGCCGGCTGCGAGCAGGCTTGTAGAAGCTGCAGTGGTGACGTCAGCATGCTCCTGGAGCTTTGCCTGTACACCAAGCCTCCTGAATAAGAAGCATAACAAGCAATCAGGACAACGGATCAGGAATAGGTAAGTATCATTATCATCAGTGTTACCCGCACTACCACGGTGCAGGTGACACTGATGACAGATTCCGTTTAATAAAATGTATGTTTAAGTAAACAAGAATAAAAGCTGTACTTTAATATTTCCCCTTTCATTCACATTTAAAGCTATTTATTTCATTCAGATCTCCACTTATCTAAGGCCACATGAGGGTGGAATAGCAACCAGACCCTTTTTTAATTTGCTTTGAATGTGAGTGTTTTGAGATGTTTAAAATATTATTTATTATTTATTTAGTTTTTTGCTGTACATTTTTGAGTATTCATGCTTTTCTGCAAAAATAATCACGGATATTGTGGACGACGAAAGGATACTTTACAAAGAGAAATGGTCAAGATGCCCTCATTAAATCTAATCTGACCCACACTGCACGCAGGATATTCTAATTATATTAAATAAATAAGAAAAGAGCTGCATATTTTAGTGCTCTGTTACATTTGGTTTGTTTTCAGCAGACTTGTAAATGTCATGGTATTTCCAACACGCATTTTCCACAGCAATTTGAATTCTTGTTTTGTTTTTCACCTTAAAGTACAGTGAACGCTGCCAAAATCACATCCTCAAACAACATCATGCCTGGGTCAATGCCGCTAAGTACTGAGTATTTGGGGTTAAAAGAGGTGGCTACCTTTTCATGCTTTCACCTCTGTATGTATTTCCTATAGCGCGCAGGGAATTCCTTTATTGATCACTGTGTTACAATACAGTATATAGTATATACAGTGACCCCCGACCTACGATGGCTCCGACATATGATCATGTCAACATGCGATGGCCTCTCAGAGGCAACATACGATGCTTTTGTATGTCGGGGCTAGCGCATAAACGGCTATCCGGCAGCGCAGACTGCTTCAGCTGCCGCCGGATAGCCGTTTACGGTGCCCCGTGAGCTCCGGTGATGGTAACTCACCTGTCTTCAGGGCTCCGGCGCATCCTCTTCGGGATCCTCTGCATGGTCGGCGCTCTCCATCGTCATCATCACGTCGCTGCGCACGCCATCCCGTCATCCAATAGGACCGGCATGCGTAGTGATGTGATGGGGGCGACGGAGAGCGCGGATGCCGGGGAAGTAGAGGCCTTGACGGAGCGTCAGGACACCTCGGGGACGCAGCGACAGCGATGGACGGCGACATCCCGGGCAGCGGTGACAAGCAATGATGGTCCGGAGTGGCGGGGACACGTGAGTACAACTTCTTCTAACAGTGGTTTACAACCTGCGGACCTCCAGATGTTGCAAAACTACAACACCCATCATGCCCGGACAGCCAACGGCTGTCCGGGCATGCTGGGTGTTGCAGTTTTGCAACATCTGGAGGTCCGCAGGTTGTAAACCACTGTCCTATACTTTACATTGCACAGATCCCTCAACATGCGATGGTTTCAACAAACGATGGTCCGTTTGGAACGGATTACCATCGTATGTTGAGGGACCCGTGTATGTATAGGATTAAGCAGCAGGTGCATTTATCACAAACTCAGATAAATCTCGATAATGCTCCTTGCATCAACGTGTAATGCAAAACTGTGTTGTCCAATTGGAGCATAGTCTGCTTTAATATAACACTTGGCGATTCCAAAATGAATCCACTTAAAAGTGTGTAAAAATAAATTCCATGAATTCAGAACTCAAAAAGTCATCTATATGAAAACCCAAGAAAAGGCATAGTGATATGGCTAAAAGATAAGAGAAACGATAAGAGATGGACTGTGCATCCACTCAAAGGGACAAGGGTAATTATGTTCATTCTTTGGGCGGAATCCTATCGGAACTGCATTGCCGTCTATGGAGACAGCAATATCTGCAGTATCCTACCTCTGAATCATTCACTTGCGCCCACTGCAAATGGACATTCAGCCAGTGGATGGGGTCTTAAGGGGAAAGAGACATAAAGGAGCATGAGGAGACACATCATTGGTTGGTACTTAAAGGGATACTCCAGTGGAAAACCTTTTTTTTTTTATCAACTGGTGACAAAAAGTTAAACAGATTGTGAAATTACTTCTATTTAAATATATTAATCCTTCCAGTGTTTATCAGCTGCTGTATGCTCTAGAGAAAGATGAGTTATTATTTTCTGTCTGACCACAGTGCTCTCTGCTGACACCTCTGTCCGTGTCAGGAACTGTCCAGAGTAGGAATTAATCCCCATAGCAAACCTATCCTGCTCTGGACAGTTCCTGACAGGGACAGAGGTGTCAGCAGGGAGCACTGTGGACAGACAGAGAAGAAACATTCAACTTCCATTGTAGCATACAGCAGCTGATAAGTACTGGAAGGATTAAGATTTTTATATAGAAGTAGTTTGCAAATCTGTTTAACTTTCTGCCACCAGTTAATTAGAAAAAAATAGTTTTCCACCAGAGTACCCCTTTAATAACACTCTGACATCACAGGAATAAAAGCCTACCCACTCTGCAGGCATGGAGAGAGAAAAAGTATAAATAGTTGCTAATTTTTACACCACAAAATAAAAAGTAACTTTTCTTTGTGCAATGTATTTAGACTCATTCATGAAAACAACTTGAATATAGTGTGGCATGGTTAGCTTTTGGAATTGTTGGGATCAACTCATCTTTTTTTTAAAAATGACATTCATTTTTCCACAATTTTACACCATCCCAGACCACATTATAAAACGTGCTTAGATCTAGGCTAGTTTTCTTTTCTGAAGAACATGCATTCTTTGATAAATGTGGGAGGAGTACATATATATCTCAGCCAAAAAGAACTTGTCTTATATGTTATCACTTTATAAGACGACAATTCCTCTATAACCTTTGTTTCTCCATATGTTATGTAGCTACAAAGCCCAGTAGGCAACATGAGCCTGCAGCATTCATAAGATACTGGTGATGGCAGAAACGCCAAAGGATACAGGTGACTTACATAAATTATGGTGTACAATTAGATGACTAAATTACCTTAGATAGAACAGTGAATCTATTTAATAATTAAGTCAGATATGTCTCTATGGTAGTAATGTTAGAATTGCCTTACCATGCAGGGGGGGGGGGGGGGTAGAGGAGCAGCCAACAGTGGTTATATATAGGCTTAGTTTTGTAGCTTTTATTGCTGACCCAATGGTCACCGGCGTTACCAGCTCTATAGAAACTAATAAAGCCAGCAAGAATGTTGATGTTTTATTGTTATGATACTTGTTGTAACTTTAATCTAGAACAACCTATGAGCTCAATATTTCTTTTACAATTCTTAGACGTGCGTTATAATTTTTCATTTAAGAGCGACAAGACCTGTATAGCATTTACCTGAGATGTCACGCATTGCCTGTAACTAGTGACTCTTCAAGACCATGTAGTGAACACTGGTAGGAACTCTCATGTTGTCTAATTAAAACACGGCCAGTGAATAGATCTGTATGCATGTACCGAAGATATTGACAAAAGCCAATCCAATAGGGATATCCAAATGGAAGTATTGCATACATTATTTATGTTGAAAAGTCAATCTTCCCCATGTTCTTTTTTCAAGGCCACGGAAGGCCAGTAAAATAACATTCATATCATCTGGTTCTCATTCCACATGTAATGTATGCAATATTTTTCTAGGATATACAAGTTGAGCAATGCTAGGATTTATCTTTGTCATGATAAACTGAAGGTCTGAGCCATGCTGTCGCCAACAGTTCATTGATGCCACAAAGTATTTTTTAGTAAGTTACATGGGAATTAGGGATTTAAGCAATATTGCTTTCTTTCTTGGGGGGATATTTTATAGCGAGGGGAGTAGCAGCAGAGATTTACTACTCACATTATCTGCTATTTTTTTAAGCTAGAGAAATAATACCAAAAGAAAAAATATAAAAATACATAAAAGCAGAATAAAATATATTATTCTGCTCTGGTCAATTCATAACCTGATTTTTTTTATTGTTTTACTATATTTTTGTATTATTTAATTCTACAATATGCTTTATAAAAATTGCATTTCACATATGTTTAGCTTAAAGGGGTACTCCGGTGAAAACCTTTTTTCTTTTAAATCAACTGGTGGCAGAAAGTTAAACATATTTGTAAATTACTTCTATTAAAAAATCTTAATCCTTCCTGTACTCACGTGTCCCCACCGCTCCGGAACCGTCACCGCTCGTCACCGCTGCCCTGGATGTTGCTCCATCGCTGTTGCCACGTCCCCATGGTGTCCTATATTCTCCAGACATCTTCTTCCCCGGGATCCATGCTCTCCGTCGCCGTCATCACGTCGCTACGCATGCCGCTCCTATTGGATGACAGGATGGCGTGCGCAACGACGTGATGACGTCGAAGGAGAGCGCCGGCCATGCAGGGGATCCCGGCACGGAGCAGACACTGAGGAGGCAGGTAAGGTCCCTCCCGGTGTCCTGTAAGCTGTTCGGGATGCCGCGATTTCACCGCGGCGGTCCCGAACAGCCCAACTGAGCAGCCGGGTTAGTGTCAATTTCGCTTCAGACGCGGCGGTCAGCTTTGATCACCACGTCTGAAGGGTTAATACAAGGTATCACCGCGATCGGTGATGTCCTGTATTAGCCGCGGGTCCCGGACATTGATGGCCGCAGGGACCGCCGTGATAGGTGTGTATTCGCCGTATAAGACACACCAACTTTTCCCCCCCAGTTTTGGGGAAGAAAAAGTGCGTCTTATACGGCGAAAAATACGGTGCTTATGATGTATTCTCCATAGGAAGTTCTTTTCTTTTTAAATTTCTTTTCAGTCTGACCACAGTGCTCTCTGCTGACACCTCTGTCCATGTTAGGAACTGTCCAAAGCAGGAGCAAATCTCCATAGCAGACCTTTCCTGCTCTGGACATTTCCTGGCATGGACAGAGGTGTCAGCAGAGAGAACTGTGGTCAGAGAGAAAATACTTTAAAAAAAAAAAAAGAACTTCCTGTGGAGCATACAGCTGATAAGTACTGGAAAATTCAAGCATTAAGTTTTTTGTGTTATAGTAATTGTTGTTAAAAGTTGTAAATTAAGGTTTTTGTTTTAGTTGTCAATCTTCAAAGTAAAAATACTTCGTAAATGAAAGGGTGGGAAAGGATGGGGTAGAGAAAACAGTACCAGAACTGTGCCCACCAGCCATGTTCCCAGTCCGAGGACAAGTAGCGGAAGCCATTTTTCCAGGCCCAATACAAGTTTCAGCAGCCATGTGCCCAGGCCTAGTCCTAATAGTAGCAAAAGCCATGTACCTGGTGGTAGTAGCAGCATCGGCGAGCCAGAATTGTCCATCTGCTCTGGCGGGCATGTTATATCAAAGGATACTGTCAGTGTGGACTGGTTGGCTTGTTCTCTGTCATTTGTAGAGGAGGAAGACTCTGATGCTATTACTTTTAATTAGGTTTCAGAAGATCCGTATTCCTCTATAGTTACTTGGCAGAGTAAAAATAAATCAGTTCTATGATCGTGTGTTTTTGGGCAGAACCATGATGGTGATGTATTTCTGGACAGGATGTTGGAACCAGGTAACGGGGAGGTGACATCAGAGCAGGAGGGTAGTAGTAGCACTGGTAGTGCTAAAAAGTCGAGCCAAGGTAGGGCCAGAACATTTACCACAGGATAGGCCTGCTGGTATAGTCAAGTCAGAAGCGGGTGACGGCAACACTGCTGCTGCTTTTGTAGTGTGATAAATCAGGGCCTGTGTTTGCAAAAGTCAGATGAAACCTGTTTTTTCCACAACTTTCCTTACCTTTTTGCATTTCACAACTTAAAATTGGCATGGTCTAATATGTGTTTAAACAATGGGGGAGATTCTCAAAGAATTTTGCGCCCTCCAAAAAAAAATTTTGCGCCAAAATTTTGGCACGAAAAATATCAATCACATTTTCAAAGAGCTTTGTGCGGCGGTTTACACTGTGCATGTCAGTTTTTTGTTATTTTTTCTTGGTCACTGCACCTGCACTCACATTTAAGCTCAGAAATGTTTTATTTATACAGTTATCGCTTGTCGGGGCACTAGTAACTATGGAATATTTTGTGAGATGTTTTGTGCCAGAATTTTCTTGGATGTAAAATTTGGCACAAAAATTACCGATTTTGGCAATTTTGAAAATCCAATATGACTGCAACAAAAAAATATATAATTTGGTGCGAAAAAAAACAATCAAAAGTGGCACGAAAATGAATTTTCACATATTTTGATATTTTCAAAGCAGCACAAAAGATCTGTGAAAATGTGAGGAGAAAAAAAAAAAGAATAATATCGCTGCAATAGAAATTACAGTAGTTTTTGAGAATCTCCCCAATGTGTTTGCATAGGTCACTCAAAACTCGTTTTCACAGCTTTTTCTCCCGAGTGTACTTCAAACAAAGACAACTGTCACACGTAACAGTGACACAGATTTTGCAGAACAAAATACAGAACGAATACAGCACACTGTCTGCAGTGTGCTTTCTACTGGGCATATTGTGGTGGAGGTGATCTCATACTTCTTCTATCTGGGCTGCTAAGTGCACACTGCTCACACTGTCCCTTACACAGATCAGTTTTTCCCCCTAAAATACAGCTGTGTGTATAGACTTTTGTGGTGCCTCTGACTGACCCCTACACTGCCTCCAGATTAAAGGGGTTATCCAGGAAAAAACTTTTTTTATATATCAACTTGCTCCAGAAAGTTAAATTACTTCTATTAAAAAATCTTAATCCTTTCAGTACTTATGAGCTTCTGAAGTTAAGGTTGTTCTTTTCTGTCTAAGTGCTCTCTGATGACACGTGTCTCAGGAAGTTTAGAAGCAAATCCCCATAGCAAACCTCTTCAAAACTGGACGTTTCCAGAGACACGTGTCATCAGAGAGCACTTAGACAGAAAAGAACAACCTTAACTTCAGAAGCTCATAAGTACTGAAAGGATTAAAAAAAAAATTATAGAAGTAATTTACAAATCTGTTTAACTTTCTGGAGCCAGTTGATATATAAAAAAAAGTTTTTTTTACTGGAATACACCTTTAACCCCTTAAGGACACATGACGTACTGGAACGTCATGTGTCCACTCCCGATCTATAACGCGGGGCCACGGCGTGGCCCCGCGTCATAGCGGTTCGGGACCGGCCTCTAACAACGGCCGGGACCCATGGCTAATAGCGTGCGGCATTGATCGCTGTGCCGCGCGCTATTAACCCTTTAGACGCGGCGTTCAAAGTTGAACGCCGCGTCTAAAGTGAAACCGAAAGCATGCCGGCTAGCTCAGTGGGCTGTTCGGGATAGCCGCGGTGAAATCGCGGCATCCCGAACAGCTGACAGGACAGCGGGAGGGCCCCTACCTGCCTCCTCACTGTCCGATCGCCGAATGACTGCTCAGTGCCTGAGATCCAGGCATGAGCAGTCATGCGGCAGAATCATCGATCACTGGTTTCTTATGAGAAACCAGTGATCAATGTAAAAGATCAGTGTGTGCAGTGTTATAGGTCCCTATGGGACCTATAAAACTGCAAAAAAAAAGTGCAAAAAAAAAGTGAATAAACATCATTTAACCCCTTCCCTATTAAAAGTTTGAATCACCCCCCTTTTCCCATAAAAGAAAAAACACAGTGTAAATAAAAATAAAAATAAACATAAATGGTATCGCCGCGTGCGGAAATGTCCGAATTATAAAAATATATCGTTAATTAAACCGCACGGTCAATGGCGTGCGCGCAAAAAAATTCCAAAGTCCAAAATAGTGCATTTTTGGTCACTTTTTATATCATGAAAAAATGAATAAAAAGCGATCAATAAGTCCTATCAATGCAAAAATGGTACCGTTAAAAACTTCAGATCACGGCGCAAAAAATGAGCCCTTATACCGCCCCATACACTGAAAAATAAAAAAGTTATAGGAGTCAGAAGATGACAATTTTAAACGTATAAATTTTTCTGCATGAAGTTATGATTTTTTCCAGAAGTGCGACAAATTCAAACCTGTATAAGTAGGGTATAATTTTAATCATATGGACCTACAGAATAAAGGTAAGGTGTCATTTTTACCGAAAAATGTACTACGTAGAAACGGAAGCCCCCAAAAGTTACAAAATGGCGTTTTTTTTTTCAATTTTGTCTCACAATGATTTTTTTTCCCGTTTCACCGTAGATTTTTGGGCACAATGACTGACGTCATTACAAAGTAGAATTGGTGGTGCAAAAAATAAGCCATCATATGGATTTTTAGGTGCAAAATTGAAAGAGTTATGATTTTTTAAAGGCAAGGAGCAAAAAACGAAAATGCAAAAACGGAAAAAACCCCGGTCCTTAAGGGGTTAAATGCTGTTTTTTAAACCATTATTGGCCGCCCAGAGGAAATGTAATTCTTCCTCTTTCTTGCAAGGCAGTTGGCTAACCTGAGGTTATACGATCTTTCCTCCTACATACAAGGTATTCTGGGATTCCCTAAGGTCATGTAATGTTCCTATCCTTTTTTATTATTATTATTATTATTATTATTATTATTATTGTTGTTGTTTATGTTGTTGTTGTTGTTTAGGTTGTTGTTGTTGTTATTATTATTATTATTATATACTAGCTTAATACCCGCGTTGCCCGGTTTTTCCTTTCTAATCCTTGTTGGGGGAGGAAAATAAACAAAGGAGGAAGCTTTTGACTTCATATCCCGTCCTCATATATTGTTGTCATATCCCAACCCCATATCCTGTTCTCATATCCCGACCTCCTGTCCCATCATCACACCTCGACCTCATATCCCGTCCTCATATCCCATCCTCAAATTCCGACCTCCTATCCCGACCTCCTATCCCATCCTCCTATCCCGCCCTCCTATCTATCTATCTATATATATATATATATATATATATATATATATATATATATATATATATAGATTTACTAAGAAAGGCAGTTTACAGAACTCAAAACAATACACAGTAAAGATAGATACATATAACTATAAGTTCTTACGCAAAAATCAGAACTTGGTGTGAGAGTTTTAACTTGATGCACTGCAAATGGGAAAAGAGAAGAGAAGAAAAAAAAGAAGGGATTTGTAGCAATTCTATGTTTTATACCTATCAAACCAAAGTGACCATACCTTTTGGTAACTAGAGCCCTTATTTCTTTTTAGACATATAGCCTTTTCCTAGCTTAAAGGGGTACTCCAGTGGTCAACGTGTTTTTCCGTTTTTGACTTACCCTATTTGTTTTGTTTAATTTCTATTCTTGTTGTTTAGTCTACTCTATTTCCGTTCTTTCTTGTCTTTTATCCCCCACTTTATTTTCCTATCTATCTATTTCCTGTTTCTTGCTGTGCTGAAAACTACAAATCCCAGCATGCCACATGCCTTGCTGGTTTGGGGCGGCTCCTTTTT
Organism: Hyla sarda; assembly: GCF_029499605.1. Lineage (NCBI taxonomy): Eukaryota > Metazoa > Chordata > Amphibia > Anura > Hylidae > Hyla > Hyla sarda. Next base: position 344,967,934 of record NC_079189.1, on the reverse strand, counting down.
TTTTGTTTGTTCCGCCCTTTACCCATCCTACTATTTTCCCGGGTCGGCCCCCTTATACACAGCACACTAATATAATCAGCCTTGGTTGGGATACACTGGCATACACACACAAAAGGGACTACAATTCCCAGCATGTGTCATTCAGGAGTCTTCAGTCTGTGGTATAACACCAGCATGCTGCCTCTGTAGTCTCCTGGGGGTTGTAGTTCACCACACCTCTGTAGGGCATACATCAGTGTTTCCCAACCAAGGTGCCTCCAGGTGTTGCAAAACTACAACTCCCAGTATGCCCTAACAGCCTTTGGGCATGCTAGGAGTTGCAGTTTTTCAACAGCTGGAGGCACACTGGTTGGGAAACACTGGTGTAACATGATGTGTATGCTGAATAGGCAAGAACAGTGTTTTCCGACCAGTGTACCTCCAGCTGTTGCAAATCTACAACTCCCAGCATGCCCAAAGTCTGTCAGGGCATGCTGGGAGTTGTAGTTTTACAACAGCTGGAGGCACACTGGTTTGTAAACACTAGCATACACACACACACACACACACACACAACAGGGACTACAACTCCCAGCATATGTCATTCAGGAGTCTCCCCCTCCCCCTTCACATATAGGGGGAGATTTATCAAAACCTGTGCAGAGGAAAACTTGCCCAGTTGCCCATAGCAACCAATCAGCTTGCTGCTTTCATTTTTATGAAGGCCTGTGAAAAATGAAAGAAACCATCTGATTGGTTGCTATGGGCAACTGGGCAAGTTTTCCTCTGCACAGATTTTCATAAATATCCCCCATAGAGATCATTCCCAGTATGAGATTTATTCCCCTGCAGTCTATACATCCCCAGCCCGTGCACCTTCTCATCCTCCCCTTCAGATAACACTTCTATTCTCTGTGAGGTCCTTCTCCTGTGCAGACCTGTGTCCTTAGAATACAGAGCAGGGGGAGGGGAGGGGAGGTTAGGACCTGTGTACTCAGCTGGATGAGGGGGCGTGGCTTATTTCTCTCATGCACAAAAGAAAAAAAGCTGTGACATCTTGTCCACAACAGACTCAGAACTGTGGACAACAGTAAAAGAAAACCCTCTGAACTACAGAGCTTCCTGCCCAACAAACAAGAAAAACACAAACATGCTGCCAAAACATATAACACATGTATATTGCAAAAAAACATAACTTACAAAGAAGATGCCATATAGTCAAAAAAATTAACCACCGGAGTACCCCTTTAAGATTAGTGATGAGCGGCATATGCCATATTCAAATTTGCGATATTTCATGAATATATGGATGAATATTTGTCCTATATTTGCAAAATTTGCATATTTGATATATTCACGGTTATTTTCGCTTTGCGTAAATGTGCATGCGGATAACTATCTACCTATCTGTCTATCTAAGATCTTAGTTTATTCTTGGTCTATACAGAAGTGATAATGGGTCTATGAAATTTTTCATTTTGAATATTGTCATGTCGCGAATATCGTCACTATCTATGTACCCATCTAATTTTAGTTATGGTATTCGCGAATATTCACTCTCCAGTCTAATACAGTAAATAGTATTGGATGCCTTCTTTAGACCGCAAGCTGGAAGCAGGGAGGGATGATCACTGTGATGTGTTCTGTGTGAAAAAAAGAATTACGAATATTCGTAATTATGAATATATAGCGATATATTTGCTATATTTGCGAATATGTGAAATTTGCAATAAATATTAGAATTGCGAATATTCGCCCTCAACAATACTTAAGACAACTTCCATCTTGGAAAGTAATTGCATCTCTGTTGGCCAGTTACTATCTTTCCAATGTTGGGCGAGGAGATTTCTAGCCATATATAATAAACGACCCACTGCAAAATTACAGCTTGCTTCAACAAGAAGATCATCTAAATTTCTTAAAATACAAACTATAAGTTCTCTAGGGATTATTACCACAAATATATCCCAAATGATACGTAGTGCGGAGGTCCAATATCCATCTAAATGGGTGCAGCTCCACAGCATATGCAGAAGATCTTCCTAAGGGCAATTTGAATCCTGTTTAACACCTATTTTATGTAGAAAAAGAGGGTTTTGGTATGCCCTATATAAAACATAAATCTGAGATAACCGTCCACTCTATCCCAATGATTGATAGGGGATAGCTTTTAGAATCGGTTCCATTTGCTCGCAAGTCGTAACACCTGCTTCTATTTGCCATTTTAAGAAAGCCGGTGCCTTATGACATTCATGATATTTCATCAACAAAAAAATTATACAATTTTGAAATAAAACCTGATCAATTATTGACATATTGTTGAGCACCAACAGCATGTCTCAGCTGTAAGTACTGAAAAAGAAACTTTGCGGAAGTTGATATTCCTCTTGAAGCTCCATGAATGTTCTAAAAATTCCTCATCCAAAGAAGTCTTTCAACCATATTACCCCTGACTTTTCCCATGTCTCAAAACCATTATAAAAGGGGTTATCCTGGAATAGAAAAACAGAGATACTTCCTATCAAAAATGACTCCCTGTGTTTCTCCAGGTTGGGTGTGGTTCTGCAGCTCAGTTCCATTGATGTGAATAGAGCCAAGTTGTAAAACCACACCCAACCTGGAGACAGACATGGAGCTGTTTTTGAAAGAAATTAGCTGTGTTTTTCTATTCCTGGATAACCCCTTTAAGTTTTATTATTTCTGTTAGGGATGGGTTGTTCCATAACGAAGTATACAGTATGTACTTTTATTTTATTTATTATGCCCACTCCTCTTACCTGCTTCACCTTACTCCACACTTTATACACCAGTTTCAGGGAAGGGAAATTTGGTTTCTTTACTATGCTTTAATCTCTTTACTCTCCATTCTTCCCTAAGACCAGAGGTCTAGATCTAGATAGGTAGTGTTGAATAATAACAACTGCGCTAATAGAGATATTTTCATTCGCCATCCCTGTAAATGCTGAGACTGGGATGTCAAAAAATAAAACCAGGGGTTTGGAAGAGCTAAAACCCCCTCATCTTTCAGTCTTTGAAGATTTTCTAGTTTAAGTTTGGGTTTCTGTCAATTCCATATCAGGTCTCTGAACTGACCATCAATTTTTTAGAGAGATCGGAAAACAGTTGGGGCATATAGACAATTTTGATGATGTTGATTCTACTTACTACTGATAGAGGATGTTTACCCAATGCCATATATTTGCGTTTCAATTTGTTTAGAAGTGGGGTGAGGTTTAAGGATTCATAATGATGGATGTTAGGGGAGATCTCAATTCCAAGATATAGAACTTGGGTTACACATTCTATAGTAATAGTCTAGCGACATGTGGAACAATTATTGCCAATTAATACATATACCATAGAGCATTACATATCTGTCAATAAGTTTCATTAGCACAATAAGGGAAGGTCCAGTATCATTTAAAAACAATAACAGGTCACCTGCATATAAAGCAATTTAATTTACATACAGACTGTAAAAGAAATCCTCTTTGTCAGGCGCACCAGAGACGCCAAAGGTTCCATTCCGAATAACGGTAAGAGTGGGCACCCTTGTCTAGTACCGCAAGATAGTGGGAAGCTCGAGAAGACCTCACCATTGTCCCAAATTCAGGCTTTGGGGTCATTATACAGTAATTTAACCCATGATATGAACCTAGGGCTAAAACCCATTTTCTCCATTGTCGCCCCAAAGATAGGGTCTTCCCCACATTCAAAGGCTTTTTGCACATCCACCAAGAAAATGTCCCTATGTTCGCGACGTCTGGAGGGATCTGTAAACTTAGAAAGAGACGTTGTATATTAATAGATATGGATCGTGTACGAATGAAGCCTGTCTAATCTGGATGTATTACTGAAGTTATTACCTTATTTATGCACGCTGCCAAGATTTTAGCTAAAAATTTTACATCACTGCAAAGCAGTAATAAAAGCCTATACGATTCTGCAAATTGGGGATCTTTTCCCTTTTTTAATATAACCACAATAATTGCCTCACGCATAGACAGGGGCAGTATTTTTTCCTTTAACCCCTAATGACAACTGACGTAAATGTATGTCATGGTGCATTGGTACTTAGTGCACTATGACATACATTTACGCTCTGCAATGACCGCAAGCACCTGACTGGTGCTTGTATCATGCATGGCAGGTCTTGGCTGCTATCAGCAGCCAGGAACCCGCCGGTGATGGCAGACATCAATAATCACGGTGATGTCTACCATTAACCCCTCAGATGCCGTGATCATTACAGGTCATGGCATCTGCTGAAGTACAGTATTTAAATTGGATGATCAGATCACCCACAGCACTGCCGCGGGGATCCAATCATCCAACATGGTGGCCAGAGGTCCCCTTACCTGCCTCCAGTCGTCTCCTGGGATCTTCCTCTCTGATCTGAGATCGAGCAGACCAGAGCAGAAGATCACCGAAAATACTGATCAGTGCTATGCCCTGTGCATAGCCCTGAACAGTATTAGCAATCAACTGATTGCTAAAAATAATCCCCTAAGGTGACATAAAAATTATTTTAAAAAAAAGGATAAAAAAACTAATAAACATATTTAGTATTGCCGCGTGTGTAAAAGTGCGAACCAAAAAAAAATAAAATCAGTAAAAAATGTATTAAAAAATTTTAATATAATCAAAAGTGGTACCAATAAAAACTACAGATCAGGGTGCACCTGTAGCCATCCTGGCTATCTTTTCTCACAGCATCTTCTCAGCTAATATACACCTGTTCAGCTCTTCTGTGTCTAATGCTATCTTTAGTGTCAGTTTTTCCCCATTCTGCCTGCCTGGCCAGCTGCCACTTGTGGCACAGTGGGCCCATACCCATGGCGTGTTACAGCCCATCCCTATCTATTAACCTTTATACTGAGCATGTGTTTTGTTTAGATACAGTAAATAAAGGCATTACATGCTTTTTGTGACTGATTACAGATATGAATCCATGAGGAGCAAGGCTGGTATATATAACAAACTGACTGTAGTGATCTTCAGTGGCAGCGATTGGCTACTATTTTACCTATTACGCAGCCTTGTCCAGTATAAGCTGCTTTTTTTATAAACTTCGTTGTTAAAATATAAAGGCTTTAGGATTAGCGATCCTTAGTTTTGCTTATTATAATATTTTTTTTGTGTGCTCAAGCTATTGTTATGTATACACCTAAAGGGGCTTCTTTGAATATCTTATTAGAGAACTATGTATATAGTATTTTACTCTTATTATATCATTAGGCAGAAATGCTTCATTTAGCTGCAGGCACACTTTAATTTTACTGACCTGGTTTCTAAGCAAATTCAAGTTCTCTTTAACTTCCTCCAGGTAAATTACGACAATAGGCATCACGTACACACTTTACCAATATGTGATATGGGTTCAACAATCTGTTTCCATTCAGTCTTATACTGACCTTGCAAACTGAACTAAACCACAACCCAACAAAGTCCACACACCCCAGACACACAAAATACTGCCGCCCGGTGCTGAATTTCAGACCAATAAGTAACCCAATACACACACATAAATTACTCTCCAACAGTCAAAGCGGTACAACACTGGTTCTATTCTATAAAATTTTGTTTCCACTGTATAAAAAGTACAGTACAATGCTTTCAAAAATATAACACAGACAACATATTGAGGTTTATTTACTAACGTGATCCCGACTCTTTTCTCTCGGGTTTTGTACCCAAATTGTGTCGCAAGTTCCATATGACACAATTTGCCACCAAAAAACCCCAAACCCTCCATTTTAGAAGAAAAACCCGAAAAAGGGGGCATGGTCACATGATAAAGTGGTCGTGGTCCCGATTAAAGGGGCATGTCACCGACAGTTTAGAAAAATCCCAACATATTTACTAAGGTTTCCACAGAAAATGTGGCTAATTTGAACTGAGGAAAACCCTACAGATCATAGCATGTGTAAAAAAAAGCAAAACGTGGGGAAACCTTAGTAAATACTGTGGGGAAATTCCTTTCGGAAAACAAAACCCACAAAGAAAACTACACTCCACTCTTAGTAAATAAACCCTAATATGTCATAACACTAGAAAGAACAGTGACAAAATAACAGGTAGAAATAAGGGAAAGACTTAGATAAATGTGAATGGACATGAATATTAAATAGTTAATATTTACTAGTTTTCCTTTTTTCACATTACTATGATTACTTAGTCCAAAATGAGGAGATTTCCTTTGAAGCCTTGGCAGTCCAGGCTGGGGATGCCATTGTCTCCTCACCAAGGGACAGCCTCAAAGCTCTGATCACTGCTAAAGACTATGGTCCAGCACATCCAGACCTACAATAAAAATTCATGGGCAAACTTTTAGAATGCTTTTGTCCTTACACATACTGTACCCCCTTAATATAATACTGCCATACACTGTACCTCCTGAATAGAATACTGCCACACACTGTACCCTCTAAATATATTAATGCCACACACTGTATCCCTGAATATAATACTGCCACACACTGTACCCCTGAATATAATACTGCCACACACTGTACCCCCTGCATATAATACTGCCACACACTGTACCCCCTGGATATAATACTGCCACACACTGTACCCTCTGATTATAATACTGCCACACACTGTACCCCCTGAATATAATACTGCCATACACTGTACCCCCTGAATATAATACTGCCATACACTGTACGTCTGAACATAATACTGCCTTACATTGTACCCTCTAAATATAATGCTGCCACACACTGTACCCCCTGCATATAATACTGCCACACACTGTACCCCCTGGATATAATACTGCCACACACTGTACCCTCTGATTATAATACTGCCACACACTGTACCCTCTGAATATAATACTGCCGCACACTGTACCCTCTGAATATAATACTGCCGCACACGGTACCCTCTAAATATAATACTGCCACACACTGTACCCTCTGAATATAATACTGCCCCACACTTTAACCCCCGAATATAATACTCCCATACACCGCATACCCTTCATCCCATCCTCTGTCTTATCAACCCCCCAACCCCATGCTTGGTTAGCTTATCACCCCAATGCCCCCTCCCCTCCGCCACATCCTCGCTATTCTCATCACCCCATACACCCCACTCATCCTTGGCTCTTCACCCCCACACTCAATATTATTCCCCCCATCTTCAGTCTCATCATTGCAACCCCCCCCCGCACCTCATCCTCAGACTCCTCATCATCATCATTGCAAACACCCCCACACCCCATCCTCAATCTCCTCATCATTCCACCCTCCTCCTCATGATTGCACAACCCCCCACCCCATCCTCAGTCTCCTCATCATTCCACCCTCCTCCTCATCATCATCATTGCATACCCCCAGCATCTCCTCCTCCTCCTCATCACATTCCCCCCCAACACCCCATCCTCAGTCTCCTCATCATTGCAACCCCCCCAACACCCCATCCTCAGTGTCCTCATCATTGCAACCGCCCCCAGCACCACCCTCCACCTTATAATCATTGCACCCCCCCCAACACCCCATCCTCAGTCTCCTCATCATTGCAACCGCCCCCCCCCCCCCCTGGTCCCTGGTCCCTGTCCTCATTCTCCTGCTCATTAATATTACATCACCCCAGCACCCGATCCTCGATCTCCTTATCTTCCTGGAGATCGGCGGTGCTGCAATGTGAGGATGCGGGGAAGGCTGCTGCTCGTGTCACTCTTGTGTTGCAGGGGCTGTGACGCGTCAGAAGCTGTGCGCAGACATGCGTGCCTACGCAGTGCACGTCTACTCCCATGAGCCCCTGGCCTGTCGATCCAGTCCGGAAATGATTTTTAAAGAGCTGGCGACGTTTGCAGGTATTAGTGCTGGCAGCGGCGGGCCTGGGCCGCGCCCGAGGTCCCGGCCTGTTGCTGCAGCATGTAGCATAGTGTAGTGGCAGGGGGGGCGCTCCTCAGTGGCCTTTTTGGTGGCCAGCTGGGCCTATTTTACTGTAGGGGCCTGGAGCTGCAACGTTAATCCAGTCCTGCATCCATGCACCACTAATTTCATGACATTCATGAAATTTATGACAAATAACAGAGTTGTCTGAGCGGACTTGGCTTCCATTTGTTGTTAAATAATTATACTGTACTGCACTTTTATTGACACATTTTCTCTAGCTGCCAAGTAAGTAGTCTTAAGATTTTCCACAAGATTCAAAGAAGGACAGGTTGAACAAGAGGGAATTAATGAAAGTGATAACAACCTTTTCTTGTAGGTAACATATAAAAGGTATGGTACATTAAATACTGTTTGAAAACAATTAGGTTTTAGAGTTTTTTTTTTTAAATATGTTAAGGCTGCTTTCACACTGTAAAATACTCCCGTTAATAACGCAGTTAAACGGCCGTTAGAAAATCCCATTATAGTTTTTGGGATTTTTCTAATAGCCATTTTAACCCGTAATCGCCCATTATTAATAATGGCCATTATTTTGTGACGGGCGAATGAATGGGAGAAATAGTGCATGCACTATTTCTCCCGTTCCTATCGCCCGTCACAAAATAATGGCTGTTATTATAACGGGCAATAAGAGGAGTATTTTACAGTGTGAAAGCAGTCCTAACAGTTGGTAGATTAATTCTCACATTATTTTATAATTATCAGAGAAGAAACAGGAAATATAAACATGACTGTGAGATAATATTTCATATCATACATGTGGCACACAGGACAAAGAAATTCATTTTAGTATTGAGAGATGCCATGTTTTCTACTATATCATTTATACTTAGTATACAAAATGTAATTTTAGACATTTCCATTTAGGCTTTATTTGTTGAGATATTAATTGAATAGCTGTAAAATGTGTTAATGTAAAGAATAAATGATAAAATCATAGAACATAAAAGTAAAACAAAAGAGGTTTTACCAAAGGAAAAACTAACAGTATTATATTATTTGATTAATTGTGGATTATATATAGGATATGTTTTATAAAATGGTAAATGGACATAACAAGAACATAGGATGTACTTTAGCTTGCTCTTTCTGTGTTATTCCACCGGATATTTAATTCCATTATTCTCTAGTCTAAATCCTAATTTGTCCACATTTAGCTTACATTCTTCCTCTATGGCTTTCAAGAGACATAATGCATTTTTATTTCTTTTCCATGTTTTACAAGTACTCTTACAACTTTAGCCATTAAGAACAACAGTTCAATGTAGCATGCAGTGTTCACTTCATTTAACATCCCTAGTGTTAAAGCTACAAAAACACAATGTACAGAATGTTGGTCAGTGTGATGATCTTAGTAGAATAAATGCCTGGAATACCAATTTTTTTGTAATACTAGTTTGGCTTTGAGTATGCTATTCGGAGAAATAGAAAGGAGAAGGAAAGACAGATCCATACAGTTTATTCAGGCAGATATTAAAAAGATAAAGTTATTTTATAATAGACTAGAACATAGAGGGATAAATACATGAAAAATGTATTGATTGTTATAGATAGATAGATATGAAATAGATAGATATATATGAGATAGATAGATAGATAGATATAATATTATGAAAATATTATTAGCTAATGACAAAGACAGAAATCTGTTATCTCCTGAGTGAACGGCACTGCAGTGTGCATGCCTGGCCACCGCTCATTTTATTGTTTATGGGAGTTCTGAACATGGCCCGAGCACTATAAAAAACAAAAAAATATTTTAGGTCCATAATAATGATAGAATATAATCACATTTTATTAATACTAGAAACTGGACATATACATGTTAAATATTGTATGCATATATACACTACTGACATAAGTCTCAATAAAACCCCTTTACAGTACTATAACCCCCACTATTAATAAAAGTCAAGGTTAGGCTCAATCAATGTAATTAACAGGAATATCTCTAATATGAGGGTTTTTTGCCTTCCTCTGGATCAACTCAGTAGGGACTCATTAGGGTTATAGGTTGAACTTGATGGACTTTTTTTTCAACCTTATGAACTATGTGCTTCCTGTGATGATCTCAATTAGCAGACTATGAAACAACTTCTAAACTCTCCCTGCCTGCAGTGATGTGGGGTTGAGGTCAATGGATTTCGCCTGTGCTGATCTGTATTGTCAGTAAACCTGATTAGTGACCACACAGTGTCTGCTCTCTCTCTAGCCAGTATGAATGTGGGCTTGAGGTGAATGGATTTGTTGCTTTAAAGATCTGTATTGTCAGTAAAGGCTATTAGTGTGCACACACAGTCTCTGCTCTCTCAGTAAAACGGGAAATGCCCGCCTTCGGCAATGGCTGCCAAATATATAAGGCTTTGATATCACAGGGCTGGCTGGCTTCTGATAGGCTTTATCCTGCATGTGGTTCAGGTTGATCCTGCCTTCTCAGACTTCCTTGCCCCAAGTTCTCACACGTGTAGCTGCCACTTTAGCCCCCTGCCCGCAGAAAATGTAGGGAATGAAGCAATTTGTTACCACTAAGTGTGAGGAAATTTGGATTCGTTCAGAATCAAATTTTTCATGAAATTCGGAACTAACTCAATTTGCCCATCTCTAGTGCTAATCATAATATCAGTTAATGAAAATACACATCAACAATACTTACACAAAACCATAACAATAGCAATAAAATGACTACTTGCTACACAATAAAGATACTGGGGACAGCCCCATACTCTGTCCTACACATATTGGAAACCTTTCATAGCTTCTTCAGGGGTTTGCTAATGATCCCTGAGGAAGCTGGTAAATATCAGCAATATGCTATCATATCTTTGCCAAAAGTATTTGTCAAAAAGTCCCATTGTTTATTCAAACAACTGCTTTGTACAAACAGAAACTTTTAATACTTTGCATCGCACCAAGTGAGTGGAGCATGGAGAAAAGGGAACCTGGAAAAATTTATCACAATATACTCCTGCAAGCAGGTATAAATTGCAGCTAAGATTTATGCCAGCTCAGAGTTGGCATCGTTTTTATTGCGGACGCCCAGGCAGCCTGAGATGTGCCAAGATTCCTCACACCTCTAAATAACTCCAGCATTCCCATGTGCTGGTTGGGTATTTTTGTAAGATCAGCATGTGAGAGGCCAGTCTTGATACATGCCCCCCTTTACAGTGATCCCTCAACATACGATGGTAATACGTTCCAAATGAACCATCGTTACTTGAATCCATTGTATGTTGAGGGATCCGTGCAATAGTAATATAGAAAGTTATACTCACATGTCCCCACCGTTCTGAACCGTCACTGCTGCCCTGGATCGTCGCTGTCATCACGTCCCCGGGGTGTCCTCGCTGCTCCGGAACGTCACCGCTGCCCTGGATCTTCGCTCTCCATCGCCGTCAACATGTTGCTGCGCACGCCACTCCTATTGGATGACGGGACGGCGTGCGCGGCGACGTGATGACGCCGAAGGAGAGCGACAGCCATGCAGCAGAGACCGAAGAGGACGGTCCAGAGTGGCGGGGACAGGTGAGTGACACACACCGGAGCACACGTGGCTCCTTAAACGGCTATCCGGCGGCAACTGAAGCAGTCTGTCCTGCCGTATAGCCGTTTAAGCGATGGCCCTGACATACAAAAGCATCGTATGTTGATGCTGCCTTCAACATGTGATGGCCTCTGAGAGGCCATCGTATGTTGAAATTATCATATGCCGGGGCCATCGTAGGTCAGGGGATCACTGTTTGTAAAGTACTCTGTACATGTGTAACAAATATAAATTCTCCTTCTTCAGCTAGTTGGATATATATCTTTCTTTCTCTCTCTTTCCCCCTTTTACTATTTATTCACTCTACAACAACAATAATAATAATAATCATTATTATTATTATTGCTATTATTATTATTATCATCATCAGATTATTACCATTGACTATTTATCTACATGTTTGGCTTCTACTTTTTACACCACTTCACAAAGATATGACTTTTGTTATATCTGGCTCTAAAGTTATAGGAAACTACTGAAACAGCTTTAGCTGCATAGTGTGTTACCATCAGGGTAAAGTCAAGGTTTGCTTTATTTCTCACATTTTCCGGCTTTTTATACTTGTTTTATTTGGAACTTGCATTTTAGTTCGAATTCCATTTTACTTCCACTGGATCACTGTGGAATTATTTAAATAAAAGTCTTATATTAAGGTTTCAGCATATTGGTAATGTTAAACAATTCTGCAATATAATACTCTAGGCTCATGTGTCCTGGGGGTTTGAAAGTTAATGCAGATTTTTTTTTCTGATAAGAAACCTTGAATCTAGTTTAATGAACTAGGACTTTCTTAGAATCCTTTGTTAAAGAGTGACCCAGAGTGGGCAATGGTTCTCTGATTGGCAAAAGCAAATTAAACAGGAGAATGTAGTTGATGGCCCCGCAGAGCAATCCTGAGATTCACATAAAAGCTGCACTATTAATTTAAGGAACTCTCTTCCCAAAGCAAAATTACACAGTGCGCCAAATTGTCATGGACTTGACCTGTACCTCATTGTGCAATGACACGCCACATCTTCACATTTTGTTTCGACATTCATTACATGTAATGGGTTTTCCAGAAAACTGTGACTTTTCAACTTGTCACTGACATCTGGAGAATTGCTTAAATTGGCTCCGGTATTTATAATTCACTAAATCAATCATAGTTTTAGAGAAATGCCTAGAAAAAAAAAAAAAAAAAAAACATATGGCTATCTAAAGCCGTCATAAAGAGTAAAAAGTGGAAACTAAATATAAAGTATCAGCAATTCTAAAGTGCTTGAATATATAGCCAGTAGCTTGTTACTGAGTCGCTTGCACGGAAGGATATAATAATTGACTGGTAGTGATTAAAGCCCCATTATTTATTGATGATGCATAATAAAGTGACTCATTGCTTCAGTTCTTAGCCCACTGCCTACATTAGAGCTGTACAAATGCAGAGCATATGGAAATGGGTAATATTCCCTATTATTATAAATACGTTCTTTATAAAAAAAAAAAAAAAATAACACAGTTCAGAAGTTGAAATACTCTTGAATCCTTAATTGTAAAAAAAAAAAAAAAAAAAAGGCCCGCCAGACAAAAATAGAATCTTGTCCCTTCCTAGTAAAATTCATAGCAAACTCTATTGATTCATGGAAGTACTGCCAGTCACAGATGCTTGTTCAGGGCAATTATAAGTGCTGGGACCTCGTGGGAATTCCATACATGATGATGTGGTATTGTTGATTGAAAAGGAAGGCCATGCAAATAATTCTAAGACTTACCTCTAAGAAAGATAGCTATCATATATAAACAGTCTTAGCTGGTAAATATAAATCCAGTGGAAAACTTTTTTTTTTCTTAAATGAACTGGTGCCAGAAAGTTAAACAGATTGGTAAATTACTTCTATTTAAAAATCTCAATCCTTTCAGTATTTATTAGCATCTGTATGCTACAGAGAAAATTATTTTCTTTTTGAATTTCTTTTTTGTCTTGTCCACAGTGCTCTCTGCTGACATCTTTGTCCGTGTCAGGAACTCTCCAGAGCAGAATAGGTTTGCTATGGGGATTTTCTCCTGCTCTGGACGGTTCCTGATAAGGGCATCAGGTGTCAGCAGAGAGCACTGTGGACAAGACAAAAAAGAAATTAAAAAAGAAATTCCTCTGTAACATACAGCTGCTAATAAGTACAGGAAGAGTAAATATTTTTTAATAGAAGTAATTTACAAATCTGTTTACCTTTCTGTCACCAGTTGATTTAAATTATTTTTTTTTCCACCAGAGTACCCCTTTAAGTTTTTTTCTCCTTTTTTTTCATCCACAGATCCATATGAGGGCTTTTTTTGCACCACCAACCGCCAAATGTACTTTGCAATGACACCTTTTATTTCACCATAAAATGTACCACAACCCCCCCACCCCCCCCCCCACCCCCCAAAAAAAATAAATAAATAAATAAATTAAATTAAATTAAATTAAATATTATTGGGGGGGGATAACAATTTTTTTGGGGGGGTTCGATATTTATGTAGTGCACTTTATGGAAAAAAGATAATGGGCCTCATTTACTAAGAGTGTCACATTTTTACAAATGTGAAATGTTGTTTCACACTGGCAGGATTCCACCTTATTAACAAAAAAAAATTCTGACCAGCTTTTTTCTAGGTGGAAATTTACAGCCATTTATTTACAAGTATTTAAATGTCCCATAGGTTTGCCTTGAGGGGGCGGCACGTGACATCACATGGGGCGGAGCCGTGCACACTCCGGGGACTGATTCTGGCGGGGTGCTGCGTGCAAGATCCAGCGCCAGAGTACCCCTTTAACATAGTGGTAAATTGTTGTTGTTACTTGCACCCTTTCTTGGTGAAAAATGCCCAAATACCATTTACATTTTGAACATTTAGCATTTTTCTAACTTTGAAACTTTCTGCTTGTATGGAAAATGGGCATTCCAAATAAATTATATATTGATTCACAAATACAATATGTCTACTTTATGTTGACATCATAACGTTGGCATGTTTTTACTTTTTGAAGACAGTAGAGGGCTTCAAAGTATAGCAGCAATTTTCAAAATTTTCACGAAAAATTAAAAATCTGAATTTTTCAGGGACCAGTGGAGAAATACCAAACAGTATCCGTAGTTTCAGGTGCTGCACATCTCGGATCTTCACAGCATAGACAATTGCCTTCAGATGACCCCAAAGATAAAAGTCTAAGGGGGTCAGATCGGGAGACCTTGGGGGCCATTCAACTGGCCCATGACGGCCAATCCACTTTTCAGGAAACTGTTCATCTAGGAATGCTCGGACCTGACACCCATAATGTGGTGGTGCACCATCTTGCTGGAAAAACTCAGGGAATGTGCCAGCTTCAGTGCATAAAGAGGGAAACCCATCATCATGTAGCAATTTCACATATCCAGTGGCCTTGAGGTTTCCATTGATGAAGAATGGCCCCACTATCTTTGCGCCCCATATACCACACCATACCAAAAACAATTTTTTTGTTCCAACAATCTTGGAGGGATCTATCCAATGTGGGTTAGTGTCAGAACAATAGCAGTGGTTTTGTTTGTTAACTTCACCATTCACATAAAGTTTGCCTCATCACTGAACTAAATCTTCTGCGTTCCAATTTTTTTTGACCATTCTGCAGCACCTGAAACTAGGGATACTGGAAGCCTGTGCTAGCATTTCTCCTGCAGTGTTGCTATCAGTGTGTGAAGAGTGAGAGAAGAGGGTTGCATTGACAATCCATCACAATGGGCAGCACATTGAACACATTTTATAAGTGGTCAGATACTTGTCAATAACTCATGAAAGAATAAAGTTATGTTTGATGTGTCACATGACCATCTTCCTATTGAAGAAACAAAAGTTGGATTCAAAATGGCCGACTTCAAAATGGCCACCATGGTCACCACCCATCTTGAAAAGTTTCCCCCCTCACATATACTAATATGCCACAAATAGGAAGTTAATATCACCAATCATTCCCATTTTATTAAGGTGTATCCATATAAATGGCCCACCCTGCATTTTGTTACTGTTAAAGTCTTAAGGGCCTAGATACTGTGAAAGGCCAGCCAAAAGTACCCACCGGTTTGTGTTGTACACAAAAACTGTTTGAAGCGTACTGGAGCGCATTGTTCTCCTCTCAAAAGTGCATACCACATACGTACATCTAAGTGATGTACTATTTTGTTCCTGTTAAAGTCTTAAGAGCCTAGATACTGTGAAAGGCCAGGCAAAAGTACACACCAGCTGGTGTTGTACACAAATACTGTTTTAAGCATAGGGGAGTGTATTGTACTCCCCTCATAAAAGCACTAAGTATCAGCTAGTGGTCGTGTTTCGACCAGCAACCTATCTGCCATCATCGATTGGTTAACATGGTCATCCACTTAATCACAAATGACATCTGACACCCGCAGTCAACAGTCGGTAGGTTCCTCAGACCCAACCCTCAGTTGGCATGGCCCGCGAGCAGTCCCTGTCATCCCCTTTCCTCTGTCCTATGCTGTTCCCTCCCCCACAGAAGTATCTTATGCTGTGGGTTAAGCTTCAATATTTAGTGAGTACGATCTAGAGGACAGTCAGCAGCTACTGCCCAGCCAAGAAGTGGAGGAGACATCTGCTGCTTCCTCAGCTAGGCGGGCAAGTAGTGATGAGGAAAGTGGCGTGGGAGGTGGTGTTGCGAGCGTTCAGGCTCCTGAATAGTGTTGCTCGCGAATATTCGCAATGCAAGTTTTATTCGCGAATATCGCATATTCGAGAATTCGCGAATATTCGCGAATATAGCACTATATATTCGTAATTACGAATAGTCTTTTTATTTATTTATATATATATATATTTTTTTTTTTTCACAGTACACATCACAGTGATCATCCCTTTCTGCTTCCAGCTTGTGTGGTGTAAAGAAGGCTCTAATACTACTGTGTGAGACCGGTGTGCGAATTTTCGCATATGCGAACATAATGCATATGCGGATTTTCGCATATGCGAATTTTCGGTTATGTTAATTTCTGTATATGCTAGTTTTCGCATATGTAAATTTTCGCATACGCGAATTTTCACATATGCGAAAATAAATCGAGAATATTACGGATATGCGAATATTCGCGAATATATGATGAATATTCGCGAATATTCGCGAATTCGAATATGGCCTATGCCGCTCAACACTACTCCTGAAGCAGACACTGTTGAGGAACCTGAGGAGGACATCAACTCGATGTTGATGAAGCCGACCACACTTGGGAGCCGGGTGCAGAAGGGGCTTCATCATCATCAGGAGAAGAGGGTTGCAGATTGCCTGTGAAGCAACAGCTGAGCCAGCAAGGTGGTAGCATGGTTTGCAGTCAGCATGGTGGCAGAAGTGGAAAGTCTGGAGCCAAACATTCCCGGGGTAGACCACCTGCTTCACGGCAGTCTACCTTCCCGAGAGGTAGTGAAACAGGGGTTCCTGGAGTTGGCGGCAGTAGCAGTCAATCAGTACGGACTGTTGGTGGGAAAATCAGCTACTTGCCATGTGGCAGTTTTTCATCAAGCATCCGGAGGATGTTAACCTGGCCACATGCAAAATGTGTTGGCAGAAGGCGAAGCGTGGCCAGGGTCCCAATGTTGGCACCCCTGCCCTGCGTCAACATATTCAGCATCACCATAAAGCGGCCTGGGAGAAACGTGGCTCTCCGATGTAGTGGTCCAGCCTGCTGCATCACCCAGTGTCATTCAGCTCAATTTTTCAGCCAACCAAGGCTCCACCACCTCAGCCAAAGGGAGCTGTGTGTCATACCCATCTTCTGTCGCTCCAGATGCTCCTGCTTCTCCTACTTTGAGTCAGTCATTCCGCCAGGTATTCATCGGCAAAGCCATGGCCTGAGGAAACGGGTGACCGTGAAACGCGTTGCATTATGGGAAATGAAACCTTTTAACTTCTTATCTGGTCTCAGTGCTTCCATTGATCCCACTCTGCTACCTGGAGATTGCTTGCTTTTATCGTGATTCTATTTCAGCGGGACGAAGCTGCAGAGACCTTTTGATGATACGCCCTGTTCCATTGTTGTACTTGGTTGGAGAACAACTTCATGTGGTAAGTGCAATTCACACTTAGCGTTACCAACTCACCTTTGGTGTTACACTACGGAGCGCATCCGTTTGTGCTTTTTTATTTCATGAAGAAGGCGAGACAGAGGACCCAGACACATCGTGGCAGTATGCAGTGGAGATGGAGGCAGGGAGTCCCTTCGAGTCACTTACACAATGCAGTCACTAGCACAATGCATCCTCACTTGCTTGCAAAGTGACCGCCGAATTGTCACCATTCGGCAGTGGGATGACTTCTGGCTCTATACCTTATTGGACTCTCGCTACCACCACAAAATGGGTGCCTTTTTTACACCCACTGAGAGGGAGGACAAACTGACCTACTTCATCTACTCATCAGTAGTGTTGAGCGGCATAGGCCATATTCGAATCCGCGAATATTGGCGAATATATGGACGAATATTCGTCATATATTGGCGAATATTCGCATATTCGTAATATTCTCGTTTTATTTTCACATATGCCAACAGATGGCAACAAAGCGCTGGAGAGTTCTGAAGCGGACAGCAATGAGTCCAGATCTAAATCCCATTGAAGGAGAGATCTTAAAATTGCTTTTGGGAAAAGGTACCCTTCCAATAAGAGAGACCTGGAGCAGTTTGCAAAGGAAGAGTAGTCTAACATTCTGGCTCAGAGGTGTAAGAAGCTTATTGATGGTTATAGGAAGCAACTGATTTCAAATTTTTTTTTCCAAAGGGTGTGCAACCAAATATTAAGTAAGGGTGCCAATAATTTTGTCCAGCCAATTTTTGGAGTTTGGTATGACATTATGTCCAATTTTCTTATTTTCCTCCGGTTTTTGGTTTTGTTCAAATACACACAAAGAGAATAAACATGTGTATAGCAAAACATGTGTTACTGCAATCTTTTTCTGTGAGAAATGCTTCATTTTCTTTAAAAATTTCAGGGGTGCCAACATTTCCGGCTGTTACGATTCGGCAAGCTGGATGTGGATCCTCTGTTTCAGCGAGGGATTGGCGTGAACCGTGTCAGTGGACCGGTTCTGGGGTTGCTACTGGTTTTCACCAGAGCCCGCCGCAAAGCGGGATGGTCTTGCTGCGGCGGTAGCAACCAGGTCGTATCCACTGGCAACGGCTCAACCACGCTGACTGCTGAGAAGGCGTGGTACAGAAGGACTAGGCAGAGGCAAGGTCAGACGTAGCAGAAGGTCGGGGCAGGCGGCAAGGTTCGTAGTCAATAAGGATAGCAGGAGATCTGGAACACAGGCTTTGGACAACACTAAACGCTTTCCCTGGCACAAGGCAACAAGATCCGGCGAGGGAGTGCAGGGGAAGTGAGGTAATATGGACAGGGAGCAGGTGGAAGCTAATTAGGCTGATTGGGCCAGGCACCAATCACTGGTGCACTGGCCCTTTAAATCTTAGAGAGCTGGTGCGCGCGCACCCTAAGGAGCGGAGCCGCGCTCGCCAGGACGTCACAGCCGGGGACCGGGACAGGTGAGTGACTTGGGATGCGATTCGCGAGCGGGCGCGTCCCGCTATGCGAATCGCATCCCCGCCGGCAATGTCAGTGCAGCGCTCCCGGTCAGCGGGTCTGACCGGGGCGCTGCAGAGAGAGAAACACCGCGAGCGCTCCGGGGAGGAGCAGGGACCCGGAGCGCTCGGCGTAAAAGTACCCACCCCCCCTTAGGTCTCCCCCTCTTTTTGTCGGGATGTTTCTTCATCCGGGATGAGGCCTGTATGAGGGATTTTTGAGTCTCTTTCCAGATGGTGGAGAAGTCCCGGGAAACCTCATCAACAGTGGGCAAACCAGAAGGCGTGGGAGTGGGGAGGGGGGGAAGAGGGTGAAGCTGGGCACGGGGCAAAGTGTTACCAGGACGGGGGCTATGAGGAGGAGACACAGCATAGTCCAGATATGCCTTGGGGAGACCAGGTAAAGGAGGAGACACTGAGGTTTGACAGACGGGACTAGGAGCAGACGTGAGGCATTTTTTATGGCAAGAAGCCCCCCAGCTCTTGATCTCCCCGGTGGTCCAATCAAGGGTAGGAGAGTGGTGTTGGAGCCATGGCAGACCAAGGAGGACTTCAGAGGTGCAGTTGGGCAAAACAAAAAGTTCAATTTTTTCGTGATGCCATCCAATACTCACGAGCAGGGGTTCTGTGCGGTAACGCACGGTGCAGTCCAATTTAACTCCGTTGGCTGGGTGCGTGCGTGCGTTTCGCAGACGTGGAGGGCGAATAGGGCAATCCACCAAGAAGTGTTCGGTACTAGCGCAGTACAGACATAAATTGTTATCCCTACGGCGAGTCCTCTCTTCATGGGTCAGGCGAGACCGATCCACTTGCATAGCCTCCTCGGCGGGAGGCACAGGGGTAGATTGCAAAGGATACTGTGAGAGAGGTGCCCAGAGATCAAGGTCTTTTTCCTTGCGGAGCTCCTGGTGTCTCTCAGAAAAACGCATGTCAATGCGGGTGGCCAAATGGATAAGTTCTTGCAGGTTGGCAGGAATCTCTCGTGCGGCCAGCACATCCTTGATGTTACTGGATAGGCCTTTTTTAAAGGTCGCGCAGGGAGCCTCGTTATTCCAAGATAATTCGGAAGCGAGAGTACGAAATTGGATGGCGTACTCGCCTACTGAAGAATTACCCTGGACCAGGTTCAGCAGGGCAGTCTCGGCAGAAGAAGCTCGGGCTGGTTCCTCGAAGACCCTACGGACTTCAGCGAAGAAGGACTGGACAGTGGCTGTGGCAGGATCATTGCGGTCCCAGAGCGGTGGGGCCCAAGACAAAGCCTTTCCAGATAGAAGACTCACTACGAACGCCACCTTAGACCGTTCTGTAGGAAATTGGTCCGACAACATCTCCATATGCAGGGAACATTGAGACAAGAAGCCACGGCAGAGTCGGGAGTCCCCATCAAATTTGTCCGGCAGGGACAAGCGGAGGCTAGGAGCGGCCACTCGCTGCGGAGGAGGTGCAGGAGCTGGCGGAGGAGATGGTTGCTGCTGTAGCAGTGGCAGAAGTTGCTTTAACGTGGCGGTCAACTGCGACAGCTGCTGTCCTTGTTGGGCAATTTGCTGCGATTGCTGGGCGACCACCGTGGGTAGGTCAGCGAGACTTGGCAGCGGCACCTCAGCGGGATCCATGGCCAGATCTACTGTTACGATTCGGCAAGCTGGATGTGGATCCTCTGTGTCAGCGAGGGATTGGCGTGGACCGTGTCGGTGGACCGGTTCTAGGGTAACTAACTGGTTTTCACCAGAGCCCGCCGCAAAGCGGGATGGTCTTGCTGCGGCTGTAGAAACCAGGTCGTATCCACCGGCAACGGCTCAACCTCGCTGACTGCTGAGAAGGCGTGGGACAGAAGGACTAGGCAGAGGCAAGGTCAGCTGCCGCCACCTCCAGGCTGTGTCATTCAGCCACTATATGTTCTCCTCTTGCTGCCACCAACTCTAGGCTGTGTCATTAAGCCATAATGTGGTCTCCTCATGTTGTTGCCAACTCCAGGCTGTGTCATTCAGCCACTATATGGTCTCCTCATTCTCCTGCCACCTTTACTCTGTGTCATTCAGCCACTATATGGTCTCCTCATGCTGCCGCCACATCCATACTGTGTCAATCCAGCCACTATATGGTCTCCTCATGCTGCCAACACCTCCAGACTGTGTCATTCAGCCACTATATGGTCTCCTCATGCTGCCACCACCTCCAAGCTGTGTCATTCAGCCTTTATATAGTTTCCTCATACTGATGCCACCTCCAGGCTCTGTCATTGGGCCGCTCTGCGACAGTGATTCTAATAGTGACGCCTCTGATCTGCATGTCATACTTAATAACAGTTTTATTTCACTAACCCAGCACACACTCTATGCGTGTTACAGCAAGGCAAAGTGAAGCTCTCTGTTGCACCCCTATTGAAGCTCTCTGTAGGCCAGAAATAGCAGTTTTTAATAGATATTTGCCGCAAATAAATTCGGACAGAAACACATTTTTGGGGAAAATTCAGCTAATCGTCCGAATCAAATTTTTAAAAAATCCGCTCATCTCTAACTTTGACTATGTGACTTAATTTTCACTAAAAGATAAAGAATGTTGCTTTCCATAACCATTAAGCAGTCTCTCAATGTGTGAACACTCAGAGTACAAACAATAGACCCTGACTTGTTACTTAGTGAATGCACAAAAGGTCATCCATTCTGAGTGCTGCCTGATTATTTTATGTTTCACTTGAAATATGTAGCTTTCTATTCAGCTGCTATCTTTTTAACAATTTAATTCTCTTAAAGGTCTTTTACTTTGTGGCATCGATGACAGTCTTTTATATATTCTATAGGTGTCTATTGATTTCATACCCTTTTTAAGAATAGAACAGGGACTACCAGCAGGAATTACATGGACTGTCATATTTTATGTCATTATTAAGTGGAAAAATCCAGGGTTCAGTTACTTGTAAATACTGTTAATATGGTAAAAACAGCACAAAATGGCAACCATGAGACAACCCTAAACATGAAGAGAATAGATCTCTAGGTTTCTCAAGAGATTTATTTCAGGGTTGATGAGGTGCATTTACAAATCGGATAAGGCTACAATAGGGTTACCATTGTATAATCCACTGTCTACATTTATGAATATATTTTGCAGAGGTTTTAACATAAGCTCTTGTATGCTTCAAGACCAGAAAGCTGATATGGTATAACTGGAGGATTTGAAGGATCTTGTAGGTTACTCATTGTTTAGCTAGAATCCAATTAAAGGATTTGAGAAGGATGTGAGTGTGAACATTTTAACATGTATGGGAAGTAATTAGAACGAAGAAAAATGAAGGAGAAATGTGAGACAAACAGTTTGCAGACTATTTGTAAAGTCCAATGGTAACGTTCATTAGCATTCCAGAGGTTCTTCAATAGTGTCTAGCTAGTGAGGAATGTCACAGAGGACATACATGTGGTCATATTTAATTAGTAAAGACCAGAAAAGTAGCCAGCACAACACGATGGATACATTGTTACGATGTGCCCCAGATAATAAGCCAGGAGTCACTTAACCCTAACCTAGTCTCCAAGAAAACAGCAACTGTGATTCAACCCAAATATTTAATTAGTATTTAATTATTATTTTCCAACATCTCAAGCACTGTTCAGTGGAGTGATCTTCAACTAACATAAATCCACACCATTCCACTACTACTGGTTGCAAATTAGAGACTGTTTAGGCTTAAAGTCCTTTAAAGCCAATAAATTGAAGGGGTTGAATAGGGAGAAGAATAGATCTTACCTGTTCTTTTCCCTGCTGCTTAATTCTGACCCTACATGTCTCAAAATAATACCTTCCCAGATAAGAGGGGACAGGTGCCTGTTGCAAGGACTGGTTCTGCCTATACGCAAAATAGGCAGCTGCTTAGAGTGCCCTCTTGATGGGGATGCCACTCTGCCCGCTGCAAGAAGGTTAGTAGCCAGCCAGCATCCAAAGCACATGCCCAACCAGCACCACTGTTGCAACCCCCCCCGGTACCATATTAATCTGCATTGAGGAGCACAGTGCCATCTCCAAGGCCAGACAGGCAGGTCATCCATACATCTGCCCCCATGAGGAGGAGGTTTGCTACGGTGTGTCACCACAGTTGTAAAGTGGGGCCTATCAAAGGGCAGAGCCAGTGGGCTGGGTCAACAGGCCATCACGCCCCCTCCCATAAATTTGCATTGAGGGGGCGGGGCATGATATCACACGGAGGCATGACATCACAATACTCTGGCCCAGTGGTCGTCACGCTTCACATTTAGAGCTTCCAGCGCTGCGGAGGTGGGTGTGGAATGACAGATTGTGGGAGTCCCCAGCGGCGGGGCCCCTGCAATCATACATCTTATCCCTATCCTTTGGATAGGGGATAAGATGTATTAGGGCCGGAGTACCCCTTTAACTCAGATTTGCTGTAGAATCCACAGCTATAGTACCATGCAATGAATGTGAATGTAATTTAACAATTTTCAAATGCACAGCCTTCCTTACCTGTCCCTTGCTGAATATGCTACCTATTGCTTGGTAATGGGTCAAGTTATTGGAGTGCACTAACAGAGGATTAACAAAGAATAAAGTAACAAATTCATTGATACATTAAATACTGGCATTGGCATGGAAGTTAAGATTCTAGTACCAGTCTCTTACTTGGATGTTTCTTTTTTTACTTATGATCTTTCCAACATGTTAAATAGATGCTATAAAGAATAATCTGTTATCTTCAATGTGTATATAGTGAAAGCTTTACTGTCATTAAAAACAACTTTTGACATGTCTATCAGACACAGACTCAATAGGGAGATAGGTTGGACTTAATGGACTCTGTTCTTTTTTCAACCTTTTGAACTATGGGGGAGATTTATCAAAACATGTGCAGAGGAAAAGTTGACCAGTTGCCCATAGCAACTAATTAGATTTCTTCTTTTAATTCTCAGAGTCTCTTTTAAAAATGAAAGAAGTAATTTGATTGGTTGCTATGGGCAACTGGTCAACACTTCCTCCCCACAGGTTTTGATAAATATCCCCTTATGTTACTATGTAGACATGTCAAAAATTGTTGATCACTATGATCGTAATTAGCCAGGGAAGCAGGCAGCATTGTGCTTCCCTCCCTGGCAGGCCAAGAGATCCATCCATTTCTCTGCATAGACATTTTGGCAACAAAAAAGGTACCATAGCACATATAAGTGCAACCCTAAAGAGGTTGCTGATAAGATTGTGTGATATTATGGCACAATCTGTCAAAGTGCCAATTCAGCTCTATTGGAAAGCTGTGTGTAGACAAAAAATAATATATGTTAAAGTTATAGCCCTTTCTAATGAATCTGGGGTGCATTCACGGTTAAGTTATCTTTGGTGCACAGTTTACGAGCCGAAATGATGTGAATTTAAAGAGAAACATTATGAGCCCTTTGGGTAATTACGACTTATGTCATATTTTTGTACTGTAGAAGAGGCAATTCAGATTCCTCTAGACAATGATCTTCTAGCAGTTAGGGTGCAGATTATAGCTTTGGATGCTTGACAAATGTTTCTAGTTAATCTGTGTAACATGTTTTTATTGCTTTCTATAAGTTAAAGATTATGGTGATGTAATATCTAGTGCCTGGGTAATAAAAAGCAAACTTTCGACTGTAACTACTGTCCAATTGCTATAATCTGAGATTTTTTTTATAAATTTTTTTGGCAAAAGTTGGCTTTTCTTTTTTTCTATCCATGTCTTTAAAGTCTCCCTCACAAATCAAGAGTAATGATAATTTGCCATAATATTGGAGTGTTGTGCCTGGATGCAACACATAGCTTCTATTTGCTTAGCCTTCTGCTTTGCTGTTTTTGCGAGGGTTATGTTGCTTGGCATGCAGAGAGTCTTAACAGATTGCATTTTAATAGCTTGACAGCCAGGGGCTTTTGTGCTTTGAATTAATTATTTGAACATGACTTATACCAAAGGACAAAGTAGATTTACTTAAACATTTATTCATCACCAGCACAAGGAAAATTTAGGGCCAAATCTTAAGGAATGAAATTTCTGTCTCCGCAGATAAAAGCCTATGCCAACGAAGAGAAGACATATGGCCAGTAGGAATACAAAAAAGCATATAAAACATTTGTGCAAGTTTGTGGATTATAAAATGACATCACGTTCTTCTTAACCTGTGCAAAATCATTGCATGTTTCAATGTTCTGCACATCATGAGAGTTGAATTTTTTGCATTATGATTTCTCTACAATATCACAGAATCACTTGAAACATTAATTCCCTTATTTATCTATATACTGTAGCATAAACCAGCTGTACAATGACTGGTAGACCAAACAACGTGAAAAGGTACTCATCATTTTACAGTATTCCATATCCTGAGTCTTACGATGGGTCAAACATTTTTTTCTCTTTAGCTAGAAAGTTAAGACTTAACATGGTCAACGTGATGAATGTGTACATAGGTTGCAAGAAAAAATTATAAATAATGAAATGTCAATTCTGAATTGAGTTTACTAGGAGCATGGTACCTAACCAGATCTATAGCTCAAATCTGTTGATTCTCTCAGAAGAGAAGAATTTTTTTCCTTCTACTCTTCTGGTCAAAATGTTAACAAACATAAAGCTAAGGCAGTGGTGCCCTGTGGGGTCTTCTGGTCAGTTCGATCTAGTCTTTGTTTCAGTTCAGTTTCTGTTTCAGTGTTCTATTTAGTATGTTGCTAACATTATTACTAGTAGGGTCTTTTCTACTTTTGTCTTACGGTTTTGCTGTTTCTTGACAATAAATGTCATTGTGTAGACTTGCTGTTTTCCACGATGTAATAAATAGTGGACTGTGTTGGCTCTTGTTATGTACTTCTAGAAAGTTACTACTAAAAAAAAATTGACAAACCAGGCAAAGTTGTATGGAACACTTAGAACAACTTGTAAAAATATGGAACTTCATTATCTATTTACTCGATTTTACCTGCCTTTACATTTCATCATAGAAATTTGGTTGGTCGGCTTGTTTAGTAGAGAGTAAAAGAACGTGTTCCAGTAAATATAAATAACATTGCTCTACAATATTTAGATTTCCCTGCCTTGTGTGATTTCTGCTTTATCTGTTTTATTTAGTGTAACATAAGGAAGATAGCCAGATTTTGGTGCCTATGGGTAATCAGTTTAATGCCATAATTACTGTCCTAAGGTATATCTGGATATGTGATATACTAAACTGAGTTGTCTACTTTGGACAACGTCTCATGAAAGGCCATACATAAAGAGTTAATAACAAGTATCTAACTGCTGGAATATCCCTTACCTTCCGTAAAGGTTGATATACACTTTCAATCCATAATCAACATATCATACTCATAAACATAAAGTGAAGCCAAACTTTCCTCTAACCTCAATGGAGTGAGAAGGGTGGGGGACCCTATTACACAGGGAAATTATCAGCCAAATAGGTGAATATGGCTCAGTATAATAGGAATAGTGATGAACTAACTTATGTGCAAACACTTATCTGTCAGCTGATCACAAAGTTTTACCTTCTAGAACAATATCAGCCACATATCGTCCATATGATACAAGCGGAGGGCCTCACGAACGATCCAGCAATCATTTGTGCAGCCCTCCATGCACTCAGCCCTCCATGTACTTGTAATAGGCTCTTTAAATGAGTGCGGATCTACTAGATCCGTGCTCATATACACTATGCATTGGTCTGTTTAATAGGGCCCTAAGCCTCTGCAAGACAGTTTGGGGGACAGTTTATCTCTCTGAGAACAAAAGAGTTGGACAGTTGATATCCAACATGTTTGTTCCCTCATTCCCCCAACATTGTCTGCCTGGAGGCCCCCATACACATTAGACATTTGGCTGGTCCCACCAAAGTCAGCGGGTTTAGTCAACCTTTAACAAATGTGTATAGGGACTTAAGATCTGCTCTTTTATAAAGGTAAAATGTCTGGCTAGTCATTATTTCTTCTTTGAAATATTATTTTTCATTAGAATTGATTGTGGAGCTGTCAGTTTAATGCATTAAAGAGGGAAAGAGAGAAGATTGGCCATCAGGGTAGCCCCCTCTAAGAGGTCCACATGACAGGAAGGTGTTGATGTTATGCCACATAGAATCTATTTACAATATTATTATTACTTTTAAGGTTTAATAATACTGTATGGATAATTTATTGTAATTGGTAGAAAACAGAACATTGGTCTCTGCTGTACAGTCATGTGGTCTTCACTGAGAAGCAGGGGGTTTCTTCACTCAACAAGACTATGCACCATTGCCACTTGTAATTACCCTTAAATACATTTTCTATCACACTTTAATAAAGAAATTAAACATATCTTCTGCTGACATGATGTTTTACTTGAATTGGCACCAAATGAGTTGTACACAATCCAATTTTTCCACTATCTCCAAGTAATGAATACAGTGAAATGGCATGTGACATTAAGCAGCTAATGAGACAAGGCACAGTTTGGAAGCCATTTGTAGCATAAGAATATTTAGAGTCTATACTTTTGTGGAGGGATTCATAACACATGACAACACACAGGTAGCTTCACACTCCTGCCAATAGACAGTGTACCCCACAATGTTGTTTTTTATAGCTTTCTTACTTCAGTAACCCAGTTGGAACTCATCTAGCTTTTCTACCTTCTCTGTGAATAAGCTTAATAAGCTGTCTAAAGAGAAAACAAAAAGCAAAATACAAAGGAACATGCAGAGCAGGAAATAGTACACAGCGTTCTACAAATCCTATACAAGTGTATAATAGGCAAATCTTTTTTATGTCACGTTACACAGTGTCTGCATGATCCACAGCCTAAATGTAAAATGTCACTTAATCTTTAGATATTTTATTTCCAAATGACTCCCCCTAGAGCGAATTACCATAGTAAATTATGTGTGGAGAAGATATGATTCACGGAGAATGTGGCAGCTGGGTAATTACAAAGTTTATAGAATAGGAATAAAACCTTATGTTTAGCTTTGTTTACATTTAGATACAATTTACACATGGTGTTCTAAATGGGAAGCTATGTAATATCTACCTATGTATATGTCTAGATATCTATGTCTATCTACAGTATGTCTTACCCAGACATTCAATATTTAGATACATCTAGATAGATAATAGATAGATAGATAGATAGATAGATAGATAGATAGATAGAAGATACCAGTGGTAGAGACAGCACAACCAATGTAGTAAGACAACAAAATTGGCGGGGTGCAAGTAGGCAGTAACACAGTCCCAATCACAGACCGTAAGTGTTGATCCAAAACAAGTCTCCACACCTAATGGGAGTGCTGCCATGATCTTTTTGTTTTAGATAGATATGGGATAGGCAGTTAGATATGGGATAGATAGACAGATAGATAGATAGATAGATAGATAGATAGATAGATAGATAGAAAATCCAGACTCCAACAGCACACAAAGCTTGGTGAAAAAAAGTGGTTGTTTATTGCATCACCACATAACAGAAGCAACGTTTCTGCGGCCTCTCGCCGCCATTTTAGATAGATAGATAGACAGGGGATAGATAGATAGATATGAGATAGATAGATAGATAGATAGATATGAGATAGATAGATGAAAGATAGATATGAGATAGATAGATAGATAGATAGATAGATATGAGATAGATAGATGAAAGATAGATATGAGATAGATAGATAGATGTGAGATGATAAATAGATATGAGATAGATAGATAGATATGAGATAGATAGATAGATAGATAGATAGATAGATATGGGATAGATAGATAGATAGATAGATATGAGATAGATAGATATGGGATAGATAGATATGAGATAGATAGATAGATATGAGATAGATAGATAGATAAATATGAGATAGATAGATATGGGATAGATAGATATGAGATAGATAGATAGATATGAGATAGATAGATATGAGATAGATAGATAGATATGGGATAGATAGATAGATAGATAGATAGATATGAGATAGATAGATATGAGATAGATAGATAGATAGATATGGGATAGATAGATAGATAGATAGATAGATATGAGATAGATAGATAGATAGATAGATAGATATGAGAAAGATTTATAGATTGAGAAAGCCAGTGAGAGACTGGTGAAACGTTGTCTTTGCACATGCTGGAATAAACACCACCTTATGCATTATTGTGGAGTGCTGCATCATCTTTACTTTTCTAGATAGATATATAGATAGTAGTAAAGGAGGGAAGCAGCACTCTTGCGGTAAAGGTGAACGGGTGCCTGACTGCTGTTGATCTGGGTCAGAGATCCAAAATGAAGTAGTCAAGTAGAAGCAGTGGCACTCCAAGCTGGTGAAATAAAGTGATGTCTTTATTTACTCCAAAGTGAGCTACGTTTCGGCAGCCTCCCACTGCCTTTGTCAAGGCTTGACAAAAGGCAGTGGGAGGCTGCCGAAATGTAGCTCACTTTGGAGTAAATAAAGACATCACTTTATTTCACCAGCTTGGAGTGCCACTGCTTCTACTTGACTACTAGATATATAGATATATATGAGAAAGATATATAGATAGATAGATATTGGATAGATAGATAGATAGATAGTTAGATAAGTAAATACGATGCAGCACTCCACAAGTAGCAAAGAAGGTGATTTTATTCCATCATGTGCATAGACAACGTTTCACCAGTCTCACACTGGCTTTTTCAAGTGAATAATAGTGATACAGGTGGGTATTTATAGACCGCCCACTGGGTCATGTGACATGGAAAAATACATGATTTGCATACATAAACAAAAGCGATCCTGATATATTGTGCAATCAATAATACAAAAACTTAATGTACAAGACATATATAGACATCCGATAATCAAAGGTTGAGAAAACATACATGTTTTGCTGAAAGTGCAAGAAGTGCAGTGACTGTGATCCAAAATACCGGGTGTAGCCGTGTATGCCTTCCGGGGTCCCGCCACGAGGTTTCCTGATCTCAGGCGCCAAAGCGCCGTGTGTGCAATGTGCATCGTAGCAGAGGAGAAGTACTTCCGGGTCGGGAGAACGCGTCCTCGTATCCATAGAAACCCGACTCCGGAGTGAGCCGTAGCCAGCGCATGCTCAGAGAGGTCTGTGTGTCCGTACATATACAAGCGCTTGTTGTAGAGAGTTCGTCTGAGGTAGGTGTAATCATAATGTATACACAAGAAAAGGTGTCGCTCCTGGGGACAGCACCATACAGCACAGTAGAAAGTATAGATGAAATATAGAGAAAGCAGTTTGCAGTCGCTGGTCCTCATTTTCTCGATGCAGGAGCCAGATAGTGAGGAATCACTAACTTGTGGTTGCCCATGGTAACCGACTGGTCAGTTAGCAAACTATATAGATAAGGCAAAGAAAATGGAACAATGGGTAATGACTCACTCCAGTCGGCGTGCATGGGCCAACTCCACTCTCCATGTATATCATGATTACCGGTGTGTATGAACCGGAGTTAACGATTCGTCCTCGTCTGTGGACCAGACTTGCATCGGTGTATTTGGACCGATATCCGTGTGGTGGTGATCTGTAAAGCACATCACTGGAGAAGGAAAAAAGATATTAGAGTAACCAAATAACTCCGCCAGGCGCAATCATTCATCATGGGGCATAGATTACAAGGTCCTGTGCGTATCGGATCATATTTCGGGGGGTGTCTTATGGGTGTTTGTCCATGGACATGGACTGACCCTGCACCTGTGACAGTACCCAAACTGTATATAGGGTAGTTAACTGTCCTGTAACCCCTGAGACCCACGCTATCCAGGGACCTGTATCAATTTGCCCCTGCATGCAACTCTTACATACTGGAGTATCAGTTGTCACTTAATAAGTTGTGAATACATAGGTCCACAGAAGGGCACAGAGGACGGAAGGAGAAATTGATACACGGAGGGGGAGTCATGTCAATTACCCAAAGAGAAGAGTGTGTACAGGGATGGTCAAATGCTGTCTCCACAGGGGTGGGAGAGTCAAAGTCAGAGTGCGATGGTATACAAATTGAGGCTTGTGGCGCGGCTTGACATCAAGGCAGGTACCCGGAAGGCATGTGAACTAAAGGAGAAAAAAGAGAAATTAATAATAAAATTAATGATAAGGATTGATCACTATTCACCTAAGCAGGGTAGATGTATCCCAACATATGAGGCTAGACCCATTAACGCTTCAACATTTTGGGTAGCACAGTGAACTCTACATTGAGCCCATTGGGTTTGAGTGTATTCAGATTGTGGATCCACTTGAGTTCTCTGACCTGTAGGAGAGCTATTCTATCACCCCCTCTTTTGGGGGGAGGAATATGGTCTACAATCATGCATTTGAGATCGGCCTCCGTGTGTCCAGCTTCAATGAAGTGTTTGGACACAGGGAGGTCCACACGTTTTTTTCTGATAGAGTACCTGTGTTGGTTCAATCTTGTCCGAAAGTCGTTTTTTGTTTCGCCTATATATAAGAATTTACACGGACACCAAAGAATGTATACTACATGGTCGCTGTCACAGGTTAAATAGAATTTAATGGGGTATTCTTTGTGTGTTTTGGGATGTGTGAATGTTGTTCCTTTCTGTAAGTATTTGCATGTAATGCAGCGGAGGCAGGGAAAACATCCTTTAGTTTTTGTAGAGAAATATTTCTGTTGTTGACCTGGTCCCGAGATATCGGCTTTGACCAGATGGTCTCTAAGGTTGCGTGCTCTGCGATAAGACATGAGTGGGGGAGTCTGGAATTCCCTAATATGGGGATAGCTGTCCTTGACCAAATGCCAGTGTTTCTTAATAGCTCTAGATATATTGTTGGAGACTTCATTGTAGGTGGAAATGAATGGTATCCTAAGGGATTGGTCTTTCTTGTACGTATTGGGTTTGCCTGTGTGTCTTTCTGTCTTAACCTTCTGTACATGTTTGGAGATAATCCTTCTAGGGTAGCCCCTATCTCTAAATTGTTTGACCATTTGATTGACGGCCGCATCAAATTTATTGTCCGTGTCCGTGATACGACTGGCTCTCAATAATTGACTATATGGCAGTGAAGATATCATAGACCTAGGGTGTGACGATTCAAATTTTAATAGAGTATTGCAATCCGTGGGTTTGTGATAGAGATCTGTAGTTAATTTGTTGTTGGAGATGGAAACTTTGGTGTCTAAAAAATTAACTGTATTGTCTGAATGAGATAATGTAAATTGAAGATTAGGGTCAACACTGTTGAGAAAGTTGTGGAAATCCGTAAGCTCATCTGTATTGCCTGTCCAGATGAAGAAGATGTCGTCGATGTACCTCCACCACCCCAGGAGTTTCCTGGAGTGGTGGGATACAAAGACGACATCCTCCTCAAATTCCGCCATCACAATGTTAGCGTACGTGGGTGCCACGTTACTCCCCATCGCGGTCCCACGTAACTGAATGTAAAATTTGTCATTAAAGAAAAAATAGTTGTTTTCTAGGACGAAAGTGAGTAATTGCATGACAAAGGTGGATTGTTGTGAATTGAGATGGAGTTTTTTCAGTCCTTTCTGGACTGCTCTAATGCCTCTATCGTGTTGTATGGACGTGTATAAGGATACAATGTCAAAGGAAGCAATAATTGTACGATCCGGAATGTAAATATTTTGAATGATAGATAGAAAATGCATCGTGTCCCTCAAATAGGATTTAGTGTTTGTTGCTAATGGTCTAAGAACTTTATCTAAAAAGATGGAAATGTGATTGGATAGAGAGTTCCTCCCTGAGACAATCGGTCTCCCTGGGGGATCAATTAGTCGTTTGTGTATCTTGGGCAGTAGATATAACACTGGGGTCACGGGAAATTCCACTTGTAAGAATTCTCTAAGCTTAGCATCAATTACATCATTAGTCAATGCTTGTTCTAATATGGTGTTGATTTTCTGTTGCATGTCATTTTTGGGATCATATTTCAGTGTTTTATAGACCTCTTCCTCACCCAACTGTCTATATGCTTCTTTGAGGTATGTACTCCTGTCCATGACCACAATCCCACCGCCTTTATCGGCCGGTTTGATGATAAGATTGTGGTCATGGACAAGTTGTTGCATAGCCATGAGTTCCTCATGAGTCAAATTAGGATGTTTGAGTCTAGTCTGCTGGTCTTTAATGTGTGCAAAGTCTCTTTTAACACAGTCTATAAATGTGGCAATGGAGTGTGATTCAACCGGAGGCTGAAAATCACTACAAGAAGGTAAGTTATACTGTTTGAATTCAAACCTGTGGGGACCCTGGTTAGGGACAGATAGTCCACCAAGGTTTTCCACAGGATGTGAATCAAACCACACCTTGAGTTTTAACCTGCGGATAAAGCTTACAAAATCCATTTCAAGTTGGAACCAATCATTGTATGTACTTGGACAAAAACTTAACCCTTTAGATAACAATAACAGTTGTTCTTTAGAAAGGATATATGAGGAGATATTTACCACAGTCTCTGTGTCGTTTGCTATTGTTTCTTCCTCTGTTGAGTGCTTTTGTGGTTCTGTGCCCGACCAGCTCTCTGTGCCCTTGTTTTTCCTGCTCCTGTGGTGTTTGCGTCCTCCTCGTCTAGGCCGTCCCCGACGGACGGCGTATTCACTAAAAAAGATTCCTGGTTGCTTTGGCGATGTACAGCTTTAGTTGATTCTGTATCTTCATGTACCTCTGTTTTATTCCTATTGGAGTATCGTTTGTTGGTGGTGGATAAATTTTCCCATGTATAGATATGTCCGCTGGTGTAGTCCTGACAATCACGAAACCATTTGTGTCTCTTGGTCTCCTCGATTTGGGTTCGTTGTTTAAGTAAAAATGCTTGTTGTTTTTCTGATAGTTCTCTCCATTCTTCCTCGGTCAGAGAAGCTTTCAGGGCTGTTTCCACTTCTGAAATTTTGTTCTTGATGGATGTTAGATCTCGCTGGAGGAATTCTATGTTTAGTAGTATGAGGTCTAGAGAGTATTTGTTCGAGATAGCTTCATAGCAGGTCCGGTAGTCAGAATCATTTGTAAATGCATTAGCTCTGGGTTGAGCTCTCATACCTCTAGGTATCTTTCTTGATCTGTAGTATTCGCTCATAGTAGACAAATGGAGTTGGACAGATACTAGTTTCTTGGTCTCACTTTCGTAGGTCCTCCTGAGATCAATTTTGGATGGATTGTGTAAAAAAGAAGCGTCGCTGGGTAAACTCCCCATAATGCGGTCTGCATCAACCTTGCTATAGGAAAACACATCGGTGGAAGGTGGAGCAGAAGCAGTCTCTGTGTTTATATCCATGTTATGGTTCTTAGATGAGGGTGCTCGTTTGTCGACCTTCAAATCCAATGCAAATAAAAACGGCACAACCAAAATCCAGGGTAAAAAAGAAGAAATTCGGGGTGCCCGCATATCTGGAACCTGGGTCCTTCCGGTTCCTTAATCCAGATAAGTAAATACGATGCAGCACTCCACAAGTAGCAAAGAAGGTGATTTTATTCCATCATGTGCATAGACAACGTTTCACCAGTCTCACACTGGCTTTTTCAAGTGAATAATAGTGATACAGGTGGGTATTTATAGACCGCCCACTGGGTCATGTGACATGGAAAAATACATGATTTGCATACATAAACAAAAGCGATCCTGATATATTGTGCAATCAATAATACAAAAACTTAATGTACAAGACATATATAGACATCCGATAATCAAAGGTTGAGAAAACATACATGTTTTGCTGAAAGTGCAAGAAGTGCAGTGACTGTGATCCAAAATACCGGGTGTAGCCGTGTATGCCTTCCGGGGTCCCGCCACGAGGTTTCCTGATCTCAGGCGCCAAAGCGCCGTGTGTGCAATGTGCATCGTAGCAGAGGAGAAGTACTTCCGGGTCGGGAGAACGCGTCCTCGTATCCATAGAAACCCGACTCCGGAGTGAGCCGTAGCCAGCGCATGCTCAGAGAGGTCTGTGTGTCCGTACATATACAAGCGCTTGTTGTAGAGAGTTCGTCTGAGGTAGGTGTAATCATAATGTATACACAAGAAAAGATGTCGCTCCTGGGGACAGCACCATACAGCACAGTAGAAAGTATAGATGAAATATAGAGAAATCAGTTTGCAGTCGCTGGTCCTCATTTTCTCGATGCAGGAGCCAGATAGTGAGGAATCACTAACTTGTGGTTGCCCATGGTAACCGACTGGTCAGTTAGCAAACTATATAGATAAGGCAAAGAAAATGGAACAATGGGTAATGACTCACTCCAGTCGGCGTGCATGGGCCAACTCCACTCTCCATGTATATCATGATTACCGGTGTGTATGAACCGGAGTTAACGATTCGTCCTCGTCTGTGGACCAGACTTGCATCGGTGTATTTGGACCGATATCCGTGTGGTGGTGATCTGTAAAGCACATCACTGGAGAAGGAAAAAAGATATTAGAGTAACCAAATAACTCCGCCAGGCGCAATCATTCATCATGGGGCATAGATTACAAGGTCCTGTGCGTATCGGATCATATTTCGGGGGGTGTCTTATGGGTGTTTGTCCATGGACATGGACTGACCCTGCACCTGTGACAGTACCCAAACTGTATATAGGGTAGTTAACTGTCCTGTAACCCCTGAGACCCACGCTATCCAGGGACCTGTATCAATTTGCCCCTGCATGCAACTCTTACATACTGGAGTATCAGTTGTCACTTAATAAGTTGTGAATACATAGGTCCACAGAAGGGCACAGAGGACGGAAGGAGAAATTGATACACGGAGGGGGAGTCATGTCAATTACCCAAAGAGAAGAGTGTGTACAGGGATGGTCAAATGCTGTCTCCACAGGGGTGGGAGAGTCAAAGTCAGAGTGCGATGGTATACAAATTGAGGCTTGTGGCGCGGCTTGACATCAAGGCAGGTACCCGGAAGGCATGTGAACTAAAGGAGAAAAAAGAGAAATTAATAATAAAATTAATGATAAGGATTGATCACTATTCACCTAAGCAGGGTAGATGTATCCCAACATATGAGGCTAGACCCATTAACGCTTCAACATTTTGGGTAGCACAGTGAACTCTACATTGAGCCCATTGGGTTTGAGTGTATTCAGATTGTGGATCCACTTGAGTTCTCTGACCTGTAGGAGAGCTATTCTATCACCCCCTCTTTTGGGGGGAGGAATATGGTCTACAATCATGCATTTGAGATCGGCCTCCGTGTGTCCAGCTTCAATGAAGTGTTTGGACACAGGGAGGTCCACACGTTTTTTTCTGATAGAGTACCTGTGTTGGTTCAATCTTGTCCGAAAGTCGTTTTTTGTTTCGCCTATATATAAGAATTTACACGGACACCAAAGAATGTATACTACATGGTCGCTGTCACAGGTCAAATGCATGATTGTAGACCATATTCCTCCCCCCAAAAGAGGGGGTGATAGAATAGCTCTCCTACAGGTCAGAGAACTCAAGTGGATCCACAATCTGAATACACTCAAACCCAATGGGCTCAATGTAGAGTTCACTGTGCTACCCAAAATGTTGAAGCGTTAATGGGTCTAGCCTCATATGTTGGGATACATCTACCCTGCTTAGGTGAATAGTGATCAATCCTTATCATTAATTTTATTATTAATTTCTCTTTTTTCTCCTTTAGTTCACATGCCTTCCGGGTACCTGCCTTGATGTCAAGCCGCGCCACAAGCCTCAATTTGTATACCATCGCACTCTGACTTTGACTCTCCCACCCCTGTGGAGACAGCATTTGACCATCCCTGTACACACTCTTCTCTTTGGGTAATTGACATGACTCCCCCTCCGTGTATCAATTTCTCCTTCCGTCCTCTGTGCCCTTCTGTGGACCTATGTATTCACAACTTATTAAGTGACAACTGATACTCCAGTATGTAAGAGTTGCATGCAGGGGCAAATTGATACAGGTCCCTGGATAGCGTGGGTCTCAGGGGTTACAGGACAGTTAACTACCCTATATACAGTTTGGGTACTGTCACAGGTGCAGGGTCAGTCCATGTCCATGGACAAACACCCATAAGACACCCCCCGAAATATGATCCGATACGCACAGGACCTTGTAATCTATGCCCCATGATGAATGATTGCGCCTGGCGGAGTTATTTGGTTACTCTAATATCTTTTTTCCTTCTCCAGTGATGTGCTTTACAGATCACCACCACACGGATATCGGTCCAAATACACCGATGCAAGTCTGGTCCACAGACGAGGACGAATCGTTAACTCCGGTTCATACACACCGGTAATCATGATATACATGGAGAGTGGAGTTGGCCCATGCACGCCGACTGGAGTGAGTCATTACCCATTGTTCCATTTTCTTTGCCTTATCTATATAGTTTGCTAACTGACCAGTCGGTTACCATGGGCAACCACAAGTTAGTGATTCCTCACTATCTGGCTCCTGCATCGAGAAAATGAGGACCAGCGACTGCAAACTGCTTTCTCTATATTTCATCTATACTTTCTACTGTGCTGTATGGTGCTGTCCCCAGGAGCGACACCTTTTCTTGTGTATACATTATGATTACACCTACCTCAGACGAACTCTCTACAACAAGCGCTTGTATATGTACGGACACACAGACCTCTCTGAGCATGCGCTGGCTACGGCTCACTCCGGAGTCGGGTTTCTATGGATACGAGGACGCGTTCTCCCGACCCGGAAGTACTTCTCCTCTGCTACGATGCACATTGCACACATGGCGCTTTGGCGCCTGAGATCAGGAAACCTCGTGGCGGGACCCCGGAAGGCATACACGGCTACACCCGGTATTTTGGATCACAGTCACTGCACTTCTTGCACTTTCAGCAAAACATGTATGTTTTCTCAACCTTTGATTATCGGATGTCTATATATGTCTTGTACATTAAGTTTTTGTATTATTGATTGCACAATATATCAGGATCGCTTTTGTTTATGTATGCAAATCATGTATTTTTCCATGTCACATGACCCAGTGGGCGGTCTATAAATACCCACCTGTATCACTATTATTCACTTGAAAAAGCCAGTGTGAGACTGGTGAAACGTTGTCTATGCACATGATGGAATAAAATCACCTTCTTTGCTACTTGTGGAGTGCTGCATCGTATTTACTTATCTGGATTAAGGAACCGGAAGGACCCAGGTTCCAGATATGCGGGCACCCCGAATTTCTTCTTTTTTACCCTGGATTTTGGTTGTGCCGTTTTTATTTGCATTAGATAGATAGTTAGATAGATAGATATGGGATAGATAGATATGAGATAGATAGATATGAGATAGATATATAGATAGATAGATAGATAGATAGATAGATAGATAGATAGATATGGGAAAGATAGATAGATATGAGATAGATAGATAGATAGATAGATATGGGAGAGATAGATAGATAGATAGATATGAGATAGATAAA
Source organism: Hyla sarda (assembly GCF_029499605.1). Lineage (NCBI taxonomy): Eukaryota > Metazoa > Chordata > Amphibia > Anura > Hylidae > Hyla > Hyla sarda. The sequence continues at coordinate 344,929,593 of NC_079189.1, read as the reverse complement.
TAGATAGATATAAGATAGATGGATAGATATGGGAAAGATAGATAGATATGAGATAGATAGATAGATAGATAGATAGATAGATAGATAGATAGATATGGGAGAGATAGATAGATAGATAGATAGATAGATAGATGGATATGAGATAGATAGATAGATATGAGATAGATATATAGACAGATAGATAGATAGATATGGGAAAGATAGATAGATAGGAGATAGATAAATAGATAGATAGATATGAGATAGATAGATAGATAGATAGATAGATATGGGAAAGATAGATAGATATGAGAGAGATAGATAGATAGAGATGAGATAGATAGATAGATAGATAGATATGAGATAGATAGATAGATAGAGATGAGATAGATAGATAGATATGAGAAAGGTAGATAGATAGATAGATAGATAGATAGATAGATAGATATGAGATAGATAGATAGATAAATATGAGATAGATAGATATGGGATAGATAGATATGAGATAGATAGATAGATAGATAGATAGATAGATAGATAGATATGAGATAGATAGATATGAGATAGATAGATAGATAGATAGATAGATATGGGATAGATAGATAGATAGATATGAGATAGATAGATAAATATGAGATAGATAGATATGGGATAGAAATATAGACAGATAGGAGATAGATATGGGATAGATAGATATGAGATAGATAGATAGATATATATTGGATAGATAGATAGATAGATAGATATGGGATAGATAGATATGGGATGGATAGATAGATAGATAGATAGATATGAGATAGATAGATATATAGATAGGAGATAGATAGATAGATAGATAGATAGATATGAGATAGATAAATAGATAGATATAAGATAAATAGATAGATAGATAGATATGAGATAGATAGATATGAGATAGATAGATATGAGATAGATAGATAGATAGATATGGGAAAGATAGATAGATAGGAGATAGATAAATAGATAGATAGATATGAGATAGATAGATAGATACGGGAAAGATAGATAGATATGAGATAGATATGAGAGAGAGAGATAGATAGATAGATGATAGATAGATATGAGATAGATAGATAGATATGAGATAGATAAATAGATAGATAGATATGAGATAGATAGATACGGGAAAGATAGATAGATATGAGATAGATATGAGAGAGAGAGATAGATAGATAGATGATAGATAGATAGATAGATAGAGATGAGATAGATAGATAGATATGAGATAGATAGATATAGATGAGATAGATAGATAGATATGGGAAAGATAGATAGATATGAAATAGATAGATATGAGAGAGAGATAGATAGATATGAGATAGATAGATAAATAGATAGATAGATATGAGACAGATAGATAGATAGATAGATAGATAAGTAATAGATATAGGTAGCACACCAGATTAGTGCAAAAGAAAACTGTGTCTTTTATTCCATGATGCAATAGACAACGTTTTGGCGATCTCTCACCGCCATTTTCAAGTGTTGAAAATGGCGGTGAGAGATTGCCGAAATATGTGCTACCTGTGTGCTATATGTGCTACCTATATCTATTATTTATCAAGAAAGAACCGGAGCACCGAGGCTCTATTGTGCCTGCACCCATCGTCTTCTAGTCTGGATGGGCTGCTTTTTATGGGACTTTAGATAGATCGATAGATAGATAGATAGATAAATAGATAAAAACAATCTGTCTATAAATGGTCTATCATGTATCTGTAAAGTTATATATGCTACTATTAATAAAAGGCATCTTCTCTTCCTGCATGTAATTGTATTGTTGTATTTAAGTCAGCAATACAGCTGAATATCCAAGCACTGGCCAGAGTGAGGAAACATTGGAGGCCCCCTCCACCTTTATTGTGACATTTATGCAAAAATTTGCCACTTTTTAACACCAAAAGATAATGTTTATGCTACAGCAAATCCCCCTTTCTATTTCTGCATCTTTAATACAAGTAACTTGAATCATTTCTAGCAGTGCGTCGTATTGTATGAAATATAGTATTTCATTCCTGTATTTTGTGAATTCTATAAAGTTTTCTGCCCTGCAGCCTTGTGCTTTCTTTGGTCAATGGTCTCTCAGGAGAGGGAGGTCAAACACACCTGATAGAACGTTCACCTGATGCCGGAAACTCTGGTATTATAAATAATAAAGACCCCCTCAGTGTAGCCACAGGGAGGTTGCATTAGTTCTAATCTTTTTTGCTGTTGTACGGTTTTGCATTTTTGAAGAGGTATTTCTATTACCACAAGTAATTCCCTATCATTATTATTATTACTATTATAATTGTTCTCCTATAATACAATAGTGCTCAGCCTGTATATAGATGTGTGCTGTAATTACAATTAGAAGACACGAGATGCTGTACTGGGAGAAATCCTTGTTTGGAAACTGTGACCTGAAATAGCAGATGTCACCGCATGGTGACTACTGGATCAATAATAATATATTCTCGGCTAATTTCCTTTTATCAAAAAAAAATTGCAGATATTGATTTAAGTAGATTCAACATTTAAATCCTTGTTCCTCTAGTCTCTATGTAAATAGGTTTATTGGTGGAGAAACACCTTATCAGTTTCAAGTTTAAGCCCCAGTCATGTATAATTTTATATATAATTTTTTTTTATATTAAATATGAATTGCATTCACTTTTCATTGTTGTGTCTTAGTGTGGTCGAGACAAATACATGATATACTCCTTTGAGCCATATGTTTCAAGGCAATAACGCAACTTTAAAAGTGTTGTCCAGGAATAGAAAAACATCCTGCTTTGTATCAACAGTACCACACCTGTCCATAGGTTGTGTGTGGGGTAACAGCTCAAATACGTCACATATTTCCCCCCATAGGGCTCTATTACATGGGGTTATTGTCTGCATTGGCTAATATTTACCCTGTGTATTAGGCCCAATTATTACCTGAAGAATGAGAAACCATTCTTTTGTTGGTTGATCATATGCTTTTGTCATCTTTGAAAATAATTTTTTTTGTCGTCCACCCATCACCTGTGTAAGGCTGGGTTCACATGTGTCCAACGTCTGGAATAGGTGAACTCTTGACACAACTGATGCTACAACTGATGACAACATGCATCAGTTGTGTAGCATCCTGTGTCCATTGTTTCCGGTGCTGTCCAGGCATCTAAATTGAGACGCCAGATGATTGTGAACTGTCCCATTCACATGAATATGATCAGTTCTAGCATCAGTTTCCCTCTAGTGCACGCAGGAGGGAAACACTGTTGGACAACTGATATACAGTATGTGAAGGGGGCCAAATAGGACATGTACAGCCGATGAAAGACAAAAGGGACAGAATAACTATCCAGTGATCAATTGTGCGGCCCTGCCCATACTGAGCTATATAATAATATTTTTTTATTTATATAGCACCAACATATTCCACAGTGCTTTTACTTAAATCAGTGCCTGTCCCCATATGAGGTTACAAATCTAAGTTCACCTATAAGTTTAGCTAATTATCTCATGACACACATGTTAAAGGGGTTATCCAGGAAAAAACTTATATATCAACTGGCTCCAGAAATTTTTACAGATCTGTAAATTAGTTCTATTAAAAAAATCTTAATCCTTTCAGGACTTATGAGCTGCTGAAGTTGAGTTGTTGTTTTCTGTCTAAGTGCTCTCTGATGTCACCTGTCTCGGGAACTGTCCAGAGTAGAAGCAAATCCCTATAGCAAACCTCTTCTACTCTGTGCAGTGCCCAAGACAAGCAGAGATGTCAGCAGCGAGCACTGTTGCAAGACAGAAAAGAACAACTCAACTTAAGCAGCTTATAATTATTGGAATAATTTATATTTTTTAAATAGAAGTATTTTAAAAATCTGTTTAACTTTCTGGAGACAGTTGATTTAAAAAAAATAATAATAATAATAGTTTTTTTTCCTGGAATACCCCTTTAAGATATGTTGAAAAATGAGGAGAAGTGAGGAAAGACACATCTGTAACTGTTCTTTCTCAGTCCTAGTTTGCTTACGTGAGCTCTGTTGTGTATTGTATGGCTACGTAGTGTCATTGTGCAGCTCTGTTCCTCACCTTCACTGATATGAGATGGCTGACATTGTCACCCTTAATTACACAGTACATAATGTGAATTGTATACAATGTAGTTAGGATTCCAGGGACACATGTTTCGATGGTAACTGAGTTATGGCAGCTCATGTACACATAATCGTGTTTTCTTCATTTCATCCCTGGCTCTTTACTTTGAAGTCATTGAATGACATTAACAGCATATCCTAAAAGCTGCTTGATTTTCAAGCTAGTTGGGGAAGAGGTATTAATCCTATCACCCCATCTGAACAATGCTCCAGTCTTTCCCCATATGAAGCATGTGCCATATTTTTATATAGTATGCTCACCATTTTCTCCATTCTGCAGAAGCTCAACCAAGCCTTAAAGGGGTATTCCGTTGCTTGGCATCTTATTCCCTATCCAAAGGATACAGGATAAGATGTTTGATTACGGGGGGGGGGGGTCACGTCCACCTCCCATAGACATGAATGGAGGGGGCGTGACATGATGTCATGAGGGGAATGGTATGACGTCATGACCACAGCCTCCCAAACCCAGCATTCTAAACATAATGTTTAGAGCGCTAGGTGTCTGCACAGAGACCGCGACGGTCCCAGCGGCCGTGCTCCATTGCTAGGCATCTTATCATAAGATGTCTAGCAATGGAGTACCCCTTTAATAAAAAGTATTGGGATTATATGTTGAGTGCTGAGTTTTACTTTTTTTATTCAGTCATTTTGAATGAACACTGTAGTTCCCAACACAGAGCACCATCAATTGTCCCTTATGAATCCCTGCCCAATAAAACTTAACTGATATTAAAGCCTAACACATCGCTAACATCCTACATGTGGCTTTATCAAGAATGACACAAAGCAGACTGGGCATAATGGCATCGCTTGGGCCTTTTATAGCCTCTGTTTGTGACATCACCCCACTCCACAAACTATCCTGATGCGGACATCTAGTGTCACACCATTGATAGGAGTGTTTATGCTCATGTTGATTTAATATGTCCACCATGTTGGAGAATATGAAGTGTTAACCAATCAATGGTCCTGCACACCCAATCTAGAAGTTGTTGGTACCTTTGAAAGGATCAATGTTCAAATTTAGCAGAAGAAGTCATCTGGCATTCCGTATTGTAATAAATATGTGAATTTATTTATACACATCTTAGAGATAGATATACAGTCACAAGCAGTTCATAATCCACATAAGTAACTTTTCGATTCTTGTATATGATTTATTATACAGTAGATTTTAAACCAGTGTTATATGATCCAGATTCTTGTCATACTCTACACATTACATATGTTTAACACAGATATGGCTTGACAAAGATCCTCTTGGGTAGACCAAACTATTGCAAATTTTCGGCATATATCTGCAATCTGTATAGAAAATGACATTCTGGAGTGCCATGGATTACTTTTCCTGAAGAATATGGCATGGACCAACACAGGTTGTTCTCTACCACTTTCCTAAACTGGCCTAAAAAGGTAGGGAGTGTAGGGAAATAACTGGTGAGCCCTTGAAGTTATTGAAAAGTACATGTGAATTGAGATGATGCCAGTGTTTTAAAATAACAAGATTTAAAGCTTTCATTAGCATATTCTTGTTTAAGTGAATATTTGCACTTTGTTAGTATTTATTAACAAGCAGTCAGATACGCTGCAAGAGACTTGCTATGTGTTAGATAAACATACATCCTACATAAGAAACCAACCTGACACAAATACAAAAAAACTAACAAAAAAACAAAGGCAAACCAAGCATATGCTTTCTACTGCATTTGTGATGTCATCACATTACTAGGTGCCTTTGTCCATACACAGTACCGTGTCATTGCGTTCCACACAGACCAGCCGTATCAATAAGGACTCCAGAACTGCACCATTAGTGCCGAAGTGCTGTTTGGCCACCTTTCATGAGGGAATACCACTGTCCATATGAAAAAATTAGACATGTAATACAATTAGACATAAAAAATTAGACAAGTGATACTACGCATATGAAAATAAGAATTTTGATAACCAAAAAGAGTGTGTGTGTGATACAAGTAAGGTGAAAATAATGGATGTGATAAGTGAGAACAAAAATGAAAGTAAGAACCAATAGAAAAGAATGATAAAAAGTGTGAGAAGGCGTTGACAGACATTGGAATAGCAAATGTAGAAAGCAGTGATGAAATTGTAATCTGAAAAACACAACATATGATGCAACGTGAAAAAGGGACAATATGAAAAAAAAAGCAATGCTAAAAAATGCATGTAAGGCGAACAAAATTTTTTTAATGATGTTGATTAAATTGAAAAATTTATAAAAAAAAAAAAAAAATACATGGTATTCAAATCCTAGGGCACAACCTCAAGTTCCCCCAAGGGGTACACATCAATAATTCATAAAACCATCCTCCCACCAACATAAATGTTGCCATAAAACCCAATTAACCCCTTGAAGAGGATAAGTGTCTGATCTCAGACCCACATGATCTCCTGCTCGGTGCCTCAACTCTCATGCAAGGAGTGGTGGTCGACAGGCCCCCTCCATGCATCTCTATGGGAGAGCCGGAGATATACGAGTAAAGTATTCTTGTATCTCCAGCTCTTCCACAGATCACTGCCGCTCCGTGCACCAGGAAAGCCAGTGTTCTGAGCAAAAATATTCAGAACACCGGGACCCTAGATAGGAGATCCAGGGGAGTTCCAGCGGTTGGCCCCCCACCCCCACAATCAGACAATTATTCTCTATTATGTCGATCTCTATGGGAGAAGTTAAAGGGGTACTCCCCCCTAGAAATCTTATCCCCTATCCAAAGGGGATAAGATGTCTGATCGTGGGGGTACTGCTGCTGGGGACCCTCGCAATCCCGGTTGCGGCACACCAGACACCCCATGTCTGGGGTGCCGCAGCCGGGATTGCGGGGGTCCCCAGCGGCAGGACCCCCACGATCAGGGGTTTTCCGGCCAAAGGCATCTTATCCCCTATCCAAAGGATAAGGGATAAGATGTCTGATCATGTGGGGCCCGCCGCTGGTACACCCGGGATCTCCATGCAGCACGCGCATTCTATGTGGGGCTGCTACTCTAGTCTCTGACTCCTCTGTGTTTCGGAACTGGTGATGTTTCATCACGCCACGTGATGTCACATCATGCCCCCTACCATTGACATGAATGGAGGGGGTGTGAAGTGAAATCATGAGGGGGCATGGGGTTACATTCTTTGAATAGGGAATAAGATGTCTTTGGCCGGATCCCCCCTTTAAGAACTCTACAAGTTTCCCTCCTCTAGATCCCATGTGGACACAATCAATGTCTCACACAGCAAGCTCAATAAAAGGGCTTATATTTAACCAATCTGCCTAGTTCAATATGTCAGAATAGAATGTCGCCAAATTGGTTTAAGAACTGATATATATATATATATATATATATATATATATATATATATATATATATGTGTCTAAACATCACTTTATTCAATAATATCCTCAAAAATCACAATAAATAAAGCACACTAAATAAAAAAAAAAGTTACTGAGCGGAGAGTGTTACCACCTTCAATAATACATCCCACAAAAATGATGGCATCTGATACAAAGAAGCTAAATTCAAGTGATGCTTTATTATGTAACACAACCCCCCCCCCCCCCCCCCCCCCCCACACACACACACACACTAATTAAATATATTACCTGGATAAGAAATTGAAGGAAATTTTTAGTAGACAAAATGGTGTCTCTGTACAATTCTTTATATATATTTGTATATTAACATGTGTAAGGAAAAGCACTTTCACCTAAGCCAGTACTGCTGGCTGGAGTACCATAAGTACCAGCAGACTGAGGTGAGTAGAAAATGTCATGAATATGGAAAAGAAAGACTCACAGCAAAAAGGTGAGGACAAACATAAGCCACACCAGAATGGCAACCCTTGTATACATTTCAAGTTCTGCTCCTGAGCCTGCTCCATGTGTCTTACCTGCATGAATTATGTACATGTACATAAGACTGCGGGAGGGGCGGTTAAGTTTAATCAAGTCATTCTAATTTCTTTATGGCTGCTTTCACACGTTGCGGATTACTAGCGGTACCACAATGCATTCGTTTTTTCAGCAAATTACCGGAGTCACAGTGAAAATAACACTTTTTACAAAGAATCACAATAAAAAGACATAATTTCTTACTGTAAAGTCATTAGCTGTAAAATGCAACAAATAGGCATTCAGCAAAAATAATAATTAGTTGCGGTACCGCTAATAAGCCGACATGGTAACTAGTTAGGATGATATACTTTTAAAATTGCAATGGCACATAGGCACCTAGTGGCGACATTTATCATTGTAGATGTAGGTGAAGCATTTTTTACACCTCTATTTTTTTGTGTGCTGGTAATGTGTAGGTGCACCAAATTTCTTAAAGAGTAGCTCCCACCATCTTTTTTTTCCCTGTCCCTGCCTATTGCCCATCTATCCCTAACCCCCTCCCTGCCTTAATTTTTTTTAAACTATATTAAAAATGCTTTGTTGTCTGCCTGGTAGTGTGCACACTTACCAGGCAGACTTCTCCAGCAGGCACGATGTTACTGATGCCTGCAGGGGGACGACTTCTGCCCTTAGTTCATCTATACAGAGTGCCTCCAGCTGTTTCACCATTACAACTCCCAGTTTGCCCTGACATCTATTGGCTGTCAGGGCATACTGGGAGTTGTAGTGGAGAAACAACTATACCCCCCCCCGAACCCTGCCGTGCAACCCACTACCCCCCCCCCCGAACCCTACCGTGCAACCCACTATCCCCCCCCGAACCCTGCAGTGCAACCCGCTAACCACCCTCCCCCGAACCCCGCCGTGCAACCTGCTATCCCCCCCCCCCCGAACCCCGCCGTGCAACCCGCTATCCCACCCACCCACTAAAAGACTAAAGTGCTTTCACTCACAACGGGAGCCTGGTTTTCACTCATAAGGGGAGCCGAGTTTTCACTCACAATGGGAGCCGGGGCCGGCATGCGAGGCCAGGGAGCCTTCGCACATCCTCACAGTTCAAATCGCTCTCTCCTGCCTGTCTGATTGACAGGCAGAGAGCGAGCGCATCCTGATTGAATTCGGACTGATGCCCGGCTGGGATCGGTCCGAATTCATCTGTGAAGTCACAGCAGGCTGCGGCCAGCCACTAGGAAGGCGACCCCTAGTGGCCGGATTTCAAAATTAAAATAAAGTATTTTAATTACAAAAAAAAATAATTCAAGTATATTAGAAATATGTTGTAGTACATCAGTATTACAACATATAAAAAAAAAGTTTATGACAGTGTCCATTTAAATGATTTCTGAAATTAAAAAATTTTGTGTAGATAAACATTTCCTGATATCTTTCTGGTTTATTTGTTGAACAAAATTTGGTGATTTTTTTTTTCAATCCTGCTGTGCAAAAATTTGCAACATTTCAACACACAACAAAAGGTCTGGGCTGATGTATTTTTGTGACATTTTGGAAGTGTTTGCGCAAATATTTGCAACTCTTCACAAAAGTTGCAGTTGATAAATACTGCATAGGGAAAAGGATAAATGCTGTACTGCAAGTCGCAAAAAAGTCGCAAAAAAATCCACTGCGCCTAAACTACACCAAATATAGACAACAAAACAGCTCTAAATGCAATGATAAATGTCACCTCTAGAGTCAACATTAGTTTTGGTAGCATGCAAGATTGTCTCGACTGATTTTGGTTGATGGACACACTGCATCACATCTGTTTCCAAGACATTTCCTTACCTGTTTCACAAGCAATCATATTGCTCCAACTAAAATGCAGTGTGCTGACAATGTCATAAATCTGGAAGAAGATTTGATGCAGCTGGGACAGTCATAATTCACATGAGAATTGACCTAGCCATAGACTTAAATGTACCTTACACATGGCTATTGCAGCCCCAGGCTCTAATGAAGTGACCAGTACTGTCACATAAAAGCCAAAGAATATGAACAGCTCAATGGAGTTGGAAAGGTTTTCCCCAGGTAGGTACAATAGTCTTAGCTAGTTCTTTTTTTTCCTCAGGATTGACAGTTCATTTTTGGACAAGATTTTGTTCATCATGTAGAGCACTAGTGAGAGGATTATTTTACATGCCGTACTATGTGGAAGAAAATCACTCTTATAGGTCAAGGATTTAAGAAGACAGGCAGCAATATATAGTTTGATAGCTTCTAGTATGTCAAAGGTTAGGCTGTGCTATGGAATACTAATAGCTGAAGATACGGGCCATAAAAAAAAAAGCTGGATCAGCAACAATACTGTATATACGTCATTTTTAGCCTGTAGTACTCTATATTTCTGTTGTTTTCCCTGTGAGAATCATGATCTTTTTACCAACAGTTTACCAACAATTATATGGCAAAAGGTTTGACTGGTGCTGAGAGTCCAACTGATCGTGACATATAGTCGGGTGAAGTGCACATCAATAGTGCTGTCTGATTGTTGCTGATGGCTTCATCATTGTCTGTGGAGCACTCACCTTCAATCAGATGGGCTGAGTGCCGAGTTGGGAGTGAAAGGGGCTGAGTGCTGAGTGGGAATGAAGTAGTGCTGAGAGTCCAAATGATCGTGAGATATAGCAGGGTGACGTGTGCAGCAGTAGTGTGCTTTGCTCTCTGCTCAGTGCTCAGCCTGTCTGATTGTTGGCTTCATTATAGTCTGTGGAGCTGTCACCTGCAATCAAACATGGGGTCTCAGCACTCAGCAAAAATATTAGACATGTCCCAGGGGCAATTTCAACTTTTATAAGGGTAGTGATTACACATATATTATATTCATGTTGTTTTACTCTTTTTTTCACAATTTCTTAGTCATAGGGGACTATTACACGCAATTTCTTGTTTGCAGACAAAGAACATCCTAGCTGATGAGAACCCTGTGGTGTTTAGGAACCCCCCCCCCCCCCCACACACACACACACACACACCTGGCACCAGAAATTTTATTCTTTATATTCAGGGATCAACTTTGATCCTGGGATCTAAAAGGTTAATGCTGGGCATTGGCACAATTGTCATCATTTGCAGTCATTTCTCACTCTTGCGCAGCTCTGCTCATAATTGCAGTTTCTTTTTACTCACCAGCATTTGTTTCTGTCTGCTTGTTTTGTTTATGTCTCTGGTTAACCCCTTGAGTGTTATATTTGTACTGTTTTTTCCATTTGATACTTACCCGGACTGACTGACACTCTTAATGTCTTTGCACTAAATCCAATTCAGGGACCGTTGCAAATTGGGTGCCGCCATTTAGGGCATATTGTCCAAGTAGGTAGGGACAGTACTTGTGGTGAGTTCTAGGTCTGCCCTAATCCCTACCCTGGATGTGACAGTTTTAGTTACATTCTACTCAGCATCTGTGGCTTCCATCTCTCTGTTATTTTTTACTATGTCTCTAGGACATGTCAAAAGTAGTTTTTTATTTCATTATTTATTTTTATGACAGGTAAACATTAATGCCTGGGGTTTCTAGATCAGGTTTGTCACTGAAGTTGCACTTGGGTAAACAAGAGGTTTGCCCATCAGCATTTTGTTATGGATCTCCTTGAAGAGAAAATATGGAATGCAGACCTTATTATTCCCTTTATGGTGATTTATGGAATTATAATGCACTGATTTCTAAGAATTATAAGAATTATAATTATAAGAATACTTACAGCAAAAGAGTAGTCACGACAGCGTTTTACTGGGACAGAGCTTTACAGGAACAAATCAAATAGTTTTTTTTTACAATAAAAGAAATGTAAGCATAGTAACACTTGTCCTTGGCAGCTGCCAACCAGCACTGTTGTTGTTATTCTTCTAAGACTGCCAAATGGAGACATAACCAGCTTTCATTTGTCATATTTAGCTATGCATCATGATGACATGTGCGAAGAGCAAGTTATATGGCAGTATTGTGGAAGTCTTACATGCCGATGACATTTCTTATCATCTTACATTATCACCTTCTTTGTTAAATGATTTGCAAGTTTACAGGCTATGTAAGGGGATTTAGCACATGGGATGTTGTTAAAAACTACTTCATTGTATTTTTTATTTTATTTATGTTAGTGGCTATCCTCTATGATTAAAAAAGTGGTTTTTGAAAATATATATATATATTTTTTTTTAGTGTAACACTGTACTAGAATTACCACCATTAAATAATCACTGTAAAACCACATAACCTCAAAGTTTCCCCATAAGGGAAAAAAAATGAGCTATTATGTGATGATTACAATAATGCCAAACAATGGAAAACATTGAGGTTACGTGAGAGTAACCCATAATGTACAATGATTGAGGAACAACTCTCTGGAGTCCTAACCTTATATTGTAAGCGACAGAAGCCAAACCATTGTCCCTTTCCTTTTTCACACAGAAGTGAATAAAGCTTATCTAGTCTAGAGGGATAATTTGTCCATATTGTCAATATTTCTTTTAGTGACTCGCTGAATGTCATCTTGGTCCTAAATTGAAGGTTTGAGGATTCTTCTGTGATATGTCAGGCTTTATTTTTATAAAGACAGCCATAAAGTGGGGGCACTCACCTGTGATGCAAACATCAAGCTTTATTTAATCCATAAGTTAAATGCAGTATATTGGAGGGTAAAAAAAGAAGAGCTACATGGTTTGTTTCATAGTGTTCGGCTTCCTCTGTCCGGGATGTCAGCCATTTTCTTTTTGTAATACTGAGGAAATATAAAATACACATATATATATATATATATATATATATATATATATATATATATCTTCTGAGGGGCTTTTTTGTTACCTGCAAAGAAGTAAGGTACATTTTCTCATCACTTTTTTGCTTTCTAAAAGAATGCCCCTGTGAGATAACCCCCAGGGAAGGGAAGGAAAGACAAATCATATAGGTTATGGACAGAAATCAGAATCTTACTGCAAAACCCTGTGAAGGTTTAATAGTTACACATCGTTTGAGGGAGTCTAATTATTTTGTATCAAATCCCATAAATTCTATTATTCTGCAAAAGTAATGAATGACTTTGGTGACGTATAAGACCGAGGCCCATAGATAGTCTCTTTCCTTTATATACACTGGATATACACTTCCCTAAAATTATCAGCCAATAAAATATGATAAATGGTATTTAATAGTATAACATGGAAATCAGGGACACATTTTGGATTGATACCATGTGTTGGACATTGGCAGCTGGCACTACATAGGCTACGTACATGCAGGGAAAACCCCACTCTTTGCTGGACATCTTTTTTCTTAAAGAGTACCTGCTATGATCTTGTAAAATGTTATAATCATCCCAGTTCACTGCCCCCATCATGGTAAACTACCACCTTCCTTTATTTTTATATTTTTTTAGTTTTCTACCTTGATATTGCTCTGTATTTTCTGCTCAGTCAGATTCACAGACTGTGAAGGGGTGTTACCCAACAGGCGTGACATCATCTCACTCTGCTACACACAACCCAGAGCAGTTCAGTGTGTGAGATGAGCTATGATTGGGTGAGGCTGAACACACCTTCCTCAGCACTTCAGACTGCATTTCCTGATTTTGGACTTTTGCAAGGCCAGCAGGAGTCCGAAGTCTGTGTAAGAGATAGGGGGAAATGTGCCCTGGACAAATAGGGAGACACCTAGAGGCAGCTTTTTCAAACATAAATAAAACATAGAAAACTTTTTAACTTTTTTTAAAACAAAGTACAGTAGAAATATTTTTATTTACCATAAGTAATAGTAAAATGTTGTTTTAATAACAGTGGCCATTTACACTTCTTCTTTTCTACAACCTCTTTCCTTTTCTGTTGTTTACGTTACAGTTGTACTATTAGGGTACGTTCATATGTTCTGAAATCATTCTATTTTGGATACAGAAAAGGCATGTCCAAAACAGCATGGTCTCATTGTCCAAAACCTTTCTCCTCTATTAATAAAGATTCATTTTTGCATGTGCCTCTAGGACATGTCAAACATTTTTTTTTTAAATTAAATTATTTATTTTTATGACAGTTAAACATTAATGCATGGTTTAAACTGGGGTTTCTAGGTCAGGTTTGTCACTGAAGTTGCACTTAGTTGGGTAAACAAAAGGTTTGTCCATCAGCATATTGTTATGGATCTCCTTGAAGAGAAAATATGGAATGAATACCTTATTATTCCCTTTATGGTGATCTGTGGAATTATAATGCACTAATTTCTATTATGGGAATACATTATGAGAATACATACACATCAAAGCAAGGGAGGGCATGTAGCTTGAAGAAGTGCCAGGCATGAAACTTTGCAGTCCTACCTGCACCCCTGCCTCTCCCTGCCCTCCCTTGCTTTGATGTGTACCCAGATGTACCTCTTGGAATAAAGAGAAGTTTGTCGCAGCATGGTGAGTCGCCGAGTCTCTTTTCCTCCTCGATGCATTAACATGGACTAGCTTCTGAGCACCACCTGAGACTGCTACTGTGGACGCCGGTTAGTGCTTTTCGTTCATTTAGCACCTTTCTCACTATTCACATGGTAGGGCCAGATAAATTACAATCTTTTCCGTTAACTATAACTCAATACTGGTGAGGGAAGGGAGGGTTGAAGTCACTTGGCACCATCCTGATGAATTGTGTTTCAGGCAGCAAGAAAATCATGATAGGTCCCTTTTAAGGGGTACTCTGCCCCTAGACATCTTATCCCCTATCCAGTGGAGGGACCCCCACGGTCTCTCCTGCAACACCAACGCTTTGTGGCTGATGATGGACAATGCAGAGGATGGAGTATTGTGATGTCACGGCTCCGCCCCTTCGTGACATCACGCCCTCCCCCTCAATGCAAGTCTATGGGAGGGGGTGTGATGGCTGCCAAGCCTCCTCCCATAGACTTGCATTGAGGGGGCAGGGCGTGACATCACGAGGGGGCAGAGCCGTGACATCACAATACTCCCTCCCCTGCATCACCTGTCAACAGCCACAGAGCAATCCTCGCTCTGTGCTGCTGAGAAATGGGGTGCTGCAGGAGAGATCGTGGGGGGTCCCCAGAGGCAGGATCCCCACAATCTAACATCTTATCCCCTATCCTTTGGACAGGGGGTAAGATGTCTAGGGGCGGAGTACCCCTTTAAATATAGCTTTTATTGTATTATCTAGTATTGTATTATATGTATTATATATTATATAGTAGACATACATTTTTTCAATTACATCTAGCTGTAAAAGTTCTGCAGTGCGTATTTAATGGAGTGGTCAAGTTTCATTAGCGTCTGCCAAATTAATCTTATTTACTGATTGCAAGTCAAGCAACTGTATAATTCCTCCGAATACTTCTTGCCAATATGAAACTTGTCACTTTTTATGGAGGGATTTGTTAATGGGATTGATTTCTCCAATATGGGAAATTGAGATAAGTGTTAAATTATTCTGTGCTATCAGATACCTGATAATGAGCTCGGGTCGCTGGGATGTATCTTATAAAGCTCTGATTTATATATCTATTGCCTCTGTTCACACTTTTTTGACCGCGCATAATGGAATGGCATTGAACATTAACACTGATACCTTTTGGCAGGTAGGTGCGCTTTGAGCTATAGGAAAAGAGCCAAGGAAGTTTTAGGAACATTACATCTGAAGTCTATCTTATCTCTTATACAATCTATCACTCCCTGTAAGCGGCCATTTCAGAATGATTGTAAATGTTATGAAGTAGGGATAAGATGAAGAAAATGCCTTATATGAACAATATAAGGTCCCTCGATTTATAGGCTGCATATACAAGGTCTGGTGCTCTGAAAGGAGTCTATGGGGGGTATTTATCAAAGGATTTATGTGTTTTTTTCACGTAACTTTGGCGCAATACTTTGGCGCAGTGTCTTTTTGCGCCATAGTTTGGCGCATCTTCTCCACTGTAATTTTTACAACTTTCTCAAAATCACACGGTCCTGTGTGTGAATTCATCATTTGCGCCAATCGATCTTTGGTGCAATTTTGGCGCAAATCCTGTTTTTTTTTTTTGGGCGCAAATCCCCGCCAAGAAATTTTGCACATGGAAAACACACTTAGCAATGTCAGAAAATGTAAAGATGTAAAAATACATTCATTTTCTTTTTTTTTTGTGAAAGCAGCTATCCTCAATACTCAATACTATCCTGCGACATAGTTGTCTCTGAGGAACCTTCACCCTCCGTTGAGCCAGCATTGGACATGGCCACACAGGTTCAGGAAAGGTAAGCACTAAAGCAGTGGTCTCCAACCTGCGGACCTCCAGATGTTGCAAAACTACAACTCCCAGCATGCCCGGACAGCCGTTGGCTGTCCGGGCATGCTGGGAATTGTAGTTGTGCAACATCTGGAGGTCCTCAGGTTGAAGACCACTGCACTAAAGTAACAAAACAAAAAAACTACTCAAGTTGAAAATAAAATCCATTTCACATGGTGGCTACAACCCCCACAAAAGAAAACTACTCATGTCGCTTGCTGATATACTGCAGGAGGGACTCCGGAATGGCTGCTCTACAGGGTAAAATATGCGTCCTCTGTGGCGGTAAGTTCTGTGTAAAAGGCGCTGTGAACGGCTGATTTCAACATCTGCGCCAAAATTACTAACAACGTGCACCAAATGATAAATTTGGTGCATATCCACGGGTAAAAGGGTAAAAAGAAACGGTCAACAGGCAAAATTGATAAATACCCCCCAATTTTCTTATCATTTAAATTCCGGACGGTTAAGGAAATGTCTCCTTTAATATAAGCAATCCACAGTATACTAGACAAAACGCTGGTCTTTTCCAGCCTCTTTCACTACACTTGAATAGGTGATAGCTTCAGCCGCCAGGCAGGGATACATGAAAGGAGCTGAGCATCTGCATTCAAATAAGACAGCAAGATCATTCTTAGCCTGTCCCTTGGGGCACAGTGAAAATGTGCACAGTCTGCCTCCTAAAGCCTCGGTGACAGCCCACCCCTGATGCTGTACTAAGTGCTGGGGAGGGATCTCCGGTACATAGTCTGACAATGATCAGCTTTGAGCCAGGAGATGTGCACTGAAAAGGCCTTCTGAGATCCTTCCGTTCAGCGCTGGAGGACGGCGTCTGTGAGAAGAGGTGGCAATGAGCTCGGATCACAAGCTTCATAAGGTAAAGAATGGATTAGAAGGGGTGCAGCAGGAGTTGGGACAATCCCTCGAATATCTTAAAGGCAAAAGCCCTTATGTGCCAAAGAAAGTGTACGGAAGAACGTGTGCTGGATGCTTGGATCGTATGGTGTTCTTAGGTTACAGTATCATCGTAGGTTGTATTTGTCAGTATTAGGGATGGACAGAGTGATAACCTGCTTGCCTGCATTTTATCTATTCTTCTGGTTTTATATAGGTGCAAATCAAAAAATGTTGCAGTATCTTGTAATACCTTTTTCATTGGACTAACACGGACTAATACGGCTAATTTACTACATTCTGGTTTTATATGAAAGACCTTTGTGTTTTCTTGTGTTTGATGTGATTTCATGTTTAACATAAAAATGTTTATCAAATGGAGCTGTACTTGATAGTCTGTATTATTATTCCCCTCGGTTCTTCTGGACGTCTTGGTCCGCTGGAGGTCTTGGTTTGTGGGTAGAACAGGGACCATAAAATGTGGCTGTATTATGGCTGGTTTGCAACGAGCCTTAGGCTTCATTCACACGTCTGAAAATGTGCATCAAGTACGGATGCATAATACTATTTTTGAGTCATTGTTTTGTATTTGCTTGTTTTTATTTATTTTTTGTTAAAGAATCAACTTTGTTTTATAGTTTTTTTGGTGATGTTGTTGGAATACGGATGCATAAAAAAGGAGCAAAAATACAAACTGTATGTAAATTATGTAAAACTGGAACATGTATATTTAAATACAGTTCATTATAGGCTGAAAAAAAAGGACCAATACCGAACTGTTGGAACATGCAATGTAGAGAAATAAAAGGGTTGAGGGTAGTGTATAAGTTTGCAACATATGTGGGGAATTGCGCACAAGTACACTAAAGAAGGCTATGAGATTAAACACGTGTAAGAAAGACTTATAGGGCTCTGCTTGGACTGGTGTATATTCACAATTTTTTCTGGACTTTGCATTGTATATTTGCGAAATTTGCACATCTGACCACTCCATGCACAACCAAAAATGTCAACCAAGTCAAAACGGCACAGGCGAAAAAATATGCGTCAAAAATGGAGAAGACAAAAGCCAATTATAAAATCCCCCCCCAAAATGTGTCTAAAAATGGGATAAAACCATATAAATATATTGTTAACATTTGTTTCAATAAATAAAAATTGAAATAACACAGAACCAAAATGCGGAAGTGGGAATGAGCCTTTAGGCTGTATTAAACAAGTATAATATGGATGCATTTTAGCATGTGCATTAAAAGCATAAGTGTCAGTCTAATGGCCTAAACTAACAAGGAACTAAAAGCATCATACATCCTGTGGTAAAGGCATCTGAATTATATTCTTGTGGAACTGTAGAAATCCAAAGCAGAATTTCCCATACAAATCGGATGTGGATTTTGGTGCAGGTTTTTACTTGCAGATTTCTACAAGAACATTTAACATAAGCACACTTGAAGATATTTTTTTTTTTTTTAAATGCATTTCATTATTTATTTTTTAAAGGCCTTTGAATAATAAGAAGCAGTCTGATTGGTTGCTATGGGCAACTGTTCTACTTTTCCTCTGCACAGGTTGTGATAAATTTCCCACGAGCTTAAAAATGTATGCTTGCTGTGGCTCTGCCCTGAGGATTTTGACTTGCCTATTTATTTCTTTTTTTTACTATATAAAGCCAGATACTGAAACATGATCTTTTTTTGTAATCTGTTTCTATTTTTTTTTTTTTTGCACACTTTTTTTTTTTAATGTTTTCAACAGCATGTAAAGATATGCTTTACTGCAGACCGCATGTACAGGGTGGGCCATTTATATGGATACACCTTAATAAAATGGGAATGGTTGGTGATATTAACTTCCTGTTTGTGGCACATTAGTATATATGAGGGGGGAAACTTTCAAGATGGATGGTGACCATGGCATTTTGAAGTCGGCCATTTTGAATCCAACTTTTGTTTTTTTCAATTGGAAGAGGGTCATGTGACACATCAATCTTATTGGGAATTTCTCAAGAAAAACAATGATGTGCTTGGTTTTAAGGTAACTTTATTCTTTCATGAGTTATTTACAAGTTTCTGACCACTTATAAAATGTGTTCAATGTGCTGCCCATTGTGTTGGATTGTCAATGCAACCCTCTTCTCCCACTCTTCACACACTGATAGCAACACCGCAGAAGAAATGCTAGCACAGGCTTCCAGTATCCGTATACACTGCTATATACTACTATATACACCACAGGAGAAATGCTAGCAGTCAGCTGGGGTGTCAGGTGCGAGCATTCCTAGATGAATGGTTTACTGGAAAGTGGATTGGTCATCGTGGGCCAGTTGAATGGCCCCCAAGGTCTCCCGATCTGACCCCCTTAGACTTTTATCTTAGGGTCATCTGAAGGCAATTGTCTGTGCTGTGAAGATACGAGATGTGCACCACCTGAAACTACGGATACTGGAAGCCAGTGCTAGCGTTTCTCCTGCGGTGTTGCTATCAGTGTGTGAAGAGTGGGAGAAGAGGGTTGCATTGACAATCCAACACAATGGGCAGCACATTGAACACATTTTATAAGTTGTCAGAAACTTGTAAATAACTCATGAAATAATAAAGTTACGTTAAAACCAAGCGGATCATTGTTTTTCTTGTGAAATTCCCAATAGGTTTGATGTGTCACATGATCCTCCTCCTATTGAAAAAACAAAAGTTGGATTCAAAATGGCCACCATGGTCACCACCCATCTTGGGTCCCCCCCCCCCCCCCCACATATACTAATGTGCCATAAACAGGAAGTTAATATCATGAACCATTCCCATTTTATTAAGGTGTATCCATATAAATGGCCCACCCTGTACATAGGCACAATAGTCTGGAGCAGACCATATTCCTTTATATGGAAAATGTTTCTAGGCATGCTCTGTGGCCTATGCAGAGGTGATTCCTCAGGGAGGGGTAGGCTGAGCTCTGAGCATCAGCTATTGTAAATGGTAAATTACCTTTTACTGTAATCCTGTCTGTAATGATAAGAAAGACACCATTGGAAAGAGTATAGAACAGGAAATATCAGGGAAATATACCTAGTGGTTAGAATGGACTGCAAGAACTGCAAGATTTCATATTATTTATAATATAGGCGGTAGAAGGGCCGATTAACAAAAATTTCCCTTTTCTGATTAAATCTGCAATAACTTATCTACACCAAAATTGATCAGCTGTGGATTTTAAATCCACACCACAGATCAGTTTCCCAGTGTGTGGATTTCCTTCACTTGTGGATGAGTGAATTGTACTCTTAGGCTATGATCACATGGCAGGATTCCACAATTCCACTCAAATTCTGTCCTGCAAAGCTTGCAGCACAATTTCCAGACCCCATTGAGTTCAAAAGGATTCCGCCTGCAATTCAGACAGGTCTTAAAATTTTGCGGAATGCAGAATTTCCGCCTCAGAAATTCTGCTGTGTGAATGGGACAGCGGAATCCCATTGAACACAAGGTGCTTCCGGTGGAATTCTTCCGCAGAATTCCGCTGTGTGAACATAGTCTTAGGCTAAGTTTCCACTTGGTTTTTTTTCTGGCAGTTTTTGGAGATCTGCCACTGCAGTTTTTGAGCCAAAGTCAGAAGTGGATCCATAAGGGAGGAGAAGTGTAAGTCCTTCCTATATATGTCCTATTCCTTTTGAATACACTTCTGGCTTTGGCTCAAAAACTGCAGTGGCAGATATCCAAAAACTGCCAGAAAAAAAACCAAGTGGAAACTTAGTCTTAGGATTATGTCACACACTGGGAAAATTGTGTAGACTTTCCACACTGCGTCCATGTCACAAAAAATACCAGTTTTTTCATACACCGTGGGCACAGATGGTCACTTTCCCATAGACATGAGGCACTTTTCTTTTTACAGAAAACAAAAGCAATTTTTTTGTGCTTTTGTAAGTACCTGAAATTACATTGTGTGAACATAGCCGTATATTCCCATAGTGCAGTTTGCAACCCTACAAGTATATATTTTTTCTACGAATAGCCACTGAATATGTCGTAGTCCACATTTCTGAATTGTTCTGTGCATACATACGAAGAATTGCTAATGCAGTTTTATCTATAACTTTAAAATACTAAAAATAAGGCTTTAGTTACTGTACAGCCTAGCTTGTGTCTTTTCCTTATAGAGAGGGTTGCAGGTGTTGGGAGCACACTATTAACTCAGCTAATGATCCTCAGCCTGTGACTACTGCTCAATATACTCCACTCTGCATATTCCCACAGTTTGTTCCTATTATTTTTGGAGACTGCAATCTGTAGTGTGACACCGATTGTTTTTCATTGGCTTAGTTCGAATTTTTAATTTTTTTTTTGCAAAAGTGTCTGAATTTGAGTCATTGTATGAAAATACATTTTCATTCTTGAACTCATTTGTAGACACTGATCAGTGTTCGGCTTTGGTGATTTTACTATTATGGTCGCAGATACATGGTGAGATATTCATAGCCGCCAATATCCTCACAAATCGACAGCAAACGAATAGAACAGTAGTAAAAGGATATAACAAAGTGGCTAGAAATGAGCGAACTTACAGTAAATTCGATTTGTCACAAACTTCTCGGCTTTCAGGTGCTCCGGTGGGCTGGAAAAGGTGGATACAGTCCTAGGAAAGAGTCTCCTGGGACTGTATCCACCTTTTCCAGCCCACCGGAGCACCTGAAAGCTGAACTAATTTATGCAGGAAAAGCCATCAACTGCCGAGCCGAGAAGTTCGTGAAGAATCAAATTTACTGTAAGTTCGCTCATCTCTAAAAGTGACAGATTTACAGCATGTGCTTACAACAATCCTTTTTCTCTCTCTACAGTTTCAGCTATTCTGGGGCATGAACATTTATTCAACCAGTATTAACCAATTGTTTAGACTGTATTTCCAGTAACATAGACCAGTTGCACACATTTCTGTGCCCAGTTCTGCGCAAGTTTTGGTCTGTCTGTACGTGATGATGTCAGTTTGGTTTGAGTCATAAGAGCAGGAGAGGTTTGCTATGGGGATTTGATCCTGCTCTTGAAAGTTCCTGATATGGATAGAGGTGTCAGCAGAAATCACTGTGGTCAGAGTGGAAAGAACTACACAACTTCCTCTGGAGTATTCAGCAGCTAAAAAGTACTGGAAGGATTACTATTTTTAAATAGAAGTAATTTACAAATCTGTTTAACTTTCTGGTACCAGTTGTTTTGAGAAAAAAAAAATCTTCGGAGAACCCCTTTAAAAGAGGAAGTGAAAATCAACAATAAAGCAGTGATGTTGCCACAGCAAATTCTGCAAAATTGCAGATCTGCAAGCAAGCCACCATACATTTTGCTATTTACCATTACCTCAACTCTCATAGAAGTCAATGCGAGTGGGGATTTGGGCTGCGACACTGGGGGAGATTTATCAAAGCCAGTGTAGAGGAAAAGTCGCCCAGTTGCCCATAGCAACCAATCAGATCGCTTCTTTCATTTTCCAGAGGCCTTGTTAAAAAGGGGCAATCTGTTTCGTTGCTATGGGCAACTGGGCAATTTTTCCTCTGGACAGGTTTCAATAAATCTCCCTCACTGTGTTGTTTAAGGCTCTGAAGTTGGTGCGTCTTGTTCATCAAAAACAGATTCTCTTTGCTGCTAAATATGTCCAGAATGACCATAGTGTTCATGGACTCCAGGGTTATTCCACCCATTAATCATCATCCATTATCTACAGAGGACCCCAACTAGGGAACAACCCCGGTGACCCTTCACAATCTTAATCCCTTAAGGACCAAGGACGTACTGGTACGTCCTTGGTCCTGCTCCCGTGATATAACGCGGGGTTATACAGTAACCCCGCATCATACCACGGCGGGCCTGGCGTCATAGTGAAGTGTAAAACACAGTGTAAATAAAAATAAACATATATGGTATCACCATGTGCGGAAGTGTCCGAATTATAAAAATATATCATTAATTAAACCGCTCGGTGAATGGCGTGCGCGCAAAAAAAATCCAAAGTCCAAAATAGTGCATTTTTGGTCACTTTTTATATCATTTAAAAATGAATAAAAAGCGATCAATAAGTCCTATCAATGCAAAAATGGTACTTCAGATCACGTTGCAAAAAATGAGCCCTGATACCGCCCCATACACGGAAAAATAAAAAAGTTATAGGGGTCAGAAGATGACAATTTTAAACATATTAATTTTCCTGCATGTAGTTATGATTTTTTCCAGAAGTACGACAAAATCAAACCTATATAAGTAGGGTATCATATTAATTGTATGGACCTACAGAATAAAGCTAAGGTGTCATTTTTACCGAAAAATGTACTACGTAGAAACGGAAGCCCCCAAAAGTTACAAAACAGCGTTTTTTTTTTTCAATTTTGTCACACAATGATTTTTTTTTCCATTTCATCGTAGATTTTTGGGCAAAATGACTGACGTCATTACAAAGTAGAATTGGTGGCGCAAAAAATAAGCCATAATATGGATTTTTAGGGGCAAAATTTAAAGAGTTATGATTTTTTAAAGGCAAGGAGCAAAAAACGAAAATGCAAAAACGGAAAAACTCCCGGTTCTTAAGGGGTTAACATTGGGGTCCAGAGTGTCTTGTCGGAATGCAGTGGTGGTCGCACATATTCTTCCACTCCATTCATTGTCAGAGAGGCCAGAGATTTCCAAGTGCTGTACTCAAGAAGGATTACTGAAAGGGTTGAGGCTGAAGCCTGAAGTATTTGGAATTTTGTTCTGGACTACAATACTGGCTATAATCTCAAGATCTGTAAACCCAAAGGAATGCAATGTATTTACAAAATGATTTAACATTCCTCAATGTTCATATTAGGATCATGGCTGACATTCATAACCGGGCCAAGACCACTTTTACAGATTCTTTTTCTAATGGTTCCTAGTGAATTATAAAGTATACCAACTTTTTATGCGACCTATGATGTTTCCATTATTGTTCAGTTTTTGGATGGTAAGAATTTTTGGAACCCGAGACGAGTAGTCGAATATTGCAAATAAGAGTCTTAAATGGTTGGAATCTACTTCTTGCTACTTCAAACAAAAGACATATTTTTCTGTATATGGACATAGATTTGTCCATCCACATTCGCTGAATTTTAATGATTTTTGAAATACAAAAGGCAGAGTCTTGGATGTATTTAGCATTTAATTTGCTTTCTTGCTTTTAACTGGATACTTTAGAATTACAGCCAACACCAGAACTCTGCTCAATGCACATTTGTCTTATGTAGATTAATCATACCAGGAAAAAGATATTAATGTTTGCGTTTTGTTTTCAGTAATGTAACAGAGAAATATGAATGCTGTGAAATCTAATTTATTTGCCTTGGCTAATGTGTTTACATTAATGGGATAAATTGCAGTGGCTATTTCTTGCATCTGTCTGTTCCAAGTTCACTTTCCAGCGTGAAATGCTTCAGGGACATGCAAATGTATATCAGCCAGGATGGTTCTTCTGGTATATTGCAATGTTGGTGGCACTTTCATTAACCCCTTAATGACGCCAGATGTAAATGTACGTCGTGGTGAGCTGGTACTTAACGCACCAGGACAAACATTTACGTCCTATGCATAACCGCGAGCATCGGAGTGTTGCTCGGGTCATGCGCGGCAGGTCCCGGCTGCTGATAGCCAGCGATCGCACGGATGTCTGCCATTAACCCCTCTAATGCCATGATCAATACAGATCACGGCATCTGCAGCATCGTGGTCACTAAAATGGATGATCGGATCGCCTGCAGCGTTGCCGCAGTGATCCGATCATCCAGAACGGCAGACGGAGGTCCCCTCACCTACCTCCGCTGCCTTCCATGGGTCTTCTGCTCTGGTCTGAGATCGAGCAGACCAGAGCAGAAGATGACCGATAATACTGATCAGTGCTATGTCCTATGTATAGCACTGAACAGTATTAGCAATCAAATGATTGCTATAAATAATTAAAGTGTAAAAATAAAAGTAAATAATGTAAAAAAAAAAAAAAAGTTAAAAAAACCTCCCCTCCCCCTATAAAAATGTAAATTGTCCCATTTTCCCTATTTCACCCCCAAAAAGTGTTAAAAAAATATTTTATATACATATTTGGTATCGCCACATGTGTAAATATCTGAACTATCAAAATAAAATGTTAATGATACCTTACGGTGAACGGCGTGAACGTAAAAAAAAGTCCCAAATAGCTGCTTTTTTATAACATTTTATTTAAAAAAAAAATTATAAAAAATGTATTAAAAGTTTTATATAAGCAAATATTGTATCAATAAAAAGTACAGATCACAGCGCATAAAATGAGCCCTCATACCGCCGCTTATACGGAAAAATGAAAAAGTTATAGGTCTTCAAAATAAGGGGATTTTAAACATACTAATTTGGTTAAACAGTTTGCGATTTCTTTAAGCGCAACAGTAATAGAAAAGTATGTTATCAGGGGTATAATTTTAATCATATTGACCCAAAGAATAGAGAACACATGTCATTTTTACCGTAAATTGTACGGCGTGAAAACGAAACCTTCCAAAATTTGCTAAATTGCAGTTTTCACTTTAATTTCCCCACACAAATAGTATTTATTTTGTTGCGCCATACATTTTGTTTTAAAGTGAGTGATGGCATTACAACAGACAACTGGTCGCGCAAAAAACAAGCCCTTATACTAGTCTGTGGATGAAAATATAAAAGAGTTATGATTTTTTGAAGGCGAGGAGGAAAAAAAGAAAACGTAAAAATAAAATTGTCCTTAAGGCCCAAAAGGGGCTGAGTGCTTAAGGGATTAAGGGGTACCCCACTGGTAAATATTTTTTTTAAATCAACTGGTGCCAGAGAGTTAAACAGATTTGTAAATTACTTACTTACTTACTTACTTAAAAATCTTAATCCTTCCAGTACTTATCAGCTGTTATATGCTCCACAGGAAATTATTTTCTTTTTGAATTTCCTTTCTGTCTGACCACAGTGCTCTCTGCTGACACCTCTGTCCATTTTAGAACTGTCCAGAGTAGGAGCAAATCCCCATAGCAAACCTCTCCTGCTCTGGACAGTTCCTGATATGGACAGAGGTGTCAGCAGAGAGCACTGTGGTCAGACAGAAAGGAAATTCAAAAAGAAAATAACTTCCTGTGGATCATACAGCAGCTGATAAGTACTGATAGGTTCAAGATTTTTATATAGAAGTAATTTACAAAGGATAGGGGAAAAGATGCCTGATCGCGGGGGTCCCGCTGCTGGGAACCCCCGTGATCTTCCACGCCACACCCCGTTAGAATCAGCCCCCAGAGCGTGCTTGCTCCGGGTCTGATTACTGGAGCATAGTGATGTCACGGCTCTGCCCCGTGTGACATCACGCTCACTGCAAGCCTATGGGATCGCCAGTAATCAGACCCGGAGCAAGCACGCTCCGGGGGCTGATTCTAACGGGGTGTGGAGTGGAAGATCACGGGGGGTCCCCAGCGGCAGGACCCCCACGATCAGGCATCTTATCCCCTATCCTTTGGATAGGGGATAAGATGTTATAGCGCCGGAGTACCCCTTTAACTTTCTGGTACCAGTTGATCTAAAAAAATAAAAAATAAATGTTTTCCAGTAAAGTGCTCCTTTAAGGACCAGGCCATTTTTAGTTTTAGTATTATACATGGCATTCTAGGCTTGTATTTTCTATTAGGTTAACTTAGTGAAGACAGTGAATATTATATGTCGTTGAGGTCATGAAGATGCTTAACTGTTACCTTATTCCTACACTAGTTTTATTTCTTGGTTTCCTGGCCTGTTACATTTGTGCTCGGCCCCTACATATGGGTGGTACTCTTGTGATAGCACTAAACCCACTGGGAAGCTACTAACAGCCTTATAAATTAGGGGTTATATTGTCCTTTTCCCAGCAAAGGGTTGTCTGATAACAATGAGCTGAACAGTTTGTGGCGGTGACATAATTAAACTTTATAAAAAAGAAAACAACACACTTGTATAGTCCACACAGAATGTAATGAATGTGAATAGGTGACACCTCAATCCACAACCTCACAGGTTCGGTTAAGGTTGCTGACACAGGGGTGTTTCACTACTGCATTCTGATGTGCAGTGTTAATGGGAAATTGTGAAGACACATTTACAAATGGCAATAAGTTTCTGCAAGGAGATGAGGCCTTTTTTGAGCTTTTGCAAGCTCTGCAAGTGATAAATTGAGGACATTATGAGGCATTGTCCAGAGGTTATTTTCTCAATGTATTCAGGCAGGGCTAATAAACAAAGAAATGTGTGCCCATTCCCTTTTTTCCGCTCTGCTGCCAGTCCAATGGTGCCCAGTCCCACTGCTTAGCACTTCCTGATGTTGGTCTTGATGACTGGCTGAGCAAGCACTTCTTTGTGTTAAAACCAACACAACTCAGCACCATTGGCACAGTATGGCAGGAGAGTGGGGAAGATAAGTACCGTATTTTTCGCCATATAAGACGCACTTTTTCTTCCCCAAAACTTGGGGGAAAAAGTTGGTGCGTCTTTTACGGCGAATACACACACCTATCGCGGCGGTCCCTGCGGCCATCAACAGCTGGGACCCGCGGCTAATACAGGACATCACCGATTGCCGTGATGCCCTGTAGTAACCCTTCAGATGCGGCGATCAAAGCTGACCACCGCATCTGAAATCTAGAGAAAGGAAGGAAGGCGCCTCATGTGCGGGATCAGTAGATCTTGCAGGTGGGGGTAGGGGAAGGTAATTCCCAAGCCGCTTACCAAAGTTGGTTGTGCGCCCACACACAACAAGGTTAGAAGCAGAAGAGATATGAAGGCAGGTCCACTGCAGCCCTCCTGGATAGGTATGGAATCAAAGGCGAATGACCAGGGAGTCAGGAGTTTGTCTGGCGCAGAGAGGAACCATCAGACAGCCAAGTAAAATCAATGGATTTATTAGATGCAACGCGTTTCGCTGCGCATGCGCAGCTTCATCAGGCATGACAAAGGGAGGCTGGTAACAGGTATATATACCTCCAGGAATTAACTATTAGAGTGCTTTTTGAAAAGAATTGTTACATAGAGTTACATATCCATATGACAATATATAAAAAAAATACATAAATACATATAAACAAAAATCACAAAAATAGTAATACGACAGCAATATGAAAGCACAATGCAATCCTATAAATATATATATAAATATATATAACATGATTATAATTATCGCATGTGATGTGAATATGACACCAAAACGACTCAAGAAATCGCTCCGCTAAATCGCCGGTGCGACACTCAACAACACAAGTTGGATATTATTTCAAAAAATATATATGGTATAAAGAGTCATGTCAATTGGTTCAAGAGATAGAAAAATTATTATTTAATTGTATATCGCTACCTTATTAAAAAATAATAAAATAAAATAATAAAAAATAAGTGACAGTGCGATAAACCAAACCGCAACTGATCAGAGGGGAATGTATGAACACTACTTAGAGAATAAGATAAACTCAATTAACTAATGCGGTATTGAATATAGCAACCGGCGAAAACGCAGGGTGTGAATATTTGTACAAGAATCCGGATTAACAAACAATAAATGAATTAAAAATACAAAAATATTTATATGTAAAAAAGAAGAAAAAAGGAAAATCAACAAAACTTAGATAATAAAACATAAAAAATGAATAAATAAATACACCGTGGGGCGCTCCAGGGTGAACAGTACAGAAGGAGCAAGGAAAAATCAAGGTATGATGCTTTCAAAATTAATCCATATGGAACGATGGGAAATTTTTAAATCCCAAATTATCAAATTATTTAACTGTATCAATACATTCATTAAAACCTTGAGGGTGCAAAGTGTGTAGTTTGTGAATCCAAAAGGATTCGCGATTATTAAGTCTTTGTATTCTATTAGGTAAATGAATCGGGATAGTTTCTAAAATAATTAATTTTAGAGTTTCAGTGTTTTTTTGATGATAGAGAGTGAAATGACGGGAAAGACTATGCAACAAAAAACCATGTTTTATGTTCCATCTGTGTTTGTTCATCCTGGAGCGCACCGTTTGTGTGGTACGGCCAACATATTGGCGATCGCAACCACAGGTTAATAAATAAATAGCAAAAGTGGTGTCGCAATTTAATGAATCCTTAATTTTGAATGTTTGTTGTGTAAAAAAGGAAGAAAAGGTATCAGTTTGGATAATCCATTCACAACAGAGGCAGCGACTTTTTTTACAAGGAAAACAATATGGTTTAATAGAACAGGAATTCTGTGGTATACGATATTCGGAAAATCTGCTAGGGGCTAATAAATTGCTGAGATTTTTGGAACGTCTGTAGGTGACATTAGGGACTGGGGGAATTAATTGGTTTAAAATTTTATCATTTAAAAATTAGACCTTGACATCCATAAAACAGTCGATGGCACTATTTCGACAAAGACTTTTTTCAAATCTGTCGATATTAACAGTTTTTTACAGTTCGACAGTGCACATTATCCAAGCTGGTTAAGAGGGGTGCCTTTCGGCCAATATTTACGAATTCGTAGAAATTGCACCTCTGATTCAGATTTTATCTCTCAAGCTGAGGTTTTAAAACAACGCTTTATACAAAAAGGCTATCCCAAATCGCTTCTTACTAAGGCATATCTGAAGGTGAAAGATAAAAAACAATCTGATTTAGTTACATCTATTTCTAAAAAAATCCAGCTCTAATCAGCTTCTTAACCCCTTTAGATACAATTTTGTTACGAATTTCAATATTGAGGCATCCAATATTAGAAAAATATTAACTAAAAATTGGCCCATTATCCAAAATGATAAAATTTTAAACCAATTAATTCCCCCAGTCCCTAATGTCACCTACAGACGTTCCAAAAATCTCAGCAATTTATTAGCCCCTAGCAGATTTTCCGAATATCGTATACCACAGAATTCCTGTTCTATTAAACCATATTGTTTTCCTTGTAAAAAAAGTCGCTGCCTCTGTTGTGAATGGATTATCCAAACTGATACCTTTTCTTCCTTTTTTACACAACAAACATTCAAAATTAAGGATTCATTAAATTGCGACACCACTTTTGCTATTTATTTATTAACCTGTGGTTGCGATCGCCAATATGTTGGCCGTACCACACAAACGGTGCGCTCCAGGATGAACAAACACAGATGGAACATAAAACATGGTTTTTTGTTGCATAGTCTTTCCCGTCATTTCACTCTCTATCATCAAAAAAACACTGAAACTCTAAAATTAATTATTTTAGAAACTATCCCGATTCATTTACCTAATAGAATACAAAGACTTAATAATCGCGAATCCTTTTGGATTCACAAACTACACACTTTGCACCCTCAAGGTTTTAATGAATGTATTGATACAGTTAAATAATTTGATAATTTGGGATTTAAAAATTTCCCATCGTTCCATATGGATTAATTTTGAAAGCATCATACCTTGATTTTTCCTTGCTCCTTCTGTACTGTTCACCCTGGAGCGCCCCACGGTGTATTTATTTATTCATTTTTTATGTTTTATTATCTAAGTTTTGTTGATTTTCCTTTTTTTCTTCTTTTTTACATATAAATATTTTTGTATTTTTAATTCATTTATTGTTTGTTAATCCGGATTCTTGTACGAATATTCACACCCTGCGTTTTCGCCGGTTGCTATATTCAATACCGCATTATTTAATTGAGTTTATCTTATTCTCTAAGTAGTGTTCATACATTCCCCTCTGATCAGTTGCGGTTTGGTTTATCGCACTGTCACTTATTTTTTATTATTTTATTTTATTATTTTTTAATAAGGTAGCGATATACAATTAAATAATAATTTTTCTATCTCTTGAACCAATTGACATGACTCTTTATACCATATATATTTTTTGAAATAATATCCAACTTGTGTTGTTGAGTGTCGCACCGGCGATTTAGCGGAGCGATTTCTTGAGTCGTTTTGGTGTCATATTCACATCACATGCGATAATTATAATCATGTTATATATATTTATATATATATTTATAGGATTGCATTGTGCTTTCATATTGCTGTCGTATTACTATTTTTGTGATTTTTGTTTATATGTATTTATGTATTTTTTTTATATATTGTCATATGGATATGTAACTCTATGTAACAATTCTTTTCAAAAAGCACTCTAATAGTTAATTCCTGGAGGTATATATACCTGTTACCAGCCTCCCTTTGTCATGCCTGATGAAGCTGCGCATGCGCAGCGAAACGCGTTGCATCTAATAAATCCATTGATTTTACTTGGCTGTCTGATGGTTCCTCTCTGCGCCAGACAAACTCCTGACTCCCTGGTCATTCGCCTTTGATTCCACCGCATCTGAAGGGAAAGTGACACTAACCCGGCTCAGTCGGGCTGTCCGGGACCGCTGCGGTGAAATTGCGGTGTCCCGAACAGCTTACAGGACACCGGGAGGGACTTTACCTGCCTCCTCGGTGTCTGCTCCGTGCCGGGATCCCCTGTATGGCTGGTGCTCTCCTTCGACGTCATCACGTCGTAGCGCACGCCGTCCCATCATCCAACAGGAGCGGCATGCGTTGCGTCTTGATGGCGGCGACGGAGAGCGTGGATCCCGGGAAAGAAGACGTCCGGAGCGTCGGGGGCACCACGGGGACGCGGCAACAGTGATGGAGCGACATCAAGGGCAGCGGTGACGGGTCCGGAGCGGCGGGGACACGTGAATATTACCTCTTATACCAGTGGTCTTCAACCTGCGGACCTCCAGATGTTGCAAAACCACAACTCCCAGCATGCCCGGACAGCCGTTGGCTGTCCAGGCATGCTGGGAGTTGTAGTTTTGCAACATCTGGAGGTCCGCAGGTTGAAGATCACTGTTGGGTTTAGAATCTTTTTTTTCTAGATTTTGCACCTTTAAAATATACCTGTGCGTCCTATAGGGTGAAAAATACGGTACATGCTTATTAGTTCTTTTAGCCCTGCCTAACCACCTGGCAACTCCTTAAAGTGTCAATTTCATCAGAAGGGAAACATTTGCATTTGGCAATGAATAAGGCTATGTTCACATGCCAGAATTTCTGCATGAATTTATAGCCAATACACTTCAATGGGATTTCCGCTGTCCCATTCACGTAGCAGAATTTCTGCAGCAGGAATTCCATTGAAGTGAATTGGTTATAAATTTATGCAGAATTTTCATGCAGATTTCAGTGCAGAATTTCTGCCGTGTGAACAGAGCCTTATATGTCACTCCCCTTACAAAGACATATTAGGCAATATTCTGGTGCAATGTTCTTGAAACCAATTATAATTTTATTTCGGTCAGTATTTTTACCCATACCAAGAGTGGGTAACACAAACACATAAATAGATGCAATTTTTCCTATTATAGTTTTTCTCTTTCTCAGTTTCACTTTCTACTAATGTTTTCGAGCAGTAAGCCTTAAAGGGGTACTCCACCTTAAAAAAAAAAAAATCAGAAAGTCGGGGTGGCGGGCTGTAGACCGCGGTGGGTTCAGCCGCTGTATAGGGGATACGATGTCTAGGGGCGAAGTACCACTATAACGTGTGGATTTATAGCCTCCTGCTAGAGATGCCTTGTCTCCCTCTTACTACTGAATAAAAGGGTATGTTTATATGGATATTGAGAGAGATTGCGATCATCAGGCCTGTATTTGCCATAAGGGACCTATTGGCCTGTGCCTAGGGCAGCAGTATTGAGGGGGGCAGCATTTCAGTGAGCAGAAAAATGACAATTACTCTTGATGTGGCTGCTGCTGCCATGTTGTGACCAGGAGATATATATTTCAGCCCTTTGGTTGAATCCAATTTGGTCCAAATCGCTGTGATTTTTTCCTGCCGATTTGCAGCCGCTCATTATATTGTGGATTTGTGATTGACTTTACCACTTTAGGTGTTTAGGGGTGAGATCCACAGTGAACTGCGGCAAAATATACAATATGCATGTGGTTTTTGCTGCTCACTTGTGACAGATCTGCATAAAAAATTCTGAAGCATGTTGAATCACCATAATGGGTTTTATTCAATCCGATTGCCCAGAAAAAGCTTTTCACTTCAGCTCCAAACACTGGATAGTGTTTCTTTACGTGCCTCACTTTCGTATGTCCCTACGTATTTCTTGTGCATGGAAGTAAACAAGACTTATGTCCGGAGATCTGTGCATAGGGGTCAAATGAAAACTGGCACTATATTGTAAGGTTCAGCTTTGTCTTGTTGATTTGATTGAATAACTGCTTTACACATTTTACGTTCTGTCTTGAGATTATTTATGTTTTGTTTATTTGTTTTTACGTTCTGTATTTTCCCTTTTGAGAAGCTCCCACCCCCATCGTGTATTAGGGCTACACCCTCGATAATTTGAATGTCGTATAAAGTTAATTAAACCAAATTGAGTCATATTCTCAGGGGATAAGAACAATTATGCATCAATTACAGTCAACTGTTTGATACAAAGTGGTAACTGGTTCCTGTATTTTTCATGACAGCCCCCTGGGATATAGATATGCAACATTAGTTACTAATACAAATCAAGAAGTTGTTGTTTATTTAATTTCTCCTGAATTTGAACCTATTAGTTACCTATTAAATGGTACCTGTCACCATCCATGAAATGTAATATATTATAGATTAGCCTATTTGAATTATTTTTCTAATATACCACTTAATACAATTTTGCAACTTCATGTGTTAAATTAACCCCTAAAAGTTTGGCCACCAGGGGTCCTTCTTCTGGTTCTGCCTGCAGTGCTACTAGTAGATAGCCTTCTGCAGCAGCCTAGCGGAGATGAAAGTCAGGAAATGCAGATGGGAACTCATCTCAGCACACTGTATAGAGTGTATATACTGAATCTTTCAGCTCGCTTTGTTTTGCAACAGCTGGAGGCACCCTGGTTGGGCAACACTGTTATACAGTCATGACTCCTTCAGGGCATAGTGATAAATATTGTGCTAAACATTGTGCTGGATATTTCTGATCCTTTGGGCAGATCTGAGCACACTGTAGAGTTCAATGCACAGAGCTGGGGGGGGGGGGTGGGGGCAGTTTCAGCCAATCACAGCCCATGACACACTGAACCTCTCTAGGCTGTATGTTCAGACATGCATAGCAGAGTAAGGGAGGAAGTTCTCCCCTGTATGGCTTCTGATGATGTCACGCCTGCTGGGTAATGCTCCTTCCCAGTCTGTGAATCTAACTGAGACTGAGCAGAAAATACAGCACAATATCAAGGAAGAAAACTAAAAAATTATAAAAAATAAAAGCAGGCAGTGGTTTATCATGATGGATAGAATGAACTGGAAGGATTTAAAAATGTATCAAGATCATGGTACTCTTTAAAGAAGAAGATATGTAGCTGGCCATGTAGGGTCCGACTGCTGGGACCCTCGCGATCTCCGGGACAGGACCCCTGCTCTCTCAGAGGAGAGTGCATGTTGTCTACTGTTACGCCCTACATTCATTTCTATGAGAGCACCAATGAGTGCTATTCAGGTCTTTTTGGCGCTGCTATAGAAATTAATGAAGTGCCGGGTCCTTATCCCCTATCCTGTGCATAAGGGATACCTTTTTTTTTTTTTCGCTGGATATCTTCCTTAAGTACTAGGGTACTTTATAGGCTGTATCTACTTTTGTCAAAATCCATAAAAGAAAAAATGATTAACACTAGTATATCATTGTCAGTTGTACAACAAAAAAAAGTCCTTTTTTTAACGAAACCCTTTCTTTAATATAACATTGTTCAGCAGTTGTGTAAAATGTAATGCGTTGGTTTGTAGGTTTAGAACATAATATTCTTTGACAGACAATTTTAGTGCTTACATCTGGCAGTTTTATTGACACACAGTGACAGAATGAAATTCTAAAAATGATACATTGGATTACAATGTGTGTCAAATCCTTTGCCTGATTTAAATCTCTAAATCTAGCAATTTCACTAAACCTGTCTTTCAGGCAAGATATTACCTGTAGTCTCATTGATCTGAAAAGAGGCCTTTTCTTGCACAATTTTCATGGCGTATTATATAGGTTAAAATGGGGAAAAAAGCTATATATTTAGGACTTACCCTTTCATCTTCAAAATTTGGCAAGCATTGTCCTTTGGCTTAGGATTTTATTTTATAGCTATTTATGACATCTTATATTTACCTTGTATCGTCTGATGTTTATATCCAATGTATAAAAACCTGGGCTGTTATGTACAGAGGTATATCTATTCATGTGACTTGTATTTTGACAGCATTCTTATAAAGCTATCATTATCTATGTTAGATGCTTTTATTGTTAGTTAGAAAATCAAACCAGTACACCTACAACACAAACTCCTGGTTGGCTCACAGCTATTTCTCCTGATCCCCACACATACATTTACACTTGGCAGTGAAGCATATATGTATTCTGAATGGGGAGGGGGTGAAAGCTGCTGCCAGATAACACCGAGTATACCTTTTCTCCCTGAGAACAAAAGGATTGGGTAGTTGTAATCCAGCATAAAGGACCCTTCTTTTCCCTGGCACGTGTCGTGTAACATATATGTTAGGCGGTGAGTTCTGTCTTCACTGTCTACTGATACCATTCATTGAGGAAAACAGTCATCAGATGATGTATGTAGGATTAAAATATATTTGTTTTTCATAAGTTATGCCAATAGATATGCTGAGAGATGGCTGACAGATACTCATATACGTCCATTCCGCCATGTCAGTTCATATGGACGTGTTCATGGGGGGTGTTAAAGGGAATTATCATCAATGTCACCCTCGCTAACCTGTTGGCACAGGGCTATAGTGTGGGTGACACTGATAAAAACTATACTTACTGATCTTCTGTCCATAAGTCTATTATTCTGTAATCCCTGGTCTTGTGAGTATGATAATGAGCAGATTGGAGCACAGGGGGGCATTCCCAAGCCTCCTGTGCACGGTGGCGTTCAGTGTTCTGAAGATCTATACACGCTGGCTTCTTCATTGCCACACCTCTTGCCCCTCGGCTGAGCTGTAGAATGGAGCTCCACTCTGCAGCATAACGGTTCTCCTCTGCATGTACAATAGTCGCGGCCACAGTCGTATCATAGAAGTTTCAGCACAGGGGGAGGAGAGATAATAAGGCTTGGGAACACCCCCTCCACCATGCTCTAAGGTTCTCATTTTCATGTATGGTTTTTATCAGTATCACCCACACTATAAGGCT
Organism: Hyla sarda; assembly: GCF_029499605.1. Lineage (NCBI taxonomy): Eukaryota > Metazoa > Chordata > Amphibia > Anura > Hylidae > Hyla > Hyla sarda. The sequence goes on along the minus strand of NC_079189.1, from coordinate 344,893,275 downwards.
GTCAGTGTGGCAGTGCTAACACCTTTCACTATACCCAAATTGAGGTGGAGTACCCATTAGTGTGGGGTGATTTTGTTTGAAATGGTAGATTGAATGCCAATGCCAGCTGAGCGAAATCCAATTGTGTATCCAGGTTATTTGTGGTAGTACCATGTAAGAATGTACATTATTTCTATTGTACATACATAATGTCACTCCTAAATTAACCTAAGAGGTAATACATTAAAATACTGATAGTGCTCTATGCACTTCCAATTTTCTTGCTGCAAAGCATAGCTGCCAAATAATAAACTGCCTGGAGAAATACCAAAAGCTTTTTGCTTGAATTGATACTCCAGTCATTTCCCTATGCTATTCTGGAGCTGTCCGGCATTTAGGGAGTCTGGGGACTCAAGAGATACCACAGTGATCCGAGACGGAACAACGCAGGCAAGTAGCCCTCTGTCTCTTTCACTTTCTGCTTGACTTGTCCCTCTCACAGCTTGGCAGGAGGATAAAGTGGAAAATGGGTGAACATTTATAACAGGGAAGAAATATATAAACGTGTAAAACAGTAGTTATAGGAGTAGGTATAAAACCAGTAGTTAAGGTAAAGGATGATGATAAAGAAAGGTAGGGATCTTGGATTAGAATACCAGAAACGGCAATACAGATTACAGGGCTTGGGTTTGAGCAGAAAAGCTGAGTTTGTCATTTGGGATATTGCAATGTGTTCTCTGGATTTCAGGAGCTTTGAAGACAAATCTATTGCATTATTTTCCCTTGGAGAGATATAATGCTCGTAGAATGCAACATAAAGAGTTAAATGGGCAATTTATCTCTGCTGCATCTATAAACGTAAAGTCTCTAATAGAATGAGATTGGAATAGGAAATATAACATATCCGTATTCACCAGTTTAAACAGCTTATAATTTGCTGTATTTCCCCACATAGGCTTCATACACGGGCATCACTTACTGAATTTAAACAAGCATGACCATATGCTCTCTGAGCATGTTGACAAAATAAAAAGAAATTGGAGACATTCCCTGAGGGTATGAGAATGCTGCTGAGACTATGCATGAGTGGGAATTGTATAGCGTCTCTAACAAGCAAAATGTTTTCTCGCAAATCAAACATATAGAATCTTATGAATCCGCAAATGTGTGTATTTTACTGGGCATGCAAAGTGCAGCAACATGCATTAGATGTCATTGACTTCTACATCATTTATTCTATTACTGGATTTCATTCAGCAGTCACCACATTATGTAATACATTATTTATCCATCTATCTATTTACATATGTACTGTATATATACGGCAAGAATAGGAATATCAGAAAATTGGATCTGTAAAAGACTACATTTCATAAGGTCTGAATCATGTGAATCTAAGAACAAACTATTGTAGTGGAGTTTTTTTTTTTCCATTTTAGATGTTTTTCATTATGTAGAACTAACCTCTAGAATTTAATTGGTTTTGAGACAGTGTTAAACTGGGGTAAAATATGATTCTGAAGGCTCCATCTATACCAAAATGTTTAGGTCCACCATAAATGGGATAATCATTTAAACAATTAAGCATATAGTGGAAGGACGGAGCACTCACCCAGACTTGTTTGGCAGGCAGGTGGTGGAGACGCAGGGGTATCGAGTGGGGATGGCCCGCCACCAGTCAATACACCCGCGTCTCCACCACCTGCCTCCCTGCACGCTGTATCCCGCATGTTCAGGTGAACAATAAAGAAGCTATCACAAACAAGTCTGGGTGAGTGCTCCGTCCTTCCCCTATATGCTTCATGCTCTGCTATTGCTGTTTTCTAAGTGTCAGCACCTGTACAGACTCACCATAGCTTCCAGAGAGCTGTATACTGCTTTTTTAGAGCCTTTTTCACTGTACCAAGTAGTGCTGATTACACCTCTCTAAGAACTTTGATCATTTAAACAATATTTCCCATGTGTCTATTGTTAAACAAGGTTTAACCATTTTTGTGAAAACATACAGTGTGATGGCTTCAGTGTCAACTTTTGCTGCAACTTTGGGTCTCGGTTGTATTAGGGTCCCAATATTGTGTCATAGCAGTAGGCCAGTGTGATGCCTGTATGTTGGGCTTTTCACTCTTCACTCAAAGCATTACTGCAGCACTGTCATTATGAAGAGTTCCCACATGCCAGTGAATGAAAAAATTGGCAAGAATGCAAGGCCATTGGTGAACACAGGGGGGGGTGGCATAAGCAGCATGCATTCACCAGCAGGTGAGAATGTGGCCTTACTGTTGTTTTCTTATCCAAACAAATTATGCCAACTACTAAAGTGTTAACTAGACCTTGTCAGTGTACAGGAATTGATGCTTTAGTAGTGGTACCAGGAGAATTGCAGATCACTATCCTCTTCCCTCCACTGTCCAGTCATTCTACTGAGCAAAACATTATATAACCATAAATGTAGTACATGACAAAACAGGCTTTGCTTTGTTTTCCACTTTCCGTGAAGGACACAAAAACATTGTGGATTGAAGGGGTTATATTTGCTTCCCAGTGCTCCACTTCTGCCTTAGTTTCTCAGAAGCTTAACTTTCTAGATGGGGGGGGGGGGGGCAGTACTCTTTCGCAGTCCTTAGAAGTGGACAAAACCATGGTGACCAATGGCTCCACAATGTTGAGAGCATCTGGACTTGCAAATGTAAAGTTTTGATGCACACAGTTTATGCATTGTCGCTCATGAAAACATGTCATGATAGCACCTGCTTAGTTGTGGGTTAGTGCCAGAGACACAGTGCCCTGGGTGTGCATTGTGATGCAGCTGCATTTGTTTTTAATCTGCAAAAAGGTTTTTTGATAGGCGGTTACGTCAAAGTAATATCCAAGTTTTCCAGGACTCAAGGCTTCCCAGTAGTGCATTTCCCAGAGAATCCAACTACCTCTGCCAGCTTGCCTTCATCCCAAAGGCCGGTTTCACACGGCAGAATTTCTGCACTGAATTCTGCATGGAATTTAAGAAATTCTGCTGTGTGAAACCGGCCAAAGGGTATTTTGCTGCCATTTCTCCTTCAGTTAAACAGTGCACACACCTGGCTGTGCACTCTAAATGAAAATATATTTACGATTTATGAGACCAGACCTTCTACTGCCATTGCCTCATGGTCCCGTTCTGATGCACATGTGCCCATTCTAGGCACTTTCGGTGGTGGATAGGGGTCAGCATTGTCACTCTGCATGTTCTGCAGCTCCATATACAATAGATTGTAATGCACTATGTTATGACACTTATCATAGCCAGCATTAGCTTTGTGAGCAGTTTGTGCTACAGTAGCTCTTGAGTCACCCTCTGAAAATCTCCATTCGGACATTCCGTACAGTGAGGGGCACCTGTGGAATCTGTCGGCGCTAGGGCTGCACGAAATGTGCCTTCTCATAGACTGTTATGCATTCCTTGCGGAATCCGCACAAAGAATTAATGTGTTCATCCTTTGTACAGACATGGAAAAAGGAATTTCCATGCTGGAAACAATGGCCCTGATTTACTAAGAGCCAAGTGAAGTTTTCTTTTTGTTTTGTTTTTTTCCATCAGTTTTTTTTTTTCATGGTATTTACTTAGTTGAAGATTTTTTCTATATTTAGCCTTTTTTTTACAACTGCACTGAGCTGATGAGTTTTCCAGAGCTCAGATGCTCCGCATTTGGTGTGGGAACATTGGTAAATATGTTGGCATTTTTAAAACTGTTAGGCACATGCCCTTTATTCCAGGTTTTCTCAGTTAAACAAAGGGTAGGTTAGGTCTTTTGGATTTTTTTTGCTCACAAAATCCGTCTCACGAATCATGCAACACAATTTGGGGGCAAAACCCCAGAAAGAAGTTGGGATCACATTAGTAAATGTCCCCCAATAAATGCTTTTCACTCTACATTTTAATGTTATAGATGATTGCTGTAATAGAAACTGTATGTCTTGTATGTTCCAATAATAACATTTATAGTCATATATTTTCTCCTTTGGTTCTTCTATTATTCATTAGACCAGTGTTTCCCAAAATGGGAGCCTCCAGCTGTTGCAAAACTACAACTCCCAGCATGTCTGGGCAGTCAAAGGATGTCCGGGCATGCTTGAAGTTATAGTTTTACAACCGCTGGAGGCTCCCTTTTTTGAGAAACACTGTATTAGACTACATAGTACACCCATTCAGTAATCTGTTTAGGTGCATTGAGAGTGCATGACATGCAAATATAAGCTGTGCATTTTGAGGACTGAAATGGCTTACCTTTCAAAAAAAGATACAAACTACAAACTCCTATACACAGAGCTCTTCATTTTCTTCCCAGGCTGCATGATTCTCTCTGTAGCAGTGACAGTTCAAAGAGGGTACAAAGGTCCCCTAGTGATTTTTGACTGACTGGCTTTGTACACAAGTCTAGTACTAAAAAGCTGGCAACATGATTTGGTGGGAAAAATATTTTATACAATATAGAAAGATGTTTTATTTTTTTTATAGCTACATTGCTTTGCTCTTAGGTGAGGTTCACATAGCTGTTGGACTCCATTATTCACACATTTTATTTAGCTGCTATAAACTCTGGTAAACTACTGGATCCCTGACGGACCCCATTCAAGTGAATGGGGTCCATCAGGAGGACCCAACAGTTTCCGTGTCTTTCCCCAGGAAAAAAAAAGTGCCGAGTTGACACTGAATGGGACAGATGTGAACGGCAGTGTGAACTTAGCCTTACAGTAATGTTTTACTCCCCCCATTTGTGATTGGGTCAGAATTAACAATACATTCAGGTCTCAGATAAAACTAGTCTAGAAGAGCCCATAGTGACCAAGTACAGCTTAAATACTCAGAGGTCCCCGGAGGATGCAATGCAGGCTGGAAATAAATGAATTAGGTACCCAATAAATAGTTTTTTTTTTTTTAATTAGTCGTTTTGTTTTACCATAAATTTAGATACTTATCTTAGTTACACTACGTAGGCTAAGTTATTATGGCTGGTGGGCTTCAACCCAAATGGACCCTAAACAGGTTGGAGCACAACTGACTCTGCTGAGTCCTAATGGATCTCATTGACTTGAATGAGGTCCATAGAGTACCAGTATTTTACAGAAGTTGAGTGGAGAAAAAAATAGCACATGCACTATTTTTTTAGATCTGCTCAACTACGTCCTTCTAACCGATTGACCGATGGACCGATTATCAAAACTTTCTTTCATTCTGAACCAAAAACTTTTTGAGACAATACAATCTCCATAGATCTGCTGTCTCTTCCTATTAAACCTCTTTCTGCTAGAATCCTGATTCTACAGATTATAAAACCCTACCATACCAAAAAAAGAACAACTTTTGTTCAGGGTAGAAAATTGCAATGAAAAAATAATGATTGCCTATGCAGAACTGTACTTATTTTGACTTACTCATTGAAATCAGTGGCAAAAAATCTGCACTACATCCGCTGAATATTCAACAACTAAATTAATATGCTGAGAATTTAAAATCTGCACTGCAGGTCAATTTTCAAATGGATTTTCTGCAGATTGTATTTTATTTAATTTTTTTATAACTTTTTTTACGCATCATGTATGTGAGATTTTTAAAATCCCCACCATTTTGCTGCTACTGTAAATGATGGGTATCTTTAACACTAAAATTCAGTGAAAAAGCATAAATATGCTACAAGTGGCTAAAGCATATCCAAGGGCCCACTCCTATTATACTACCTTCCCTACAAATTCCCTAACCATTGACAAAGGGTTTTATAAAATCTTACTTATATATATAATAAAATGTAAAATAAATCAACTAGGTTGCTCTATGGGGAGAACATTTTTTTAAATCTCCTTCTTTACCATAAGAACTGTGAATCTGTGGAATAAGCTACCTCAGGAACTATCACAGCAGTAGCAGTTGAGGTCTTCAAGAAAATTTTAAAGGGGTATTCCAGGAAAAAAACTTTTATATATATATATATATATATATATATATATATATATATATATATATAAAAACTGGCTCCAGAAAGTTAAACAAATTTATAAATTACTTCTATTAAAAAAGCTTAATGCTTTCAATAGTTATCAGCTGCTGAAGTAGTTGTTGTTTTCTGTCTGGCAACAGTGCTCTCTGTTGACATCTCTGCTTGTCTCGGGAACTGCACAGAGTAGAAGAAGTTTGCTATGGGGATTTGCTTCTAAACTGGGCGGTTCCCAAGACACGTGTCATCAGAGAGCACTTAGACAGAAAAGAACAACTCAACTTCAGCAGCTCATAAGCACTGAAAGGATTAAGATTTTTTAATAAAAGTAATTTATAAATCTGTTTAACTTTCTGGAGCCAGTTGATGAATAAAAAAAAGTTTTTTTCCTGGATAACCCCATTAAACAATTTCTTAGAACACGTAACATTAATAAGATTTAATAAGCTTTCTTATACAGGCCAAATAATATACAGAGGAAGTATTTGAGAATGTCCTATATATTCCGCCAGGATTACAAACTATATAATATTCTTGATCCACTGATGATAGAATTAAGTTCTTGTGTTTCTAGAAAATAAGATCACAATAGCTTGAAACCCTGCCTAGGAATAAGGGTTATTTGTACTATACAACATGTCAGTGAAACAGACAAGGCAAATGGACAAATCCAAATCGATTTTTTTTAGAAATTGGGCCTTAATAAAATAATGGTTTTTTAAAGCTAAATCATTATGAGATTATGTATTATCACATGTGCTATAGGAATAATACCTGACTTTCCTGTATGCTTTTGGCAATTGGATGAGATTGCCAGTAAATGAAATCTCATTCAATAAGTAATGATCACAATGAGCAGGAACAAACATCCCTTTGATTCAGATTCTTTTCTAAAGGCCGTAGTCAGAGTCCAAGATTTCTCTCTTTTTCTGTACAGCTAATGAACTACAGTTGATCTGATCAATCCCTTTCACATTTGCTTGTAATTATACGGCTTTGAATGCAAAATCTCAGGAAGGGCTCAATTTAATGAAGTGTCTTAGTTTCAAGTTACAGCTAAATACTGTCTAAAAATAGTGAAAAGAATGTGCACATGTTGGGCACCTCATCTCAGCAGTGCCTATTAATTACTGAATTATATAATTTCTGAAGATATATCATTATCTCCTGCATGCATCAGAGAGCCAAACAAAACTTCCCCGGAAGATCAACTCTAAGTAGCCCTATTCCCATAAAGAAGGGGATTTATCAAGACCGGTGCCTCAGACGCCTGTCTTAATCGATCCCCTGCCAGTACAGGAGCTCACTGGATTTATCAGGCGCACGCCTCTTGATGAATTCAGCTCTGAGCTGGTAAAGATGTCTATTACAGTTTTCACCTGCTAGTTGGCAAAAATGTGTTCTACAGTACAAGCACAGTGCCAAGGGCATAGCTATAGGGGGAGCAGAGGTAGCAGTCACATAAGGGCCCTGGTGCCTAAGGGGGCCCCAAAGCACATTTTCCCCATAATAGACAGTATTTTAATTGGCACATGGGGTCTTGCATCGGGCCCAGAAGCTACACATTACGCCTCTGCTCAGCACTTGGCTCAGCAATGCCCCCCTTGCAATAGATCATGCCCTCTCAGCCACAAACCCTTTTGGTGAGCACTTTGAAAATTGAGAAAAAGTCACATAATTTGGGCAAACAGCAGCTTTTTGCAGTTTTACACCATTTTCCTGATGATAACCCGGGGGTTAACCCCCTTAAATCTTTATGAGACCAATAACTGGTGACCATACTTTTTGAGCAGGTTGTTGGCTGGGACCACTCTTGAAAAGACTATGTCACTTTTTAGATCTTTCTTTGCGCCACAGGATAGCAAGGATGAGCTGAGGACAGGAGCGAGCCTATCGAATGGACCAAGGTTGCAAATCACCCTGCAAATTGTAGACAGTCTTTAAAAATAAGTAACTTTTTTCTAGTGTACGTGAAAAAAAATACAAGCATCCATTGAGGCTGTTGATACTTGAGAAGCTCATTGTGGTTGCAGTTGTTATTGGTTTACAGCTCAGAGTTAATGCTGATAATTATTTTTTATCAGTATCTTGGTCCGTAGACATGTAGACTTTATAATCTTTAATTTGTTATAGTTTTACTATTTGTCTGTAAAAATCAGAGGCGTTCATTTAAATTTGTCTAGAAAAAAAAAAAAAAAACAGGTTGACAACCCTGAATCTTTTTTTATGTACCCTGCTTTATACCACAAATGCATCCTCTGGTAGTAAGCAGTGGAGCAATGCAATACATACAGCAGGGCAAGTACTGTGTGCCACAGATTGTTGGGAAAGGAGTCATCATTTGGAAGAAAGCAAAGCAAATGCAAGGGAAAGCTATGTTTGAGGACAGTGTATATAAGCCATGCTGGGGACTGAGAAGAGGGAATGTTGGGAAATCAGAGGGATAGGAGAGTCATGATGGAGACTGACAAAGTGATAAAGCCACTCTTGGAAATGGCAAAGTTTAAGGGGTTATTCAGGAATAGAAAAACAGAGTTAATCTCTTTCAAAAACAGTGCCACACCCATTTCCATGTTGTGTGTAGTATTTCAACTTGGCGCTATTTACTTCACTGGAACTGAGCTGTAGTACCACACACAATCCAAGGACAGGAGTGGTGCTATTTTTTATAAGAAATTAGCTTTGCTTTTCTATTCCTGGGTAACCCCTTTAAGTTTACTATAATGATAATGAGAAATCTGAAGCCTAGAGAGAAAATCTATTTCCTCATTGGTTGAATGCACATCTGTCGGAACTGATGTAAAATTTACTTTCATTAAGTTGTGGAATTGTAATTTCACGGCTTTCTGTGTATGAGTGTGAGCTACATTGAGAATCTGCAACAAAATCCACTTGTGACTCAATTCCATATTTGTGACAGATATGCATGAAAAATTACACATACACATACGGAATCACCCTGATAGGGTACATTCAGTCTGGGTGCCCCGGGCAGCACAAGCTGTAAATAATGTCCTGTATAAAGTATATAATACCTGGAAGCAAGCAGTACTGTAAACGTTTCATAGTGAGTCAAGGGGCATTGTAACACTACCTTGTGCTGCATTGACTTTGCTATTCTCCGTGATCTCATGACATTTTTCTATTAAAAAGATAACTAGCAGCACTCTTCAATTCCTCAAAGCAGAACCATCTTTATTTTATGTAAACAGGTTAAAACAACATGCTCTTAGGATGAATAGTGCTCAGAGAAAGGTAGGTTACTGCTGTTTCACGTTAACTCATTCTTCATCTGTAAGGTCAGATGAACTGTACAAAAGTGTGAAACAATGTAACCAACCTTTTTCTGAGCACTGTGCACCTCACCTGCATGCTGTATGAACTTGTTTACATGTAATAAAGATGTTTCTGATATGAAGATTTTGAGTGTGCTGCTATTCCTCTTTCAACGACAATTTGACTACTACTCTTGTATCCATTGCTGAGCATGTCTATTATAGTACTAGTAGAGATAAGCAAACTTCTCAAAAAGTTCTTGTTGTCACCGAACTAGTTCTGGACAAGTGACTTTTTCCAAGTGGTCCAAAAATTATCCCTTTTTGGGAGAAGCAACAGTTTTTTGGCCTGGAAACTGAAGAAACAATGGCTTTTTTCAATCTGTGAAAAATTAAAATTATACCCAATTTGGGTCCAAGCAACAGGATTGGCATTTTAGAAAGTGCACAAAAGAGACACAAAACTCTCTGTGCACGACTTTCAAATAAAACAGATTTTGCACTGACACAACAGATACAGAATGCTCTGTGAAGTGCTGCTTTACTGCAATTATGTATGCTCCTACTCCTATCCGTGTTATTTACTGCTTAGCATCCCTCACAGAGATCTTTACCTAGCACCAGTTATTTCTAAAATTGCTTGTGAAACTATGTGCATAGGCTTTTATAGTGATTTAGACATCACCCCTTTACTGTCTCCTGATTGGCTGCGAAAGGGTGGTTCATGGGATTTCCTGAGGCCTTGTGATTCTTCTTTCTCCTTTCTGGCATGTAGCTGATGTTATTATAGAAGATTCTGCAGAACCGAACCACCCAAATTTCGAGTACTAGACGATCTGACCAAACTCGGGTTCTATGGGTTTGGTTGGCTCATCTCTATCTCATCTCTATTCCTGAGAGATCTCACTGCTGTTGAATTTCACCTGAATGTCAGGCTATGTGAAGTGCTGTTGTCTTGCTGAAGGCTAATAACATTATTATGATCGAGAATCTAGTGGCCTCCATGAAGGCCTTTGTTATACTTAACATTACTCTTCTTCTTCTTGGTTTATTTAATGGGGGCCTTCTCATCCATGGTGTAGGGAAGAAATAACCTCTTTGTTTGTCTTTTTTCTTTGTCCCTTGGTATCCCATAGGTTTAGCTCCTATTACTTGATAGAACAGGCAGCTTGAAAATGATGTGACTATCATGTGTGAAGTAGCTAAGAGTACTGTGGAAAAGAGTTGTATCTCTTGCTTTTTATAAAATTATGCAAAACAAAAAGGAGCTTGGAATAATAAAAATCTTCAGACAATATACATATATACAGTATATACAACAATTTTAGGACATGTGTTAAAGTCCTTAGTAAATGACAGCAGAGTGCAATACCTCTTGCTTCCCTGGCTAATAACTCTCGATCACAGCAGGTCTCAGCAGTGAGACCCAGTACCATCAGCAACTTTTGACGTATCTGATCGACATGTTGGTTTGAAAGGGGTATACATTTTTTAAAATCAACTGGTGCCAAAAAGTTTAACAGATTTGTAACTAACTTCTATTTAGACATCTTAATCCTTCAAGTACTTATCAGCTGCTGTATACTACAGAGGAAGTTGTATGGTTCTTTTCTGTCTGACCACAGTGTTCTCGGCTGAAGCCTCTGTCCGTGTCAGGAACTGTCCAGAGAAGGAGCAAATCCCCACAGAAAACATCTCCCGCTCTGGACAGTTCCTGACAAGGACAGAGGTGTCAGCAGAGAGCACTGTGGTCAGACAGAAAACAACTATATAACTTCCTCTGGAGCATACAGCAGCTCATAAGTACTGGAAGGTTTAAGATTTTTAAGTAGAAGTCATTTACAAATCTGTTTAACTTTTTGGCACAAGTTGATTTAAAAAAAATGTTTTCCACTCGAGTACCCCTTTAATGACAGTACTTCTTTAAAACAGGGTGGAAAATATCATTCTGCATTCAAGTTTTATATCTACTTACATTTGAAGAATGCTATCTAAACTAACAACAAATAGTTAAATCAATTGGCAGAATTAACACAATATAGATAAAAGTATCTACACTATATACTTTACCTACAATTACAATATCAGGCAGAGTATTTAAGTCCTTTCCTATTCAGCCAACAGCCTCTCAGTCCCTCTGAAACACATATAATTAATCTTCAGGAATACATTGTGGAAATTAGTCATGTCAGACAGCGGTCATGCACATCCCAGTGGTAATGCCCATAAAGTGCGTTCCTTTATTAGCACATTTTCTTTTTCCAGACCTGATGTATTTTAAGAGACACTATTCACAGCTTCTTCTTTAAAGTCTCACATTTTTCTTCTTCAAAGAGAATTGTTCACCAAATATCAGAAAGTATAAGTAACTGAGTTGTCCTCCTGTATAAAGCCATTTAGTATTCTGCTGTAAGTCTGGCCTTATACATGGGTAAAGATATTAAATGGTAATCATTACATGCATAAAACTTTCTATAGACTCTGAATGTATATAAAGCTTCATAGTTACAAAGTAACAACACCTCTGATTAGTGAGTCTTAAGTAAAACGGCTAAACCCAAGGATGGTCGGAGGCGCACGGTCCCTCATAGACTGCAAATATATCCTACGCAGATTCTGTCAAAAGAATTTTAGCTGCTCAAATTTGAATTCCTTTGACAGCAATGGGACTCTGCTACACTGGAATTTCTGAGAGTAATTTCTAAGCAGAAATAGGCTAAGAAATTCTGTAGTCTGAACCTAGCCTTTGAAGCTTTAGCATTTTAATGAAGAACCTCAAATTTCAAGATTAAAGGGGTACTCCGGTGGAAATTTTTTTTTTTTAAATCAATTGGTGAAAGAAAGTTAAACAAATTTGTAAATCACTTCTATTTAAAAATCTTAACTTCCAGTACTTATCAGCTGCTGTATACTACAGATAGACTACAGAGAAATTTGTGAAGTTCTTTCCAGTCTGACAACAGTGCTCTCTACTGACACCTCTGTCCATGTCAGGAACTGTCAAAAGCAGGAGAGGTTTTCTATAGGGATATCATTCTAATCTGAACAGTTCCTGACACGGACAGGGGTGTTAGCAGAAAGCAGTGTTGTCAGACAGGAAAGAAATTCACAAATCTCTGTTTTATACAGCAGCTAATAAGTACTGGAAGGATTAAGATGTTTTAATAGAAGTAATTTACAAAGCTGTTTAACTTTCAGGCACCAGTTGATTTGAAAACAACTGTTTTCTACTTATTTCCACCAGAGTTCCCCTTTAGCAGTGTTATAGGTTTGAGAAGAACCAGACAGCTGTAAAAATCACTTAAGGGAGAAGTTTCTATCTCTTAGAAAAACGTGGTAAGACTTCATACCAAAGCCATAACACCCACACCTCCCTCCTTTGTCCCTCATTCCCCTCCGTTTACTTAGCTTTTTAGTTGATGAAAGAGTACACTATTATCTTATCCGTCAAATGAAGCTAAATTGCTCTAAAGAGGGGATCGGTTTCCATCTATATTTTATAACAGCTCAACATTTTGGAGGCATTGATTTTACTGATGATAAACAATATTTCATCTCCCTGATTCTACCTTTTTCAGAAGGTATTAGTAGATCAACTTTATAGGGTTGAGCCATGTCCTGTTACCATTGTTTAAAGTTTCAATCAGACTGAGATCTGTCCAAAATATCTATATGCCCTTGAGTATTGATTGTTATTCATTGTTCATGTAAGGAATGCCATCTTTTTTAGTTTTCCTAAGAAACACCCCACATGATGAATAAATAAGGAAATGTCATTGTTATCTTCAGGCAGTCATCTATTTATAGAACCAGACAAACGTTACTTTTATTGAAGCGAATATCACTTGCATCCAACCCTCCACACTCCATGATTATTTCTCTTTAGCCCACTGTACCCTTATTTTTTCCTGTTTAAGTGTCAGAATTGGTTTTATTTTGGCTTTTCTATGTGAAATTAAAGCAAAAGTCCCAAGTTTCAGTCCCAGCATGATCTTTAGTTTGGGAGATGTAGTACACACATGGTGAAGTTCCGTGCACAAGTCTCGTTAATCAGAAAAGGACTTGTGCGCAGAACTTTGATGAGTGTGGTACGGTTGCCTTTGTACGGAATCCTGTGTCTCCTCACACTGGAGTTGAATATAGTGCAGGTCCGTCCAGAGTAGCATATGTTTGCTATGGGGATTTTCTCCTACTCTGGACAGTTCTTAAAATGGACAGAGATGTCAGAAGAGAGCACTGTGCTCGTGATTCAGCAAAGAGCTCTGTGTTCCGAAAAGAACCTCCTCTGTAGTACTCAGCAGCTAACAAGTACTGGAAGGATAACGATTTTTTTTTTATTAGAAGTAATTTACAAATCTGTTTCACTTTCTGGCACCAATTGATTTAAAAAAACAAACAAACAAAAAACAGTTTACTTTACCTTACTTTACATTTTCTTTCCTAATTTTTTTTATGCCTTTCCTGGCCTACTTGGAAGTTTGCTTTCATAGCATTGTATATACATATGTATTTACACCAAATTTTACACCCAGCTGACGGAGAACAGGCCACACATTGGGCCTCATTTACTAAGCTGAAACCGACCAGATTTTGTCTGATTATTTTGGCGCAGAGTGTCTGAGACATGTCTGCGCCAGTGTGCAACAGTGTGTGCCTGGAAAATCAGAGAAACCCGACATTGCACTGTGAAAAGCTGAAAAAGGGCCATGGTCTGTTGCAAAGGGGGTATGTTCGGCCCAAAAGGGGCGTGGTTTCACAACCTGACTGATTTACTATTGAATTCAAAGAAAATCCTGTGGGTAAATGGCTGGAATAGAGAGGAATCCTGCAAGTCTGAAACAACTTTTCCTACTAGTAATAACCCGACACTCTTAGTAAATGAGGCCCATTGTGTTAGATTTGTATCTTGTAAGAATTTTATAATCCATTGTTTCAATGGACACTCTCTCATTGCACCATGTTTTGTTAAAATTTGCCACTTACAACTGCTCTTTAAGATTTGTAAGCATTTTCTTTTTTACCTATAGGCTAATTTGCATTTTTAGACTTTTGCCAGTATTAGTTTTAGAAATGCAAATTGCATATATTTTTTTTCTCTACTTGATCTGAAAAAAACATAAGCCTTTTCAAACATAATTTACTTTTATTTATTGAAATAATTAGCTATTAAAAATGGTTGAGTGTCCTCTCAGTGGACCGTATGCTTAATACAAAGTAAAACACCTGAGTGGACATTCTATAATTGTGGTGATTCCCTCATTACTGCCAGGAATCCTATATCCTTATTTTACAACAAAAATAACAATGACAGCATTTAGTTTTTGATTGAATTAGATGTAAAAAAAAAGTGATGCTAGTATTCCAGTTTACTTAGAAGAAACAAACAGGTGCCATTAAGGAGAGGTTGTGGGTATAAGCCTCAATTGCAGGGTCATGTATCAGAAAACTAACACTGACAGATCTCATAGAAACCCAGTGACTTTTGTTATCGTATTTTGATTTTCTAAACTATTGAGATATGCAGGTTATTGTAGAGGAACATATGTTTATTCTGTAAATGTAAAAGAATGAATTATACATTGTTGATTCACATATTCATGTACGCTGAAATAATGCCACTTAAAACCTTCATGTGCATTTACTTGGCATTATTGATGTCTCTTGTGACAAACTACATCATAGTAGGAGTAGTACGTTCATGATGCCATCACTGTTAGTCATTAGAGGAGAGGGAAGAACTAAAAAAATGAGTCAGAATTTAACCTAAGCAGTTGCATAAAAGAAGAGTACCATACAAGAGCATGTTTTGCTGTCGGTGATAGAGAGATTTTGCATTTCTTCTGTTGAAGAAATTTTAATTGTATTATACTTTATTATTAACATACATTTTTTTTATGTATTTTAGGTCCGTGACCAGAGAATTGTACTTCATGGGAGGAGTCATGCTTCACACGGCCACATTTTGCTGGCAAATAATCCTGTGTGTGACCATGGTCTTGGTCTATGTAGGATCCACAGTTGGATGTCCAGCTCGTTGCGAGTGCTCAGCACAAAACAAGTCCGTCAGCTGTCATCGAAGGCGACTCATCGGCATGCCAGATGGAATCCCTATAGAGACTAAAATTCTGGATTTAAGTAAGAACAAACTGAAAAGTGTTGGACCAGATAATTTTTCATCTTATCCTTTGTTGGAGGAAATAGACCTTAGTGACAACATCATTTCAAACGTGGAGATCGGAACTTTTAATAATCTCTATAATCTTCGTTCATTGAGCTTAAAAGGAAATCGCTTAAAATTGGTGGACCTAGGTGTCTTTACAGGTTTGTCAAATTTGACTAAGCTTGATATAAGTGAGAACAAAATAGTCATTTTACTAGACTATATGTTTCAGGGTCTTCATAATCTAAAGTACCTAGAAGTTGGAGATAATCAGTTAGTTTTTATATCTCATAGAGCTTTTAGTGGACTGCTTAGCCTGGAGAGGCTCACATTGGAGAGATGCAACTTGACAGCTGTTCCTACTGATGCCCTCTCACACCTTCACAACCTCTATAGTCTGCATTTGAAACATCTGAACATAAATGTTTTGCCTGAAATTGCCTTTAAGAGATTGTTTCGTCTTAAAATCTTGGAGATAAGCAACTGGCCTCTGCTGGACATGGTGCCTGCTAATAGTTTTTATGGTCTAAACCTTACGTTTCTCTCAATCACCAATACCAATATATCAGCAATTCCTTATTATGCTTTAAAACACTTGGTTTACCTAACTCACTTAAACCTCTCCTTCAACCCCATAAGTATTATTGAAGCAGGAGTACTGGCAGATTTGGTTCGACTTCAGGAATTACATATTGCAGGAGCTCAGCTGCGTGTTATTGAACCGCATGCTTTCCAAGGACTTCGGTTCTTGCGTCTACTTAATTTGTCTGAAAACTTATTGGAAACACTGGAAGAGAATGTGTTACACTCCCCCAAAGCTCTGGAAGTGCTCTGCATTGATAATAACCCTTTAATATGTGACTGCCGCCTAATTTGGATGTTACAGAAGCATCCTATGTTGAACTTTGGGAGCCAACAGCCAATGTGTGCTAGTCCAGACAATATTAAAGAAAAATCATTTAAGGAATTTCAAAGTGCTGTATTATCCTATTACTTTATATGTAAAAAACCTAAAATTAAGGATAGAGACATAGTACAGTTACATGTAGATGAGGGACAGAGGGTTCAGATGAACTGCAATGCAGATGGAGATCCTCAGCCAATGATTTCATGGGTTACTCCTCGTAGGAGGATGGTTTCTACAAAGTCTCATGGAAGAGCCACAGTTCTTGGGAATGGCACTCTGGAAATAAGGTATGCTCAAGTTCAAGACACTGGAACCTACGTTTGTGTTGCCAGCAATGCTGCTGGAAATGATACCTTCTCAGCTTCACTTACTGTGAAAGGATTTGTTCCTGATCGTTCCTACACCAACATGACCCCGATGTTCATTACGGAATTAAATGAAACAAACACCAATGGAACCAATACAAACATGACGTATTCCTTTGACCTCAAGACAATTTTGGTTTCTACAGCTATGGGTTGCTTTACATTCCTGGGAGTTGTTTTGTTTTGTTTCCTACTGCTTTTTGTATGGAGCCGAGGGAAAGGAAAGCATAAAAACAACATTGACCTGGAATATGTTCCTCGGAAAAACAATGGTGCTGTAGTGGAAGCAGACGTCACAGGCACTGTACCCAGGAGATTTAATATGAAAATGATATAGTGGGTAGTTACCTACAGAGCTTTGTTTACCCGTGGCATTGTTTCTACCCCTAATACAGCCTGGCAATTTGGATTGCTGGGTGGAGCAGCTGTATGCAGCTGACACTGTGTCAAATTGGTTTTATGGAATTGGAAAGACCATATGGAGCTACTTAAAAGAGGCCAGTGACCTATGGGCAAGAACCTGAGAGCATTTCATGGAGTTGTTTTACTACTTGTTTGCATTGCAAATATTGGCATTCTGGGGATCTCAGTAACAAATTGTTGGCTCATTCTCATGGACAAATACTCAACATTTTCTACCACTCTGAAAACAAAACAAGCAAACAAACCTACAGTGTAGGCTTTACATATGAAATGACACACGTGTCCAAAACATATTCTAGAGTGTACTTTGTATCTATAGATATCATTTGTTTAAGCTGAGCATCATTCTTTCTTGTTGGTTTCACTCTACAAATGAATTGGTATGGTTTATTTTATACACTTGCCCAACCTGAAGCAATACAAAGATGAGATTGTGCTTGGTCTCCACTAAGACTGACTTCAATAAGATCCACCATGGCTCTCATACTAAAGATCACATGCAGCTGATCTATGACTGGTCCATTTTACAGAAAGGCCTCAGTGGGTACCATTCGGAATGCCAAGATATTTTTATGTGTACACAAAAAGATCCATATTTCTATTTAATCTATCTAAATTCTAAAGATTTAAAATTGATTTTATATTTGAAATGACCTTGTCCCCTGTACAAATGTGTCTTTATAAGAATTACATTTTCAGCTGCATGGTTTTTAATATGGCAACCATGGGGAAAAAAACTATTGAACAAACATGTTTTTTTGTTTATATCAAACAGAAAACCATTTTAAGGCTAAACTGATGCTTGGTTGTATTTACTTGTAACAATATTTATAAGGACATGTACCTAATTTGATACAGAGCTGAGTTATTTTTTTATACCTAGTATCACAAATGATCCATTTACTGTAACGAAAAAATATATGGTCTTCACTCAAGCTGATAAACTGGAGGCTACTGCTTGACTGCTTTTATTTAGAAAGATTCAAGAGTGCAGATCAGAATAACCCAGTTGTATCTTATGGCTTGCAGTAAATGAAAACAAATTAATATTGTAGCAGTTACCTATATAAATCTGATACCAACTCATTTCTTGCAATACAAATAAATAAAGCTTAATAGGCTGTCCACTAAAAGTTATTAAAAGAAATGTATGCATAAAGCCATCGAACACATCAGTGTTTTGTTAAAAAAAGAAATAATTTTATATACAGTACATATATATGTCAAACACTATGAAAAAATAATCTATCTGTGCTTATTTCTATGATTGTGGCATTTAAAAAGTAAATTGCTAAGAAGAAAAGCGGTGTATTTTGGAATATTTTCTTTCTTCATAAAGAGAGGGTTCTTGGAATTATTCTGAATGTTGCACATTAAAATGTTTTTCCTTAAAGGGGTTATCCAGATATGGAACAGCGCCTCTACTGTTTATGGCATGTGTGAGATATTGTAGCTCAGATCCATTCCTTTAAATAGGTTTGAGCTGCAACACTTATCCCAATCCATAAACAGGAACGTTGTTTCTGAATAAAAAGCATCTTCTATTTTGCTTTTTTTTTCCCCAATGCATTTATGGTGGTTCATACAATTACATAGGAACTTTATTCATCTTAAAGAGAGAGAGAGATGTATTTATTTCTCCAATTGACTAAAATCATATGATTCACAGCTCCCATAATACAGTTGTTGACTGTATGTTTGTCAAATCAAAAAATCTTATTTGTTCTGCTTCATGAAAATAATGACCAAAGGGCTCAAAATCTGAAGAAATCATAATTCTTATTGACCCATATCAATTCAGCTTCATTATGTCCCAGTGCTGTAATGCTAATTCACATTGATCCAGATAGGAGTATCTGTTTATTAATGTTCCAGTCAGTGAAAATACCTGTAATTTGTGCAAACTTTGATTTGAATGCTTACATTTTACTTTCTAGTTATAAATAACTGAAACACTGATAACATTTGAAGTGCTAAACATGTTCAAATAACAGCCAAAAAGCATAATAAAATTGAATAATTCTCTATTGAACTGCATGTGTGGGCCTTTCTACCTAAAATATATGTTGTGGTTCTCTGCCTTATTTTATATTTTTTTTTATTTTTTTTGTAGTGCCCATCTATTATTGAGAACAATGTATGAAGAACTGGTAAAAAAGAAAAAAAAAGTACTCCTAGCCCATTAACCTGTCTAATAAATAAAAGTATATTGGTAAACAAAGTTATATTACCACCTTTCTGTGGTTTTGCATGCATACAAACTGTCTGGTTTATTTTCTTTATTGTTCCACATTTGTTAAATTCAGTAATTGAATTTCTCTTCCTACTGTACACTCTTGTTGGGATTTCAGCCAACTCTATCTCCCTCCTACAACACCCATGGTAGCCTCTTATATAGTAGAAGGCAGTTACATTTGGTTGAAATCCCAGCTAGAGTGTACAGCAGTAACAGGAATTATGCTCCAGAATGTACACCAAAGAGGAAGTGGGACAATAAAGAAAAACAAAGTAAACCATTTTCTTCAGGAGCAGAAGGAAAGCATTAAAGACTACAAATGTGAATAACTACCAATATATGTTCTAGACAATTGAAAATAGAGTTGAAAATAAGTTAATGGGTGCATTCTCAGATTCTCATGATCCCTAAATACATAAAATGATGTTCAGTTGAAATGGGTGCATCTGTAAAAATCTGTTCACTGACATTCATCAGGTGAAATACCTATTTTGGTAGAAATGCAAGTTGTAATTAAATTAAAAAAACATGGGAAAAATTTGACATCTTTGCTGTCACATGGTATTTTGTGCTGTTTGTTCATACTTCAGTTCCTTTTTTTTTTTTCTTTGCTCAAAGGCAGTTATTAAAAATCGCAACAGCTTTGGCATTTCTTCAGAGACAAATTTTGGTTTTTGGCCTAAAAAAAAATGCACCAAAGACTGATCCCCCCCCCCTCTTTTGTCCTCCATGATGACGTTTTTGTGGCATTTATTCTCCAAAAATAGTGCGTATAGGCCTTTTGTGATATGGCTTCTTCCTCTCTGTGTTTTTTTCCCATTACACGTCATTTGATTTATTATGTGACTTTTTTGACGCTTTTTTCTTCATTTTTGCACTTTAGTTTTTTTCCTCCTCCCCATCTAAAAATCATAACTCTTTAAATTTTCCACCTATAGACCCATATGAGGGCTTGATTTTTTTTTGCCACACCAATTTTATTTTGTAATGACGCCAATCATTTAACTACAAAATCTACGGCAAAACCCAAAAAAAAATATTTGTGGGGCAAAATTGAAAGAAAAACACCATTTTGTGACTTTTGGGGGCTTCTATGCAGTGCACTTTTCTGTAAAAATGATACCTTATATTTATTCTGTAGGGCCATGCGATTAAAATGATCCCAACTTATATAGGTTTCATTTTGTTTTACTTCTTTTAAAAGAATTATAACTATTTGTATAAAAATTTGCATGTTTAAAAATGTCTCCTTCTGACCCATATAACTTTTTAATCTCCTGTATACGAGGATGTATAAGGGCACATTTTTTACACTGTGATCTGAAGATTTTATCAGTACCATTTTGTTTTGATGGGACATTTTGATCGCTTTTTAAATTTTTTTTAAGGGTATATAAAGTGACCAAAAATACACGATTTTGGACTTGTATACCTCATTGGCGATTTAATTAACCTTATATTTCTTATAGCTTGGACATTTACGCACATGGTGATACGGTGATGTTCGGCATTAGACATGGGTACCGGCAGATAGTCTGTAGGTGCAAAATTGAAAGTGGATCTTTAGAAGGTGAGGTGGAAAATATGAAAGTTGCAAAAACGAAAGGTTGATAAAAATGTAAATAGTCCCTTTTTCCCATTTTACCCCCAAAAAGTGTAAAAAAATGTATTAATAAACATATTTATACAAAAAGGACTTAAACTGAGAGCAATTGCTACTGAAAAATATGCAAATTTTATTAGTATATCCAAAAAGTTAAAAACGTCACACACTTGTGACAAAAATGCAATAAAGTTAGAATACCAGATGTGTATGTATAAAGCAATACAAAATGAGATGTGATCAGATACAACCAAAAAACGTAGGTGGATCAGGTATAGCAATTGTTGTAATCACAATGGATCTATATATAGTGAGGTCAAGGAAATTATATGATATCAATGGCTCTTATTCAACAAAAAGTGAACAGGGGTCAAAGGCCCCAATATATGTGTATGAGAGCTGCCTGCTCTATCACATTTTAACTGATGGTAAAAATAACATGCCCAAAGTAAATAATGATCCTCACTTACCCATAATGGATACCTGTTGCCACCGTCCCAACGTACGTTTCGTCACCCGACTTTCTCAAGGGACGCTGAGAAACATATAACTAATAAACATATTTTGTATCACTGCGTGCGTAAATGTCTGAACTGTCAAAATATATTGATAATGATCCCATACGGTAAAAGGTGTAAACTTAAAAAAATTACAAAAATTTTTATAAAAAACAAATATAATATCACATATACACAATCGTGGTACCGATAAAAACTGCAGATCATGATGCAAAAAATGAGCCATCAAACATCCCCGTATATGAAAATTTGAAAGTTATAGGTGGTCAAAATAGGGTAGTTTTAAACATACTTTTCTTTGGAAAAAAAAGTTTGTTTTTTAAAAGCAGTACAATAATAGAAAAGTATGTAATCATGGGTATCATATTGACCCACAGAATATCGACAGGCTCCCCCTGCCTTTTTTAAGCAGTGACACTGCTTGAAAAAGACTGGATGAGCTGGTAGAATCTTAGCTTGCTTTGAGACACAGTTTTTTTTGCCATGGAATAAACACTTGGACATTTTTTCACCAATTGTTTGTGTGCTGTGGGAAGATTCCTTTTGCTTTAGATAAGTAGGTAGCTAGGTTGCCAGGTACTTTGGTAGATAGACAGCAAGGTAGGTAGCTAGAAAGGTAGGCATGATGACATGTAGGTAGGTAGTTAGATAGATGGGAAGGTAGCTAGGTCAGTAAGAACCCAGGGAGGTGACTAGATAGGTAGGTAGGTTGACAGGTAGTTTGGTAGATAGATAGCCAGCTAGACAGGTAGATAGACAGCCAGGTAGGTAGCTAGGAAGGTATGTATTAGGGCATGTAGGTACGTAACTAGATAGCCAGGGAGGTAGGCAGCTAGGTTGCCATGTAGATAGGTAGTCAAGTATGTAGCTAGGTAGTAGTAAGGTAGGTAGGTAGGAAGACAGACAGATTGGTATGTAGGTGGGAGGACAGTCAGGTAGGTAGACAGCAGGAGGCGGAATAAAACCCTCAGAAAACTGCAGCATTCATCATACATAGGGTCCCCGTATGTAACAATCGTGGTGTGAAAGCACCCTAATACAGTGTTTTCCAACCAGTGTGCCTCCAGCAGTTGCAAATCTACAACTCCCAGCATGCCCAGACAGCCAAAGGCTGTTACCATACACCCCTCCCACCCGGTACAAAGAACAAAAAAGATACTCACCCACGCAGCGATCTTCAGCAACAGGGCCGCATCCTATCTTCTCCACTGTGCAGGCGCCGAAGAGTGACATCATCGGCGCCTGCATCAAGGCAGAAGTTATGGCCTGCCCTGAACTGTATGCACGCATGCACATACAGTTCAGAACGGCACTGGCAGCAGGAGGAGGAGGATGTGGCCACAGGTGGGGGTATTGTGTGTCCCCGGTTCATCCGCCTATGGCTGCATCGATGGATTTATGTGACCCAGCGATGCAGCATATAGTTCAGTGACCAGGGTGCCCTGCGGTCCCCCGAGGCTATGGGGCCCGGTCGCCATGTCGACCCTTGTGACCCCTATAGCTGCGCCACTGAACAATGTACTATAGCTGTGTGTGTTCAGTATTGCAGAGCTGTGTGTGTGCAGCAGGGCTTTCTGTAAAGGGCTGAGCAGTGTGTGTGTTCAGGTGGGGATGAGCGGTGTGTGTATGCAGCAGGGTTTTCTGTAAAAGGCTGAGCTGTGTGTGTGTGTTCAGTAGGGCTGAGCTGTGGGTGTGTGCAGCAGGGCTTTCTGTAAAGGGCTGAGCTGTGTGTGTGTGTTCAGTAGAGCTGAGCTGTGGGTGTGTGCCGCAAGGCTTTCTGTAAAGGGCTGAGCTGTGTGTGTGTGTTCAGTAGGGCTGAGCTGTGTGTATGTGCAGCAGGGATTTCTGTAAAGGGCTGAGCAGTGTGTGTGTGTGTTCAGTATGACTGAGCTGTGTGTGTGCAGCAGGGCTTTCTGTAAAGGGCTGAGCAGTGTGTGTGTGTTCAGGTGTGCCTGAGCTGTGTGTGTGTGCAGCAGGGCTTTCTGTAAAGGGCTGAGCTGTGTGTGTGTGTTCAGTAGGGCTGAGCTGTGAGTGTGTGCAGCAGGGCTTTCTGTAAAGGGCTGAGCTGTGTGTGTGTGTTCAGTAGGGCTGAGCTGTGAGTGTGTGCAGCAGGGCTTTCTGTAAAGGGCTGAGCTGTGTGTGTGTGTTCAGTAGGGCTGAGCTGTGGGTGTGTGCAGCAGGGCTTTCTGTAAAGGGCTGAGCTGTGTGTGTGTGTTCAGTAGAGCTGAGCTGTGGGTGTGTGCCGCAGGGCTTTCTGTAAAGGGCTGAGCTGTGTGTGTGTGTGTTCAGTAGGGCTGAGCTGTGTGTATGTGCAGCAGGGATTTCTGTAAAGGGCTGAGCAGTGTGTGTGTGTGTTCAGAATGACTGAGCTGTGTGTGTGCAGCAGGGCTTTTTGTAAAGGGCTGAGCAGTGTGTATGTGTTCCGGTGTGCCTGAGCTGTGTGTGTGTGCAGCAGGGCTTTCTGTAAAGGGCTGAGCTGTGTGTGTGTGTTCAGTAGGGCTGAGCTGTGAGTGTGTGCAGCAGGGCTTTCTGTGTGTGTTCAGTAGGGCTGAGCTGTGTGTGTGTGCAGCAGGGCTTTCTGTAAAGGGCTGAGCTGTGTGTGTGTGTGTGTGTGTTCAGTAGGGCTGAGCTGTGGGTGTGTGCAGCAGGGCTTTCTGTAAAGGGCTGAGCTGTGTGTGTGTGTGTGTGTGTTCAGTATGGCTGAGCTGTGTGTGTGCAGCAGGGCTTTCTGTAAAGGGCTGAGCTGTGTGTGTGTGTTCAGTAGGGCTGAGCTGTGGGTGTGTGCAGCAGGGCTTTCTGTAAAGGGCTGAGCTGTGTGTGTGTGTGTGTGTTCAGTATGGCTGAGCTGTGTGTGTGCAGCAGGGCTTTCTGTAAAGGGCTGAGCTGTGTGTGTGTGTTCAGTAGGGCTGAGCTGTGGGTGTGTGCAGCAGGGCTTTCTGTAAAGGGCTGAGCTGTGTGTGTGTGTGTGTGTGTGTTCAGTAGGGCTGAGCTGTGTGTGTGCAGCAGGGCTTTTTGTAAAGGGCTGAGCAGTGTGTATGTGTTCAGGTGTGCCTGAGCTGTGTGTGTGTGCAGCAGGGCTTTCTGTAAAGGGCTGAGCTGTGTGTGTGTGTTCAGTAGGGCTGAGCTGTGAGTGTGTGCAGCAGGGCTTTCTGTAAAGGGCTGAGCTGTGTGTGTGTGTTCAGTAGGGCTGAGCTGTGAGTGTGTGCAGCAGGGCTTTCTGTAAAGGGCTGAGCTGTGTGTGTGTGTTCAGTAGGGCTGAGCTGTGGGTGTGTGCAGCAGGGCTTTCTGTAAAGGGCTGAGCTGTGTGTGTTCAGTAGGGCTGAGCTGTGTGTGTGTGCAGCAGGGCTTTCTGTAAAGGGCTGAGCTGTGTGTGTGTGTTCAGTAGGGCTGAGCTGTGGGTGTGTGCAGCAGGGCTTTCTGTAAAGGGCTGAGCTGTGTGTGTGTGTGTGTTCAGTAGGGCTGAGCTGTGGGTGTGTGCAGCAGGGCTTTCTGTAAAGGGCTGAGCTGTGAGTGTGTGTGTGTTCAGTAGGGCTGAGCTGTGTGTATGTGCAGCAGGGCTTTCGGTAAATGTCTGAGCTGTGTGTGTTCAGTAGGGCTAAACTGTGTGTGCAGCAAGCAGGGCTTTCTGTAAAGGGCTAAGCTATGTGTGAGTAGCAGATTTGAGTGTGTGTAGGGCTGAGCTGTGTGTGTGAGGCTGAGCTGTGTGTGTGTAGGGCTGATCTCTGTGTGTGAGTAGTTAAGCTGTGTATGTAGTTAAGCTTTCCTATGCTTTTTGTAGCTTAGAGGTAAACAGAGAGGAGAACTGTAGGGAGGAGACTAAAGCTGATTGGCTGCTGCTGTCAAACTGGCAACTAAGAGAAAAGAGGTTTACAACAGTGAGGGCAAACATCCTTACTGCCTGGGAATGGCCACTGCCCACAAACTTAAACCCTTAACGACGCCGGATGTAAATGTACTTCCTGGTCAGCTGGTACTTAATGCACCAGGATGTACATTTACGTCCTTAGCATAACTGCGAGCATTGGAGCGATGCCCGGATCATGCACGACAGGTTCCGGCTGGCGATCCCGCGGATGTCCGCCATTAACCCCTCAGATGCTGTGATCAATACAGATCACGGCATCTGCAGCATCACTGATACTAAAATGGATGATCGGATCGCCCGCAGCACTGCTACGGTGATCCGATCATCCAGCACGGCAGACGGAGGTCCCCTCACCTGCCTACGCTGCCTTCCCAGTGTCTTCTGCTTTGATCTGCCTTCCCGCAGACCAGAGCAGAAGATGACCGATAACAATGTCCTATACATAGCACTGAACAGTATTAGCAATTGAATGATTGCTATAATTAGTCCCCTATGGGGACTATCAAAGTGTAAAAATAAAAGTAAAAAAAGTAAAAAAATAAAGTAAAAAAAAAAATTGAAAAACCCCCTCCCCCAATAAAAATGTAAATTGCCCCATTTTCCCTATTTCGCCCACAAAAAGTGTTAAAAAAATATTTTATATACATATTTGGTATCGCCGCGTGCGTAAATATCTGAACTATTAAAATAAAATGTTAATGATACCATACGTATTTTATCATAGGTATCCTTTACATAGCACTGAACAGTATTAGCAATTGAAAAAGTTATAGGTCTTCAAAATAGGGGGATTTTAAGCATACTAATTTGGTTAAAAAGTTTGCAATTTTTTTTAAGCGCAACAGTAACAGAAAAGTATGTTATCATGGGTATCATTTTAATCGTATTGACCCAAAGAATAAAGAACACATGTTATTTTTACCGTAAATTGTACGGTGTTAAAACGAAACCTTCCAAAATTAGCAAAATTTCGGTTTTCTTTTTAATTTCCCCACACAAATAGTATTTTGTTGGTTGTGCCATACATTTTATGGTAAAGTGAGTGATGGCATTACAATGGACAACTGGTCGCGAAAAAACAAGCCCTCTTACTAGACAGTGGATGAAAATATAAAAGAGTTATGATTTTTTGAAGGCAAGGAGGAAAAAACGAAAATGTAAAAATAAAATTGTCCTTAAAGGGGTTCTCCCTTGTTTATACAGTTTTTTTGTTATTTTGTTTGTGTGTTATGTGTGTATAAATATGTGTTTTTTCATGTGTGTTGTGATTATGTATATATGTGTTTTCTTACCTTTTGTGAAGATCTGGAAGCTGGCCCCTTTTTCTACCAGTGGCTTGCTGTGCACCTTGGCCTCCGCCATGTTGTGTTCGGTAAGTGGGATGTCGGGGGGTGTGTTCTTGCTTCTGTCCTTCCTATCTTCTGACGTCCGAGGTGAATCTTTTCTTCCTGTTTCTTACGTGGCTCAGCGACGAATCTGTGGCCTCTTCTGGCGCATGCGCAGGTATTTTTTTTTTTTTTTACCAATAAAGTTTTTTTTGCCTAATTGACAAACTGTCTGCGCATGCGCGAGTACGCAAGTGCTACGCTAACAGCGTAGCGTACGTTAGGTCTACGCTAATAGCGTAGCTTCACGCAAGCGCAGATAGTTTGTCAATTAGACAAAAAAACTTTATTGGTAAAAAAAACAAAAAACAAACTACCTGCGCATGCACCGGAAGAGGCCGCAGATTCGTCGCTGAGCCACGGAAGAAACAGGAAGACAAGATTTGCCTCAGACATCAGAAGATAGGAAGGACAGAAGCAAGAACACACCCCCCGACATTCCACTTACCGAACACAACATGGTGGAGGTCGAGGTGCACAGCAAGCCTGGAAGAAAAAGGGACCAGCTTCCGGATCTTCACAAAAGGTAAGAAAATACATATATACATAATCACAACACACATAAAAAAACACATACTTATATACACATAACACACAAACATAATAACAAAAAACAGTATAAGCAAGGGAGAACCCCTTTAAGGCCCAAATGGGCTGAGTCCTTAAGGGGTTAAAGGGGTACTCCGCCCTTAGACATCTTATCCCCTATCCAAAGTTGATAAGATGGAGAACCCTGCAATCTCTCCTGCGATGATACGATACAGGGGCCGGAGTATCGTGACATCACGGCTCTGCCCCCTCAATGCAAGTCTGTACTTTGGCATGATCTTCGCTCCATGCAGCTGATGACATGTGGGTGCTGCAGGAGGGATTGTGGGGGTCCCCACTGGTGAGAATACTGCGATCAAACATCTTGTCCCCTTTAACCCATTGGGGACCAAGCCCATTTTGACCTTAAGGAAGAGAACATTTTTTGCAATTCTGACCACTGTCATTTTAAGCATTAATAACTCTGGGACGCTTTTAATTATTAATTTGATTTTTTTTGTGACATATTCTACTACGACAGAAATTTTCGTCGATACTTGCATTATTTCTTGGTGAAAATTTCCTAAATTTCATGAACTTTGAAGCTCTCTGCTTGTAAGGAAAATTAACATACCAAATACATTATATATTGATTCACATATACAATATGTCTACTTTATGTTTGCATCATAAAGTTGACATGTTTTTTCTTTTTGAAGACATCAGAGGACTTCAAAGTTCTGCAGCAATTTTCAAATTTTTCAAGTAAATTCCAAAATCTTAATTTTTCAGGGACCAGTTCAGTTTTGAAGTGAATTTGAGGGTCTTTATGTTAGAAATACCCCATAATGGACCCCATTGTGAAAACTGCACCCCTCAACATATTCAAAATGACATTTAGAAAGTTTTTTAACCCTTTAGGTGTTTTACAGGAATAGCAGCAAAGTGGAGGCAAACAAAAATCAAAATCTTCATTTTTTACACTACAGTAACATGTTCTTGTAGACCAATATTTTTACAAGGGGTAAAAGGAGAAAAAGCCCCCCAAAATTTGTAACACAATTTCTCTTGAGTAAGGAAATACCTCATATGTGGATGTAAAGTGCTTTGTAGGTGCACTAGAGGGCTCAGAAGAGAAGGAGCGACAATGGGATTTTGGAGAGTGAATTTTGCTGAAATGGTTTTTGCGGGGCATGTCGCATTTAGGAAGCCCCCATGGTGCCAGAGCAGGGAAAAACACCCACATGGTATACAATTTGGGAAACTACACCCTTCAAGGAACGTAACAAGGGGTATAGTAAGCCTTAACACCCCCCAGGTGTTTGACAAATTTTCAAGAAAGTTGGTTGTGAAAATGAAAAATTTTATTTTTTTCACTAAAATGCTGATGTTACCCCAAATTTTTCCTTTTTACAAGGGGTGATACGTGAAAATGTCCCCCAAAATTTGAAACCCCATTTCTCTTGAGTACGGAAATATATCATATGTGGATGTAAAGTGATCTGCAGGTGCACTAGAGGGCTTAGAACGAAAGGAGCAACATTGGGCTTTTGGAAAGCGAATTTTGCCAAAATGGTTTTTGGGCGGGCATGTCTCATTTAGGAAGCCGCTATGGTGCTAGAATAGCGGAAAACATCCCCCCTTGGCACACTATTTGGGAAACTACACCCCTCAAGGAATGTAACAAGGGGTACAGTGAGCCTTAACACCCCCCAGGTGTTTGACAAATTTTCAATAAAGTTGGTCGTGAAAATGAAAATTTTTATTTTTTTTCACTAAAATGCTGATGTTACCCCAAATTTTTCATTTTTACAAGGGGTGATACATGAAAATGTCCCCCAAAATTTGAAACCCAATTTCTCTCGAGTAAGGAAATACCCCATGTGTGGATGTAAAGTGATCTTCAGGTGCACTAGAAGGCTCAAAAGGAAGGAGCGACATTGGGCTTTTGGAAAGTGAATTTTGCTGAAATGGTTTTTGCGAGGCATGTCTCATTTAGGATGCCCCCATGGTGTCAGAACAGTGAAAACACCCCAAATGGCAACTATTTGGGAAACTACACCCCTCAAGGAACATAACAAGGGGTACAGTGAGCCTTTACACCCCACAGGTGTTTGACGACTTTGCGTTGAAGTTTGACATGAAAATTAAAAAAAAAATTATGAAAATGCTGATGTTACTCCCAAATTTTTCATTGTCACAAAGGGTAATAGGTGAAAATGTCCCCCAAAATTTTAAACCCCATTTCTCTTGAGTAAGGAAATATATCATATGAGGATGTAAAGTGATCTGCAGGTGCACTAGAGGGCTTAGAACGAAAGGAGCAACATTGGGATTTTGGAAAGCGAATTTTTCTGAAATGTTTTTTGGGCGGGCATGTCTCACTTAGGAAGCCGCTATGGTGCCAGAACAGCGGAAAACATCCCCCCTTGGCACACTATTTGGAAAACTACACCCCCTCAAGGAATGTAACAAGGGGTACAGTGAGCCTTAACACCCCCCAGGTGTTTGACAAATTTTCAATAAAGTTGTTCGTGAAAATGAAAATTTAATTTTTTTTTCACTAAAATGCTGAGGTTACTCAAAATTTTTCATTGTCACAAAGGGTAATAGGTGAAAATGTCCCCCAAAATATGAAACCCAATTTCTCTTGAGTAAGGAAATATATCATATGTGGATGTAAAAAGATCTGTAGGTGCACTAGAGGGCTCAGAAGGAAAGGAGCGACATTGGGAAACTATTTGGGAAACTACACCCCTCAAGGAATGTAACAAGGGGTACAGTGAGCCTTAACACCCCACAGGTATTTGACGACTTTGCATTGAAGTTGGACATGAAAATGAAAATTTTTTTTTTACAAGGTATTTTTTTATTTATTTATTTTTTCATTTTTACAAGGTTTAATAGGTGAAAATGTCCCTCAAAATTTGTAACCCCATCTCTCTTGAGTAAGGAAATACCTCATATGTGGATGTAAAGTGCTTTGTGGGTGCACTACAATGCTCAGAAGGGAAGGAGTGACAATGGAATTTTAGAGAGAGTATTTGGTTGAAATAGAAGTCGGGGGCCATGTGCGTTTACAAAACCCCCATGGTGCAAGAACGGTGAACTCCCCCCCCCCACATGTGACCCCATTTCGGAAACTACACCCCTCACGGAATGTAACAAGGGGTGCAGTGAGCATTTACACCCCACTGGCGTTTGACAGATCTTTGTAACAGTGGGCTGTGCAAATGAAAAATTTTATTTTTCATTTTCACGGACCACTGTTCAAAAAAATCTGTCAGACACCTGTGGGGTGTAAATGCTCACTGTACCCCTAATTACATTACGTGAGGGGTGTAGTTTCCAAAATGGGGTCACATGTGGGTATAAATTTTTTTGCGTTTATTTCAGAACCTCTGTAACCAGCAGCCACCCCTGTGCCAATCACAAGTTTAGGCCTCAAATGTACATATTGCATTGGAATAAGAAAGGAGGGATAATAGATCAGCTCACTGACTCTTCATGCATGAAGACCCCACATATATGATCCAGGAGCACGGATGCAGGGGACCGCACTCCCCCGGTAGTAGCAGAAAAATGTAGAAGATGGGTCCAGCTCCTGGTAGAGGGAATGTCCGGTAGAGGGAAAGTAGGTGAAACGCCGACGCGTTTCGAGCATAAGCTCTTAGTCAGCTTATGCTCTTACTCCTGAGCCTTGCTTGTGCGCCCGCAGAGCATTTTACGTCCACATATGGGGTATTTCCGTACTTGGGAGAAACTGTTTAACAAATTTTGGGGGACTTTTTTTCCTTTAAACTCTTATGAAAACGAAAAGTATAGGGCAACGTCAGCATGTTAGTGTAAAAAATTAAATTTATTTACGCTAACATGCTGGTGTCGACCCCAACTTTACCTTTTCATAAGGGGTAAAAGGAGAAAAAGCCACCAAAAATTTGTAGCACAATTTCTCCTGAATACGAAGATATCCCATATGTGGCCCTAATCTGTTGAAATACGACAGGGCTCAGAAGTGAGACAGCGCCATGCCCATTCATTTGAGGCCTAAATTAGGGATTTTCATAGGGGTGTACCTGGATGCAAGCAATACACTTGCCTCCTCCACAAAAATACTGTACGTCAGTTTTCCCCAAACAGGGTGCCTCCAGCTGTTGCAAAACTCCCAAAACGCCTGGACAGTCAATGGCTGTCCGGCAAAACTGCTAGTTGTTATTTTGCAACAGCTGGAGGCTCCGTTTTGGAAGAACTGACGTACAAGACGTTTTAAATTTTTATTGGTGGGGGGGAGGCAGTGTCAAGGTATAGGGGGAGATTTATCAAGAAATGTCTATTTTAGATCAAATTTCCACCTTTTTTTTTTTGTCTATACTTTGACTAGCGTGAGCCTTATTCATCAATAATGCGCAGTGTAGTGATGAATAAGGTGCAGCTCTCCTTTAGTGTGAAACGTTGTCTAACGTACACCTTTTCTAAAAAAGACTCAGACCAACAACCAGAGGCCTGGGTTCTCAATCCGTGGTACACGTACCCATAGGGGTACACCACGGGTTGAGCATTGGTATGCGAAAGCGCCGACAAATACTGGCCATGCACAGGCTAATACTTGTCAGCGCATAGCCGGGCAAACCACCAGCTTTTGCAAGACTACAATTCTCAGCATGTAGTGACAGAAGGGCATGCTGGGACTTAAAGTTATGCAACAGCTGGAAGCACACTACTATAACTTTCAGCATGCCCTTTGGCTGTCCATGCATGCTGGGGGTTGTAGTTATGCAACAGCTGGAGGCACACTGGTTGCAAAACACAGAGAAGGAAATTGACGGCTACTCACTCTGTTCCACGGAAACTTTATTCAGAAAAACGGGTGCATAGGACTGACAGGCACATTCACAGCAGCGCATTGAGTACAGGGGCATATGCATACTCCGAATGGGAGTTAAAGTTGTAGTGCTGACCCGATTTCTCCCCTTGTTGAAAACACAGAGTTTGTTACATAACTCAGTGTTCCCCAACCAGTGTGCCTCCAGCTGTTGCAAAACTGAAACTCCCAGCATGCATGGTCTGTCAGTGCATGCTGGGAGTTATAGTTTTGCAACAGCTGGAGGCACACAGGTTGGGAAACACTGAGTTAGCAAACAGATAATGTTTCCCAGACAGTGTGCCTCCAGTTGTTGCAAAACTACAACTCCCAGCATGCCCAGACAGCCAAAGGGCATGCTGGGAGTTGTAGTTTTGCAACATCTGGAAGAGCACAGTGGTCTCCAAACTGTGGCCCTCCAGATGTTGCAAAACTACAACTCCCAGCATGTCCCGACAGCCAAAGGCTGTCTGGGCATGCTGGGAGTTGTAGTTTTAAAACTCCTAGAAGCAGCAGCGAAGATTAGTGACGATCTTCACTGCTGCCTCTGATGCAGCCGCTGCCCCATTGCCTCCCCCATCCCGGTTTTATTATTATCTGTTCCCGGGCCTGGGGTCCACGCTACTTCTGGCTCCTGCGGCGTCCTGCGCGCTGCGCAATGACGAGTGACGTCCTCAACGCGACATCATCGCCAGTGCGCCCAGTGACAGCTCAGGACGCTGCCGGAGCCAGAAGTAGCGTGGACCCCGGGCCCCGGGAACAGGTAATTATAAAACCGGGGATGGGGGAGACAATGGGGCAGCGGCTGCGGTGGTGATTGGACTAGGGAGGACCCCAGGACAGGCAGGGGGAGAGAAGCGGGCGGCGGCGGTCTCTGGCCCCGCTAAAGCCCCTGCAGTTCATTGATTTAAAGCGCCCAATTTAAATCATTGATCTGCAGCGGCTTCTGAGGGGGGGAGGAGGGAGAAATAGCCGATAATTTATACCGGAGTATCGGTATAAGTTATCGGCTATCGGGCTGGTAACGGCGGGACTTCTGCCATTTAACCCGTGCATTAACTGAATGCCATCTATAGATGGCGGAATGCGTGAAGGACCTGCGCAATTTGCTGTCTATAGACGGGATTCTGCGGGAAGGGGTTAAAGGTTGAATTGTGGAAGGTGGAAATAATTCTCACTCCTACTGGTAGGTGGTGTAGCTTTGCACCTAAAAATTTACATTTGTGCACAAAATAGCGACTTTTGACAAAAGTTGCAAATGATAAATACGTGACCACTGCATGGTCAAAAAGAAAAAGTTCTACAGGTAGGCAAAAAGAGTAAAACTGTCTATATCAAAAGGTGCATAAAAGTCTCAAAATATGCTGCTTGCGCCTGAACTGCGCCTAAACATAGACAAAAAAAAATGCTCTAAAAGCAATGATAAATCTCCCCAATAGTGTATATGTAGTGTTTTACTCTTTATTTAGTGTAAGTGTAGAGTAGTGTAGTGTTTTTAGGGTACATTCACACGGGCGGGGGTTTACTTGCTGTAAACCCCTGCCAATGTGGATGGGCAAAACTACAATTACCAGCATGCACTGACAGACTGTGCATGCTCAGAGTTGTAGTTATGCAACAGCTAGAGGTACACTGGTTGGAATTGGGAAACACTGAGTTAGGTAACAGACTAACGCAGTGTTTCCGCACCACTGTCCGTTTCCTAACTCAGTGTTTCCCAACCCGTGCGCCTCCAGCTGTTGCAAAACTACAACTCCCAGCATTCATGGACTGTCAGTGCATGCTGGGAGTTATAGTTTTGCAACAGCAGGAGGCACATGGGTTGGGAAACACTGTTAGGAAACACCAGTTGTTGCAAAACTACAATTCCCAGCATACCCAGACAGCCGAAGGGCATGTTGGGAGTTGTAGTTATGCAACAACTAGAGGAGAACAATTTGGAGACCAGTGTGTAGTGATTTCCAAACTGTAGCCCTCCAGATGTTACAAAACTTCAACTCCAAGCATGCCCAGACTGCCAGATGTTGGCCAGATGTTGCCGAACTACAACTCCCAGTATGCCTGAACAGTCTCGGCATGCTTTCAATTGACAACTGGAGCGCTACAGTTTGGACACCACTGTATAGTGGTCTCCAAACAGTGCCCTTCCAGATGTTGCAAAACTGCAACTCCCAGCATGCTGAGACTTTCCAGGCATGCTGGGAGTTGTAGTTCTGCAACATCTGAAGGGCCAGATGTTACAGAACTACAACTCCCAGCATGTCTGGACTGTATGGGCATGCTGAGAGTTGTAGTTTTGCAACATCTGGAAGGACACAGTTTGGAGACCACTGCACAGTGGTCTCCAAACTGTGGCCCTCCAGATGTTTCAAAACTACAACTCCAAGCATGCCCAGACAGCCTTTGGCATGCTGGGAGTTGTAGTTTTGAAACTCCTAGAAGCAGTAGTGAAGATCACTTTACAGCAATCTTCACTGCTACCTCTGATGCTGCGGCTGCCTCCACTTGCCTGCCTCTCCTCCCCTGCTCCACTCGCCGGTCCACGCAGCCCAAGGTACCTGCTGCCATCTTCCCCTGCTCTGTCCAGGGGCGAGCAGAGTGGGGGATCTCAACTGTCACCCCCTGCCCCTGCCCTGTGATTCGCCGGTCAGACCTGATTGGCCAATCGCAGGGGATAGGAGGAGGTGGCACCCCTGCCACCTCACTACTATCCTTCAGGATGATCGGGGATGTCTCTGACATCACCGATCATCACTATTTTCTGGCCTATTGGGTCACCAGAGACCCGATCAGCCAGGAATCACCGCAAATCGCCGATCTGAATTGATCGTCGATTTGTGGCGATCGCGCGGCGGGGACGAAATTCCCACACGCGTACAGGTATGCCCTTGGTCCTTAAGTACCAGGGAGCAAGGGCGTACCTGTACGCCCTTCATCCCCAAGAGGTTAAGGAAAACAACAGATGTCTGTGCAGGAGAACAGGGCTGCTTACAGCACAAGGGAAAGAAAAGAAAATAAAGGCTGGACAAAATTAGAGATTATTAGTAAGGCTGCAGTGTTTAGTTTTTTCTGTTTCTTTTTGTGGCTCATTACGCTTTAAGTATTTCTGGAAAATAACATGGAGGCAATAAGGCCTGAAAAATTTAATTTTTTTAACCTATGAGTGGAAAAATGGCAGAAAATTGGGGGAAAAATGTCAAAGCCGCAACATGCTGCATTTTTTTTTTTTAAATATCAAAATTTCCATAAAGAAAAACACAATGGACCATTTATTAACTATGGAGTGGAGTGGAGTTTTCTTTGTGTTTTTTTTTTACCCGACAGGTATTTTTCCAAGGTATTTACTCATGTTTCCCTATGTTTGGCATTTTTCCCTACACTTTGCTTTTTTTTTTTTTTTTTTACAACTGCTTTGAGCTGTCTGGTTTTCCAGGGCTAAAATCCACCACATTTCAAAACTGTCAGGACATGCCCCTTTCCCCTCCGGCAGCCATGCCTCTTTTTTGAGTTTTTTAACCACTTAAGGACCAAGAGCGTACAGCAGGCATCCCGTGCAAATGCCTGGGTAGGTTCTGATTTGTGGCGATTCCAGGTCAATCGTGTCACCAGTGACCTGGAAAAAAAGGGGGATTGGTGCAGTCCGAGTCGGCACCAATCACCCTTGCCTAGGAGGAGTGAGGTGGCACCAGTGCCACCTCACGATTGTTGTGATTAGTCGTTTGGACCGGGCATGGAGGGAGGGGATGATCGTTGTGGGGGTGTGGGGACGCGGGGTACGGTGTGGCGGAAGTCCTGAGTGGCGGCGGTCCCCAGCGGCCGCGTGGTCCCCAGCAGCGGCGGTCCTGGTGGTCTTTGGCGGAGGGATCTAACAGCAGGAGGTGAGTGTTGTGTGCCTCCTGCTGCTGCCCAGCAACAATTCCCAGCATGCACAGCCAAAGGGCATGCTGGGAGTTGTAGTTTTGCAACAGCTGGAGGCACAACTGCAACTCCAAGCATGCCCTGTGACTGTCTGGGCATGCTGGGAGTTGTAGTTATGTAGTTATGAAAAATTATGCCTCCAGCTGTTCCATAACTGCAACTCCCACCATGCATGGACAGCCAAAGGCATGCTAAAAGCTGTAGTAGTGTGCCTCCAGCTGTTGCAAAACTACAACACTCAGCATGCCCTTTGCCTGTCAGTGCATGCTGAGAGTTGTAGTTTTGCAAAAGCTGAAGGCACACTGGTTATGAAACACTGAGTTAGTTACCTAACTCAGTGTTTCTCAACCAGTGTGCCTCCAGCTGTTGCGGAACGACAACTCCCATCATGCATTGACAGATTTTACATGCTGGGAGTTGTAGTTTTGCAACAGCTGGAGGCACACTGGTTGCAAAACACTGAGTTAAGTAACAAACTCTCAGTGTTTTGCAACCAGTGAGCCTCCAGCTGTTGCATAACTACTGCCCCCAGCATGGACAGGCAAAGGGCATGCTGGAAGTTGTAGTAGTATGTCTCCAGATGTTGCATAACTACAAGTCCCAGCATGCCTTTCGGCTGTCACTGCATACAAAGGGTTTGTAGTTTTTGCAACAGCTGAAGGCACACTGGTTGCGAAACATTGAAAGTTTGTTACATAGCTCAGTGATTTGCAAACCCCTGTGCCTCCAGCTGTTGCATAACTACAACTCCCAGCATGCACGGACAGCCAAAGGGCATGCTGGGAGTTGTAGTTTTGCAACAGCTGGAGGTTTGCCCCCCCCATATGAATGTACAGGGTATAGTCAAACAGGTGGGTGTTTACAGTGAGTTTCTCGCTGCAAGTTTGAGATGCAGCAAATTTTCTGCTGCAGCTCAAACTCCCAGCGGAAAACTTGCTGTGAACCCCCGCTCGTGTGAATGTACCCTAAAAACACTACACTACATTAATACATAATAAAAAGTAAAAAAACACTACATATACACATACCCCTACACAGTCCCCTACCCTCCCCCCCTCCCCAATAAAAATGAATACGTTTGGTACGGCAGTGTTTCCAAAACGGAACCTCCAGCTGTTGCAAAACAACAACTCCCAGTATTGCCGGATAGCCATTGACTATTCAGGCCTACTGGGAGTTTTGCAACAGCTGGAGGCACCCTGTTGGGGAATCACTGGTGTAGAATACCGCTATGTCTACCCCTATGCAAATCCCTGATTAAGGCCTCAAATGCACATGCGCTCTCTCACTTCGGAGCCTTGTCATATTTCAAGGCAACAGTTTAGGGTCACATATGGTGTACTTCCGTGAGAAATTGCCTAACAAATTTTGGAGTTTTTTTTTGCCTTTCACCTCTTATGAAAAAGTAAAGTTGGGGTCTACTCCAGCATGTTATTGTAATAAAATAAAAATGTTTACACTAACATGCTGGTGTTGCCCCATACTTTTTATTTTCACAAGAGGTAAAAGAAAAAAAAGACCGCCAAAATTTGAAACACAATTTCTCCTGAGTACGGAAATACCCCATATGTGGACGTAAAATGCTATGTAGGCGCACAACAAGGCTCAGGAGTGAGAGGGCCATGTACATTTGAGGTGATTTGCACAGGGGTGGCTGATCGTTACAGCGGTTCTGACATAAACACAAAAAAGAAAAACACCCACATGTGACCACATTTTGAAAATTACACCCCTCACAGATCATAACAAGGGGTATAGTGAGCCTTAGCACCCCACAAGTGTTTGAAGAATTTTCGTTAAAGTTGGACATGAAAATTAAATTTTTTATTTTTTCCCTAAAATGCTGTTGTTATCCCAAGGGGTAATATAAAAAAAATTAATAGAATAAAATACATAATATGTAACACCAGTATATAAATACTCCATATGTGGACGTAAAGTATTCTGCTGGCGCACTACAGGGCTCAGAAGAGAAGGAGCGCCATTGGGCTTTTGGAGAGGGAATTTGGTTGGAATTAAAGGCCATGTGCGTTTACAAAGCCCCATGGTGCCAGAACAGTGGAACCCCCCCCCCACATGTAACCCCATTTTGGAAACTGAGCTCAGTGTACTGGTCTACTGCACAGTCTACTGTTCCAAAAGTCTGTCAAATGTCAGTGGGACATAAATGCTCACTGCACCCACGCACATGGCCCCCGACTTGAATTCAAGCCAAATTCTCTCTCCAAAAGCTCAGTGGCACTCTTTCTCTTCTGAGCATTGTAGTTTGCCTGCAGAGCACTTGGAATATTCCCATACGCAGAAGAATGGGGTTACAAATTTTGGGGGGCATTTTCTCCTATTACCTCTTGTAAAAATGGTAAATTTGGGGGGAAAAACAGCATTTTAGTGAAAGAAAATTTTTCATTTACACATCCGAATGTAACGAAATGTCATCAAATACCTGTGGTGTGTTAAGGCTCACTGTACCCCTTATGTTCCTTGAGGGGTGTAGTTTCCAAAATAGAATGCCATGTGTGTTTTTTTTGTTTGTTTTTTTGCATTTCTGGCACCATGGGGGCTTCCTAAATGAGACATGGCCCCCAAAAACCATTTCAGCAAAATTTGCTTTCCAAATGCCAAATGTGACTCCTTCTCTTCTGAGCATTGTACTGTGCTCGCAGTGCACTTGATGTCCACACGTGGGGTATTTCCATACTCAGAAGAGATGGTGTTACAAATTTTGGGGGGAATTTTCTCCTAATACCCCTTGTAAAAATTTAAAATTTGGGGGAAAACTAGCATTTACACATCCAAATTTAACGAAAAGTCCTCAAACACCTGTGGGGTGTTAAAGGGGTACTCTGCCCCTGGCATCTTATCCCCTATCCAAAGGATAGGGGATAAGATGTTAGATTGCCGCGGTCCCGCTGCTGAGGACCCCGGGGATCACCGCTGCAGCACCCCGCCATCATTACTGCACAGAGCGAGTTCGCTCTGTGCGTAATGACGGGCGATACAGGGGTCGGAGCAGCGTGACGTCATGGCTCCGCCCCTCATGACATCACAGCCCATCCCCTTAATGCAAGTCTATGGCAGGGGGCGTGACGACCGCCACACCCCCTCCCATAGACTTGTATTGACGGGGGCAGGCCGTGACGTAATGTTGCTCCGGCCCCTGTATTGACTGTCATTACGCACAGAGCGAACTCGTTCTGCGCAGTAATGTTAGTGGGGAGCTGCAGCGGCGATCCGGGGGGTCCCCAGCAGCGGGACCCCGGTGATCTGACATCTTATCCCCTATCCTTTGGATAGGGGATAAGATGTCTAGGGGCGGAGTACCCCTTTAAGGCTCACTGTACCCTTTCTTATGTTCCTTGAGGGGTATAGTTTCCAAAATAGTATGCCATGTGTTTTTTTTTTTTTTTTTGTTTTGCTGTTCTGGCACCATAGGGGCTTCCTAAACCATTTCAGAAATACTCACTCTCCAAAATCCTATTGTCGCTCTTTCCCTTCTAAGCCCTCTAGAACTTGCTCGAGAGAAATTAGGTTACAAATTTTTATTTTACCTCTTGTAAAAATTTAAAAACTGGGTCTACAAGAACATGTGAGTGTAAAAAATGAAGATTTTGAATTTTCTCCTACACTTTTGTTACGCCGAGCGCTCCGGGTCCCCGCTCCTCCCCGGAGCGCTCGCTTCACTCTCCCCGCGGCAGCGCTCCGGTCACGTCCTCTGACCCGGGGCGCTGCGATTCCGCTGCCAGCCGGGATGCGATTCGCGATGCGGGTAGCGCCCGCTCGCGATGCGCACCCCGGCTCCCCTACCTGACTCGCTCTCCGTCTGTTCTGTCCTGGCGCGCGCGGCCCCGCTCCCTAGGGCGCGCGCGCGCCGGGTCTCTGCGATTTAAAGGGCCACTGCGCCGCTGATTGGCGCAGTGGTTCCAATCAGTGTGTTCACCTGTGCACTTCCCTATATCACCTCACTTCCCCTGCACTCCCTTGCCGGATCTTGTTGCCTTAGTGCCAGTGAAAGCGTTCCTTGTGTGTTCCTTGCCTGTGTTTCCAGACCTTCTGCCGTTGCCCCTGACTACGATCCTTGCTGCCTGCCCCGACCTTCTGCTACGTCCGACCTTGCTTCTGTCTACTCCCTTGTACCGCGCCTATCTTCAGCAGCCAGAGAGGTGAGCCGTTGCTAGTGGATACGACCTGGTCACTACCGCCGCAGCAAGACCATCCCGCTTTGCGGCGGGCTCTGGTGAAAACCAGTAGTGGCTTAGAACCGGTCCACTAGCACGGTCCACGCCAATCCCTCTCTGGCACAGAGGATCCACTACCTGCCAGCCGGCATCGTGACAGTAGATCCGGCCATGGATCCCGCTGAAGTTCCTCTGCCAGTTGTCGCTGACCTCACCACGGTGGTCGCCCAGCAGTCACAACAGATAGCGCAACAAGGCCAACAGCTGTCTCAACTGACCGTTATGCTACAACAGTTACTACCACAGCTTCAGCAGTCTTCTCCTCCGCCAGCTCCTGCACCTCCTCCGCAGCGAGTGGCCGCTCCTGGGATACGCTTATCCTTGCCGGATAAATTTGATGGGGACTCTAAGTTTTGCCGTGGCTTTCTTTCCCAATGTTCCCTGCATCTGGAGATGATGTCGGACCTGTTTCCCACTGAAAGGTCTAAGGTGGCTTTCGTAGTCAGCCTTCTGTCCGGAAAAGCCCTGTCATGGGCCACACCGCTCTGGGACCGCAATGACCCCGTCACTGCCTCTGTACACTCCTTCTTCTCGGAAATCCGAAGTGTCTTTGAGGAACCTGCCCGAGCCTCTTCTGCTGAGACTGCCCTGTTGAACCTGGTCCAGGGTAATTCTTCCGTTGGCGAGTATGCCGTACAATTCCGTACTCTTGCTTCAGAATTGTCCTGGAATAATGAGGCCCTCTGCGCGACCTTCAAAAAAGGCCTATCCAGCAACATTAAAGATGTTCTGGCCGCACGAGAAATTCCTGCTAATCTACATGAACTTATTCACCTAGCCACTCGCATTGACATGCGTTTTTCCGAAAGGCGTCAGGAACTCCGCCAAGATATGGACTCTGTTCGCACGAGGCGTTTCTTCTCCTCGGCTCCTCTCTCCTCTGGTCCCCTGCAATCTGTTCCTGTGCCTCCCGCCGTGGAGGCTATGCAGGTCGACCGGTCTCGCCTGACACCTCAAGAGAGGACACGACGCCGTATGGAGAACCTCTGCCTGTACTGTGCTAGTACCGAACACTTCCTGAGAGATTGTCCTATCCGTCCTCCCCGCCTGGAAAGACGTACGCTGACTCCGCACAAAGATGAGACAGTCCTTGATGTCTACTCTGCTTCTCCACGTCTTACTGTGCCTGTGCGGATGTCTGCCTCTGCCTTCTCCTTCTCTACAGTGGCCTTCTTGGACTCTGGATCTGCAGGAAATTTTATTTTGGCCTCTCTCGTCAACAGGTTCAACATCCCGGTGACCAGTCTCGCCAGACCCCTCTACATCAATTGTGTAAATAATGAAAGATTGGACTGTACCATACGTTTCCGCACGGAGCCCCTTCTTATGAGCATCGGATCTCATCATGAGAGGATTGAACTTTTGGTCCTCCCCAATTGCACCTCGGAAATTCTCCTTGGACTTCCCTGGCTTCAACTTCATTCCCCTACCCTGGATTGGTCCACTGGGGAGATCAAGAGTTGGGGGTCCTCTTGTTCCAAGAACTGTCTAAAACCGGTTCCCAGTAACCCTTGCCGTAACTCTGTGGTTCCTCCAGTAACCGGTCTCCCTAAGGCCTATATGGACTTCGCGGATGTTTTCTGCAAAAAACAAGCTGAGACTCTACCTCCTCACAGGCCTTATGATTGCCCTATCGACCTCCTCCCGGGCACTACTCCACCCCGGGGCAGAATTTATCCTCTCTCTGCCCCAGAGACTCTTGCCATGTCCGAATATGTCCAGGAGAATCTAAAAAAGGGCTTTATCCGTAAATCCTCCTCTCCTGCCGGAGCCGGATTTTTCTTT
Source organism: Hyla sarda (assembly GCF_029499605.1). Lineage (NCBI taxonomy): Eukaryota > Metazoa > Chordata > Amphibia > Anura > Hylidae > Hyla > Hyla sarda. The sequence goes on along the minus strand of NC_079189.1, from coordinate 344,851,266 downwards.
GTGTCCAAAAAAGATGGCTCCCTACGTCCATGCATTGACTACCGCGGTCTTAATAAAATCACGGTTAAGAACCGCTACCCCTTACCCCTCATCTCTGAACTCTTTGATCGCCTCCAAGGTGCCCACATCTTCACTAAATTGGACTTAAGAGGCGCCTATAACCTCATCCGCATCAGAGAGGGGGACGAGTGGAAAACGGCATTTAACACCAGAGATGGACACTTTGAGTATCTGGTCATGCCCTTTGGACTGTGCAACGCCCCTGCCGTCTTCCAAGACTTTGTCAATGAAATTTTTCGTGATCTGTTATACTCCTGTGTTGTTGTATATCTGGACGATATCCTAATTTTTTCTGCCAATCTAGAAGAACACCGCCAGCATGTCCGTATGGTTCTTCAGAGACTTCGTGACAACCAACTCTATGCCAAAATTGAGAAATGTCTGTTTGAATGCCAATCTCTTCCTTTTCTAGGATATTTGGTCTCTGGCCAGGGACTACAGATGGATCCAGACAAACTCTCTGCCGTCTTAGATTGGCCACGCCCCTCCGGACTCCGTGCTACCCAACGCTTTTTGGGGTTCGCCAATTATTACAGGCAATTTATTCCACATTTTTCTACCATTGTGGCTCCTATCGTGGCTTTAACCAAAAAAAATGCTGATCCCAAGTCCTGGCCCCCTCAAGCAGAAGACGCCTTTAAACGACTCAAGTCTGCCTTTTCTTCGGCTCCCGTCCTCTCCAGACCTGACCCTTCCAAACCCTTCCTATTGGAGGTTGATGCCTCCTCAGTGGGAGCTGGAGCTGTTCTTCTACAAAAAAATTCTTCCGGGCATGCTGTCACTTGTGGTTTTTTCTCTAGGACCTTCTCTCCAGCGGAGAGGAACTACTCCATCGGGGATCGAGAGCTTCTAGCCATTAAATTAGCACTTGAGGAATGGAGGCATCTGCTGGAGGGATCAAGTTCTCCTGTTATTATCTACACCGACCACAAGAACCTCTCCTACCTCCAGTCTGCCCAACGGCTGAATCCTCGCCAGGCCCGGTGGTCTCTGTTCTTTGCCCGATTTAATTTTGAGATTCACTTTCGTCCTGCCGATAAGAACATTAGGGCCGATGCTCTCTCTCGTTCCTCGGATGCCTCAGAAGTTGAACTCTCTCCGCAACACATCATTCCACCTGACTGCCTGATCTCCACTTCTCCTGCCTCCATCAGGCAGACTCCTCCAGGAAAGACCTTTGTTTCTCCTCGCCAACGCCTCGGAATCCTCAAATGGGGTCACTCCTCCCATCTCGCAGGTCATGCGGGTATCAAGAAATCTGTGCAACTCATCTCCCGCTTCTATTGGTGGCCGACTCTGGAGACGGATGTTGTGGACTTTGTGCGAGCCTGCACTATCTGTGCCCGGGATAAGACTCCTCGCCAGAAGCCCGCTGGTTTTCTTCATCCTCTGCCTGTCCCCGAACAGCCTTGGTCTCTGATTGGTATGGATTTTATTACTGACTTACCCCCATCCCATGGCAACACTGTTATTTGGGTGGTCGTTGATCGATTCTCCAAAATGGCACATTTCATCCCTCTTCCTGGTCTTCCTTCTGCGCCTCAGTTGGCTAAACAATTTTTTGTACACATTTTTCGTCTTCACGGGTTGCCTACGCAGATTGTCTCGGATAGAGGCGTCCAATTCGTGTCTAAATTCTGGAGGGCTCTCTGTAAACAACTCAAGATTAAATTAAATTTTTCTTCTGCATATCATCCCCAGTCCAATGGACAAGTAGAAAGGATTAACCAGATCTTGGGTGATTATTTGCGACATTTTGTTTCCTCCCGCCAGGATGACTGGGCAGATCTCCTCCCATGGGCCGAATTCTCGTATAACTTCAGGGTCTCTGAGTCTTCCTCCAAATCCCCATTTTTCGTGGTGTACGGCCGTCACCCTCTTCCCCCCCTCCCTACTCCCTTGCCCTCTGGTCTGCCCGCTGTGGATGAAATTTCTCGTGACCTTTCCATCATATGGAGAGAGACCCAAAATTCTCTCTTACAGGCTTCATCACGCATGAAGAAGTTCGCGGATAAGAAAAGAAGAGCTCCCCCCGTTTTTTCCCCTGGAGACAAGGTATGGCTCTCCGCTAAATATGTCCGCTTCCGTGTCCCTAGCTACAAGTTGGGACCACGCTATCTTGGTCCTTTCAAAATTTTGTGTCAAATTAATCCTGTCTCTTATAAACTTCTTCTTCCTCCCTCTCTTCGTATCCCTAATGCCTTTCACGTCTCTCTTCTCAAACCACTCATCCTCAACCGTTTTTCTCCCAAATCTGTTCCTCCCACTCCTGTTTCCGGCTCCTCGGACATCTTCTCGGTCAAAGAAATTTTAGCTGCCAAAAAGGTCAGAGGGAAAAATTTTTTTTTAGTGGACTGGGAGGGTTGTGGTCCTGAAGAGAGATCCTGGGAACCTGAGGACAACATCCTAGACAAAAGTCTGCTCCTCAGGTTCTCAGGCTCTAAGAAGAGGGGGAGACCCAAGGGGGGGGGTACTGTTACGCCGAGCGCTCCGGGTTCCCTGCTCCTCCCCGGAGCGCTCGCTTCACTCTCCCCGCGGCAGCGCTCCGGTCACGTCCTCTGACCCGGGGCGCTGCGATTCCGCTGCCAGCCGGGATGCGATTCGCGATGCGGGTAGCGCCCGCTCGCGATGCGCACCCCGGCTCCCCTACCTGAATCGCTCTCCGTCTGTTCTGTCCCGGCGCGCGCGGCCCCGCTCCCTAGGGCGCGCGCGCGCCGGGTCTCTGCGATTTAAAGGGCCACTGCGCCGCTGATTGGCGCAGTGGTTCCAATCAGTGTGTTCACCTGTGCACTTCCCTATATCACCTCACTTCCCCTGCACTCCCTTGCCGGATCTTGTTGCCTTAGTGCCAGTGAAAGCGTTCCTTGTGTGTTCCTTGCCTGTGTTTCCAGACCTTCTGCCGTTGCCCCTGACTACGATCCTTGCTGCCTGCCCCGACCTTCTGCTACGTCCGACCTTGCTTCTGTCTACTCCCTTGTACCGCGCCTATCTTCAGCAGCCAGAGAGGTGAGCCGTTGCTAGTGGATACGACCTGGTCACTACCGCCGCAGCAAGACCATCCCGCTTTGCGGCGGGCTCTGGTGAAAACCAGTAGTGGCTTAGAACCGGTCCACTAGCACGGTCCACGCCAATCCCTCTCTGGCACAGAGGATCCACTACCTGCCAGCCGGCATCGTGACAACTTTGTTGCTATTCCTGTGAAACACCTAATGGGTTAACACACTGAATGTCATTTTGAATACTTTGAGGTTGCAGTTTATATAATGGGGCCATTTATGGGGTATTTCTAATATGAAGGCCCTGGAAATCCACTTCAAATCTAAACTGGTCCCTGAATAATTCCGATTTTGAAAATGTTGTGAAAAAATGGAAAATTGCTGCTGAAATTTGAAGCCTTATGATGTCTTCCAAAAGTAAAAACATGTCAACTTTATGATGCAGACATAAAGAAGACATATTGTATATGTGAATCAATATATAATTGATTTGGAATGTCCATTTTCCTTATAAGCAGAGAGCTTCAAAATTAGAAAAATGCTAAATTAAAAATGTTTTCATAACATTTTTTAATTTTTCACCAAGAAATTATGCAAGTATCAATGAAAATTTACCACTAACATAAAGTAGAATATGTCACGAAAAAAATATCTCGGAATCAGAATGAAAAGTAAAAGCATCCCAGAGTTATTAATGCTTAGAGGGGTAGCCCACCCCTAGACATCTTATCCCCTATCCAAAGGATAGGGGATAAGATGTCTGATCGAGGGGGTCCCGCCACTGGGGACCCCCGCATTCTATCATGCGGTAACCCACCTGTAATGGCTTCCGGAACTGCTGGAGGCCCTCAGGCTAATACCTGACGGGGGCGGAGTCGTGACATCACGATCTTACGTCCCCGTGGTCGGGATGGTATTAGCCTGAGGGCCTCCAGCGGTTCCGGAATCCGTTTCAGGTGGGTGCCGCATAGTAGAATGCGGCGGGACCCCCGGGATAAGATGTCTAGGGGTGGAGAACCCCTTTAAAGGGACAGTGGTCTGATGTGCAAAAAAAATGCTCGGGGCCTTAAGGTGCAAATGGGCTGGGTCCTTAAGGGGTTAAGTAAAGTGAAGAGTATTTTGTTTTTTTTGCATGATACATGCGGCACAGATAGATAACCATACAATAATCTACTCAGAAAAGCCTTAGTAAATAAGGCCCCATGTATGTAAGGTATTTCATATTTCCTTATTGACTCCCAGCTTACATCTAGCTGTGTCATATTTGCAAAAAAACTTAAAAGAGCTATGTGTCGAATATGGTATTTTTTCCGCATTTTACCTTAAAAACAGCATGTCTGCCTGGTGTATAATAGAAAATTCATCCATTGGCAAAATCAGCTTCTGTAGTAAATAATTACAGGTAGATTCACTCTTCAATCTACAAAGTCTGTTTCTATGTCAGTCTAGCTAGAAGTTTATTGTTCTTATTATACTAGCTGCTTCTTTGTTAAGTAAGTGCTCCTTATTTTCTCTCAGTCACATGTTACATGATGTATTAACATTTGCTTGTACTTATGCCCTCAATCAAAAACAAATTACCTTCCTGAGATGTGCCGGCATTGATCTTTCATCATGCTTGACTGATGGCTGTAGACACTGTTTAGTGTCTTACACTGCTTTAGCAGCATACATAAAACCTTCCGTTATGTACAAATATTAGACATTTAGACTAATACATCTAAAACCTTTTTCCATATATTTTGAATGTCCAGTGTCAATGTTCTACTACAAAGTTTCAGTATGCATCATACTGGTCAATTGTCTCTTCACAGTAAAAGCATGCACAGAACAACTTGAGGATTTGTTTCAAATTTAGAGCAAGAATACAGTTCTCCAATTTCAATATTTTTTTTTTTTTACTACTCTCATCCACAAATCCACTATATAAACAGCATATTGAATAATATGAGAAAAGTTGTAAGCAAGCTAAGGTGAATTTTAGGATCTCTTAAAAGTCAAACATAATGTAAGTGATTTTTGTTGCTATTGTTAAGAGGTTACACTTAAAACTTGTTAGTTTTAACAATGAAAGGATGTAATACAGATATTCACTTTTCTGACCTTTTGTAAAACCCCATAAACTAGTCGTGTACTAAATTATGTGAAAAATCTGCAATAACTCAAAGCGGAACTAACTAAAATGGGGTACAAAATGCTAATGAAAATTAGTAGAACTGATATGATTGCTAGCAATCAATAATTAAAGTAAAAAATGTAGCGGTCATTTGACTTAGAATCCTAATTTTAACATAAATTCCAAATTATAACACAAAAACGTAAGAATAATTATTCATTTACAACATCAATAATAAATTAAAGGATCAGAACTTTATGCTCCGGCTCCAATCATAAATCTCACTGGTTTTCCAACCTACAAACTACTACTACTACTACTACTAGAAACCAGAACCTAAGCTAGAATAAGGGTGGGTTCACACTACGTTTTGTCCCATACGGGAGCGCATACGGCAGGAGGGAGCTAAAAGCTCGCGCTCCCGTATGTAACCGTATGCGCTCCCATATGCCATTCACTTCAATGAGCCGACCGGAGTGAAACTTTAGGTCCGGTCGGCTCATTTTTGCGCCGTATGCGCTTTTACAACCGGACCTAAAACCGTGGTTGACCACGGTTTTAGGTCCGGTTGTAAAAGCGCATACGGCGCAAAAATGAGCCGACCGGACCGAACGTTTCACTCTGGTCGGCTCATTGAAGTGAATGGCATACGGGAGCGCATACGGTCACATACGGGAGCGCGAGCTTTTAGCTCCCTCCTGCCGTATGCGCTCCCGTATGGGACAAAACGTAGTGTGAACCCAGCCTAATACATATTCCATCTGTGGGAAAGAGTAGAGGAATAAATAAGATTGTTTCAAGCATGTGATGCTCCTTTAAACTCACATGGGGCAAGTAACAGGTGTGGGCAATATAAAAATCACATATAAAAGCAAATAAAAAAAGAGAGTTCACTTAGTCTTTGCATTGTGTGTCTGTGTGTGCCACACTAAGCATGGACAACAGAAAGAGGAGAAGAGAACTGTCTGAGGAATTGAGAACAAAAATTGTGGAAAAATATCAACAATCTCAAGGTTACAAATCCATCTCCAGAGATCTAGATTTGTCTTTGTCCACAGTGCGCAACATTATCAAGAAGTTTGAAACCCATGGCACTGTAGCTAATCTCCCTGGGTGTGGATGGAAAAGAAAAATTGATAAAAGGTGTCAACTCAGGATAGTCTGGATGGAGTAAGTTGAGCAGTCTCAAACAAGTTCCAAGTATATTCAAGCTGTCCTGCAGGCTCAGGGAACATCAGTGTCAGCGCAAACTATCCGTCAACATGTAAATGGAAGGAAACGCTATCTCAGGAGACCCAGAAGGACCCCACTGCTGACACAGATACATAAAAAAGCAAGACTACATTTTGCTACATTTTGTTTTGGGTAAGATTTTTGAGGGTTTTCTGAGAGATGCTATTCTGGGTCTCTCAATGAAAATAACCTAGTAATATGTTTATTAAAGACCTTGTAGAGGGAATACAGAGTAGAATTTGCAGATGACACTAAGCTGGGTAAGATGATCACTACAGAGGATGAGAACTTAATATTACAGAGGGATCTGGGGAAGCTGGAGGCTTGAACACAGACATGGCACATGAAGTTTAATGTGGATAAATGTAATGTGATGCACTTGGGTCATAAAAACAAAATGTACAATTATGTACAAAACAAAAAAAAAGAAAACTTTAAGTAAAACTTCATATGAAAAGTATTTGGGAGAACTGGTTGACAGTAAGCTCAATTTTAGTGAACAGTGCCAGGCAGTGGCTGCAATGGCTAATAACGTCATGAAATGTATCAAGACAGGCATAGAGGCTCGGGACAGGAACAGAGTTTGGACTCTGTATAGATCATTAGTCAGAGCACACAGAGTATTTTGTCCAGTTTTGGGTACCTGTGTTTAGAAGGAACCTGGCTGAACTGGAGAGGGTGCAGAGGAGGGCGACAAAAATAACTGATATTATGGGAGGATTACAGGACCAAGACAGGTTCTCAAAGCTTGAGGTTATTTAGTTTAGAGAAAATACGTCTTAGGGGCGATTAGAACACAATATACAAATATATGAATGGACAATACAAAGATCTTTCTAGTGATCTTTTGATACCTTGGCCGATAACCATGACAATGGGGCATCATCTACATCTAGAGGAAAGAAGGCTTCACCATCGTCACAGACAGGGTTTTTTTTACTGTAAGAGCAATGAGACTATGGAACTCTCTGCCGCATGATGTTGTGATGTCTGACTCAATAAACAAGTTAAAGGGGGCCTGGATGTTTTTCTAGAGAGTAATAACATTAGAGGTTCTGGATACTAGATTTACAGTATCCCGTTGATCAAGGGATTTATTTTGATTCCATATTTGGGTCAGGAAGAAATTTTTCCTCTCATGGGGCAATTGGCATCAGGCTTATTGGGGGGGGGGGTGCCTTTCTCTGGATCTACACAGTAGGGCTTTAGGTTGAATTTGATGGACTCTTGGCTTTTTTCAACCTTATAAACTATGTAACTATGCATGTACCTTATACAGTAGACAAAATATATAGCTTTCTCAGTTTTTACATCGAACCTGGTGAACTATTCTATCATCCCCTAAGATAAACATGTATTAGTATTGCCTTTTATGATATACAGTGGAAGATTAGAATTTGCCTGATATTTTCAGTACAATACATTTTTTCTTAAACAAACATTTAATTTATTTTGTTTGGAAATTAAAATTGTCACGATCTCTATAAAGCTTAATATGTTGATGCCCATCATACAGTTCTTGCATTTAACATTGCAGTATGAAACATGAGAACTGCTAATTATTATAATGAATGCCTAATGAAACTTATCTTAAAAGACAAGCTACTGCTACTTAACAAGCTTCAGAAAAACAACTTCTTACTGCTTTGTGTACTGCATACGTAGCACTTCTACACAGACACTCCTGGGAGACAGCATTAAAGATTTACTTAATTCTGCCCAATCAGCATTGTAACAGGAGGATGTTAAGACATTGAGAAAGTACTGGAGTTCTGCCGAACATGCAATATTTTACTTGGGCTTTCAATAGCAGTGTTATGTTTGAAGTATGGTGCTTTTCTGGTTCTAAATTATTGACATAGCCAACATATATTCCTTGATGTAGGATTCCTGACAACTTGTAAACATTAACGAAGACCAACCCTTCTATCTGTATAGTGTTATCTGTTTGGATGGGAACAAAGTTGTGCTTCTTTTCAATTATGGAGATAGCATTTATGGTACAAGTTATGTTCAGTGACGTCACGAGGCTCCACCGGAGAGGAGCGGGGTGGAGTGCGCTCCTCTCTCGCCTCTTCACTCTCTTTGGGCTGGCAGGCAAGACGGGGGTAAGTGCATGCCAGTGCACTGTTAAAAGTAAAATATTTTAAGTTGAAGTTTTTGGCTCAGCTGCAGAGTCATAGGAAGTATAAGGGCATGCTGGGAGTTATTGTTAGTAACTGCAATTCCCAGCATGCCCTGACAAAGCTTATGGCTCTGCAGTTTACCCACTACAACTACAGCTCCCAGCATGTTGTACTATATAGTGGTATAGTATAGGTTATGGTGCAACATGCTAGGAGTTGTAGTTTTGGGTCAGCTGCAAAGCCATAGGCTGTGTCAAAGATTGCTGGGAGCTGCAGTTACTAATTAACTACAACGCCCAGCATGCCCTTATACAGCTTCTACCTCTGCAGCTTACCCAAAACTACAACTTCCAGCATGTTGCACCATTACCTATATTATACTAAAATACGGTGCATCTTGCTGGGAGTTGTAGGTTTGGTTTGGATCAGCTGCAGTCATAGGCTGTATCAAGACATGCTGGGTGTTGTAGTTAATAACTTCAGCTCCCAGAATTCCTTGACACAGCCTTTGGCATTGCCGGTGACCCAAAACTACAACTCCCAGCATGTTGCACCATGACCTATACTATACTACTATATAGTGCCACATGCTGGGAGTTGTAGTTTTGAACAGGCAACAGGCAGAGAGCCTTAGGTTTTGATCACTGCTCTATAGGGTAAAAAGTAATAAATAAAATGTTTAAAAAATTGTAAATAAATGTGAAAAAGACCCTCCCCTAATATAAGTTTGAATTCCCCCAAGAACTCCCCCCCCCCAGTTCCAACTTTTTAACCCTTAAGGACCACAGTTTTTTTCTTTTTTATACTTTTGTATTTTCCACCTCACCATCTAAAAATCAGAACACTTTAAATTTTACACCTACAGACCCATATGAGGGGTGGTTTTTTGCGCCACCAAATGTACTTTGTAATTACATCAATTATTTCACCACAAAATTTACGGCAAAACCTGAAAAAAAAATGTTGTGGGGAAAAGATGGAAAAAAAAAAGCCATTTTGTAGCTTTTGGAGGCTTCTGATTCTATGCAGTGCACTTTTCAGAAAAAATGGACACCATATATTTATTCTGTGGATCCATACAGTTACAAGGATACCTAATTTATATAGATTTTAATTTATTTTACTACTTAAAATTCTAAAAAATAAAAATTATAACATTAACATACATGCAACAAAATTAGTATGTTTAAAGGTGTTCTCCCTTGTTTATACTGTTTTTGTTATTATGTTTGTGTGTTATATGTGTATAAATATGTGTTTTTTTATGTGTGTTGTGATTATGTATATATGTATTTTCTTACCTTTTGTGAAGATCCGGAAGCTGGCCCCTTTTTCTTCCAGCGGCTTGCAGTGCACCTCGGCCTCCGCCATATTGTGTTCGGTAAGTGGGATGTCGGGGGGTGTGTTCTTGCTTCTGTCCTTCCTATCTTCTGATGTCCAAGGCAAATCTTTTCTTCCTGTTTCTTCCGTGGCTCAGCGACAAATCTGCGACCTCTTCTGGCGCATGCGCAGGTATTTTTTATTTTATTTACCAATAAAGTTTTTTTTGTCTAATTGACAAACTGTCTGCGCATGCGCGAGTACGCAAGTGACCGATCACAACATGGCGGAGGCCGAGGTGCACTGCAAGCCACTGGAAGAAAAAGGGGTCAGCTTCCGGCTTACAAAAGGTAAGAAAATACATATATACATAATCACAACACACATAAAAAAACACATACTTATACACACATAACACACAAACATAATAACAAAAAACTGTATAAACAAGGGAGAACCCCTTTAAAATTGTCATCTTCTGACCCCTACAACTTTTTTAATCTTCCATATACAGTAACCCCTCAACATACGTTATTTTCAACATACGATGGCCCCTCAGAGGCCATCGTATCTTGAAAGCAGTATCGACATACGATACTTTTGTCGGGCCATCGTGAAAATAAACGGTTCTCCGGCGGCGCTGGTTGCTGCATCTGCCGCCGGGCCGCAGTGCCGGGCTGTTTCAACAGAGCACTGAAATCGTGGAGGAGCGGAGCTTCAAATCTCGCGGAGAAGTCATGTGACGTTAAATCGTCACATGACATTGCCGCGAGATTCACTCAGTGACTGCTGCGGGCCAGATGTTATACAGTACCGTACAGTAAAACAGTAAAGTGGTGAGTCCTAAAACTTATCCCCGGCGCATTAACCCCCATGTAACCCCCATGTACATAAACCCCCATGTAACCCACATGTACATTAACCCCCATGCACATTAACCCCTTAACCTGGACTCCAGTAATGGGGTATGATGCGGGCTCCCGACTGGTGCCCGCGCCATACCAGCCGGCCCCCAGCTGATTCATGTAGCTGGGGGCCGGCGTTAATAGCCGGCGATCCACTGTGGAGGTAGCCGGAGGTCTTACCTCTGCTTCCTGGCAGGACCAGGCTTTATCAATAGAGCACAGATCACACAGATCAATATGGTTCTATGCAACCATAATGATCTGTATGAGGAATCTAATGATTCCTCCTAAAAGTGTAAAAAAAAGAAGAAAAAATGTCTAAAAACACACACATTAACCCCTTCCTTATTAAAAGTTTAAATCACCCCCCTTTTCCCAAATTCCATATAAAAAAATATATAAGCATAATAAAAATAAACAATCCGACCTATAAAAATATATCATTAATTAAACTGCACAGTCAATGGTGTACACACAAAAAAATTCCAAAGTCCAAAATAGCATATTTTGGTCACTTTTTATACCATAAAAAAATTAATAAAAAGTGATCAAAAAGTTCCATCAAAACAAAAATGGTACCGATAAAACTTCAGATCACAGCACAAAAAACAAGCCCTCATACCGGCCCATACATGGAAAAATAAAAAAGGGATGGGAGTCAGAAGAGGACAATATTAAACGTATAAATTTTCCTGCATGTAGTTATGATTTTTTCCAGAAGTACGACAAAATCAAACCCATATAAGTAGGTTAGCATTTTAATCGTATGGACCTGCAGAATAAAGATGAGGTGTCAGTTTTACAGAAAAATGTACTGCGTAGAAACGGAAGCCCCCAAAAGTTACAAAATGGCGTTTTTTCTTCAATTTCGTCTCACAATGATTTTTTTTTCCTTTTCCCCATAGATGCCTGAAGAAGAGTCTGGCACAAGACTTGAAACTATTGTTGCGAATAAACTCCCTTTTTATTCTATGGATCTGCCTGCCTAAGATTCAGTACTCTACTAGGAGGGGAAGCGCCCGGAACCCAGTCCTCCTTTTATGTGTCCCAGGCCTTTGGTTCACATTATTCCAGACTGTATCAGAAATGCTGAGTGACTAGCTCACTCAGAGAGGACTTCAGGAGCTGCTGACCTCATCTTCACCGAGCAATACTACATGCAGATATAGGTGTTGTGCCCTGAGCATGACCACTTCTGGTAAGCCTACCTAATTATCCTAAGGGGCTCACCTGTCTGAACCATCCGCACTAGGAGCGCACCTCTCTTTTTGTCTTTTTCTCTACTTATATTCATTTTAGTCACAAAAAACACACTAGGGCTTATTTTCAGGGTAGGGCTTATGGGGGGGCTGCAGGAGTGTGGAGGATGGGGGGCTGCGGGAGTGTGGAGGATGGGGGGCTGCGGGAGTGTGGAGGATGGGGGGGCTGCGGGAGTGTGGAGGATGGGGGGCATCCTCCACACTCCGGCAGCCCCCCATCCTCCCCTTCCCCTGTCGTCCTCCACACTCCTACCATACCCTATAGTGCCCCCCACCCCTCTGCCATAATAAACTAGGGTACCGGAACACATTTTACCTTTATACTCTGCGGGGAGATCTCCTTTTTCTGTTGCTTAGCAGCCAGGGGCAGGGACACGTCCGTGACATCAGCCATGCATGCGCGCCAACGTTTTAAAATGACAGCGTCCCTGCCCCAGCTGAATTGCGGTAAGGTAACTTGCCGTAGGTGGCGCGGAACCAGCCAAAGGAGGCGAGGGGCTGTCCGAGGGGGGGCTGTGGGGTCTGCGGGCTTTACTGGGGTGGCCGGGGGGGGGGTCTGCGGGCATTACTGTGGTGGCCGGGGGTGTGTGGTTTCTGCGGGCATTACTGTGGTGGCCATGTGGGGTCTGCGGGCATTACTGGCGACCGCGGTCCGCCAGCTGACTACCCCTGGACTAGGTCTTATTTTCGGAGTAGGGCTTATATTGCAGCCCTACCCCATAATCCTGCTAGGGCTTACTTTCGGGGTAGGGTTTATATCCTGTATATATATATATATATATATATATATATATATATATATATATATATGTGACAAAATAAGATATCTGGCACTCAGGGAATAGCAGGTAAAACTTATGTATAGCTTTATTCAAAACGCAATAGGCAGGACAGATCCTGTCCTGCCTATTGCGTTTTGAATAAAGCCATACATAAGTTTTACCTGCTATTCCCTGAGTGCCGGATGTCTTCTTTTGTGGTCTCTACTGAACCGGGAGCGGTACCGGTGTCCGTGGTACGAGGACGTGCAGTAGACGTAGGAACGGTGAGCAGTTCTACCTTGTTTGTACATATATATATATATATATATATATATATATATATATATATATGTATATATACATATATATGTATAGTCATGGCCGTAAATGTTTGCAACCCTGACATTTTTCAAGAAAATGAAGTATTTCTCACAGAAAGGGATTGCAGTAACATGTTTTGCTATACACATGTTTATTCCCTTTGTGTATATTGGAACTAAACCAAAAAAGGGAGGGAAAAAAAGCTAATTGGACATAATGTCACACCAAACTCCAAAAATGGTCTGGACAAAATTATTGGCACCCTCAACTTAATATTTGGTTGCACACCCTTTGGAAAAAATAACTTAAAGCAGTCGCTTCCTATAACCATCAATAAGTTTCTTACACCTCTCAGCCGGAATGTTGGACCTCTCTTACTTTGCAAACTGCTCCAGGTCTCTCTTATTGGAAAGTGCCTTTTCCCAACAGCAATTTTAAGATCTCTCCATAGGTGTTCAATGGGATTTAGATCTGGAATCATTGCTGCCATTTCAGTACTCTCCAATACCATCCATTTCTGGATGGTTTTTGATTGGGGTCATTGTCCTGCTGGAAGACCCAAGATCTTGGACGCAAACCCAGATTTCTGACACTGGGTTGTACAGTGCGGCCTGAAATAACCTGTTTCTCAAGTAAGGAACTGACATCTGCAGTAGTAACTGGCTTTTATTAAAGGGTAAAGGGGTATTCTGGGGAATCTAACTTATATGATTGGGGAAAAGTGTCTGATCAGGGGGGATCTGACTTCAGGGCCCCCCTGCCATATCCTGTACACAGCCTGTCTACTTTCCAGTTCCCGGAGTGCTCCTGCCCCTGCCCTCGCCTTCAGAGACACACTTGTGTCACTGCGGTTGGTTGGCTGAGTGGGCTGTCGGCAAATGTATGAGTGACAAAAATTATTTGTGATGGAAAATCCACAGAATTTCTACATGGAAATTAGCAGAGCAAATCCACACAAAATATGCAGATTTTGGTGCAAATTCCATTTCAGATTAAGTGTGAAAAATGAATATGGTAAATGATGTATTAGAAATTCCACTGGACAATTTGAAAATCTGAAACATTTTTAGAGCAAAATTCCCAACACCATCAGTCTATTCTACAGCGCTTAATGGGAAAAATAAATACTAAAACGGAAATAAAGCTGCAGAAGAACTTCATCTAACATAAAATGACGTTTAAAATGACGTTCTGCAGATTTGAAATCTGCACGACAGGGCAATTCCCAAACAGATTCTATGTGGATTTTTTTCTGTTGTAGCTTATGAAAAAGATTTCTAAAAAGGTCTATTCCATTCACAAAAGTACCTTTGTAAAACAGTTTGCCCAAATCATGCCTTCACCTATTTGTCCCATGAATTCATAAGAAACTCAGTCAAAGGCGAAATACAACGACTACGTAAACAATGTTTCCGGTAAGTTACAACAGCACATAGATATAGAAATTAACAACATAGGTCAAATTCATATTCTTAATAAAGCCTTCAGCCTTTCATAACTACGGATTAACATTGGTAATTTTTTATGTTAAACATTTAGTATCTTTAGGCTAAATGATGTTATGACATAAACAATCATAACTTTATATATAATGCAACGTTTTTACAACTCATGCATTAATAATAACATTGTCTTTTTATGGACAAGTTTATACTAATTTGTTCTATATTTCATTACAACTTCATTGTTGAAATGTTCCTTTTGCTTAATTCTTTGAAAAAACCTAATAAAAATCATGTTAAATGGAAACTCAGTCAAGGCCAATTCCTGATCAAAACTGTCCAGAGCCACATATACATAGCTGTGTTTGGTGTAATGGACTGTGTTTCTCATGAAAGCAATACTAAATTACTAGGAATGTTTTAGGTCTGGTATAGGTGGACAATTTGTCTGGGGACAGTCTTTAGCCTGCTATCCATTACCCTGTTGAAGATCTTGTAATCTACATTCAGGACATGGGATGCCATTTTTTCAAGTTACATCTCTTTCTCTTTTAGAAGATAGACATCATGCCCACCCTTTATCCTAGAGGCATTCAAACCTCCACCGCCATCCTCTAATACATCTCCAACAGGTCTATTGAGCTCTGCTTGTAGACCACCACTTTTAGGGTCCTGCAAGGCTCAAAGGATCTAGAGGCAGAGAACAAGTTCTCATCATGGCTCCTGCTGAATTAAAAGCCTTACAGATGATGACTCGCAAGAATTCATTGTTAGCTTCAAGGTTCGGTGGTCTTCAGGGAACAGAGATTGCAGTAGAAGTTCTGATCACCTAAATGCTTGACTGTCTTATAAATTGTTGATGCTTTCCTTGACCATGATTTTATTTTGCACCCTTTAGTCACTCACACAATATATAATGTGTGTATATATATATATATATAAAAGGGGTCAGTACTTTCCTCGAAACAGCTGTCTGCAGATGGGTCGAAACTTCCCTTTTGGGGAGTAGTCTGGCTTGGCATATATCCCGTTCAGCTTTTTATATTCCTTAACAGGAGCTTAGCTGATACCAGGGAACACTACCTGAAAAGGTTGTGTAATGAGCTGCTTTGCATATTCCCCTATATATATATATATATATATATATATATATATATATATATATATATGCAGTGAGGCAAAAATGTATTTAGTCAGCCACCAATTGTGCAAGTTCTTCCACTTAAAACGATGAGAGAGGCCTTTAATACTTTACTTTTATTAGTATGCAATAAAATGTCAAATTAAATAGTTGTAAGTCTGTGTATATCACAACCAAAAGGTTTAAAAAGGAGAATATAGTATCCGAGAGCAATCCAAAACCTATTGTTACTATTTGACCACTATATTACGATCAACAAATATAGTACAATGATTCCCTGGTCTACGATGACTCCTCAGCTCTAGGGGAGTCAACCAGATTATACACCAAACGTATTTATGTACATCAAGGCATTTCTGTCACCAGATACTCAAGTGACATTATCAGGGTGGTAAGTAATAGTGATGAGCGGCATTGGCCATATTCGAATTTGCAATATTTCACGAATATATAGACGAATATTCATTCTATATTTGCAAATTTCACGTATTCGTTATATTCGCATATTCGAGGAAGAAAACAGTAAGGGGGTAGGCAACTTTACTATTGGTTGCCAGGGATGTTGTTGATAAGCTCTGTCAAGTGTATTTGCATCATTCTAATTGGCCCACAAGTTAAAAGAAGGAATGTGCGAATATTTTTGTAATTTTGACTATATTGCAAATATATTCGCAATATTTGCAAATTTGCGATATTCGCTATAAAAATTTGAAATGCGAATATTCGCGCCCAACACTAGTAAGTAATATAATTGGGGTTATATGTGATCATAGAGAGTGTGAGATATATGGATGCATATAAAGAGTGGTAAGGACTGCAAATTTAAATATGCAGCTCAAAAAATCCACGTGAATACAGTCACAAGCAATGTGAACCCATGGTGCTGATTGTTGGGGCAAGGTCAGATGAGTCTGGGCATTTAAAACCTTTGAGATTGACATCACCTGGTCTTCAGAGATGATGATTGAGAACAATACATGACACTGGCATGTCTCAGCTTTGCAAAGGGGGCAGTGCATGCTATAAATTCTGCAGGGTGCCCAAACTTTTGCAGACAACATTTTTTTGGTTTTCTGTTATTTTGAAAGTGTAAATGATGGAAATAAAATCTAACTTTTCTTGACATAAGAATGTCTAATCTGTAATTTGATGCCTTTTGGAGATTTTTCCATCTTTCCTTGGCACAGTGGTGCCTGTTATGATAAAGAAAGTACTGTAGTTTCCTGTAATAGAAAAGATATACAGTATGAATAAGGAGCAGTGGCACCTATATTTCAGCAGCCGATAAGCTCAGGTCTCATCAGAATATTGCCTATGGTGGTAGTCCCTATGGTTATGCTGGTTTTGGCTTACATGCACTGAGCTCGGGGGATCGTGACTTGCATGTGTCGGGACCTAGTAGACTGACTGGCTCTGACACTCACCCATGAAAACGCTCACCTTACTTGCACTCAGGTGCCTATTCTTATTGATTATAATTGGCTTTACGGTGATCCCACTAAGCGACGGTTCCATGTGGCCCTTATCCCACACATGTGTTAGTCTATCATCTTATGATATTGCCACCTCAATTCTATATTGCTTTCCCATTGGAACACAGAAAGAAATTGGCTGGTCTTAACCCTTTAAGGACCAGGGGTTTTTCCGTTTTTGCACTTTCATTTTTTTCTCCTTGCCTTTAAAAAATCATAACTCTTTCAATTTTTCACCTAAAAATCCATATGGTGGCTTATATTTTGCGCCACTAATTCTACTTTGTAATGACATCAGTCATTTTACCCAAAAATCTACGACAAAACAGGAAAAAAATACATTGTGCGACAAAATTTTAGAAAAAAACACAATTTTGTAAGTTTTGGGGGCTTCCGTTTCTACGCAGTACATTTCTCGGTAAAAAAAAATGACACCCTATCATTATTCTGTAGGTCCATACAATTAAAATGATACCCTACTTATATAGGTTTGATTTTGTTGTACTTCTGGAAAAAATCATAACTTCATGCAGGAAAATGTACACGTTTAAAATTGTCATCTTCTGACCCCTATAACTATTTTTTCGCGTATGGGGCAGTATTTATTTTTTTGCACAGTGATCTGAAGTTTTATCGGTACCATTTTTGTATTGATCGGACTTTTTGATCATTTTTTATTCATTTTTTCATTAAACAAAAAGTGACCAAAAATACACTATTTTGGACTTTGGAATTTTTTTGCGCATATGCCATTGATCGTGCGGTTTAATTAATTTAATTTCTGTACGCGGCGATACCACATATATGTTTATTTTTATTTACACAGTTTTTTTTAGATGGGAAAAGGGGGTGATTCAAACTTTTATTAGGGAAGGGGTTAAATGATTTTTAATAATATTTTCTTTAATTTTTTCTTTTGCAATGTTATAGCTCCCATAGGGGGCTATAACACTGCACACACTGATCTTTTACATTGATCAATGATTTATCATAGGAAACCATTGATCAGTGATTCTGCCTCACTGCTCATGCCTGGAACTTAGGCACTGAGCAGTCATTCGGCGATCGGACACCAGGAGGCAGGTAAGGGGACCTTACTGCGGCAGTCACGAACAGCCCCCTGAGCTATCCGGGGGTAGTTTAGTTTGCCTTTAGACGCGGCGATCAACTTTAAATGCCGCATCTAAAGGGTTAATAGTGCATGGCACTGCGATCAGTACTGCGCGCTCTTAGCCACGGGTGCTGGCCGTTGTTAGAGGCCGGGCCCAACCCGCTATGAAAGGGAAAGGAACCAGAACATACAAGTATGCCCTTGTTCCTTAAATTTTTTTTTAAATCAACTGGTGCCAGCATGTTAAATAGATTTGTAAATTACTTCAATTTAAAAATCTTAATCCTTCCAGTACTTATCAGCTGACATATACTACAGAGGAAGTTGTATAGTTATTTTCTGTCTGACCACAGTGCTCTTTTCTGACACCTCTGTGGGCCTCATGAACTGTCCAGAGCAGGAGCAAATCACCATAGCAAACTTATCCTGCTCTTGACAGTTCCTGAGACAAACAGAGGTGTCAGCAGAGAGCACTGTGGTCAGACAGAAAATAAATTCAAAAAGAAAAGAACTTCCTCTGTAGTATACAGCAGCTGATAAGTACTGAAAGAATTAAGATTTTTAAATAGAAGTAATTTACAAATCTGTTTAATGTTCTGGCATCAGTTGATAAAAAAAAAAAAAAGTTTTTCACTCGAGTACCCCTTTAAGTTACTAAAGTAAAAATAGAGCCACTTTTTAGGAACTGTCCAGAGTAGGAGCAAATCCCCCTTTAACCTCTTAAGGATGCAGGGCGTACCTGCATCCGGTCCCAATGTTTAAAACGGGGTCACGGCGTGACCCTGCATCACACCGGGTCGGTCCCAGCTGCTAATGATAGCCGGGACCCTGGGCTAATAGCGCGTGGCACAGATGTTTAATCCATATTTGAACTGGGCGGTATGTGATATATATAATCCTCTGGAGACATTGTAAATAACTACTGACTGGGGAGCGTATAGTAGTAATATTTATTGGAGATTAAAAAGTGTTGTATTTAATATCTCTACAGTATATAGCTGAATAAAATTTTTCGACTCCTCTACCAGGTGACCAGTTAAAGCGACATACAGCCGTGTATTACTTAGCAAAACTCCCCGCCCAGTCCAGGCCCACTATGTTAGATCCCATTGAAGTACTGATGGGCTGTAAAGAGTCAAAACAAGGAAAAATGTACTTCTTCTGGGAAAGACATTCTAGCTGTGTAGTGTGGAATCTATAGTAGTAACAACTATCAATATAAATAAGCTATCTACCCTTACCCGCTACCCTACTACCTTGACTAAAAGGTCCCCCCCCCAGTACCTCAGTCCACTGACCATCCTATAAAAGGATATAAAAGTACTGGAAGACAGAGTGAGGCAACAAATAAGGACAGAAAGTACTTTCTACAAAGACTCTAATAGTGGAGCTGTCTGTGAAGCTATACATCTGAGATCTATATTACAGATATAGAGCTATAGTCGGGAGAAAGAGAAAAATAATGGCTCCTAAAAGAAATCCCACTAGCCCAGCAAAGGAAAAAACAAGACAAAAAATGGATAAATACCTAAGCCCTGTGGAAAGCAAATCTAGACAAAATATGGGGGGGGGGGGGGAGGAAAAGAAACAGCCATTGAGCAACGTAATACCTCTCTGGGGGACTTACTAAACAAGTTGGGATTATCAGTTCTGAAATCTCTCTTATTAGAAATGACCTATTATAACAGAGCTGGATGTGGATCCTCTTACCTGTGTGGCTGATGACTCGGACCGTATCGGGGAGCAGAGTCTAAGGTGCCACTGGTCTTCACCAGAGCCAGCCGCAAGGCAGGAAGGGCTTGCTGTGGCAGGCGACATCATGGTCGCTTCCCCCAACACAGCTCGACCCCACAGGTAGCTGGGCAAGGCAAGGTAGCGAAGCATAAGGCAGTAGCGTAATCAAACGTAGCAAAAGGTCAAGGCTGGCGGCAAAGGTGCAAAGTCGTAACATAGTTTAAAGGTGTGGATACACGGGAAAGACAAACAGGCAATAGGGAATGCTTAATCTCAGGCTAGGGGCACTGACAATCCGGCAGGGAAGTGTGGGAGGTGCAGAGATTTATAATGTGGTGTCAGGCGCAAATACTAATTATGGGCACACTGGCCCTTTAAATTTCAGAGCTCTGTTGAAGGCATGTGCCCTAGGAGACAGGGACGCGCCATGGACACTGTGCTCACGGCCGGAGCGCAGTGTGTAACACCTATCTAATATTCGGTCTAGATGTGGAGAAGCAGAGGAGAGAATAAGTGCAGTTGAGGATGAGGTAGCAAATCTTAAAAAAGAGATGAAAATACTGCAAACAGAAAATCAGTGGCTAAGAAACAAAGTGACAAACTTAGAAGACAGGTCAAGACGGTGTAATTTGAGGATTCTCTGTATCCCTGAGGGGTCAGAAAAAAGTGATATGACAGGTTTTATTAAAATTTAAATAACTGAGATAGTGGGGAAAGAACATCTCTCCTCTTTTTTTAACGTGGAAAGAGCCCACAGAATACCAACAAGACAGGCCATAACTGGATTTTCTCCAATCCCATCATTATTAAAACACTGAGCTACAAAGACAGAGACATTATACTTAGAAAAACAAGGACTATGGGGAGTATGCAATTTAATAATGCAAAAGTCTCTATTTATCCGGATTATGCAGTGGAGACTCAAAAAAGAAAAAAAAAAAGAGTCTCATACTTTGAGGTTAAAAAGAGACTACAAAATAATGGTATTAAGTATGGATTAATGTTCCCTGATAAACTTTGGGTGATGCACAAAGAAAAGGCCTGGTTTTTCGAAACCCCCAAAGAAGCTTTGGACTGGATGGACAATGAAGGTCTCAAATAACTAAGTGGCGGAGGCGTTGGGAAGGGCGGGTAGATATAGGTTAGAGGTTCGGGTCCTAATAAAAAAAAGACTCAAACCACTGGGGGGGTTGGGAGGGGGGTCTGCAGTAGAGAGGGCATTATGGGGAAAGTATACTTATGCTGTTGTTGTTTTTTTTTTTCTTCTTTTCTTTTCCCTCTTCTCTCTTTTGTTTTCCTCTTCCTTCCCTCCTTTTCAATGTTTATTTTTTCTTTTTCTCTTCTTTTACACATGAGCTACTTTTGGGGCACTTAACAAAGTATTTAGAGACATTGAGAATTGGTCTGACACACTGAAAATATGTGATATCAGTTGTGAGAAAACACCAATAAAATACACAAAAAGGAATGGTTAACAGAATAATAACATGGAATGTACGTGGATTAGGGAAGAGGGCTAAAAGAGAAGCAGTAATGAATTATACTAAAATTATTGTAGAATTTGTCAATTTCTGTAAAGGAAAAGGGGATCTCCCTACCTTGGTAATAGGAGACTTTAAAGGGGTGATGGATGAAAATGCTGATAAATTTAGGGTAGAGAGACCTAAACCAAAAATGGGCCCAACCCCATTGGCGATTATTAGTCAGGAATTGGGATTCATAGATCTATGGAGAGTACATAACCCTGACGATCAAGCATTCTCCTGTTGGAACAAAAGCCATCAGATATTCTCAAGAATCGACTTGGCTTTAGGAGCATCCACATTTAATGAAAAAAATTGTTGAAATTGAATAGCTGTACCAAAGTATATCCGACCATAACCCCTTTTGGTGAAAATTAAAAGGGAAAGCAATAGAAGGGCAGAAATAAAAATAAACACCCATGGGTTTAATTTGTTAGGAAGCACTAAAGATCTTGAAGGGAGGTTAAAAATATGATTGAAGTTAACTGGGAGTCAGCATCAGATGGGATTGTATGGGAGGCCATGAAAGGGTATCTAAGGGGCGAATTATTTGGAACCAATTGTAAAGTGAGGAAGAAAAATCAGGAAGATGAGAAAAAGTTGTTGAGTAGGGTTAACTTTTTCTTAACTCATCGACAAAAAAAAAATAAAGAACAGTGGGAAAGGTGTCAGGGGAAAAAAGATAGGTTTAATGAGGAAAAAGTTAGGAATAAAATGTCTTTTGCAGGGAAGCAAAGGTTTTGGGAGGGGGGAAATGAACAAATGTCTCAAATCTTTGATCAAAAATGAGAAAGCTAGGAAAGGCATAACTGAGTTAAAAACTAAACAAGGAAATATTACTAATGATCCACAGATTATCCTCTCTAGTTTTGCTGAGCATTTTGAGAGAATATATTCCTTTGAAGTATCCTGCTCTGAGATTGAGGTTCGGTCATATTTAGAGCAGATGTATTTCCCAGCAATATCGGAAAAGGATAGAATAGAACTTGATGCTCCACTAACTTTAAGTGAGCTAAATGGTGCTCTAGAATCAATTACAGGGAACTCTTCTCCTGGAACGGATGGATTTCCATATGAAGTATACCGGAGATGTAAGGAACATCTTATCCTCTGTCTTTTGGAGTACTGACAGACGCATTGGAAAATGGTACTCTCCCAAGATCAATGCTTGAAGCTACAATAATACGTATCTTGAAACCTGACGAAAATCCTTGGGAAATTGAGTCTAATAAACCGATTTCACTTCTAAACACTGATATTAAAATATATGCTAGACTATTAGCAAAAAGCCTTAAAAAATTATTAGTAAAATAATTAATAAAGATCAGAATGGGTTTATCCCAGAATGTACGGGCAAATTGAATCTTAGGAGATTATACACAAATATGCAAATGAATGGAGAAAAAGGGTCCCACTCCATTCTGTACTTGGATGTGGCAAAGACATTTGACAGGGTGGAGTGGGAATACTTGTGGGGGACCATGAGATCCTTTGGCATAGGGGAGGAATTTATTACAATTGTGAAAATACTGTATAAGAACGCAGAAGCAAATGTGGAGGTGAATGGAGACTCCTCAAGATGGTTTTCTCTCTCTCGGGGGACCTAACAGGGTTGCCCATTGTCCCATCTTTTGTTCCCCCTGTTTATCGAACCCCTAGCAACCCAGATAAGAGATGACCCAAAGATAGAAGGTTTCGGATTGTAGGGCGAAAGGGACAAAATATCCCTATATGGGGATGACCCTCTGCTTTATTTTAAAGACCCTCATACCTCGTTGCCCTTGGTTATGGAAAAAATCTAAATATTTGGAAAAAACTCAGGATTGACCATAAACTGGGAAAAATCTATTTTGATGCCGTTAGGACCAGGTATAGATTTGGGCAACCCCGTAGTAAAAATTTTAAAAGAGAATGAAAAATTGAAATACCTGGGGATACAGATATCGAGGAGCTTACAGGAGATCCATCAATTAAACACCTTCCCTGTGATGAGGGAAGTGGAAAGGAAGGTTACAGCCTGGAATAAGCTACCAATTTCTAAAGCAGATAAAATAGTGCTTATAAAAGCTATAATAATTCCGAAACTGCTGTATTTGTTCTGTGGGACCCATATGGTTTGGAGATCAAATATTTAAGAGAATTATTGCTACTTTTAACTCCTTAATTTGGGGGAGGAAGCATACAAGGGGATTATTGCTCCCAGACATTAAAAATTAATTTTGCTTAGTTTATTGTTTCGTGGAATGATGGATTGTTGAGATATGTATTTGAAGGTTTCCAAGGGAAGTTTAAAAATATATCCCAAATTTTGGAATCTGGTGTAATGGAAGTGGGGGAGTACAGGAAAAACCCAGAGGTGGATTGTTTGATCAAGACGTTGTCAAGGCTTAAAAAGATCGAGGGAGTCCAACATAGTTTGGAAATATCTATGATATGGCATAATAAAGAGATAAATAAAAAGATAAATAATAAAAAGAGGAATTCTATAAACTAGGATTATTAAAAAATATAGAAGAGAAGGGAATTAGGAACATTTCTGATTTGATAAAAGAGGGTAAGCTTATTAGATGGGAGGACCTAAAAGAAAAGTTTGATTTGGAATAAAAAGCATGGTACAAATATGCTAAAATTAGATATGAATTCTTGGCCAACAAAGAGAAAGAGATCTTCAGTGTAGAGACTCTCAGGGGTCTAGTAGAAAAAATTGTTAATAACAAAATAGGAAAGAAAAAAAATTGTAGCAAATTTATATAAACACTTGGCAGTAAAGACAACAGAAAAGACTAAATTCAAAAGTAAAGAAAAGTGGAATAGAGATTTAGTGGAGATTGGAGAAGAGGAGTGGGGGAGGATATACAGGAATGTAAATAGGTGCTCATTTAATAGTAATCACAGGTTAACGCAAATATGGATCCTACATAGAATATATTATTGCCCTAAGACACTACACAAAATGGGGAAACAATTGGACTCCAGTTGTCCAAGGTGTGGGGAACAGGATGCTGCTTTATACCATATTTGGTGGGGGTGCTCTGAAATTAGAAAATATTGGAATTATGTATATATGGAAATTGGTAGGAAGGTGGGAGAAAAGATAAAGATATGCCCAAAGATTGCCATCCTTGGTGGAGAAGGGGAAAATCAGGATCAAAGAAAAGAAAGTAGACATAAGGTAACCAGATACAGTCATGGCTGTAAATGTTGGCACCCCTGAAATTTTTCTAGAAAATGAAGTATTTCACAAAGAAAAGGATTGCAGTAACACATGGTTGCTATACACATGTTTATTCCCTTTTTGTGTATTGTGATGCTCCTTTAAACTCACCTGGGGCAAGTAACAGGTGTGGGCATATACAAATTACACCTGAAAGCAGATAAAAAGGAGAGAAGTTCACTTAGTCTTTGCATTGTGTGTATCTGTGTGCCACAATAAGCATGGACAACAGAAAGAGGAGAGGACTTGAGAACCAACATTGTGGAAAAATATCAACAATCTCAAGGTTACAAGTCCATCTCTAGAGATCTAGATTTGCCTTTGTCTGCTGTGCGCAACATTATCAAGAAGTTTGCAACCCATGGCACTGTAGCTAATCTTCCTGGGTGTGGACGTAATAGAAAAATTAATGAAAGGTGTCAACGCAGGATAGTTCGGATGGTTGATAAGCAGCCCCAAACAAGTTCCAAAGATATTCAAGCTGTCCTGCAGGCTCAGGGAGCATCAGTGTAAGAGCAAACTATCCGTCAACATTTAAATGAAATGAAACGCTATGGCAGGAGACCCAGGAGACATAGACACAGAGACATAAAAAAGCAAGACTACATTTTGCCAAAATGAACTCGAGTAAGCCAAAATCCTTCTGGGAAAATGTCTTGTGGACAGATGAGACCAAGATAGAGCTTTTTGGTAAAGCACATCATTCTACTGTTTCAATTAGGTTTTGGGGTTGTTTTGCTTCCTCCATGGGGGGAGGTTAAATTCTTGTTTTGTTAATCTGTATTAAAAACAAATATGAAAATAAAAAATGAAAAATAAGTAAAAAAAAATATTTTATGTCAATTTAGCCCCTATGGAAATATATTTAGGGAGAATATGGTGACGTGTTCAATATTTTTTTTCACCCGTTGTATATAAGGGGATCTGAATGGTGGCTACATTATATAGGTATTTATATTGAAATCACCAGAGGTTATATCAGTTGAAAGAGAACTTAGACAAGCAGGCTTTCTAACTGCACACATAAGAAAAGTAGTACGAGTAAGGCCAGCACCTGGCCAAAACGCGTCACATCCTGTCTTGTACCTATGACCCATGTAGCTTCACTTGAATAAAGACAGCTATTTGATCTGACATCGAGCTGGAATTTCCTTGTCTTTGCTCATAAGTAGTGGTTTAAAGTGTTAAAGTTTTTTTTTTTTTATCAACTGATGCCAGAAAGTTAAACAAATTTGTAAATTAGTTCTTTAAAAAAAATCTTAATCCTTCCAGTACTTATTAGCAGCTGTATACTACAGAGGAGATTCTTTTGTTTTTGGATCTCTTTTCTGTTACAACTACAGTGCTCTCTGCTGACACCTCTGTCCATGTCAGCAACTGTCCAGAGCAGGAGAAAATCCCCATAGCAAACATATGCTGCTCTGGAGAATTCCTGACATGGACAGAGGTGTAAGCAGAGAGCACTGTGGTCGTGAAAGAAAAGAAATCCCAAAAGAAAATAATTTCCTCTGAAGTATACAGCCGCTAAGAAGTACTGGAAGAATTCAGCATTTTTTATAGAAGTAATTTACAAATCTGTTAAACTTTCTGGCAAGAGTTGATTTAAAATTAAAAAAAAAAAAGTTTTCCACCGGAGTACCCCTTTAACAAAACACAAGATTTTTTAATGCAAACTGGCTGATTGGCCCATAGCAACTAAAAAATAAATAATTGGGTGTTTGGATCAGTAATTAGAACACAGAGTTCCAAGACAAACACTTGCAACCTACAGTAAAATATAGTGGAGGTTCCATCATGCTGTGGGGCTGGGTGGCCTGTGCCAGTACTGGGAGTCTTGTTAAAGTTCAGGGTCACATGGATTCCACTCAATATCAGCAGATACTTAAGAATAATGGATAAGAATTAGTCACTAAGTTGAAATTACACTGGAGCTGTATATTTCAACAAGACAATGACCCAAAATACCGCTCAACATCCTGCTAATCACTGGTCACAGTGAAGACCCACCCTAGCCACTGATTGGCTGAGTTTGCTCTTCCTCTGTAGGCAGGTGTAGGAAATAGAGATCACCAGGGATCAGCAGAAGCGGTAGAAGTGGGTGGGATAGTGAGGGGACTAGTATGTATCTACTTAAAGTGGTATTTCAGCCAAAGATATCTTATCCCTATCCAAAGGATAGGGGATAAGATGTTCTACCCGTGAAACCCCCCGCGATCTCCATATAGCACCCGCACCTTTGTGTTTCTGGGACTGGAGACGTGACATTATGCCACGCCCCCTCATAATGTCATGCCACGCCCCATCCATTCATGTTTATGGGGGGGGGGCATGACGTGATAGGGGATAAGATGTCTTTGGCTAGAATACTCCTTTAAATTGTGAGGGGAAAAACTGTTATACTTCTAAAGACAAATCTGGACTATGTTCCTACGAATAGACATTTAAAATATCATAAAACATTGTAAAAATAGTTATGTTTTTGAATGTGAATTGAATGTAATGTGTTTCCTTTCTTCTCTGTTTACTATACTAACATATTATTCCTTTGGAAAGAACATTGACAGGCATCCTATCAGACTTTTCCTTTGGAATGGCCTAATGGAAGTACAAACACGACAGACTTGAGGCCCTTCATTAGGCCCCAGCTACTATGATAACAAATTGACACCCTGCAATTGTGGTGCATTGTTTATTGTTTCTATTATATTTTGTCTTAGGATTGCATCCAGAAAGCTAATGATAAGGGTAGGTTGACAATTAGGCTAGGTTCAGACTACGGAATTTCCGCCTGCAATTCCTCTTTGAAATTGCAGGTGGAAATTCCGCTTGCTAAAATGTTTAGTGTAGTGAATGGGTTTCCGTTCACAAATTCACACTTCGGAATTTGTGAAGCGGAATTTGTGAACGGAAAATCCGCTTGGAAATTTCCGCCTGAAGAATGGGGTTGCTCTTTCTTCAGGTGGAAATCTGCGCGGAACACATTGCAGTCTATTGGAGACTGCAGTGTCCGTGCGGTCCTAGTGCCGACTGATCCAGTCAGCGCTGGCCGCACTCGGAATCTCCGGGCGGAAATTTTCTGCCCTGAGATTCCGTAGTCTGAACCTAGCCTTATACATCACCAACACAGAAAAACTGGATGCCAATTTATAGCAAAGCATGCCCCAGCCAGATTGACTTATCTGACTGTGCTGAACATATTCTAGAGCAGTGGTCATCAACCTGTGGACCTCCAGATGTTTCAAAACTACAACTCCCAGCATGCCTGGACAGCCATCGGCTGTCCGGGCATGCTGGGAGTTGTAGTTTTGAAAGATCTGGAGGTCTGCAGGTTGAAGACCACTGTTCTAGAGAGTTGTGAGCATATAGTGTAGTTTGTTTTTGTGGAACTTGGGCACATTCAGTGCCAATGAAAATTTTCATTGTGTTAAATGTGAATATACCACAACTTCAATAATTGGGGTCAGTTTT
Organism: Hyla sarda; assembly: GCF_029499605.1. NCBI lineage: Eukaryota > Metazoa > Chordata > Amphibia > Anura > Hylidae > Hyla > Hyla sarda. Next base: position 344,823,064 of record NC_079189.1, on the reverse strand, counting down.
GCTATACTGAGCACAATTTATTGTAATGACACTGAGAAAAAGTAGACGATAAATAGTCTTTTATGAAGGCACTCATATAATCATGTGTACTCCTGATACATATATACATGATACTCTCTCCTTATCTGCAGTCAGTAATTTGATTAGATGAATCCTCAGTGACTTTTTCTATTATATTAAATTACAACCTATCCTAATTATTCCTATGCTACTTTATATAAAACACCAGCTCAGCACTACCGGATAATGTTATCAGCCTGGTCAATTACAGGGGGAAAAAAAAAGATTTGTTCAGGACATGTTAATTCCGACTTTTCTTTGAAGTCTACTCTTTAGGGTACGTTCACACTACAGAATTGCTGCGGAATTTCCGGGCGGGATTCCGCAGGCGCAATTCCGTGGTGTGAACTCTAACATTAGTGTGAACGGGTCTCCGCGAGACCCGTTCACACTGCGGAACTTCAGCGGCGGACATTTCCGCCGCAGAAAGTGTTCCGCTCAAAGAAAGAATATGTTCATTCTTTGTGCGGAATCCGCGAGCGGACCATAGCCGTCAATGGGGACGGCTCAGTGCCCCGCGGCCCTAGTGCCGAAGTATTCGGCCTGGCGGAATCTCCGCTCGCTGAATTCAGCGAGCGGAGATTCCGCAGTGTGAACGAGCCCTTATGGGGTGATAAAGTGGGATTTTAGTAACAGAAAATGTATCACATGAGATGTAGCGGGTCAATTTATTCTCAACATACCCAGGAGTAAAGTCATATAACATGGAGTCCATCCACCCTTCACTGCCTCCATACAGCAGTGTTTCCCAAGCAGTGTGCATTCAGCTGTTTCAAACCTACAACTCTCAGCATGCCCAGCCAAAGGCTTTCTGGATGTGCTGGGAGTAATAGTTTTTTAATGTCTGTAGACATCCTGCTTGGGAAACGCTGCCATACATTCAGCGATCTCAACCTTACCGCTCAGCCCCTCCCCCTGCTGGTCACCTGATCTCAGACTCATATGGAGGCCTGCTGGGGTCAGAGGGAAGAAGATCTGAGCGTGCAGGAGAAGGCAGATTACACAGGTAAAACCCTGTGCTGTGTTGTAACTCAATATTAACCCTGTACTGTGACATCACTGTGTAAATTATCACTGTATTCTGACATCACTGTGTATAATATCACTGTACTGTGACATCACTGTGTATAATATCACTGTACTGTGACATCACTGTGTGTGTTATTCCTGTACTGTGACATCACTGTGTGTATTATTCCTGTACTGTGACATCACTGTGTGTATTGTCCCTGTACTCTGACATCACTGTGTATATTATTCCTATACTGTGACATCACTGTGTGTATTATCACTGTACTGTGACATCACCATGTGTATTATCACTGTACTGTGACATCACTATGTGTATTATCCCTGTACTGTGACATCACTGTGTGTATTATCCTGTACTGTGACATCACTGTGTGTATTTTCACTGTACTGTGACACCACTGTGTGTATTATCACTGTACTGTGACATCACTGTGTATATTATTCCTATACTGTGACATCACTGTGTGTATTATCCCTGTACTGTGACATCACTGTGTGTATTATCCCTGTACTCTGACATCACTGTGTATATTATTCCTATACTGTGACATCACTGTGTGTATTATCCCTGTACTGTGACATCACTGTGTGTATTATCCCTGCACTGTGACATCACTGTGTGTATTATCACTGTACTGTGACATCACCATGTGTATTATCACTGTACTGTGACATCACTATGTGTATTATCCCTGTACTGTGACATCATTGTGTGTATTATCCCTGTACTGTGACATCACTGTGTGTATTTTCACTGTACTATGACATCACTGTGTGTATTATCACTGTACTGTGACATCACTATGTGTATTATCCCTGTACTGTGATATGACTGTGTATGTTATCCCTGTACTGTGACATCACTGTGTGTATTATCACTGTACTGTGACATCACTGTTTGTGTTATCCCTGTACTGTGATATCACTGTGTATTATCCATGTACTGTGACATCACTGTGTGTATTATCCCTGTACTGTGACATCACTGTGTGTACTATCCCTGTACTGTGACATCACTGTGGGTATTATCCTTGTAATGTGACATCACTGTGTGTATTATCACTGTACTGTGACATCACTGTGTGTATTATCCCTATACTGTGACATCCCCGTGTATATTATCACTGTACTGTGACATCGCTGTGTGTATTATCCCTGTACTGTGACATCACTGTGTATATTATCACTGTAAGGTGACATCACTGTGTGTATTATCCCTGTACTGTGACATCACTGTGTGTATTATCCCTGTACTGTGACATCACTGTGTATTTTATCACTTTATTCTGACATCACTGTGTATTATCCCTGTACTGTGACATCACTGTGTTTATTAAAACTTAACATGACATCACTGTGTATTATCCTTGTACTGTGACATCACTGTGTATTATCCCTGTACTGTGACATCACTGTGCTTATTATAACTTACTGCGACATCACTGTGTATATTATGCCTGTACTGTGACATCACTATGTGTATTATCCCTGTACTGTGACATCACTGTGTTTATTTTAACTGTACTGTTACATCACTGTGTATTATCCCTGTACTGTGACATCACTGTTTATTTTAACTGTACTGTGGCATCACTATATGTATTATCCCTGTACTCTGACATCACTGTGTATTATCCCTGTATTGTAACATCACTGTGTATATTATCCCTGTACTGTGACATCACTGTGCATTATCCCTGTACTGTGACATCACTGTGTATTATCCCTGTATTGTGACATCACTGTGTATATTATCCCTATACTGTGACATCACTGTGTCTATTATCCCTGTATGGTGAAATCACTGTGTGTTTTATCCCTGTACTGTGACATTACTGTGTATTATCCCTGTACTGTGACATTACTGTGTGTAATATCCCTGTATTGTTATATCAATGTGCATATTAACCCTGTACAGTACAGGGATACACACAGTGATGTCACAGTGCAGTTATAATAAACACAGTCATGTCCAAGTACAGGCATAATATACACAGTGATGTCCCAGTACAGGGATAATACACACAGTGATGTCACAGTACAGGGATAATACACACAGTGATGTCACAGTACAGGGATAGTTCACACAGGGATGTCATAGAACAGGGATAATACACACAGTGATGTCATAGTACAGTTATGGTAAACACAGTGATGTCACAGTATGGTTATAATAGACACAGTGATGTCGCAGTACAGTTATAATAAACACATTGATGTCACAGTATGCTTATAATAGACACATTGATGTCGCAGTACAGTTATAATAAACAAAACAATGGGAAGACAGGTGTCCTGCACTCACCGCTCAAACTCTGGTCAGTCGACTCCCATCTCGGGCTGCTCCTCCGGTAAGGTGATCAAGGTAGTGTGGGGGGCGCTCAGCGTGGGGCACTCAGCGCCCCACGCTACCTTAATCACCTTGCCGGAGGAGCAGCCCGAGATGGGAGCTGACTGACCAGAGTTTGAGTGGTGAGTGCAGGATGCCTGTCTTCCCTTTGTTTTGTATATTATTGACCACTATTGAATTTGTCCTAGCACCTCCGTGGCTGGATAAAGCTGGTTACCTGACCTGGTATTACACCATCCATCTCGTGGGACTGCGTCCGCAAGGTATCGGTGCCACTTATTATTTTTTCTTTATTAAAACAGTTATAATAAACACAGTGATGTCACTGTACAGATATAATACACACCGTGATGTCACAGTACAGGGATAATATACACAGTGATGTCGCAGTACAGTATGTTGACATGTGTTGTACTTCTTTTGACCAGGAGGGAACACAGTTGGCCCATGCCCCGGATGTTTTTGGTCCCTAGCCACGCCCCTGGTGAAGGCTTTTCATGCCTACATTGTGTGAGCTGCTGGGACGCAATGTCTTGACAGGCCGGCCCAGAGATCCCGTCCCCACAGCTCACACGCTGCAGGCATTAGTAGAGAGAGAAAGCTGTTCATGGGGACGTGGATTAGGTTAGTACGGTTGTTGTTTTTTTATCATGTTTTGGGCACTACGACCATTTAGGTGACACATTATATAAAAGGGATAAAGTGTGACTGAGTATTGCATTCAGAGGGTACAGTGCGTGGTTCTATTATATTCATAGGGTACAGTGTGTGACAGTATTATATTCAGAGGCACAGTGTGTGACAGGTTTACATTATATTCAGAGGGTACAGTGTGTGGTTCTATTATTGTTCTTCTTTGCATGTTTGTAACAACTACATTAACATTATACTCTATATTGTTTCTCCATGCATCCACCAGAAACATTGCCCTTATATGTAAAACAGCACAGTTATTTGTCTTTGCATCATGCACAATATAATATTGCCCCAGGCATTTTTCACTTTAAATAGGCTGCGCTGAATTTCAGTGTGCATGTGAACATAAACAATATGGATAAAAATAAACAGCCAGGATCTTAGGTGTCTATTATCCACAATAAATATGAGGCAGAGGACACCAAAGTGTTAAATACAGTGTCATACATTCCTGTTGAATAGAATTTAGGGAACCTAAAAAAATTGGTATTATACTCTACGTGATATGTGTCGGTTTGATGTTTTAGAAATAAACTATCATAGTATATAACATTATTTTACGTGCACCCATGTGTTAGATGTTTTCTCATTGTAGATGCTCCAGATATTTGATTCAGCTATTCAGGACTTTACAATGCTGGTAAAGTATAAGCAGTTGCAGCATGTCTAATTGTTTTGTAATGAAGCAAGTGGGCAGCTGTTAATTCTATCTGTAAGTACTGTGCTGACTAAATCTTTATCTTGAAGCTGAGCAAGACAAGAGAAGTAATAGTCTAATAAGTCATTCTGGGACATATTTGGAATTTTTAAAGCTGCATTTCACTCTTGTGAGAATATCCAGTGATCAGTTTTTCAGTGCCTTAAAGGGGTTATCCAGGGAAAAACGTTTATATATATATATATATATATATATATATATATATATATATATATATATCAACTGGCTCCAGAAAGTTAAACAGATTTGTAAATTATCGTATAGATGAGTAGTTCGGCACTGCTAACTTCTGAACCTGAAAGCGGGTGGACACTAAGTCGCTATAGCGGAGTGAGGATACGGTGGTGCTCGGACTCATGTAGAATATACCATTAGTGCATGAGAAGACAAGGAAAAGTCGGCACTCACCGGGTTTCCAATCCAGCAGATTTTATTGCACGTTACTCACAGCCGTAGTACAATTCTCGGGGTACGACGGATGGTACAAGGGAGGTACCACAGAGAGGCATCCGTCGTCTCCCCGAGAATTGTACTACGGCTGTGAGTAACGTGCAATAAAATCTGCTGGATTGGAAACCCGGTGAGTGCCGACTTTTCCTTGTCTTCTCATGCACAAGATTTGTAAATTACTTCTATTAAAAAATCTTAATCCTTTCATTACTTATGAGCTTCTGAAGTTAAGGTTGTTCTTTTCTGTCTAAGTGCTCTCTGATGACACCTGTCTCGGGAACCACCCAGTTTAGAAGCAACTGCCCATAGCAAACCTCTTCTAAACTGGGCAGTTCCTGATACACGTGTCATCAGAGAGTACTTAGACAGAAAAGAACAACCTTAACTTCAGAAGCTCATAAATACTGAAAGGATTAAGATTTTTTAATAGCCCCAGGCATTTGATATATAAAAAAAAGTTTTTTCCTGGATAACCCCTTTAAAGGGACTCTCCAGCAAAATGAGGAATATGTCAAAAGTTTCTATCAGTTCGAGAATTCTGACCCCAATCAATCACTAGAGCGAGTGGAGAGAAAACTGTGCTAACGTCGAAAAATGGGCTAGTGCTAATATACTTACATTGTGAGACAGAGCCAGGAGAGAATGAGCTAAGTGAACACTTCTGGTTCATCCTAGCAATCATTTGGGGGTTGGAACACTCAGACCCCTAATGATCTCAACAACATATCAAAATCAGAACTCTGAACCAAACCTGGAAGTTATCCCTTGTCATGTGTAAATGTGTTTTAGGTTATTAGTGTTCAAAAATTGTTCAAAATGACCGCTCTGCATTATCCCTGTATTCAGCAAACAGTTGGAGATATCATACAGTAAAGTGAGGCCCACTACTACATAAAGAAAGTAATTTGTTAACCTCTAAGATCAAAGTTGGTGTAATTAACCCCCCCCCCTTACACTGTACTGTCTAGAGCCCAATCACATACTATAGTGTCATGCAGCTATGTTTACTTTGAAAAAAAATCCTGTTGGAATCTGACATTAATGTATGAGCTTCAAAACCAGCATGCTCTGTATACAGGGTATTTTCTGTTAATTAGAAACTCCAAGCTAAATATGGGTATACACTCAGTGGGAGATGTGAAAAGCCAAGTACTTATGTCAACAGAGGCAATGCTCCTCTCAAAAGAAGACGGAAGGTGAAAAATTAATATACAATTCATCTCAATGTTTCATCAAACATGATTAGTTACAAAAACCACTTCCATTTGCATTGAAAGATAAATACATTAAAAGCTTCAGACACATCTTATTTGTTTCCTGATTCATTTCTTCCTTCATTTGCATTTTTATAATATTAGAACATGTCTCTAAATGTACTGAAAACAAGAACATTTGTTGTAACCTTTGTATGAGCTTCATGTTAAAGGGGTACTCCGGTGAAAACCTTTTTTCTTTTAAATCAACTGGTGGCAGAAAGTTAAAGGGGTACTCCGGTGAAAACCTTTTTTCTTTTAAATCAACTGGTGCCAGAAAGTTAAACATATTTGTAAATTACTTCTATTAAAAAAATCTTAATCCTTCCAGTACTTATTAGCTGCTGAATGCTACAGAGGAAATTCCTTTCTTTTTGGGACACTGATGACATCACGAGCACAGTGCTCTCTGCTGACATCTCTGTCCATTTTAGCAACTGTGCATAGCAGATGTATGCTAAGGGCAACATGGTGGCTTAGTTGTTAGCACTGCTGCCTTGCAGTGCTGGGGCCTTGGGTTCGAATCCCACTAAGGACAACAATAAATAAAGTATTATTATTATAATAACGTCAGCAAAGAGCACTGTGCTTGTGATGTCATCAGAGAGCATTCCAAAAAGAAAATAATTTCCTCTGTAGTATTCAGCAGCTAATAAGTGCAGGGAGGATTGAGATTTTTTAATAGAAGTAATTTACAAATCTGTTTAACTTTCCGGAGCCTGTCGATTAAAAAAAAAACAGGTTTTCACCGGAGTACCCCTTTAAAGGGGTTATCTGGTGGAAAATGTTTTTTTCTAAAGATGTCTGTTTGCTTTAAAAAATCAGTGCTCCCCACCACTGGCCCATTACCTCTGGTAATGCTGGGTTATCCCAAGTTTAAGTTATGCACTATTTACAGGAAAGGAAATAACTAGTTGATCACCTGGCATATAAACGCTGGGACCCTCACTGATCCTAAAAAAGAAGGTCATTGTCCTCTCAATAAATTCAGCTGCAGCAGGTACACATGTCCAGATCTCCATTCATTTTTTATGAGGATTACAAGTGCTTCCAAGCTAAGAGATAGGTAACGTTTGAAAGCCTCATAGAGAATAAATGTAGCACTGGTCATGCATGCAAATTGATATCTTTTGTGAGGAGCGGTGGGGTCCCAGTGGTCATAGCCTCACCAATCAACTAGTTATCCCATTATCCTGTATATAAACAATAACTTTTGATCTTGAAAAAAAAAAAAACTTTAACCCCTTAACGACGGAGGACGTAAATGTACGTCCTGGTGAGGTAGTACTTAACGCGAATAAATAAAAAATGGATTAAAAGTTCTATATAAGCAAATATGGAATCAATAAAAAGTACAGATCGTGGCGCAAGAAATGAGCCCTCATACCACTGCTTAGATGGAAAAATGAAAAAGTTATAGGTCTTCAAAATAGGGGGATTTTAAACGTACTAATTTGGTTAAAAAGTTTGCGATTTTTTTAAGCGCAACAGTAATAGAGAAGTATGTTATCTTGGGTATCATTTTAATTGCATTGACCCAAAGAATAAAAAACACATGTCATTTTTACCGTAAATTGTACAACGTGAAAACAAAACCTTCCAAAATTAGCAAAACTGTGGTTTTCTTTTTAATTTCACCAAACAAATAGTATTTTTTTGGTTGCACCATACATTTTATGGTAAAGTGAGGGATGGCATTACAACGGACAACTGGTCGCACAAAAAACAAGCCCTCATACTAGTCTGTGGATGAAAATATAAAAGAGTTATGATTTTTTGAAGGTGAGGAGGAAAAAACAAAAACGTAAAAATTTGATTGTCTGCGTACTTAACCCCTTAAGGACACAGGACGTAAATGTACGTCCTGGTGAGGTGGTACTTAACGCACCAGGACGTACATTTACGTCCTAAGCATAACCGCGGGCATCGGAGCGATGCCCGTGTCATGCGCGGCTGATCCCGGCTGCTGATCGCAGCCAGGGACCCGCCGGCAATGGCCGACGCCCACGATCTCGCGGGCGTCCGCCATTAACCCCTCAGGTGCCGGGATCAATACAGATCCCGGCATCTGCGGCAGTTCGCGATTAAAATGAACGATCGGATCGCCCGCAGCGCTGCTGCGGGGATCCGATCATTCATAACGCCGCACGGAGATCCCCTCACCTTCCTCCGTGCGGCTCCCGGCGTCTCCTGCTCTGGTCTGTGATCGAGCAGACCAGAGCAGGAGATGACCGATAATACTGATCTGTTCTATGTCCTATACATAGAACAGATCAGTATTAGCAATCATGGTATTGCTATGAATAGTCCCCTATGGGGACTATTCAAGTGTAAAAAAAAATGTAAAAAAATGTAAAAGTAAAAGTAAAAAAAAAGTGAAAAATCCCCTCCCCCAATAAAAAAGTAAAACGTCCGTTTTTTCCTATTTTACCCCCAAAAAGCGTAAAAAACATTTTTTATAGACATATTTGGTATCGCCGTGTGCGTAAATGTCCGAACTATTAAAATAAAATGTTAATGATCCCGTACGGTGAACGGCGTGAACGAAAAAAAATTTAAAAAGTCCAAAATTCCTACTTTTTTAATACATTTTATTAAAAAAAAAATTATAAAAAATGTATTAAAAGTTTTTTATATGCAAATGTGGTATCAAAAAAAAGTACAGATCATGGCGCAAAAAATGAGCCCCCATACCGCCGCTTATACGGAAAAATAAAAAAGTTATAGGTCATCAAAATAAAGGGATTATAAACGTACTAATTTGGTTAAAAAGTTTGTGATTTTTTTTAAGCGCAACAATAATATAAAAGTATATAATAATGGGTATCATTTTAATCATATTGACCCTCAGAATAAAGAACACACGTCATTTTTACCAGAAATTGTACGGCGTGAAAACAAAACCTTCCAAAATTAGCAAAATTGCGTTTTTCGTTTTAATTTCCCCACAAAAATTGTGTTTTTTGGTTGCGCCATACATTTTATGATATAATGAGTGATGTCATTACAAAGGACAACTGGTCGCGCAAAAAACAAGCCCTCATACTAGTCTGTGGATGGAAATATAAAAGAGTTATGATTTTTAGAAGGCGAGGAGGAAAAAATGAAAACGTAAAAATTAAATTGTCTGAGTCCTTAAGGCCAAAATGGGCTGAGTCCTTAAGGGGTTAAAGGGGTACTCCATTGGAAAACGTTTTCTTTTTAAACAAATGGTGCCAGAAAGTTAAACAGATTTGTAAATTACTTCTATTAAAATTTCCCAATCCTTCCAGTGCTTATCAACAGCTGTATAATATACAGGAAGCTATTTTCTTTTTGAATTTCCTTTCTGTCTGACCACAGTGCTCTCTGCTGACACCTCTGTCCGTGTTAGGAGCTGTCCAGAGCAGGAGCAAATCCCCATAGCAAACCTCTTTTGCTCAGGACAATTCCTGATGTGGACAGAGGTGTCAGCAGAGAGCACTGTGGTCAAGGAGAAAGGAAATTGAAAAAGAAAAGAACTTCCTGTGTATTATAAAGCAGCTAAGAAGTACTGGAAGGATTGGGATTTTTTAATAGAAGTCATTTGCGAATCTGTTTAACTTTCTGGCACCAGTTGATTTAAAAGAAAATGTTTTCCAGTGGAGTACCCCTTTAAGGCCCAAATGGGCTGCGTCCTTAAGGGGTTAATTCTTTAAATGGCGACTCTCATTAAAACAAATTTTTGCTATTGCACTCCATATGGTAAATAAAAAATATTTCTAATATACTTTATTTTTTTTTTTAAATGAAGTTTTCTATGTTTTATTTGTGCTTAAAAAAGCTCAAGAGAACATTTTCCCTCATCTTATACACAGACTTAGGATCGAGGTCGAGGCGAATACACCCCTATCGCGGCGGTCCCTGCAGCCATCAATGGTCGGGACCCACGGCTAATACAGGACATCACCGATCGCGGTGGTGCCCTGTATTAACCCTTCAGACGCGGCGATCAAAGCTGACCGCCGCGTCTGAAGATAAAGTGACACTAACCAGGCTGTTCAGTCGGGCTGTTCGGGACCGCCTCAATTTCACCGCGGTGGTCCCGAACAGCCCGACTGAATAGCCGGGTTAGTGCTTACAGGACACCGGGAGGGACCTTACCTGCCTCCTCAGTGTCTTCTCCGTTCAGGGATCCCCTGTATGCCGGCGCTCTCCTTCCTCGTCATCACGTCGTCGCGTACGTGCGTCGGCGTGCGTAACGACGTGATGACGGTGACGGAGAGCGAGGATACCCGGCCGGCAGCAGAGACGTTCCGGAGCGATGGGGACACGGCTACAGCAATGGAGCGAAATCCAGGGCAGCGGTGACGGGTCCCGAGCGGCGGGGACACGTGAGTATTACCTCCTATGCAGTGGTTTTCAATCTGCGGACCTCCAGATGTTGCAAAACTACAACTCCCAGCATGCCTGGACAGCCAACGGCTGCCCGGGCATGCTGGGAGTTGTAGTTTTGCAACATCTGGAGGTCCGCAGGTTGAAGACCACTATTGGGTTCAAAATCTTTATTTTTTATGATTTTGCACCTATAAATTAGGTGCGTCTTATACGCCGGTGCGTCCTATAGGGCGAAAAATACGGTATATCATATTGATTTATTTCACAATGGTGTTTTTTTTTTTACTACATGCTACTTTTTAAAAGAATAAAAGAAAATAAACACTTTTAAGAAATTTGATTAAATATACATTTTTTTGTAGAAGAAAGGAAAAAAATCCTAAAATAATGTGGCTTTTCTACACTTTTTAAGTGTTTGATATATGGTCTGTGTATTTGTTTGCCTTCATCATTACCTAGTCTCCTAATTTCAGTGTATAGCATGTCTGAAAACAGTAGATTAATGAGTTATCGGCTTGACTTTGAAATCAGGGAGTTAATAAAGTGAGTCAATTATCCAACAAAGACAAGCATCACCAGTTCTTCCTTCAATAAGTAAAGAACATTAAAATTACAATATTACACATCAATAGTTAATAAGCCCCAAAGTCTATTTCTACACTAATTGTATGGCTATTACAAAGTAACTTTTGGAACTATTTACTTTTTACTATATGATAAGTCTGTCGATTTTAGCTGTAATTGTAGGTTACATACAGGGAATTTAAAGATACAATTATTCAGCTATAAATACATTCAGTGACTTCAAAATGTCATCAGACCCTTTCACTTTTTCAAATTTTGTTATGTTGCAATCGTATGCTCAAATAACAAATAAGCCAGGTTTCCCCCCATCAATCTGCACTCAATACCCCATTATGAGAATGTGAAAGCAGAATGTTACAAATCTTTGCTGATTTATTACAAAGGAAGAACTAAAATATTGACATAAGTATTCAGACCCTATACTCAGTACTTTTTACTACTTTATTACTATATGGGAGGCAAAGGGGCACTATTACTATAAGGGGTCACAGCGGGCACTATTACTGTATGAGGCAGGGGGAGATTATTACTGTATAGGGGCTCAGGGGGCCATTATTTCTTTAAAGGGGCACTGTCACTGCATAACAGCATAGGGGACATTATTACAGTATGTTTCATAATTAATGATTTGGGGTAAAATTGGGGCATCATTTGTGAATGGAATCATAGTATGCACATTATTATTGGGGGGGGGGGGGGAGTTTGGGCATTATTAGTAAGGACATTAGTACCATATGGTACACTAATGGGACCACCACACTATATAGAGATATGTTGCAGTTAGAAGTCATCATAGCCATCTAAGTCAGATGGAGAAGAAAAGGAAAAGAGAACGACTACGATAAGAGAAAACATCACCTGTGAGTCACTAGATGTAACTGTAATGACTTGTACAGACTGCAGAACTCCTACATAATACTAGTGTGTGCACTAAGTACTTACTTGAGTAATATTGGTAATATTGGTTATATTGGTCTGTGCAGTAGATACAGTATAGGTCAATGTGTGGAGGGACTATTTGGACCTTGTATATTGCTATCAGCAAGTGCAAGACTGTATTATGCAGAGATATATTATCATAAATACCTCTTTATTTAGGGACAGGGCATATCTATGGATATAGGTTTCATAATAAAGTAATATCTTGTTAGAGGAGTCGATCTATACCTGTGTCTTACTAGTTGTTTTATAGCAATGCTGTCCTCTAAATATATATATATATATATATATATATATATATATATATATATACATTACAGGCCAAAAGTTTGGACACACCTTCTCATTCAGAGTTTTCTTTATTTTCATGACTATGAAAATTGTAGATTCACACTGAAGGCATCAAAACTGTGAATTAACACATGTGGAATTGTATACATAACAAAAAAGTGTGAAAATATGTAATATTCTAGGTTCTAGCCACCTTTTGCTTTGATTACTGCTTTGCACACTCTTGGCATTCTCTTGATGAGCTTCAAGAGGTAGTCCCCTGAAATGGTCTTCCAACAGTCTCGAAGGAGTTCCCAGAGATGCTTAGCACTTGTTGGCCCTTTTTGCCTTCACTCTGCTGTCCAGCTCACCCCAAACCATCTTGATTGGGTTCAGGTCTGGTGACTGTAGAGGCCAGGTCATCTGGCGCAGCACCCCATAACTCTCCTTCTTGGTCAAATAGCCCGTACACAGCCTGGAGGTTTGTTTGGGGTAATTGTCCTGTTGAAAAATAAATTATGGTCCAACTAAACGCAAACCGGATGGAATAGCATGCCGCTGCAAGATGTTGTGGTAGCCATGCTGGTTCAGTATGCCTTCAATTTTGAAATCCCCAACAGTGTCACCAGCAAAGCACCCCCACACTATCACACCTCCTCCTCCACACCAGCACACCTGTGAAGTGAAAACCATTTCAGGTGACTACCTCTTGAATCGCAACAAGAGAATGCCAAGAGTGTGCAAAGCAGTAATCAAAGCAAAAGGTGGCTACTTTGAAGAACCTAGAATATGACGTATTTTCAACTGTTTCACACTTTTTTGTTATGTATATAATTCCACATGTGTTAATTCATAGTTTTGATGCCTTCAATGTGAATATACAATTTTCATAGTCATGAAAATAAAGAAAACTCTGAATGAGAAGATGTGTCCAAACTTTTGGTCTGTACTGTATATATATATATATATATATATATATATATATATATATATATATATATATATATATATGAATGTATACACAGTCATGGCCATAAATGTTTGCACCCCTGAAACTTTTCTAGAAAATTAAGTATTTCTCACAGAAAAGGATTGCAGTAACACGTTTTGCTATACACATGTTTATTCCCATTGTGTGCATTGGAACTAAACCAAAAAAGGTAGGAAAAAAAGATGTAAAATTGGACATAATGTCACACCAAACTCCAAAAATGGTCTTGACAAAATTATTGGCACCCTTAACTTAATATTTGGTTGCACACCCCTTGGAAAAAATAACTGAAATCAGTCACTTTCTATAACCATCAATAAGCTTCTGACACCTCTCAGCCGGAATGTTGGACCACTCTTCCTTTGCAAACTGCTCCAGGTCTCTCTTATTGGAAGGGTGCCTTTTCCCAACAGCAATTTTAAGATCTCTCCACAGGTGTTCAATGGGATTTAGATCTGGACTCATTGGGCCTCATTTACTAAGCTGAAACCGACCAGTTTTTGTCTGGTTATTTTGTCTGAGACATGTCTGCGACAGTGTGCGCCTGAAAAATCCGACAAACCCAAAAAAGGGGCGTGACCAGCCAAAAAGGGGCGTGTTTTCACAACATTTTCCCAGAAGGATTTTGTCTCACTCAAGTTCATTTTGGCAAAATGTAGTCTTGTTTTTTTATGTCTCTGTCAGCAGTGGGGTCCTCCTGGGTCTCTGGCCATAGCAATTAATTTCATTTAAATGTTGACAGATAGTTCACGCTGGCACTGATGCTCCCTGAGCCTGCAGGACAGCTTGAATATTTTTGGAACTTGTTTGAGGCTGATTATCCACCATCCGGACAATCCTGCGTTGACACCTTTCATCAATATTTCTCTTCCGTCCATGCCCGGGGAGATTAGCTACAGTGCCATGGATACTTCATGATAATGTTGCACACTGTGAACAAAGGCAAATCTAGATATCTGGAGTTGGACTTGTAATGATGAGATTGTTGATATTTTTTCAACAATTTTGGTTCTCAAGTCCTCAGACAGTTCTCTTCTCTTTCTGTTGTCCATGCTTAGTGTGGCACACACAGACACACAATGCAAAGAATAAGTGAACTTATCTTCTTTTTATCTGCTTTCAGGTGTGATTTTTATATTGCCCACACCTGTTACTTGCCCCAGGTGTGTTTAAAGGAGCATCACATGCTTGAAACAATCTTATTTATCCACACTTTTGAAAGAGTGCCAATAATTTTGTCCAGACCATTTTTGAATTTTGGTGTGACATTATGTCCAATTTGCTTTTTTTCCTCCCGTTTTTGGTTTAGTTCCAATACACACAAAGGGAATAAACATGTGTATAGCAAAACATGTGTTAACACAATACTCTTCTGTGAGGATTGGCAACATTTACGGCCATGACTGTATATGTGTATATATATATATGAAGATGATGTCCCAATACCGTTACCGGTACATGAACTCATGCAAATGTCCCTGAGACCCACCGGCGGTACTCTCACTGGCACGTATCACTGAGGTACCCTGTGCAGGCTACCTAAACTATGCAATGTACAGCAGCTGAGTGTGCCTCATAGCCGAGACCAGTGACTAATGCAGGACATCACAGATTGCGGTGATGTCCGGCATTAACCTTATAGCCTCAGTCAAAATTGATTGTGGCTTCTAAAAGTCCTGAGATTAATTGCCGGTTAGCTTAGGCTGCTTTCACACTATGAGCATTCATCTGTTATTAAACGTATGTTTCCTATGTGAAAACGGATGTGAAATAACGGGTGCTAACGGATGAATAAATATTCATCCGTTAAAACCTGTTATAACATCCCTCATGTATGGCCGTAACACCTCTGCCTACAGACTCCCACAGCTGGGACTACTACTTCTCCCATCATGGAACAGACTTGTTTCCATGATGGGAGCAGTAATTCCCTGGCTGCGTGGGTCTGCAGACAGCTGGGAAGGCTACATTAGTGTTTGTACTACTACCCCCATCATGGAACAGAGTCTGTTCCATGATGGGGGTTGTAGTACATGGGCTGAGGGATTGATCGCACCGGGTTTCACTTCTGAGACCCGATGCAATCAGAAGTTATTAAGCAGGGGAGTGGGCGGCATGGTCTGCAACCCTGCGATGTATGATGTGTTTTAACATGGTCCGCTCCCCTGCTTAATAACTTCTGATCACATTGGGTCTCAGAAGTAAAACCCGGTGTGGTCAATCACTCAGCCCCTGTACTACAACCCCCATCATGGAACAGGCTGTTCCATGTTGGGGGTAGTAGTACAAACCATAATATAGCCTCCCCAGCTGTCTGCATACTCCCGCAGCCAGGGAATTACTACTCCCATCATGGAAACAAGTCTGTTCCATGATGGGAGTAGTAGTAGTCCTTCAGCACTGCAGGAGTTTGCTGATGTCACCTCTTCTGAGCATGCTCAGAAGTAATAATGGATATTGTAAACTGGGTGCAAACGGATGACATAAAGGCTCGTCCGTTTGCCATAGACTTCAATGTTAAAAATAACGGTTGTTAATGTACCTGTTTCTTGTGACGGAAGAAAGATTAGTGCATGTCCCGTTATTTCTCCCGTCACAACTAACCACCGTTTTTCATGACGGGCTATAACGGTTCATAATGGGTAATAAAAAAATCCCATAGACTTGAATGGGATTGTTTAACGGCCGTTTAACAAAGGTTTTCTGATGGATGTTTGTAACGAATGAATTTTTATAGTGTGAAAGCAGCTTTAGGAATGCTGATCGAAATCACCGCAATTTAATCGCAGTGTCCCAATCAGCTGAGAGGATGGCCGAAGGTCCCTTACCAAGCTTTGTGCCGTCCAATCGCCACTCCTATACTGCTGCTAGTCATGGCAGATATTAATAAAGGAGCACCGATAACACTGATCAAGGCTATGTTATAGCCCGACATTGTTCAGTGCATGCAATCCACAGATTGCATGTAATAGTCCCCTATGGGGAAATTTAAGAAAAATACTATTTGTGTGGGGAAATTGAAAAGAAAACCACAATTTTACAATTTTTTGGAAGGTTTTGTTTTCACGCTGTACAATTTACGGTAAAAATAACGTGTTCTTTTCTCAGAAGAGGTGAAGTATGAAGTTCAAGCGAAGATAATAGAACAGAGAATCAAGGAGAAAAATTATCCATTGGAAGTTGTAAAAGGAGCAAAACAAAAAGTGGATTATATAGTAAGAAATGAACAGATAAAGAACCAGGGTTTAGGAGGAAATGGGGAAAAAAGTACAGAAGAAGAGGGAGAAATATGGAACAGCTTTCTTTACCTGTTTCTTTCGAAATACAAAGGAAATAGAAAGAATTATTTTAAAAAAATCATTGGAATATATTAATTAGAGATGAGCAAATCGAATCTGACGAATCCAAATTCATTACAAACTTCATGAAAAATTCGATTCACAACGAATGTGAATATTGCCGTGATTCTCTCGCTTCATTAAAATCCATTTAGTGTGGTCCAGGCTCCAGGGCATCTAAAATGGCAGATCCACATGTGAGGACATGGGGCAAGGAACTCTGGGAAGGCGGGAACAAGGGTAGGCAGAATCACCCTAAATCACATGCAGGATGCAGCCTATCAGCAGCCAGTCACCCCTGTGATGTCACAGCCCTAAATAATAAGCAGCCATATCCTGGCTAGTCACTTCATACTTCCACTGCAGAGAAATAGGAGAGCACTGTGTGTTACACAGTCAATTTTTTTCCAGCAGCGTTTCACCTCCTAGTCACGTCAGCGTTCTGGTGGACAGAGAGCAGGGCTTTTTTCACATTTTTTTTTTTACTGCAGCGATTAACCTCCCAGTCACTTTCTACAGCAGTGTATTACAGAGAGGGGGAGAGAGCTGTGTGTTGCCTCATACATCTGAAAAAGCTGGCTCAGCTTGAGAAAACTTAGCAGAGGATGGAGAAATAATTTTTCTACATACAGATAAGTAGTGTACTATTGTGTACCTGTTAATCTGTAAAGGGCCTAGATACTGTGAAAGGCCAGGCAAAAGTAATCACCATCTGGTCTTTTACTCCAATAAAATTTTTTTAATGTACTGTAGCGCATTTTTCTGCCCTCTTTGTTCCACAACAAATGGTCTACTGTTTATACTAGTCTGTAGACAGTATAATACACACCCAGCAGTCCATTCCTAATAGTCTGTGAGAGAGTGCAATTTTGGGTTAAGTACACAGCGAATGTGTGCTGCAGCACTGTTGTGTACTGCTGGTGTTATGCAAAAATTATTTTTTAAGCATACTGTAGCACATTTTCTGCCCTCATAAGTGCATATCACATACATCTAAGTAGTGTACTATTTTGTACCTGTTAATTTGTCAGGGGCCTAGCTACTGTAAAAGGCCAGGCAAAAGTAATCACCAGCTGGTGTTTTACTCCAATACTTTTTAAGTGTCCTGTAGCGCATTTTTCTGCCCTCATAAGTGCATACCACATACATACATCTAAGTAGTGTACTATTTTGTACCTTTTAATCTGTCAAGGGCCTAGATACTGTGAAAGGCCAGGCAAAAGTACTCACTGGCTGGTGTTGTACTCAAATACTTATTTAAGCATGAATTCAGGTAGAAGACAGACCACCGCCGCGACACCAGTGCCCACAGGGGGAACGACCCACTGGCAGAGTGGCCCCAATGCCGCTCAAACCAGTCCATGGGTCGCACCTCCCTGCAGACACGGCGCCACGGCATAAAACAGATGCCGCACAGCACCACAGCAGTGTGAACAGGGTGCTACAGCTCACTTATCATGCTCTCCCATTCAGACTGGGAGGCTGCTAGGAAAGAAATGGCCCATGTGTAGCTAACTACTACTTATATAGGGTTGGGCTGAGGGGGTGGGGAAGTTTGCAGACACATGTTCAAAAAAAATGAGGGGATAGAAAACACAATGTGAATTCAGGTAGAAGACAGACATGGTGCACATCTACAATCTTGCACAATGATCTAATTGCTTCTCAGCATAATTTCAAAAACTAACAGGTTGTTAGTATATACGTTTTGATCAAAAAGTACAAAGCCCACTCGCCATATCAAGGCCACCTATTTAGAGTGGGTCCCTAACGTCCCTAGCATAAAATGGCGTAGCACTGGGCGGCGACCACCACCGCCGCGACACCAGTGCCCACAGGGGTCGTTCCCCCCGTGGGCACTGGTGTCGCGGCGGAGGTGGTCGCCGCCCAGTGCTACGCCATTTTATGCTAGGGAGGTTAGGGACCCACTCTAAATAGGTGGCGTTGACATGACGAGTGGGCTTGTACTTTTTGATCAAATATGTATACTAACAACCTGTTAGTTTTTGATATTATGCTGAGAAGCAATCAGATCATTATACAAGATTGTAGATGTGCGACCATGTCTATTTCTTCTACCCAAATTCACATTGTGTTTTCTATCCTCTCCTTTTTTTTGTTTGAACACGAGTCTGCACTCTTCCCCACCCCCTCAGCCCAACCCTATATAAGCAGTAGTTAGCTACACAAGGGCCATTTCTTTCCTAGCAGCCTCCCAGTCTGACTGGGAGAGCTTGGTAAGTGTGCCGTTACACCTTGTTCACACTGGTGTGGTGCTGTGTGGCGTCCGTTGCTGCCGTGGCACCATGTCTGTGGGGAGGTGCGACCCATAGACTGGTTTGAGTGGCATTGGGGCTGCTCTGCCAGTGGGTCGTTCCCCCCCGTGGGCACTGGTGTCGCGGCGGTGGTGGTCGCTGCCCAGTACTGCGCCATTTTATGCTAGGGACGTTAGGGACCCACTCTAAATAGGTGGCCTTGACGTGGCGAGTGGGCTTGTACTTTTTGATCAAAAATGTATACTAACAACCTGTTAGTTTTTGATATTATGCTGAGAAGCAATCAGATCATTATACAAGATTGTAGATGTGCGACCATGTCTGTTTCTTCTACCCGAATTCACTTATTTAAGCATACTGTAGCGCATTTTTCTGGCCTCATAAGTGCATACCACATACCTACATCTAAGTAGTGTACTATTTTATACCTTTTAATTTGTCAAGGGCCTAGATACTGTGAAAAGCCAGGCAAAAGTACTCACTGGCTGGTGTTCTACTCAAATACTTTTTAAGCGCACTGTAGCACATTTTTCTGCCCTCATAAGTAGATAGCACATATCTACATCTAAGTAGTGTACTATTTTGTATCTGTTAATCTGTCAAGGGCCTAGATATTGTGAAAAGGCAGCCAAAAGTACACACCTGCTGCTGTTCTAACAAAATACTGTTTTAACCTCTTAAGGACGCAGGGTGTACCTGTACGCCTTGCACCCGGTCCCGGTATTTTAAACGGGGTAACACCGTGACCCCGCGTCATACCGGGTCGGTCCCGGTGGCTTACCTGGGCTAATAGTGTGCGGCACAGATAGTTGTGCCGCGCGCTATTAACCCTTCAGACGCTGCAATCAAAGTTGATCACCGCATCTAAAAAAAAAGTAAAAGCTTCCCGGCAGCTCAGTCGGGCTGATCAGGACTATCGTGATAAAATCCTGATGTCCTGATCAGCTAGGACGCGAGCTGAGGTCCCCTTACCTTGCTCCGTCGCGTCCGATTGGTGTTTGATTGCTCCAAGCCTGAGATACAGGCTTGAGCAATCAACCCCCTATAACGCTGATCCATGCAAAGCTATGGCTTTCAGGGATCAGTGTAAAAGAACAGTGTGTGCAGTGTTATAGCCCCCCATGCGAGCTATAACACTGCAAAAAAAAGTGAAAAAAGGTCATTTAACCCCTTCCCTAAAAGTTTGAATCACCCTCCTTTTCCCATAAAAAAAACAACTGTGTAAATAAAATTAAAAGTAAACATATGTGGTATTGCCGCATGCGGAAATGTCCGAACTATAAAAATATATTGCAAAGGAATATGGATACCGCTCTCACCAGCACGGGACACCTCTCACACCTGTGCTGCGGACTGCCGGCACCGCCTCCGGCAACTCCTTATGCTAGAAAGTACTCCGTCCGGCACCAAGGTATGGGGTAAAAAAAAGGGCTTGTCTTTATTTATTCCACTGCAGGATACATACAGATAAAGATGTCTGACACGTTTCGCCCTTTACAGGGCTTAATCGTCTACGATTAAGCCCTGTAAAGGGCGAAACGCGTCAGACATCTTTATCTGTATGTATCCTGCAGTGGAATAAATAAAGACAAGCCCTTTTTTTACCCCATACCTTGGTGCCGGACGGAGTTCTTTCAAGTATAAAAATATATTGTTAGTTAAACCGCACGGTCAATGGCGTACGCGCAAAAAAATTCCAAAGTCCAAAATGGCGTATTTTGGTCACTTATTATATCATGAAAAAATTTATAAAAAGCGATCAAAACTTTAGAACACGGTGCAAGAAAATGAGCCCTCATACCGGCCGTACGCGGAAAAATAAAAAAAATTATAGGGGTCAGAATATGAGAATTTTTTAAGTATAAATTTTCCTGCATGTAGTTATGATATTTTTCAGAAGTACGACAAAATCAAACCTATATAAGTAGGGTATAATTGTAACCGTATGGACCTACAGAATAAAGATAAGGTGTCATTTTTACCAACAAATGCACTGCGTAGAAACGGAAGCCCCCAAATGTTACAAAATGAAATTTTTTCTTCAATTTTGTTGCAAAATGATTTTTTTTCCATTTCACCGTGGATTTTTTGTTAAAATGACTAATGTCACTGGAAAGTAGAATTGGTGGCACAAACAATAAGCCATCATCTGGAATTTTATGTGCAAAATTGAAAGCGTTATGATTTTTAGAAGGTGATGAGGAAAAAATGAAAATGCAAAGACGGAAAAACGCTGAGTCCTTAAGGGGTTAAGCGTAGTAAAGTGTATTTTATACCCCTCATAAACGCACTAAATATGTGAGGCAGAGAATTGCGAGGACATGCACAGAGGAGTGGCAGGGGTCTAAATTCTTCAGGCCCAGGCAGAGGTCGCAGTTGACTGGAGGCAAGTGGCAGCGGAAGTCGCAGCGAGAGGCCTGATCTCTCGCTATCAGCTAGCGGTCGTGTCTCGACCAGCAACCCATTTGCCATCATAGATTGGTTAATACGGTCATCCACTTCATCACAAGTGACATCTGACACCCCCAGTCAACAGTTGGTGGGTTCCCCAGACACAACCCTCAGTTGGCGTGGCCCAGGAGCAGTCCCTGTCCTCCCATTGCCTGTGTCCTATGCTGTTCCCTCCCCTACAGAAGTATCTTATGCTGTGGGTTCAGCTCCAATATTCAGTGAGGTCGATCTAATAGAGGACAGTCAGCAGCTACTGCCCAGCCAAGAAGGGGAGGAGACATGTGCCGCTTCCTCCGCTAGGCGGCCAAGTAGTAATGAGGAGAGTGACGTGGGAGGCGGGGTTGCCAGCGTTCGGGGTCCTGAAGCAGACACTGCTGAGGAACCTGAGGAGGACATCAGTGACGTGCAGACACTTGTTGATGATGATGAAGCCGATCTCATTTGGGAGCCGTGTGCATAAAGTGCTTCATCATCATCATCATCATCATCAGGAGAAGAGGGTTGCAGGTTGCCTGTGAGGCAGCAGCTGAGACATCAAAGTGGTAGCATGGTTGGCAGTCAGTATGGTGGCAGAAGTGGAAATTCTGGAGCCAAACGTGCCCGGGGGAGATCACTTGCTTTGCGGCAGCCTACCTTTCCGGGAGGTAGTGGAACAGGGGTTCCTGGAGACGGCGGCAGTAGCAGTCAATTAGTGTGGACTGTTGGCGGGAAAATCAGCTACATCAAGCATCCGGAGGAGGTTAACATAGCCACATGCAAGATGTGTCGGCAGAAGGTGAAACGTGGCCAGGGTCCCAATGTTGGCACCACTGCCCTGCGTCAACATATATTGCGCCACCATAAAGCAGCCCGGGGGAACCGTGGCTCCTATATAGTGGTCCAGCCTGCTGCATCACCCAGTGGCACGCCACTCCCTCTTTCAGCCAGCCAAGGCTCCCCCACCTCAGCCGAAGGGAGCTGTGTGTCATATCCTCCTTCTGTTGCTCCAGATGCTCCTGCTTTTCCTACTTTTAGTCAGTCATTTTGCCAGCAATCCATCGGTGAAGCCATGTCCAAGAGACAACAATATGCACCCACTCATCCATTGACACAGAAGCTGAATGTGCTCCTGTCCAAGTTGGTGGTGCTGCAGTCCCTCCCTTTCCAACTGGTGGAACATCTTGCCTGTGCTGCGACAAGGAAGGGTGAGCCCTGCGCCCTGCATGGCACACGTATTCAATCTAGTTGTCAAGCCGTTCCTGAAGTGTTTTCCCCATTTGCAAGACATCCTAACAATGGGAAGGAAACTTTGCATGCACTTCAGCCACTCGTACACCGAAAAGCACACCCTCCTTGAGCTGCATCAGAACGGTATCCGCCAACATAGTCTGATTTGCAACATTGCCACACGTTGGAATTCCACCCTCTATATGTTGGACCGACTATACGAACAGAGAAAATTTCTTGATGATCCAAGCGGATAGAGGGACATCCCTGTGTAACTTCAATGTCAAACAGTGGCAGCTCATACGTAACACCTGCCGTTTGGTATGGCCCTTTGAGGAAGCCACATTATTAGTCGCCTGGATTATGGGATGAACAACATCATTCCACTGCTTCATTTCCTACAACATGTGTTGGAAACGATGGCTGGTCAGGGCAATGGAGACATGGCGCCTACATCTCACGGCCACATGAGCCCTGTGGGGGCTGAACTGGAGGAGGAGGAAGAATGGGAGGGGCACAGTGGAGCACATTTTATGGAGATGGGCGGTTTTTCTAGTCATCTTACAGGAGAGGAGGAGCAGGAGCAGCCAGAGGAGCTAGAGGATTAGGAGGAAGGTGAGACAGAGGACCCAGAAACACTCTGGCAGTGTGCAGTGGAGATGGAGGCAGGGAGTCCCTCCGAGTCACTTGCACAAATGGCAAGATGCATGCTCACTTGCTTGCATAGAGGCCAGCGAATTGTCACCATTGCAGAGGGATGGCTTCTGGCTCTCCACATTATTGGACCCTCGCTACCTCCACAAAATGGGGGCCTTTTTTACACCCAATTAGAGGGAGGACAAACTTACCTACTACAGAGACCAATAAAATGGAGGAAAAAAGCATAGGTAGTGCCAGGTGCGGTGTAGGTTTTTATCCGGTATAGGTGGGTACCCAGGTGGGGGTAGCATGTTCCTTGCCGGTGATGGTAGCTTGGTATGCAGGCCAGCAGCGTGAGGACGGAGCCCAGAAGAGAGTCCGTAGAGTAATGCAGAAGTATTGAAGAAAAAATTCTGCGTTGGTGCTCCCAAGGAAGTAACCCAAGTCGTGGGTATTGATGCAGAATAATTTATTTTTACAGCATAAGAAATCAAAGAAAATAATAAATATAAAGCAAGACATGTTTCGGGAGTCACAGCTCCCTTTTTCAATTGCAGGTGGTTGCTGTAAGGCAAGGTAAAAGGTATATGTGTTTAAATACATGAGAAAATGGAGCCAAAATCAGGTGAGCTGGTGACGTCATGTGGGGTGGATGCCGGGGCCAGGTAGGGGCCGGGCATTAAAGACCTAAATAATAAAACATATTCAAAGAAGGGTCATGTAAACCACATAAAACATGTAAAAAATCATAGGTATAGTCTTTTACAGGAGTATTTGGAATTTCAAACTGAACCGCGAGAATTGTCTGTGGTGGCGACCAATCAGGAAGCTGCCAGCATCCGTGGGACCAATCAGGAGGCAGTAGGAGGAGGCTGTCATCGCTGTGCAGGGTTGCCACTGTGGGGAATGAATGAAGACGAGCCCATTGAAGCTGATTGGCCGCTTGCTGCGAGAGGTGAGGAGGTGGCCAATCAGGAGCGAGCCGTACTATGCTAAGTACAGTTACGATGTCATAGGGGAACATGGGCCGTATGGGGATAAGTCCAAAGAGAGTGGGCGGGGTGCTGATTGGCTGTCCGGGATCTTAGATGAGCCAATCAGAGGGGGGACGTATAAGTCCGGGTTGCGAGTCTTTGTCGCTGGTGGCGGTGGAATAAAGTTCAAAAAAGTTCAAAAACTTCAGCCAATCGCAGTTAGATCAGTCCGGGTGGCGTCCAATCAGAGTGACGACGTGTATATCCTCTCCGGGAGATTCCTAGAGGCGTCGGCGGCAAATCCATTTTGAATAATACGACCAATAGCTGCTGGGCAGGTCCCGGTGGCGACCAATCATGAAGAAGGATGTGTTGTAGTGCTGTCAAGATGCCGATGTCAGACTTTATCATCGTCCGGGCGGGCTGTCATCTGATCTCGAAGTCCGGAGAACACTCGGAACTTGTCATGGAGGAGCTGGAAACCTGTAAGGAGGTAGACGGGGAAGGGAGAGACAGGTGGTCTCTCCCTTCCCCAAACGGCGACTTGCTGTCGGCTTGTCCCGCATTGAGGAGGCATCTGGTGTGGCTGCGAGGAGGCATCTGGTACGGCTGTCATCGAAGCCCGGAACATACTTGGAAATTGTCATGGAGGAGCTGTAAACCTATAAGGGAGTAAAGAGGTAGAAGGGGAAGGGAGAGACATGTGATTTTGGCGGCGGCTTGCTGTCAGTTTGTCCCGCAGTGAGGAGGCATCTGGTGCCGATCAAAGAACTGGCTGATGACCCCGACATCGTCATTAAATCCGCGGACAAAGGCAGCGGCATCATCCTACTTAACAGAACAGACTACCTGAAGGAATCACAAAGGCTCCTCTCCGACCGCACCTTCTACAGCAAGCTGTCAAGAAACCCCATCACTGACCAACAGAAAGAACTCAGCAAATTACTCAACCATGTTCTGACAGAGGACATCATCACAAAGCAGGAGTACAACTATATTAACATCACAGAATCGGACACCCCTTTGTTCTACTACCTGCCAAAAGTCCACAAAGACCAAAAGAACCCACCCGGCAGACCTATCATCGCCGGCATCAACTCCTTGACATCAAATCTGTCACAGTAAGTGGACATCATCCTACAGCCATACGTCCAAGTGCTGCCCTCTTACACCAGGGACACCACAGACTTCATCAGCTCCATCATCGAGGTTAAGTGGGAAAGTCACTACAGCCTGTTGACTATGGACATTACATCACTGTATACCATCATTGACTACCAACTGGGGATTGCTTCAGTATCCCACTTTCTTCAAAGTGATCCCACCATGCCACCACTCCAACGCCAATTCATCTTGGACAGCATCCTCTTCATCCTGCAGAACAACACGTTCCCGTTCAACAGCAGCATCTACCCCCAGTGCTGTGGCACAGCAATGGGGAGCGGATTCGCACCTAGTCTCGCTAACCTATTCATGGAACACTTCGAAGATACAGTACTGTACAGACATAAACTTTTCAAACACTGCATACTGTACAAAAGATACATTGATGACATCTTCATCATCTGGGACAGCTTCAAGGAAAACCATAACAACTTCCTTATGTCTCTCAATGAAAACTCCTGGAACATCCAATTCACCTCTAACCACTCAGGGGACTCCATTCAATACCTGGATGTCATTGTCTACCACACTGAGGACAACCAGATCCAGACTAAGACGTATTTCAAGTCAGTGGATGGGAACAGCTACCTCAACTATGACAGCTGCCACTTTAAGAAGTGGACCAGAACATCCCCTTTGGTCAATACAAAAGAATCAGAAGAAACTGCACCGAACCCTCTGATTTTATGGAGCAAAGTAGAATCCTGGACCAGCGTTTCAAATCCAAAGGCTACCCCACCTCACTCATCAACCAGAGCAAACTCAAGGCTAGCAAATTTTCACAGAAAGAATGTTTAAAACCTAAGGTCACCAACAATGACCAATCTGAACATACCCACTCCTTCAATTTCATCACTACCTACAATGATGACCACAAAAACATCAAGAAAATCATCACGGACCATTGGAAAACTCTCCTGCTGGACCCCTTCCTCAAAGACATTTTGCCACCCAGACCTAATATCACTTTCAGGAAGAACAAATCTCTCAACAATATGCTGGCACCCAGTAAACTGAAAGCACCTAAGAAACAAACTACCCTGCTGCACACCCCACCTGTCACCGGCTCATATAAGTGCAGCAAACCCCTCTGCAAGTGCTGCAACAACATTGCGAACAAATGCACCAAGTTCACCTGCAAGATCACCAACATCACTTACCCCATCAGAAGTTTCATCAACTGCAGCACCTCCTACGTGATCTACCTCCTTGAGTGCCCCTGTGGTCTTCAGTACGTCGGGCGTACCATCCAGCCATTGAATCAGCGCATTAACAAGCACAGATCCAATATCACCAAGGGGTACCAACTCCACAGTGTCTCCAGGCATGCAGCGGAAAAGCACAGCAGCGACTTCAGGTGTCACACCATTACACCCATTGAACACATCTCCGCTGACACCGCCCACCGCTTCGCAGTACTGAGGAAACGTGAAAACTTCTGGATCTTCATCCTCAAAACTTTGATACCTTCTGGTCTGAATGAATACATCGAAAACGTCACGTAATACATACGTCCCGATGACATAATGACATCCGCACCAGATGCCTCCTCACTGCGGGACAAGCTGACAGCAAGCCGCCGCCAAAATCACCTGTCTCTCCCCTCCCCTTCCACCTCTTTACTCCCCTATAGGTTTACAGCTCCTCCATGACAATTTCCAAGTATGTTCCGGGCTTCGATGACAGCCGTACCAGATGCCTCCTCACAGCCACACCAGATGCCTCCTCAATGCTGGACAAGCCGACAGCAAGCCGCCGTTTGGGGAAGGGAGAGACCACCTGTCTCTCCCTTCCCTGTCTACCTCCTTACTCCCTTACAGGTTTCCGGCTCCTCCACGACAAGTTCCGAGTGTGCTCCGGACTTCGAGATCAGATGACAGCCCGCCTCGGACGATGATAAAGTCTGACATCGGCATCTTGACAGCACTACAACACATCCTTCTTCATGATTGGTCGCCACCGGGACCTGCCCAGCAGCTATTGGTCGTATTATTCAAAATGGATTTGCCGCCGACGCCTCTAGGAATCTCCCGGAGAGGATATACACGTCTTCACTCTGATTGGACGCCACCCGGACTGATCTAACTGCGATTGGCTGACGTTTTTGAACTTTTTTGAACTTTATTCCACCGCCTCCAGTGACAAAGACTCGCAACCCGGACTTATACGTCCCCCCCTCTTATTGGCTCATCTAAGATCCCGGACAGCCAATCAGCACCCCGCCCACTCTCTTTGGACTTATCCCCATACGGCCCATGTTCCCCTATGACATCGTAACTGTACTCAGCATAGTACGGCTCGCTCCTGATTGGCCACCTCCTCACCTCTCGCAGCAAGCGGCCAATCAGCTTCAAGGGGCTCGTCTCCATTCATTCCCCACAGCGGCAACCCTGCACAGTGATGACAGCCTCCTCCTACTGCCTCCTGATTGGTCCCACGGACGCCGGCAGCTTCCTGATTGGTCGCCACCATGGACAATTCTCGCGGTTCAGTTTGAACTTCCAAATACTCCTGTAAAAGACTATACCTATGATTTTTTACATGTTTTATGTGGTTTACATGCCCCTTCTTTGAATATGTTTTATTATTTAGGTCTTTAATGCCCGGCCCCTACCTGGCCCCGGCATCCACCCCACATGACGTCACCAGTTCACCTGGTTTTGGTGCCATTTTCTGATGTATTTAAACACATATACCTGTTACCTTGCCATACAGCAACCACCTGCAATTGAAAAAGGGAGCTGTGACTCCCGAAACGCATCTTGCTTTATATTTATGATTTTCTTTGATTTCTTATGCTGTAAGAATAAATTATTCTGCATCAATACCCATGACTTGGGTTACTTCCTTGGGAGCGCCAACGCAGCTTTTTTTCTCCAATACTTCTACTACAGAGACTTCCTACGTAGTCTGTTGGCCGATGGCGCCATTGTCCATCCTCTCGCAGGTCTAACTCGGGGGGCCCTCTGTGCTCACCTTCCACTGCCATGGCTGCTGGGGTGGGGTGGCAGGAGCAGTACCAGCTCCATCAGCAGCAGCCTGAGTCTACAGTCACTGATGAGTAGCTTTCTTCACCAGCATAGTGAAGCAACTCATCAGCAGCAGGTAGACCTGTAGCAGGATCTGAACCAGCAGGTGGTGGCATACCTTGACATGCCCACGCCAACACACCTTGAATATCCGCTGGAATTCTGGGCAGCCAAACTTGATTTGTGGCCGCAACTAGCAGAGTTTGCTCTGGAAAAGCTGTCCTGCCCGCCAGTAGTGTGCCATTAGAGCGGGTGTTTATTGCGGCGGGGGCCATAGTCACCCCAAGGAGAACTCATCTGTCCATGAAAAATGTGGAGGGACTGACCTTTGTGAAGATGAATCAGGCATGGATCAGCCAGGATTTCCACCCACCAATGCCAGATGCACCAGAGTAGATTGACCATGGTGCCACACCAACACTTCACAAATATGGATAGTGCCAAAAAGATTTAAGGCGCTGCTCCCCACAAACATTCCCCCGCATCAGACATTTTTTCACCCACCTTCATCACCAGGTACTGGTATTGCCACCCACCACACCACTCTGTCACCGGGTCACTTTCAGGACTCCTGGTGCTGCTGCTGCAGCCACCTCCAGGCTGTCTCATTCTGCCACCATATGTTCTCCTCATTATTCCGCCAACTCTAGGTTGTGCCATTCAGCCACTATATGTTCTACTCATGCTTTTTCCAACTCCAGGCTGTGTCATTCAGCCACTATATGGTCTTCTTATCTTCTGCCAATTCCAGGCTGTGCCATTCAGCCACTATATGTTCTACTCTTGCTGCCGCCAACTCCAGGCTGTGTCATTCAGCCACTATATGGTCTCCTCATCTGCTGCCAACTCCAGGCTGTGCCATTCAGCCACTATATGTTCTTTTCATGCTGCCACCCTTTCCAGGCTGTGCCATTCAGCCAATACATGGTCTCCTCATTTGCTGCCAACTCCAGGCTGTGCCATTCAGCCACTATATGTTCTACTCTTGCTGCTGCCAACTTCAGTCTGTGTCATTAAGTCACTATACGGTCTCCTCATCTGCCGCCAACTTCAGGCTGTGCCATTCAGCCACTATATGTTCTACTCATGCTGCCACCAACTCCAGGCTGTGCCATTCAGCCACTATATGGTCTCCTCATCTGCCGCCAACTCCAGACTGTGCCTTTAAGCCACTATATGTTCTCCTCATGCTGCCGCCAACACCGGGCTTTGCCATTCAGCACTATATGGTTTACTGATGCTGCTGGGCATGGGACATTACCTAAAAAAAATTATGGTAGCACTAGCTACCATAAATCTACCATTTCAATTTTTAAATTCATCTTTTAATCTTAGGGATTATAAAGCCCATTTATCTCCTCTTGCTGCTGGGAGCTCCTGGCTGTGTCATTCAGCCACTATTTGGTTTATTGATGCTGCTGGGCCTGGGACATTACCTACAAATTTTTATGGTAGCACTAGCTACCATAAATCTTCAATTTCAATATTAATCTTTTAATCTTAGGGATTGTAAAGTCCTATTGTCTCGTCATGCTGCTGCTACAGACTGTGTCATTCATCCAGATTATGGTCTCCTTATGCTGCTGCCACCTGTAGACTCTGTCATTGTGCCGCCATGTCACTCCTTGTTAGTTTGGGCTTTGTGGTCATACAGTATTAGTTCAAAGTAAACACCGGGACAATAAACTTGGGAATCTAATATAAATCTTAAATTTAAATTTAAAAAAAATTATATAATCTTTTCAAAACTGAGGCCCTATAGTCGTCGACGTCATGTTGCCTGTGGAATTATCACAAGAATTCAATGAAACAGCTTGGAGCGATAACAATAAACCATAACTGATTAAATGAAACATTTGTACTTTCACAGTCAGGGGGGGCACTGAGAGCAAGGGCTGGAATACGTGGTATCTCGCCCGGTGGAGGACCGCAGGCTCGATTTTAAGACACAAGTACGAGCTTTTTCACTGCAGCCACTTCTAGCTTTATCCGCCGACTTATCCAATGGCCCAGAAGCAGAACGTGATCCTTTCCAAGTTGCTGGGACTGCAGTCCCTCCCTTTTCAAGTGGACACTCACGCTGAGAGGCAGGGGCTGGAGCAGGTGGTAGATCGCCTTGCTGCGGACCACCAGCCCGATGCTCACCAGAGTGGGTAAACAAAAAATTTAATTAAATGAAAATGACATAACACATCTGCCACATCCAGACGCTCTGTGGCAGTGATTCTGAGAGTGTTGCCTGTAATCTGCTTGTCATATTGAATAACAGTATTATTTCACTAACACAGCACACTCCCTATGTGTGTTAGCACAAAGCAAAGTGTTCTACACCACCCCTTTTGAGGCTCTCTGTATGCCAGAAATAGCCGTTTTTAAAAGCGATTCGCCACAAATAAATTTGACCCGAACCAAATTTTTCCGGAAAATTCGGCAAATCGGCCAAATCGAATTTTTGAAAAATTCGCTCAGCTCTAATATTAATAGATTATCCTTTTCTTAAAGCAGTATTAGAAGAGAATGATAACAAAAACTAGGTTCATATATAGAAGAGCTAGGACAGCCCAACAAATTTCTCCTTCTTGTCTTAATCTAAAGAAAGGTGAAATTAGAGACAGAATTAACATGCTTATAAAGGGAGTGCTGAAAAAAGGATTGTTTAAATGTGGAAACAAAAAGTGTGGTACCTGTAAAAATATTACACATGATATAAATTCTATTGTGAGTAATTCCACAGTGAGTTTGTGATTTACATCCTGCAATGTCCGTGTGGGATACTATATGTAGGACGGACATCACAGACTCTCAGAAAATGTATTACATCACATAGATTTAACATCAAACATCGCTATTCAAATCAAATCAAATCTGGCATTTTGCTGTAGCTCACAATGCAGACCCAGAACTGCTGACAGTCATTCCTATAGAGCACCTGAAAATAGAAGAAAAGAGACCAGAGGGGGTGCCTCGTGCGTTACCACTAAAACAGATGGCAGAAATGTGACAGGCAGCATCACTAGGCGAGAGTTGCTCTTAGGTAATGGCCGCTTACCAGAGGAGAGCCAGCTGCGAAGCCCGGGTCCCAGGAGAAGGAGTGATCCAATCCTGATAGAAGTTAATTGTGGAGAGGAGAGAAAAAATGACCCTTACAATGGCGCTGCTGATTCAGGTAAGAAGAAGATCCAAGCCAGGAGTATTTTCAAACACTGGAGTGGTTTATTGAACATAAAATAATAAAACATACAGAGATGACGCAAACTTTTTTGTAACTTTTTTTTTTACTTTTTTACTTTTTTTTTTTTTTTTTTACACTTTAAGAGTCCCCATAGGGGACTATTATACTCTTCAGTGCTATGCAAAGGGCATACTGTAGCACTGATCAGAATTATCGGCGATCTTCTACTCGGTTCTGCTCGATCTCACACTAGAGCAGAAGACCCCCATGGAGACGGACGGAGGCAGGTGAGGGGACCGCTGTCCATTATTACGGATATTTGGCTATTTGGATATTTACCGATCTCACTGCCGCAGATGCCTTGATCTGTATTGATCACAGCATCTGAGGGGTTAATGGCGCAGATCAGCACGATTGCTGATTTACACCATTACCGGCAGGTCCCTGGCTGCTGATAGCAGCCGGAACCTGCCGCTCATGATACGAGCTCCACTCTGGTGCTTGCGGTCATGTACAGAATGTAAATGTACGTCCTGGTGCGTTAAGTACCAGGGCACCAGGACGTTCGTTTACGTCCAGTGTCATTAAGGGGTTAAAGAGTACCCTGTCACCAAATAAAACTTTTAATTTAGTGTTCCTTGTGTATTTATCAAACTCTCCCATTCACTTGCTTTTAAAATTATTAACATAAATATATTTAAAATGTAATAGCAAAAACTGCTACTAGGTGGCTCTGTTCTGTTCCCTGCCACAATTAATACAGTAAGTTTGGTCTCCTCCCGACCTGGCATGAGACCAAACTCAGGTAGTGCTTCTCCCTGCACTGAGCTTGATTGACAGCTGCACAGAGCCTCACTGAAAGCTGCAAAGACCCTCATTGAAAGCTGCAAAGAGCATCACTGAAAGAGGCACAGAGCCTGAGGTCTTCTATTCATCACAGCACTGCAACAATTTGAGGGCGGAAGTGGTCCCCCAGCAGGCTTCAGTGATGTCATGCCTGCTGGGAAATGCTAAACTTTCTCCTCTGGAAGATTGCTAAATGTGAGCCAGAAAAACGGTAAGAAACAGAGCTTTTTAAAGCTCAGAATTTTTTTTTTTTAAGGGTGGGAGTAGTGCTAAGAGTAGTTAGGGAACATAGCCTTAGTTAGTTTAGAAAATGTTATTAACTTTATTATTAAAATAAAAAAAATATATTTTTATATAAAAAAAAAACCTTCTGCTTAGAAAACTAAAAAAGCACCCCTTTTTCCCCAATAAGGGGGAAAAAAACCCTGTCACATTAAATATCAAAAAAGTATCTGTAACTGGTATTGGCGAGTACTTAAATGGGCACTGTCACCAACTTTATGTTTTGATATGTTGTAGTACTTATGTACTACAACATATCAGTAATATATTTTCATTATTTATTTTTTCATTTCGATGGTGAGTTTTACGTTTGAAAACCGGCCACTAGGGGTCACCCTCCTAGTGGCCGGCTGCAGCCTGGCGTGACGTCACGCCTGAAAAAGGACTGATTTTGGCCTGGCAATCAGTCCTTTTTCATTAAGGCTGCTCTCGCTCCCTGCCTGTCAATCAGACAGGCGGGAGCGAGCGCATTGGCTCCCCGGCCACTGGCTGGGAGGCCACTCCTCCAGCACGTATCGTCGCCGATGCTGACCCTGCATGCCCACTGCCGGACTCTGCAGTATCAGTAAGCATCAGAAGGAGGGGGACAGGGGGAACTGGGTATGTGTTTGTGACAGGGGGAACTGGGTATGCGGGGGCTGTGTGAGACGGAGGGAATGGGGTATGCAGGGGGCGGGGTGTTTGTGATGGAGGGAACGGGGTATGCGGCGGCGGGCGTAGCGCCGCATGGCACTAAGTTATAGTTCATCTACAAAGGGTGCCTCCAGCTGTTTCACTACTACAACTCCCAGCATGCCCTGACAGCCAATAGATGTAAGGGCAAGCTGGGAGTTGTAGTGGTGAAACAGCTGGAGGCACCCTGTGTAGATGAACTAAGGGCGGAAGTCCCCCCCAGCAGTCATCAGTGACGTGGTGCCTGCTGGGGAAGTCTGCCTGGTAGTGAGCACACTACCAGGCAGACAAAAAGTTATTTTTAATATAGTAAAAAAAAAAATGAAAAGCAGGGAGGGGGTTAGGGATAGATGACCAATAGGCAGGGACAGAAAAAAAAATAGGATGGTGGGAGCTACTCTTTAATAAAAGTATCGGTACTTGTACTTGGTCTCAAAAATATGGTATCGGGACATCCCTTATACTGTATGTACGCTGGTTGATGATGATTGATCACGGATAATTTTGACGTTTATTTATGTATTTTGACATGTGGAAGACACTCCCTCCTCATGTAAATGTGTAATTAGGGGGCCTAATTAGTGTTATTCACAGTATGTTGTGCTTGAAAAAGGCTCTATTGACAAGCCGAAACATCGTTTGTATCACAGATGTGTGAATAAACACCTACTTTTTCAACTACCTTGGAGTGCCGCTTCTACCTACCATTTGGATAATGCTGTTTGGGACCCTGGTCTGGTCCTGGAGCTGAGCACCCATATGGATCTGGAATCCATATGCACACGTGCTCCTCCATCTCTTTGTATTTTATATGAAGAAATATTGCAGCACTCCAGAGTAATGAAGTAAATGTGTAGCTTCATTCCATTAAGCAATCAAGGTGAGACACTTCGACCTCCTATCCTGACGTCCTATCCCAACCTCCTCTCCCGACCTCCTCTACCGACCTCCTATCCCGTCCTCCTATCCAGTCCTCCTATCCCGTCCTCATACCCCTTCCTCATATCCTGTCCTCCTATCTCGACCTCCTCATATATTTCCCATAGAATTGTATGGGACTTTAAACAAAACCACCGACTCTGGCAAAAGGATTAAATCACCTATCCTATGTTTGTTGTTTAAATATAAGTAACATGGGTGCCAAGTTTCATGTTAACATCTTTAGCCGTTTGGACGCGATGCTGGAACACACACACACATACACAAATACACACATACACACATTGAGTTTTATATATATACTAGCTGAGTACCCGGCGTTGCCTGGTTCATCCTTCCTAATCCTTGTTGGGGAGGAAAATAAACAAAGGAGGAAGCTTTTGACTTCATATCCTGTCCTCATATCCAGACCTCCTATCCCGATCTCCTATCCCGACCTCCTATCCCGACCTCCTATCCCGTTCTCCTATCCCGTCCTCCTATCCCGTCCTCCTATCCCGTCCTCCTATCCCGACCTCCTATCCCATCCTCCTATCCCGTCCTCCTATCCCATCCTCCTATCTTGACCTCCTATCCTGACTTCCTATCCCATCCTCCTATCCCGTCCTCCTATCCCATCCTATTATCCCGTCTTCCTATCCCGTCCTTATATCCCGTCCTTCTATCCAGTCCTCCTATCCCGACCTCCTTTCCCGACCTCCTATCCCAACCTCCTATTTTGACCTACTATCCCAACCTCATATCCCGACCCATAATATGTGTACCAGGTATTGAAATATGTCCACCCATACGGAAGTTATGTGGTAGCATACATTTCCCATTGATTTGCATGGGACTTTAAAAAAAATAAAAAATAAAAACCTGACCCTCACAAATGGGGGTAGTCAAGGGTTAAATTAACTATCCTATATTTTAAGTGGACATATGAGTAACATGTGACCAAGTATTATCGAAATATCTCCAGCCGTTTGGAATTTATGCAGTAACATACATTTCCCATAGACTTGTATGGGGCTTTAAACAAAAACCCCGATCCTGGCAAATAGGGGTGAGTGAGGGTTAAATGATCTAGCCTATGTTTGTTGTTGACATATAAGTAACATGTGTGCCAAGTTTCATGTTAATAGCTTCAGCTGTTTGGACGTGACGCTGGAACATGCACACATAAACACACACACATTCAATGGCCCTCATTTACTATTGCAAACCCAACATGTTTTGTCAGGTTGTGGGCCAGATTTTGTCGCATTGGGCCAGAAATTCTGTCTGCGCCATATTTTGCACCAGAATTTGTGCCAGAATTAAAGAAAAAGCCGACTAACTCTCCATTTTGCGAAGAAAACCTGAAAAGGGGCGTGGTCTCCAGGGAAATGGGGCGTGGTCTCGGAAAAGGGGTGTGTTCCTGACATTTTCAGAAAAATCCAACATATTTACTAAGGTTTCCACATAAAATGTGGTGGATTTGAGCTGAGGAAAACCAGACAGATCAGAGCATGTGTAAAAAAAGCAAAATGTAGGGAAAGTGGAAAATGTAGGGAAACATTAGTAAATACAGTGGAAAATAAATTGTAGGGAATTAAAAGCCACAAAGAAAACTACACTCCACTCTTAGTAAATGAGGGCCATTGGCCCTTAGTAAATAAGGGCCAATGGCCCTCATTTACTAAGAGTGGAGTGTAGGTTTCTTTGTGGGTTTCAATTCCCTACAATTTAACTAGAAGAAATCTTCAGGGTAGTCTGGACCAAATGAAGAAGAAAAGTTCACATGTAAATATCTTGATGTAAATGTTTACTTTGCCTCTGACTGCATCTAATAAGTTTTGTAGTCCCTGTATGACCAGTACTGAAATGATGTCTGGCACCTTACTAGTTTTTTAAACTAAATTTCCCAGCATATCATTAAAGGGGTATTCCAGGAAAAAACTTTTTTTTATATATCAACTGGTTCCAGAAAGTTAAACAGATTTGTAAATTACTTCTATAAAAAAATCTTAATCCTTTCAGTACTTATGAGCTTCTGAAGTTAAGGTTGTTCTTTTCTGTCTAAGTAATCTCTGATGACACGTGTCTCGGGAAACGCCCAGTTTAGAAGCAAATCCCCATGGCAAACCTCTTCTAAACTGGGCGGTTCCCGAGACACGTGTCATCAGAGATTACTTAGACAGAAAAGAACAACCTAAACTTCAGAAGCTCATAAGTACTGAAAGGATTACGATTTTTTTTATAGAAGTAATTTACAAATCTGTTTAACTTTCTGGAGCCAGTTGATATATATAAAAAAGTTTTTTCCTGGATAACCCCTTTAACATTGTTCTGGTCACACAGGGAGCTGAAGATTTACATCCCACACACTTCAGTAGCTCATTTTACCCTGAGTCTTAGAGTAATATTCCTTAACAGGCAGTGCCTCAGTCTTGCATAGTAGTATGGCCACTAGGTGTGAACTGGGTTCAGCTCTGACCTTCACCTTATGTCAGATTTGGACGTGGACCTTAGCTAAAAGTAGCTGAGTACAGAGCATTTCAGTTTGATCTCTTGTCTGCAGTAGAAAGTTGTATGTCAATGCTGTATTGACTAATAGGAGCTCTTTTTTTTTTTGCTGCTTTTAAGTGTATTTGTTGGCAAAATGCAGAAAGATTCTAAGGCACAAAAAGCAGAATGGATGTATCTCTGAATAAGGAAAGCATTTGAAAAGTTACTTAAATTATATGTAAATTATAGAAAGTGGTTAGGCAACTGTAGAATCATGCTCTAAAGTAAACCTTTAATATGCAATGCACTTTTAACAACCATTGCATAAATCAATTGTACAAGAAAATGTAAAAACCATAATATGTTACCATTAAAAAAAAACAGCTTAAGGCAGTTTAGGGCACACAATCTTCAGCTCCGGTGTGGGGAGGCACTGGCCATGCTTTGCAGTACAGTTGTTGAGGCAAGCATACAATACCCAGCACCTTCCATGAACAAGCCCTTCTCTAACTCACCGGGCTTGTCACAAAACTCTCTGAGCATCGCACAGTTGACTGTACTGCCCAGCGTGGCTTGTGCCTCCCCACTCTGGTACTGAAGATCGTGCAGGCCTGAAACTCCAGATGTATGTTTAAGTCCATTTTGACAACAGCTTCACTGAGGTATTAGGTTACAGTTGTCATAGCAGTATCAAGAGAGGGAAGGGGAAGGAAAAAGAGAGAGAGAGAGAGCTCTGTTATATCTCACCCCATGCTCTCTAATAATAATAACTCTAAATGTATATAGCACACAGATTCCGCAGCACTGTACACTCAAATTGGTCCCTGTCCCAATTGGGCTCACATTCTTATCCTATCAAAATGTTTTGAAGTGTGGGAGGAAACCGGAGTACCCAGAAGAAACCAACACAATCACACATATGTTCTAAAGACAGTATCACCCATTGGTTTGCTTACAGTTAGGTGTCCTGAGTTCTGAC
Source organism: Hyla sarda (assembly GCF_029499605.1). Taxonomy (NCBI): domain Eukaryota; kingdom Metazoa; phylum Chordata; class Amphibia; order Anura; family Hylidae; genus Hyla; species Hyla sarda. The sequence continues at coordinate 344,784,925 of NC_079189.1, read as the reverse complement.
TTCTGGAATTTCTGTCTGGGCTCTCGTAGGAGTAGGAGTGAGGAGGACGGTAAATAAGGAAAGTGGGAAAGGAATCATCTCAGTGAGGGTGCATGCATGTCACGATTCGGCTTACGGGTTGTGGATCCACTGTGTCAGCGAGGGATTGGCGTGGACCGTGCCGGTGGACCGGTTCTAAGTGGCTACTGGTGTTCACCAGAGCCCGCCGCAAAGCGGGATGGTCTTGCTGCGACGGTAGCAACCAGGTCGTATCCACTAGCAACGGCTCAACCTCGCTGACTGCTGAGAAGGCGTGGGACAGAAGGACTAGGCAGAGGCAAGGTCAGATGTAGCAGAAGGTCGGGGCAGGCGGCAAGGTTCGTAGTCAATATGGATAGCAGGAGATCAGGTAACACAGGCTTGGACAACACTAAACGCTTTCACTGGCACAAGGCAACAAGATCCGGCAAGGGAGTGCAGGGGAAGTGATGTGATATAGCCAGGGAGCAGGTGGAAGCTAATCAGGCTAATTGGGCCAGGCACCAATCATTGGTGCACTGGCCCTTTAAGTCTCAGAGAGCTGTCGCGCGCGCGCCCTAGAGAGCGGAGCCGCGCGCGCCAGCACATGACAGCCGGGGACCGGGACGGGTAAGTGACTTGGGATGCGATACGCGAGCTATGCGAATCGCATCCCCGCCGGCAATGTCAGTGCAGCGCTCCCGGTCAGCGGGTCTGACCGGGGCGCTGCAGGGAGAAAGACGCCGTGAGCGCTCCGGGGAGGAGCAGGGACCCGGAGCGCTCGGCGTAACAATGCACACCAAGTTTTTGCAATGCAGTTCCTGTATCAGGTTTTTGATGAAAAACGGATTCCTCAAAACCTGACTAAACTGTATCAAAAAGTGTGTACAAATTTTAACCCATATACGGTTGAAAACTGTATACTGTTTGAAAAATGATGTCCGGTTGCATCCGTTTTTTAAGAAAAAAAGAATAAGTTTTTAACTTTTCACTCCATTTTGAATAAAGTTTCACTTGTTTGATTGAAATTCCAAGAAAAAAAAAACTGTGCAAAGTCAAAAACCGGATGGTGAAAACAGGATGGAACCGTACGCAAATACAGTTCTGTACGGTTTCCATTGACTCCCATGTTAAAAAAAAAAAACTGTATACGGTTTAATACAGTTTTTCACCCGGACCAAGAAACATGGTAGACTACAGTTTTGGATACGGGTAAAAAAACTGGACAAAACTGTATGAGATGCAAAACGGACTAAACTGGATGATGCGTTTGACATACAGTTTACAATGTTAAGTCAATGCATACAGTTTTCTATACAGTTCCATACGGTTTTTAACTTGAAACCGTATACGGGAACTGTATAACAAAAACGTGGTGTGCATGCACCCTGAGGCAGCAAACACAGTCAGGCTTTAGAACAATCTCATAGAGAGTGGAAACAATAGCACCTTTCTACGTCTCGCTCAATGAGCTGTTGCAGCAGATCTAGACCCTAGGATGTAACACTGGTGTGTGCGCTGCGGGTCAGTGCTACAACGTATCACAGTCACTTGTATAGCTTCATCATCAAAGAAAAAGAAAAGGAAAGAACGGAGCACTGACCAGTCTGTTGCTGCAGGAATCTTTATTCACTTCATATGGCAATCCATATGGAGGGGAAGAGCAGACGGTAGGTGAGACTTTGGGCAACGGACCGTGTCACACGTTAGCACATCTTCAGGCCCTACGTCAGCACGTCCGTGAGTATGCTTTTAAAAGTCCAACCTAGGTGATCAGGTAAGTCACCTGGCTAGGGAAGGGGCAGATAGGAGGTGAATGACATAGGGAGGGAAGGAATGGGAGGGAAGCATGGAAGGGGAAAGGTGGGGAGGGGGTGGGAAGGAAGGGACTAGGAAGAATAAGGGGGAGGGAGAATGACAAGGCAATCGGAACATACATAAGGAATTAAAAGCAAATATCACCATAGTGAGAACATATATCAAGTGCTTGCCAACATAACATCAGGTTAGAACCTGGCTGCAGCAACTGGCATCATGGAGGGGAGTTAAAATTTCCACAAAAAAAAATGCGAGACACCAATAATCAATTACATTAAGGAGTAAAAACACCTGCAATTTTTTTTTCATTGAAGCCATGCTCCTTTAATTCACCCAATCCCACCCAAGTGCATTCAGTCTCTTAAAGCATATCTCTAATGGTGTGGTACATTTTTTCAGAAAAATGACAGTGTTCAGCATTCGCTTGCTGCCTCACTGAGGTGATTCCTGCCCCACTTCCCCCATTGTCATATTCCTCACTCTTGCAATATACAAACACACACACACACATATATATATATATATATATATATATGTATATGTGTGTGTGTGTGTGTGTGTGTGTGTGCAAAGTCATGTATTACCGAGGATATATATTAGCTGAGCACGCTTCAAAGCTGGTAAGTAGTAGCTGCTATCAGCGGTCAGGACTCACCGTTAATACCAGGCTTCAGCGATCATTCCAATTTCCAGCATTACACTTTAGATGCTGCGATCAAAAACTATAGCAGCATCTAAAAGTGCAAATGATTGGTGTCATTGCATTCTAAAGGGCTGTTTGGGACCTCTGTAGTGTGATACAGCTGACTGCCAGAGGTCCCTTTCCTCAGTACTTTAGGAATTGAGTTGTGTTAAAGGGGTATTCCAGGAATTTTTTTTATTTGACTATGTTACAGGGGCTGTAAAGTTTGTGTAGTTCATAATATAGTGTCTGTACCTGTGTGGGATGGTTTTCTCACAATTTTTATGTGATTTTTACCCTAATATTTATTTTTACCAGCATACAAAATGACTGCTGTCTCGGATTTTTCCCAGCTTGCAATGTCTCACTAGTCAGCTGATGACAGGGAGCCTGTCTGTTTCAATGGGTGGAGCGATCGCTTGGTGGGAGAGAGATCAATCTGCAACTAATGCAACAGCTGTAGGCACCCTGATTGAAAACCACAGGTCTTTTGTTTCAATGGGTGAGGTGGCTGATGTGTACCATCTGTTACTACTATATGAATTGCTGTAGCTACTTACACCATGCTGTCTGTTCTAGCTCTTTTAGAATACCTTATGTCTGTAAAGTTTTTCAAGATGCTTGATAAAATTTAGAAATTTTTAATAACAAATTTTATAGTATATGACTCTGGTTTTCTGTAGGTGTTTAATTTTGATTTAGCATATCTGTCCATTTCGAGCATTTTAAAGGGGTACTCCCATGGAAAAAAAATGTTATTAAACAGATTTGTAAATTACTTCTCTTTAAAAATCTTAATCATTTAGTACTAATCAGCTGCTGTATACATTACATGAAGTTCTTTTCTTTTTGAATTTATTTCCAGTCTGACCACAGTGCTCTCTGCTGACACCTCTGTCCATGTCAGGAACTGTCCAGAGCAGGAGCAAATCCCCATAGCAAACCTCTCCTGCTCTGGACAGTTCCTGACATGGACAGAGGTGTCAGCAGAGAGAACTATGGTCAGACTGGAAATGAATTCAGAAGGAAAAGAACTTCCTCTGTAGTATACAGCATCTGATAAGTCCTGTAAGGATTAAGATTTTTAAATACTGTAGAAGTAATTTACAAATCTGTTTAACTTTCTGGCACCAGTTGATTTAAAAAAATTGTTTTCCACTGAAGTACTCCTTTAATATTATGAAACGATGAGTGCTTAGTACAGTGATTCCCAACCGCGGTGCCGCGGCACACGTGTGTGCCGTTCAGCACTGCCCGTGGTGCCGCGGGATTTTGCCGTGATTTTTTTTTTATTATTATTATTTTTTTAAATGTCCCGCCCCGGCCTGACGGCGCAGGGGGGAAGGGAAGTCTGCGTGCGCACTGCGCACACAGCGTCCCCCTGCGTCCCCCTGTGTCTCCCGCGTTCCCCTCCTTCCCCCTCTGTTCCCTGTGTCCCCCGCGTCCCCCTCCTTCACCCTCGGTCTTCTGCGACCCCTCCATCCCCCTCTCCATTGCGGCGCAGTGAGCCGAAAATGGGTCCCTGGGGCGGAACGAGCTGCACCTGCGCCGAACTCCCGTGTCTGCTGTGTAACTGCAAGCTGCGGGGGCCGGCTTGCTTAAGGTACCGTACCCTTTCCACCCCTCTGTTCTCCTTCTCAACCCTGTCTAACCCCCCCCCCACCGTCACCCAGGTCCACCCTCTACCCCCCCTCGTCACTCATGTCCACCCCCCCTGTCAGCCATGTCCGCCTTGTCCACCTCCCTGTCCATCTCACCCATGCCCACCCCCCCTGTCACCCATGTGCACCCTCCCTGTCACCCATGTGCACCCTCCCTGTCACCCATGTGCACCCTCCCTGTCACCCATGTGCACCCACCCTGTCACCCATGTGCACCCTCCCTGTCACCCATGTCCACCCTCCCTGTCACTCATGTCCACCCTCCCTGTCACTCATGTCCACCCTCCCTGTCACTCATGTCCACCCATCCCTGTCACCCATGTCCACCCTTCCGTCACCCATGTCCACACCCCCCCTGTCACCCATGTCCACCCCCCCATCACTCATGTCCACCCGCACTCACACATGTCCCCCCACCTATCATCCCCGTCACCCATGTCCACCCCCCCCTCTCCCATGTCCACCCTCCTGTCATCCATGTCTGCCTTGTCCACTCCCCTGTCCATCCCTGTCACTCATGTTTACCCACCTGTCTACCCCGTAGTCTACTCTGTCACCCATGTCCACCCTCCTGTTCACCCATCTGTCCCTTTGTCACCCCAGTCCACCCCTCTCTGTCACTCCTGTCCCTCTTTTACCCTCTGACCCCCTGTCCACCCTTCTGTCACCCATGTCCACCCCTCTGTCACCCCTATGCCCCGTCACCCATGTTCACTCTTCTACACCAATCTATCACCCTTGTACACCTCCCTACACCCCTCTGTACACTCCTCTACACCCCTCTGTCACCCATGTACACTTCTCTACACCCCTCTGTCACTCATGTACACTCCTCTACACCCCTCTGTCACCCATGTACACCCATCTGTCACCCATGTACACTCCTCTATACCCCTCTGTCACCCATGTACACTCCTCTATACCCCTCTGTCACCCATGTACACTTCTCTATACCCTTCTGTCACCCATGTACACTCCTCTATACCCCTCTGTCACCCATGTACACTCCTCTACACCCCTCTGTCACCCATGTACACTCATCTACACCCCTCTGTCACCCATGTACACTCCTCTACACCCCTCTGTCACCCTTGTACACTCCTCCAGACCCCTCTGTCACCCATGTACACTCCTCTATACCCCTCTGTCACCCATGTACACTCCTCTATACCCCTCTGTCACCCATGTACACTCCTCTATAACCCTCTGTCACCCATGTACACTCCTCTATACCCCTCTTTCATCCATGTACGCTCCTCTACACCCCTCTGTCACCCATGTACACTCCTCTACACCCCTCTGTCACCCATGTACGCTCCTCTACACCCCTCTGTCACCCCTCTGTCACCCATGTACACCCATCTGTCACCCATGTACACTCCTCTATACCCCTCTGTCACCCATGTACACTCCTCTATACCCCTCTGTCACCCATGTACACTCCTCTATACCCCTCTGTCACCCATGTACACTCCTCTGTACCCCTCTGTCACCCATGTACATTCCTCTACACCCCTCTGTCACCCATGTACACTCCTTTATACCCCTCTGTCACCCATGTACACCCCTCTGTCACCCATGTACACTCCTTAATACCCCTCTGTCACCCATGTACACTCCTCTACACCCCTCTGTCACCCATGTACACTCCTCTATACCCCTCTTTCATCCATGTACGCTCCTCTACACCCCTCTGTCACTCATGTATACTCCTCTACACCCCTCTGTCACCCATGTACGCTCCTCTACACCCCTCTGTCACCCATGTACGCTCCTCTACACCCCTCTGTTACCCATGTACGCTCCTCTACACCCCTCTGTCACCCATGTACGCTCCTGTACACCCCTCTGTTACCCATGTACGCTCCTCTACACCCCTATGTCACCCATGTACACTCCTCTACACCCCTCTGTCACCCATGTACACTCCTCTACACCCCTCTGTCACCCATGTACACCCATCTGTCACCCATGCACACTCCTCTATACCCCTCTGTCACCCATGTACACTCCTCTATACCGCTCTGTCACCCATGTACACTCCTCTATACCCCTCTGTCACCCATGTACACTTCTCTATACCCCTCTGTCACCCATGTACACTCCTCTATACCCCTCTGTCACCCATGTACACTCCTCTACACCCCTCTGTCACCCATGTACGCTCCTCTACACCCTTCTGTCACTCATGTACACTCCTCTATACCCCTCTGTCACCCATGTAAGCTCCTCTACACCCCTTTGTCACCCCATGTACGCTCCTCTACACCCCTATGTCACCCATGTATACTCCTCTACACCCCTCTGTCAGCCATGTACGCTCCTCTACACCCCTCTGTCACCCATGTACGCTCCTCTACACCCCTCTGTCACCCATGTACGCTCCTTTACACCCCTCTGTTACCCATGTATGCTCCTCTACACCCCTCTGTCACCCATGTACGCTCCTCTACACCCCTTTGTCACCCATGTACGCTCCTCTACACCCCTATGTCACCCATGTACGCTCCTCTACACCCCTCTTTCATCCATGTAAACTCCTCTACACCCCTCTGTACACTCCTCTACATCCCTCTGTCACCCATGTCCACTCTTCTACACTCTTCTGTCACCCATGTAAAAAAAAAGAAAAAAAAGTTTGGCACCTAATAGGTTTGTTTTGCAGGTTTAACAGTGAAGAATTGTGGAAGAAATCGTGATGATGGTCCGGACCAGATGGAGAAGAGAAGGCAATGATGCAAATTAGAGAAGACGTCATTGGTGAATTGCTGTATAAAGCAGCACTTTAAACTACATACCCACTGATAAATAGATATAGTGCATTGCGTTTTTTACAGTTTTTCCTTTTTTTTTTTCTCTTGCTCGTCAACCTCGGTTGAAAAAAAAATTTCCGAGGTGTGCCCCGACCCGAAAAAGGTTGGGAAACACTGGCTTAGTATGTCATGTCTAGTCTGATTTTCTAAATATGTTTTTTGGCAATACATAACTACTAGGGATGAGCCGAGCCTGATAAACCCAGTCTTGCTCAGAACTTTAGGGTAAAATTATCTTGCAGAACTTTACAACTTTGCCAGGCCCGGCTCGCACAAGCCTGGACATGGTGTTTTTATTAGCAGAAGGGATAAAAACATATAGGCCAGATTTACTAAAATCCGATTGTTCTTTGTGGAGTGTTTTAGATTTCACCCCTCTTTTTCTGGGAGCTGATTTACTAATGTGTCGCACGTGTCCGTTCATTTTCTGTCACATGTTTTTTTTGTGTTGCACGGGAGTATGTGTCGCACATACTCCGAGTTAAAAGTAAAAACTAAAAAACATGGGTATAAAATACAAATCATCAATAGCCTGTGCCAAAGCAAACAAGCAAAACACAAGAATTAATTGGAATTAAGCAACAAAATAAAACAAAAAAAATATGTAATGGCCGTCTAATATAGGAGTTTAAAAACAACCCCCCCCACACAAACACAAAATATATATATATATATATATATATATATATATATATATATATATAAAATGTACAAACAAGAAAGTTGCAACAGCACTCTAGGTCAAAAAATGGAGGCTCTCAGCGCACTTTTTGATCAAAATGTGTCCCCCCATCCACCACGCGGAGGTGGCCTCATATCGGATGGGACCCTAACATGATAACTCACCTCTGCTGTGCATATAGCCTCTGACTGTGTGACATGTTGGATCAGCCATTGACTAAACCACCTCCAGTCTGAGAGCGGTGGGGTGCAAAGCTAAAGAGGGTGCCACACCCCCCATATACAAAGTAAAAACAAAAGGAAAAATAGCCAGCACAACAACTTAATACACAGGTGCCCGCTGCTGTGGCAAATACAAAATGTACAAACATATACATATACATATACATATGTATATATACATATACATATACAATTAAAGACACATATTAAAGTTTAAAATGAATTGCATAGTCTCAAAATCCTTGTGTAGAACTGTAAAACAATGAAAAAAGAAAAGAAAATAGTTTATGCACTTCCCATCACGTTGAGCTGTGTCTTTGCCAAAATCACTCGCTTTTGATAGTTTTTACACATCCTCTTGGCTGTCAGTTATTCTGTGAGCCAAACTCACACTTTTTCAGGAGTGATTTTGGAAGTACTCTGAGTTATCTCTGCTTTTTGTCGGGAACACTCCCATTTTTTGGTTAACCACGCCCATTTTCTTAAGAAGAAAAGATGTTCAGAGCTGTGAATGCACTTAAAACTTGCTTTATTTGCTTGACAGGAGTCACAGTACAGGTAAGGAACATCTGACGCGTTTTGCACTCAGAGGGCCTTAATCGTAGACGATTAAGTCTATGATTAAGCACCTGTGAGTGGGCAACACGTCAGACGTTCCTTACCTGTACTGCGACTCCTGTCAAGCAAATAAAGCAAGTTTTAAGTGCATTCCCAGTGCTGGACATCTTTTCTTCTTTGGATTACTTCTGTGAAGCCGGGTGCGGGACCGGCGGTCCGATTGCGCAAGTGTGCATTGCAGGTCGTTGGTGCAGAGCAGACAGCTTTATCTCTTTGCACGCCCATTTTCTTGTAATAAAAAAAAGACTCCAAGTGTTTTCAAAAGTGTAAGTTGTGTGATGTAAAATTTGGCCATAGAACGATGGTGCGACAAAAATTTTGGAGCATTAACCAAGAAAGAAAGTAGGTTGGACTTTAGTAAATCAGGGCCATGGAGTTTTGGCACTTGAATGAATGAAGGAAATACTAGCAACACTTTTATGATGTTAGGGTAGCCCAGCATATGTTTCAGGTAGGAGCAAGGTCACATGGCCTCAGGTTAGCCAATCATTGCATTATGTAACATACAGCTCCAAGGCCAATCAGGAGACAGCATAGGGGTGGGTTTAAGCAGCAGATAAACCCTAAGCTCTGCATTGAGAAAAAACTAAGATAGTAGACAGTGCAAAGGAACTATTGATTCCAGACAGCCTTCAGAAATTCAATAGAAAGCAAGCTGAGCAAAGCATCCATCATTCAGCTGACCTAAGGCAGTGACCTCTTGTGACCTGCATTATTGTGTCCAATAGGTGTACTACAAATCTCAGCAGTGTCACTACAAAATGAGCATAATAGCTTTCACATGACAATACAAGGTAAGCTGAGCAATCGAGTGGGCTGACCTGTATTTTAACATAAATATGCATTAAAGGGGTACTCCACTGGTAAACATTGTTTATTTTAAATCAACTGGTGCCAGAAAGTTATACAGATTTGTTAAAGATTTCTACTTAAAAATATTAATCCTTTTGGTACTTATCAGCTACTGTATGCTCCACATGAAGTTCTTTTCTTTTTGAATGTCCTTTCTGTTTTAACCACAGTGCTCTCTGTTGACACCTCTGTCCAGTTTAGGAACTGTCCAGAGCAGGAGAGGTTTGCTATGGGGATTTGCTCCTACTCTGGACAGTTCCTAAAATGGACAGAGGTGTCAGCAGAGAGCACTGTGGTCAGACAGAAAGGAAATTCAAAAAGTAATTTACAAAACTGTTTAACTTTCTGGTACCAGTTGATTTAAAAAAATTGTTTTCCAGCAGAGTACCCCTTTAAAAGTCTTGAAAGTGAACATGGAATAAGCAGCAGCATCTTCACATTCGAGTACATGATGACAACGTTTTTACATCCAGTATTCCAACCTGACATGAATTGTCACCAAAGTGATGTACGGCCACTACCAGCCAGGCCTACATATATACAACCTGCCTTGATCCCCCAAAAATGGGCTCATTTTCATAACATGTTTTTTCAAAATGTTTACAAAAACTATTATTTATCACTATTTTTGGACACCATTCCCATTGCAAATCCCAAAGATTGATAATAGAGATGAGCGAATCGAAGCAGACAAACCCAAATTCGTTAAAAATTTCAGGATTTATTTGATTCATAACGAATGCGAATATAGCCGCGATTACACACGATTTACAGCGTTCCAGGCTCAAACACATCTAAAATGGTGGATCCACATGTCAGTACATGGGGCAGGGGATGCTGGGAAGGCAGGAAGGCAAGGCGGGAAGGGAGGTAGGCGGGATGACCCTGAATGACATGCAGGATGCAGCCTTCAGGATCAGCAACTTCAGGCTGTGCCATTCGGCCACTATATGGTCTCCTCATGCTTGGGCAAACTCCAGGCTGTACCATTCAGACACTATATGGGCTCCTTATGCTTTCCCTACCTCCAGGCTGCGTCATTCAGCCAATATATTGATTTCTGATGCTGCTGGGACTGTCTTGGATATTAGAAAAAAAAATTGTTAGCACTAGCAAACATACATGCTCAATCGAGATTTCAACATTGATCTTTTAATGTTAGGGATTGTGAAGCCCTCTTATGTACGCATCCTGCTGCCTGCTCCAGACTGTGTGTTTCAGCAACTATATGATTAAGTGATGCTGCTGGGCCTGTGCCAAAAATTTGTGAGGTTAGCACTAGCTAATATTCATCTTGTATACAGATTTCAACATCAGCATTTTAATGTTAGGGGTTGTGAAGCCCTCTTTTTGAGGTTAGTACATGCTGATGCCACCTCCAGGCTCTGTCATTGTGCTTCCATGTAACATGTGGATCCTTGTCAGATATGGCCCTTTGTACCTACATGCCGGGGCCGGGACACTAAAACTTGGGAGTTAAAAGTCCAATTTCAAAATCCTTCATTTAAATTTCAAAATCTTAAATTTAAATAAAAAAAAATCATACATTTCAATGGTCTCCTCATGCTTATGCCAACTCCAGGCTGTGTCATTCAGGCAATAAATGGTTTACTGATACTGCTGCTGGGCCTGGGTCTGGGAATGAAAATGTTGTTATGGTAGGTAGCACTACCTATCCAAAATCTTCATTTTAAATTTGAAAAAAGCTTCTGTTTTTTCTTTGGGATTGTGAAGCACTGGTGTGTGCTCATGCTTCAGACACCTCCAGGCTGTGTCATTTAGGCAATATATGGTTTACTGATACTGCTGCTGGGCCTGGGTCTGGGAATGAAAATGTTGTTATGGTAGGTAGCACTAGCTATCCAAAATCTTCATTTTAAATTTGAAAAATTATTCTGTTTTTTCTTTGGGATTGTTAAGCCCTGGTGTGTACTCATGCTTCAGACACCTCCAGGCGGTGTCATTCAGGCAATATATACTCTCCCAGCATTATTGCTATACCAGACCAGTAATGAAAGGAATATTGCCAAGGACTAGCAGAAACAGGTCACTGTGGATACTGACCACTGGCTGTTGGAATTGACTGACTATCCCAGGTGGTAGATTTACCGTATTTTTCGTCTTATACGGCGAATATACACCCAAAGCTGCTGCGGGCGAGAGCGGGAAGTCAGCAGTAAATACAGAGGCTGCGGCGGTGCGGTACAGCGCTGACTACCCGCTCCCCGCCCGCAGCAGCCTCATTACCGCTGGTGAATTTTTCACCTCACACCGACTATGTTTATTGCCCTACGCCTGGAACATACAGTTCTGGGCGCCGGGCAGGTGAATTACTAATAACTGTATACTAAAAACCAGGGTGCCTCCAGCTGTTCTGAAACTACAACTCCCAGCATGCCCGGACCGGCAAAGGCTGTCCGGGAATGCTGGTAGTTGTAGTTTCACAAAAGCTGGAGGCACCCTGGTTTTTAGTATACATTAATTAGTTTTTACCTGCTCTGGCCGGCCCCCGCCTGCAGCCGCACACAGGAGCCGGACCGGACAGATAATCATAGGTTTTCCTATGCCGGACATCCCTGTGTCCCGAAAATCTTTTCAGGACATAAGAATGTCCGCGGGTCACTAACCATTATCCCCGGCCGATGCGCGTCCTCCTCCGGTCCTCCTGCGGTCTTCCTGCGATCCTCCACCTCTCTATGGTTGTACGCACAGGACCTCAGTGACGTCCCGTGCGTACAACCATAGAGCCGCCGGAGGACAGGAGGACCGAAGGAAGACGCACGCCGGCCGGGGCCTGGTGAGTGACCGGTGGCGCGTAATTTTCAGTGTTCCGGTCACCGCTTCTCCGGTCCCGGCACCTACTGCTATGGTCCATAGCAGTAGATTGTGACACCGGGCCAGAGGAGCGGTGACCGGAACACTGTGGGGGCAGCACACAGGCATACAGCCTCCAGCCGTACACTGTATATGGCTGGAAGCTGTATGTCTGTGGGGGGGAGCTGCCTACCATTGTCGGGGAACTATACTGCCAACTATTGTGGGGGAACAATACTGCCAACCATTGTGGGGGGGGGGGAGCTGCCTACCATTGTGGGGGAACTATACTGCCAACTATTGTGGGGGGAACTATACTGCCAACCATTGTGGGTGGGGAGGGAGCTGCCTACCATTGTGGGGGAACTATTCTTCCAACTATTGTGGGGGAACTATACTGCCAACTATTGTGGGGGTACTATACTGCCAACCATTTTGGGGGGGGGAGCTGCCTACCATTGTGGGGGAACTATACTGCCAACTATTGTGGGGGAACTATACTGCCAACCATTGAGGGGGGGGGGGAAGCTGCCTACCATTGTGGGGGAACTATACTGCCAACTATTGTGGGGGAACTATACTGATATAAGATATTTTACTACAATATTTGGTTCAGAATCTTTTTTTTTCTAGATTTTCCTCCTTTAAAATTGGGTCTTATATGGCGAAAAATACGGTACAATTTTGAAGTTCCTCAGTTCCAGTAGGCTTTAAGTCATCCATTCTTTGTTGTGGTTCTTCAGTTGCAGAATTAAGTTGTATCATATTTTCCTGTTCCTCCGATAAGCTAATGTCACTGGAACACACAATACTTATATTGTCATCTAATGAAGAATCCTTTTCTTGAGAGAACGTATCTGTTCTTTTATTATTTTGAATGTCAGGTTGTATTCTGACAATTTTTGTGAAGCCCTGAGGTCTCCATATGCTTCAGCCAACTCCAGGCTGTGCCATTCAGACACTATATGGTCTCCTCCTATTGATGCCACCTCCAGGCTCTGTCATTGTGCTGACATGTGACATGGGACTCAATGTTAGATTAAGTCCTGTGTACCCACACGCCGGGGCCCGGGCCACTAAAACTTGGGAGTTAAAAGTTCAATTTCAAAATTCTCATTTTTAATTTCAAAATGTTAGATTTCTATTTAAAATTCTTATATTTCAATGGTCTCCTTATGCTTTCCCCACCTCTAGGCTGTGTCATTTTTTGATGCTACTGGGACTGGCATATTAACTTCAAATATGTTCTGGTAGCACTCGCTAACATAAATGCTTAATTGAGATTTCAAGATTGATCTTTCAATGTAAGGGGTTATGAAACCCTCTGGTGCTCCTGTGTCTTTCAGTAATTACTTGGCTTACTGATGCTTCTGGGCTTGGGCCTTACATTTTAAGCACAAGCTAAATACATGCTTAATAGAAATTTCAACTTTGATCTTTCAATGTAAGGGGTAATGAAACCCTCTGGTGTACTGCTGATGCCTGCTCCTGACTGTGTGTTTCAGGAACTACTTGGCTTTCTGATGCTTCTGGGCTTGGGCCTTACATTTTTGGATGTTTAGCACGAGCTAAATACATGCTTAATAGAAATTTCAACATTGATCTTTCATTGTAAAGGGATTATGAAACCCTTGGGTGTACTGCTGATGTCTGTTCCTGTGTCTTTCAGGAATTACTTGGCTTACTGATGCTTCTGGGCTTGGGTTTTACATTTTTGGATGTTTAGCATGAGCTAAATACATGCTTAATAGAAATTTCAACTTTGAACTTTCATTGTAAGGGGTTATGAAACCCTCTGGTGTACTGCTAATGCCTGCTCCTGACTGTGTGTTTCAGGAACTACTTGGCTTACTAATGATTCTGGGCTTGAGCCTTAAATTTTTAGATGTTTAGCACGAGCTAAATGAATGCTTAATTGAATTTGCAACATTGATCTTTCAATGTAAAGGGGTTATGAAACAATCTGGTGTACTGCTGATGCCTGCTCCTGAATGCTTCTGTGTTTTTCAGGAACTAATTGGCTTACTGATGCTTCTGGGCTTGGGCCTTAAATGTGCGAATGAAATTATGATTCTGGGCTTGAGCCTTAAATTTTTAGATGTTTAGCACGAGCTAAATACATGCTTAATAGAAATTTCAACATTGATCTTTCAATGTAAGGGGTTATGAAACCCTCTGGTGTACTGCTGATGCCTGCTCCTGACTGTGTGTTTCAGGAACTACTTGGCTTACTGATGTTGCATGGCTTGGGCCTTACATTTTTGGATGGTAGCACTAGATAACATGCATATTCAATAGAGATTTGAACATTCACCTTTTAATGTTAGGGGTTGTGAATCCCTCTTGTGTACTCATGCTGCTGCCTGCTCCTGTATGTGTCATATAGCAACGACATGTTTTAGTGATGCTGCTGAGCATAGGACATTACCTATATATGTTTATGGTAGAACTAGGTACAATACATCTTCAATTCAAATTTCAAAATTCATCTTTTATTATTAGAGATTGTGAGGCCCTATTGTCTCCTCATCTGCCACCAAATCCAGGCTGTGCCATTCAGACACTATATGGTCTCCTCATGCTTCAGTCAACTCCAGGCTGTGCCATTCAGGCAATATATGGTTTACTGATGCTGCTGGGCCTGGGAATAAAAATGTTGTCATGGTAGCACTAGCTACCCAAAATCTTCGGTTTAAAATTCAGAATTAATCTTATAATCTTAGGGATTGTGAAGGCCTATTGTCTAATCATGCTGCTGCCAACTCCTGTCTGTGCCATTCAGACACTATATGGTCTCCTCATGCTGCCACCACCTCCACGCTGTGTCATTCAGCCGCTATATGGTCTCCTCATGCTGCCAACACCTCCACGCTGTGTCATTCAGCCACTATATGGTCTCCTCATGCTGCCAACACCTCCATGCTGTGTCATTCAGCCACTATATGGTCTCCTCATGCTTTAGCCTCATCCAACCTGTGTCATTCAGCCACTATATGGTCTCCTCGTGGTGCCAAAACCTCCACGCTGTGTCATTCAGCCACTATATGGTCTCCTCATACTGATGCCACCTCCAGGCCCTGTCATTGTGCCACTCTGCGGCAGTGATTCTAAAAGTGATGCCGGTAATCTGCATGTTATTCTGAATAACAGTATCATTTCACTACCCCAGCACACTCCATATGCGTGTTAGAACACAGCAAAGTGTTCTACACCCCTAATGAGGCTCTCTGTAGGCCAGAAATAGCCATTTTTAATTTAGATTCGCCGCAAATAAATTTGGATTGAAACAAATTTCGTCAAAATTCGGCGATTCGGACGAATCACATTTTTCCAAAGTTTGCTCATCTCTAATTGATAATTTTTGGAACACTTGGAAGCCATTCCATCTTCTGGTACTGATATAAAGAGATGTCCTCCAACTCCAGCAGGATAAATGCAAGGATTCTTTATTCCCACAATAGAACGCGTTTCTTTCACAGAAGTTCCGCTTCTTCAGGCATGAAGGGTAAGACAGGGTGTGGATTTTATATAGGGAAAATCTTTAACCCCTTAAGGGAAAGAAATTAACTCTTTCTTTACAAGAAAATTCATCACAAACAAAACTAAAATATCATCCAAAGTTATAAAAGATGGGGAAACTAAAATCAAAATATATATACATAAAAAAAAAATATATAAATATATATATATATATATATATATATATATATATATATATATATATATACACAATACGAGTGAAACATTTTTTAACAGGCATTTTCTAAAGTTTCATTCAAACCATCGTGAAATAAGGTAGAGAGGGAAAAAATCCTGAAGACTTCTCTGTTATTTGCATCTTGTCTAGAGATATCACACTACGGAGTGTATCCTGTTGTCTTTTTATCTCTATATTATCTTCTGGTACTGACAGGCATCTGCCAACAAAAAGGGATAATTTATGCATCTTTATTTTTGGGTTAAAAAGCATACAAAATTCACTAGCAGTGTGTTTTTAAACAAGCTGTTGACTACTATTGGTTACCAAATGTAGTCATAACTTTGACATTAAGTTAGCCTTAAAGGGGTACTCCACTGGAAAACAATTTCTTTTAATCAACTGGTACCAGAAAGTTAAACAGTTTTGTAAATTACTTGTATTTAAAAAATCTTAATCCTTCCAGTACTTATCAGCTGTTGTATGCTCCACAGGAAGTTCTTTTCTTTTTGAATTTCCTTTCTGTCTGACCACAGCACTCTCTGTTGAAACCTCTTTCCATTTTAGGAACTGTCTAGAGTAATAGCAAATCTCCATAGCAAACCTATCCTGCTCTGGACAGTTCCTAAAATGGACAGAAGTGTCAACAGAGAACACTGTGGTCAGACAGAAAGGACATTCAAAAAGATGATTTTATGTGTACGGTTTATGTTGATCAGAAATAATAAATAAAAAATAATTCAATTCACTATGCTACAATTCTTTTACATAAAATCCAAAGAAACATACTTGTTGTAGACAGTAGGCTATTTACTGAACTCCTGGTGGCCATCTTACCTTCATGCAGAAGTTGCCACCTTGAATAAGCTCTGCTAAGGTACAATATATCTTCAAGGGGTACTCCAGCGGAAAACCATTTTTTTTTTTTTTTAAATCAACTGGTGCCAAAAAATACAAACAGATTTGGAAATTTAAAAATCGTAATCATTCCAGTACTTATCAGCTGCTGTATGCTCCA
This sequence comes from Hyla sarda, assembly GCF_029499605.1. NCBI lineage: Eukaryota > Metazoa > Chordata > Amphibia > Anura > Hylidae > Hyla > Hyla sarda. Next base: position 344,768,052 of record NC_079189.1, on the reverse strand, counting down.
GAGGAAGTTGAGTTGTTCTTTTCTGTTTGACCACAGTTCTCTCCGCTGACACCTCTGTCCATGTCAGGAACTGTCCAAAGTAGGTGTAAATCCACATAGCAAACTCTAATGCTCTGGAGAGTTCCTGACAAGGATAGAGGTTTCAGAGAGAGCACTGTAGTCATGCAGAAAAGAACTATTCAACTTCCACAGCAGCTGATAAGTACTGGAAGGATTAACATTTTTAAATAGAAGTCATTCACAAATCTGTTTAACTTTATGTCACCAGTTGATTAAAAAAAAAGAGCCCCTTTAAGTTAAATTCACCTCTTTTGTTTTGAAAAGAAAATTAAGTAATTTAGCTGGGGTAAATTTATTTTCTTAATCTTTATTTAAGTGTGTGCCTTCAGGGACCCACTCCGTGCAGAGCATTTGTCCCACGGAGTGTAAGGAGGTAATTAGTGACGCATAGCATCACTACTTACCTCTGCTGGCTGTACAGTATACAGTGGTGCATAGCGCAGCACTGTATACTATACTATACAGGAGTCAGGACTCCTGTCATTATACGGGAGTACCTGCTCTTAGCAGGGCTGAGTGTGGTGTCCCAGCACCAATGACTGTCCTCTGGTTTCGGACTGCTTTGGGCAGCATTGAAGCACAGGTGTTGGGCCCACTGGAATACTTTTGATTATATTGATTATGTTTTTCACTCTATTGAGACATTTTTATAATTATTTTATTGTTGTCATTCAGTTGTATGTTAAATGTGTTACTGTACTCTTAAGAGAGGAGCTGTGTAAAACCTGCCTGCCAATGGGAACACCAGAATTCTTGACCTTATAGTGTAGTGGGGGTAAGAGTTGACCCAGTACACAGTTGTGCTAAGTCTTGGCAACAGTGTGGTTCAAGTGTGTTGTGTGTAGAAGCCTCAAGGGAAGGCTCAAATCAAATGTATTCAATCCGGTGATTCTGCAAAGAACACCCAAGCGGTGGAAGTTCATACCCTGGGGGAGATAGCTACTGAACCATGACAGAGTCCTAGCTACCAGGATCAATCTACCCATCATTCAAGTCAGTATCAATTAATTTGGTAACAGTACCACAAGTCCCAGAAAGGCAACAGGGCTTCCAAGGGTTTATGCTGCATTCTCTCGCCCAGTACCATACTGTCTGTGTAATACTATCTGCACCCTGCTCAATAATCCGTAACCTGATGTGTTATCCGTAACAGTTATCCGTAACCTGATGTGAGTGTGTTCCTTTCCTCTCCGTGTCTGGCCCAGGAGAAGCTGTCTCCAGCCTCGGACCGTGTGTAGGATAACGGCGCCCTGGTGTCACAAAGTGATAAGGTATTTCTCCTAGCACCCCGTGGCTACCACAAAACTTGGTGTCACGAACAGGATAATTCCCACATGCGCCGACACCGCATGAGCTGTGCAGCTATACAGCCACAGATTCATACATTGTATACCTCCTGCCCAGCAAGATTATACAGTAAAGAAGAAATCTGTATGGATTGCTGGTTTTCTGTAAGCTCTTGCTGAACTGAGTGCTATGTGCCCTGGGGGGGGTATACTGTAGGCAAAAGTCCACTTGCCCTCCTGTAGCCCCACCTCTAGTGATAACGTCACTAGAGACACAGCTACGGCCAAGAGCCAAGATACTTAGGTTCTGTTCACATGATGCATTTTTGGAATGCCAAAGGCTGTCTGGGAGTGCTGAGGGTTGTAGTTTAGCAACAGCTGGAGGCTCCCTGTTTAGGAACACACTGCTTTATGCACTTTCTGGGCGCTCAAGACTTGAGAGGGCCAATAATAATAGTCATCGCCCACCCTGGTAGCATCGGAGTGTTGCTGCTTAATTGGTATCTGGCTAAGAATGAAAATACGGGGAATCTTTTCATAAAAAAATTAAAAAAAAATGTGTGAGGTTCCCTCTATTTTCATTCTTAGGCAGATACCAACCAAGCAGCAACAGCCTGAGTTGGTGCATAGAACTCAGCAAAGCAAGAGTTTACAGTAAAGTAGCAATCTATACTGTATGGTAACCAAAGAGTTAAGCTGTGCTTCATAGAATCACAATTTTACTCTTTCTTTGCTTTCTTTGTCAGCCCATCAAGGGTTTACAGTAAACAAGAATTCTATACAAATAGTTGCTTTACTGTATATTCTTTCTGGGTAGGAGATTTATCATATATCTCTAGCACAGCATGAGCTGTACCTGAGGCTATATAGCTGAGTACCTCTAGAAGTAGCTCAGTACCGCTAGAAGCAGGGACAGTATACAGCACTGCACTATGTAGCTCTGTATACTGTACGGCTGGTGGAGGAAATTAGTGACGGAGGGAAGTAGTGATGCTATCCTCTTCCAGAGTAATATCCATATACAGTAAGAGACGTAAATTAACTTCTGTGATTGAATTTGGTTTTGTTATACTGTAATGTAGTTACTAAACAAACTTTATTAACCTCTTAAGGAACCAGGGTTTAAACGACCCTCCCGTTCTATGACACATGCTCAGGAACTCAGCACAGGTCATAATGGGATGGTCCTGGCTGCTATCAGCAGCCGGAACCCATGGGTAATGCCGGACATAATCGGTCAGGGTGATGTCCGGCACTAACACATTAGACACTGAGATCAAAGTTGATCGTGGCTTCTAAATGTAACAAAAACTTATCCCAGTTTCTTAGAATAATCGATCAGGACACCCGGGGTGAAATTGTGGGGTCCCAATCAGCTAAGGGTCCGGCTCCTCGCTGTTCGATCAGCACTCCAATGCTTCAGGAAGCCATGACATTCTGGAGCAATAGAGTGCCGATTACACTGATCAATGCTGTGCTATAGCACAGATTCCTTGTAATCTTTTTGAAAAAAAAGTTCATAAAACAAAGTTCAAAGCAAAAAGGGTACCTATAAAAACTACAGATCACGGTGCAAAAAAATGAGCCCTCATAAATCCCTGTATATGGAAGAGTTATATGGATCAGAAGAGGACAATTAAAGCAAACTAATTTTCAAAGTTATAATTTAAAGTAGCAAAATAAAAATAAAAAAATCGGAAAATCTAAATTGAGTATTGTTGTAATATGGACCTACAAAATAAAAGAAGTGCACCAGAAGCGGAAGCCCAGAAAAGTTACAAAATAGTGTGTTTTTTTCCAATTTTGGCATATATATATATATATATATATATATATATATATATATATATATATATATATATTGTTACGCCGAGCGCTCCGGGTCCCCGCTCCTCCCCGGAGCGCTCGCTACACTCTCGCTCCCGCAGCGCCCCGGTCAGATCCACTGACCGGGTGCGCTGCGATACCGCCTCCAGCCGGGATGCGATTCGCGATGCGGGTGGCGCCCGCTCGCGATGCGCACCCCGGCTCCCGTACCTGACTCGCTCTCCGTCGGTCCTGTCCCGGCGCGCGCGGCCCCGCTCCCTAGGGCGCGCGCGCGCCGGGTCTCTGCGATTTAAAGGGCCACTGCGCCACTGATTGGCGCAGTGGTTCTAATCAGTGTGTTCACCTGTGCACTCCCTATGTATACCTCACTTCCCCTGCACTCCCTCGCCGGATCTTGTTGCCATCGTGCCTAGTGAAAGCGTTCCCTTGTGTGTTCCTAGCCTGTGTTCCAGACCTCCTGCCGTTGCCCCTGACTACGATCCTTGCTGCCTGCCCCGACCTTCTGCTACGTCCGACCTTGCTTTTGTCTACTCCCTTGTACCGCGCCTATCTTCAGCAGTCAGAGAGGTTGAGCCGTTGCTAGTGGATACGACCTGGTTACTACCGCCGCAGCAAGACCATCCCGCTTTGCGGCGGGCTCTGGTGAATACCAGTAGTGACTTAGAACCGGTCCACTAGCACGGTCCACGCCAATCCCTCTCTGGCACAGAGGATCCACCTCCTGCCAGCCGGCATCGTGACAGTAGATCCGGCCATGGATCCCGCTGAAGTTCCTCTGCCAGTTGTCGCCGACCTCACCACGGTGGTCGCCCAGCAGTCACAACAGATAGCGCAACAAGGCCACCAGCTATCTAGACTGACCGTGATGCTACAGCAGCTACTACCTCAGCTTCAGCAATCATCTCCTCCGCCAGCTCCTGCACCTCCTCCGCAGCGAGTGGCCGCCTCAGGCCTACGACTATCCTTGCCGTATAAATTTGATAGGGACTCTAAGTTTTGCCGTGGCTTTCTTTCACAATGTTCCCTGCACTTGGAGATGATGTCGGACCAGTTTCCTACTGAAAGGTCTAAGGTGGCTTTCGTAGTCAGCCTTCTGTCTGGAAAAGCTCTGTCATGGGCCACACCGCTCTGGGACCGCAATGACCCCGTCACTGCCTCTGTACACTCCTTCTTCTCGGAAATTCGAAGTGTCTTTGAGGAACCTGCCCGAGCCTCTTCTGCTGAGACTGCCCTGCTGAACCTGGTCCAGGGTAATTCTTCCGTTGGCGAGAACGCCGTGCAATTCCGTACTCTTGCTTCAGAACTATCCTGGAATAATGAGGCCCTCTGCGCGACCTTTAAAAAAGGCCTATCCAGCAACATTAAAGATGTTCTGGCCGCACGAGAAATTCCTGCTAACCTACATGAACTCATTCATCTAGCCACTCGCATTGACATGCGTTTTTCCGAAAGGCGTCAGGAGCTCCGCCAGGATATGGACTTTGTTCGCACGAGGCGTTTTTTCTCCCCGGCTCCTCTCTCCTCTGGTCCTCTGCAATCCGTTCCTGTGCCTCCCGCCGTGGAGGCTATGCAAGTTGACCGGTCTCGCCTGACACCTCAAGAAAGGACACGACGCCGCATGGAGAATCTCTGCCTGTACTGTGCCAGTACCGAACACTTCCTGAAGGATTGTCCTATCCGTCCTCCCCGCCTGGAAAGACGTACGCTGACTCCGCACAAAGGTGAAACAGTCCTTGATGTCAACTCTACTTCTCCACGTCTTACTGTGCCTGTGCGGATATCTGCCTCTACCTTCTCCTTCTCCACTAAGGCCTTCTTGGATTCCGGATCTGCAGGAAACTTTATTTTGGCCTCTCTCATCAACAGGTTCAACATCCCAGTGATCAGTCTCGCCAGACCTCTCTACATCAATTGCGTTAACAATGAAAGATTGGACTGTGCCGTGCGTTACCGCACGGAACCCCTCCTAATGTGCATCGGACCTCATCACGAAAAAATTGAGTTTTTGGTCCTCTCCAATTGTACTTCCGAAATTCTCCTTGGACTACCATGGCTTCAACGCCATTCCCCAACCCTTGATTGGTCCACAGGAGAGATCAAGAGCTGGGGTACCTCTTGTTTCAAAGACTGCCTTAAACCGGTTCCCAATACTCCTTGCCGTGACCCTGTGGTTCCCCCTGTAACCGGCCTCCCTAAGGCCTATATGGACTATGCTGACGTATTTTGCAAAAAACAAGCTGAGACTCTACCTCCTCACAGGCCTTATGACTGTCCTATTGACCTCCTCCCGGGCACTACTCCACCCCGGGGCAGAATTTATGCTCTGTCCGCCCCAGAGACTCTTGCTATGTCTGAGTACATCCAGGAAAATTTAAAAAAGGGCTTTATCCGCAAATCCTCCTCTCCTGCCGGAGCTGGATTTTTCTTTGTGTCCAAAAAAGATGGCTCCCTACGTCCTTGCATTGACTACCGCGGACTTAATAAAATCACGGTGAAGAACCGCTACCCCCTACCTCTTATCTCTGAACTCTTTGATCGCCTCCAAGGTGCCCACATCTTTACCAAACTGGACTTAAGAGGTGCTTATAATCTCATCCGCATCAGGGAGGGGGATGAATGGAAAACGGCATTTAACACTAGAGATGGACACTTTGAGTATCTGGTCATGCCCTTTGGCCTGTGCAACGCCCCTGCCGTCTTCCAAGACTTTGTTAATGAAATTTTTCGTGATCTCTTATATTCCTGTGTTGTTGTGTATCTGGACGATATTCTGATTTTTTCTGCCAACCTAGAAGAACACCGCCAGCATGTCCGCATGGTTCTTCAGAGACTTCGTGACAATCAACTTTATGCCAAAATGGAGAAATGTCTGTTTGAATGTCAATCTCTTCCTTTCCTAGGATACTTGGTCTCTGGCCAGGGACTACAAATGGATCCAGACAAACTCTCTGACGTCTTAGATTGGCCACGCCCCTCCGGACTCCATGCTATCCAACGTTTTTTGGGGTTCGCCAATTATTACAGACAATTTATTCCACATTTTTCCACCATTGTGGCTCCTATCGTGGCTTTAACCAAGAAGAATGCCAATCCTAAGTCATGGCCTCCTCAAGCGGAAGACGCCTTTAAACGGCTCAAGTCTGCCTTTTCTTCTGCTCCCGTGCTCTCCAGACCTGACCCATCTAAACCCTTCCTATTGGAGGTTGATGCCTCCTCAGTAGGAGCTGGAGCGGTCCTTCTACAAAAAAATTCTTCCGGGCATGCTGTTACTTGTGGTTTTTTTTCTAGGACCTTCTCTCCGGCGGAGAGGAACTACTCCATCGGGGATCGAGAGCTTCTGGCCATTAAATTAGCACTTGAGGAATGGAGGCATCTGCTGGAGGGATCAAAATTTCCAATTATTATTTACACCGATCACAAGAATCTCTCCTATCTCCAGTCTGCCCAGCGGCTGAATCCTCGCCAGGCCAGGTGGTCTCTGTTCTTTGCCCGGTTTAATTTTGAAATTCACTTTCGCCCTGCCGACAAGAACATTAGGGCCGATGCTCTCTCTCGTTCCTCGGAGGCCTCGGAAGTAGAGCTCTCTCCGCAACACATTATTCCTCCGGATTGCCTGATCTCCACTTCTCCAGCCTCCATCAGGCAAACTCCTCCAGGGAAGACCTTTGTCTCTCCACGCCAACGCCTCGGAATCCTCAAATGGGGTCACTCCTCCCATCTCGCAGGCCATGCGGGCATCAAGAAATCCGTGCAACTCATCTCTCGTTTCTATTGGTGGCCGACTCTGGAGACGGATGTTGTTGATTTTGTGCGGGCCTGCACTGTCTGTGCCCGTGATAAGACTCCTCGCCAGAAGCCTGCTGGTCTTCTTCATCCTCTGCCTGTCCCCGAACAGCCTTGGTCTCTGATTGGTATGGACTTTATTATAGACTTACCCCCATCCCGTGGCAACACTGTTGTTTGGGTGGTCGTTGATCGATTTTCCAAGATGGCACATTTTATTCCCCTTCCTGGTCTTCCTTCTGCGCCTCAGTTGGCAAAACAATTTTTTGTACACATTTTTCGTCTTCACGGTTTACCTACGCAGATCGTCTCGGATAGAGGCGTCCAATTCGTGTCAAAATTCTGGAGGGCTCTCTGTAAACAACTCAAGATTAAATTGAACTTTTCTTCTGCTTATCATCCTCAATCCAATGGGCAAGTAGAAAGAATTAACCAAGTCCTGGGTGATTATTTACGGCATTTTGTTTCTTCCCGCCAGGATGACTGGGCAGATCTTCTACCATGGGCCGAATTCTCGTACAACTTCAGAGTCTCTGAATCTTCTTCCAAATCCCCATTTTTCGTGGTGTACGGCCGTCACCCTCTTCCCCCCCTCCCTACTCCCTTGCCCTCTGGTTTGCCCGCTGTGGATGAAATAACTCGTGATCTTTCCACCATATGGAAAGAGACCCAAAATTCTCTCTTACAGGCTTCATCACGCATGAAGAAGTTTGCTGATAAGAAAAGAAGAGCTCCCCCCATTTTTTCTCCCGGAGACAAGGTATGGCTCTCCGCTAAATATGTCCGCTTCCGTGTTCCCAGCTACAAATTGGGACCACGCTATCTTGGTCCTTTCAAAATTTTGTGCCAGATTAATCCTGTCTCTTATAAACTTCTTCTTCCTCCTTCTCTTCGTATTCCTAATGCCTTTCACGTTTCTCTTCTTAAACCACTCATCATCAACCGTTTCTCTCCTAAACTTATCTCTCCCACTCCTGTCTCCGGTTCTTCGGACATCTTTCCTGTTAAGGAGATACTGGCCTCCAAAAAGGTCAGAGGAAAAACCTTTTTTTTGGTTGACTGGGAGGGCTGTGGCCCTGAAGAGAGATCCTGGGAACCTGAGGACAATATCCTAGATAAAAGTCTGGTCCTCAGGTTCTCAGGCTCCAAGAAGAGGGGGAGACCCAAGGGGGGGGGTACTGTTACGCCGAGCGCTCCGGGTCCCCGCTCCTCCCCGGAGCGCTCGCTACACTCTCGCTCCCGCAGTGCCCCGGTCAGATCCACTGACCGGGTGCGCTGCGATACCGCCTCCAGCCGGGATGCGATTCGCGATGCGGGTGGCGCCCGCTCGCGATGCGCACCCCGGCTCCCGTACCTGACTCGCTCTCCGTCGGTCCTGTCCCGGCGCGCGCGGCCCCGCTCCCTAGGGCGCGCGCGCGCCGGGTCTCTGCGATTTAAAGGGCCACTGCGCCGCTGATTGGCGCAGTGGTTCTAATCAGTGTGTTCACCTGTGCACTCCCTATGTATACCTCACTTCCCCTGCACTCCCTCGCCGGATCTTGTTGCCATCGTGCCTAGTGAAAGCGTTCCCTTGTGTGTTCCTAGCCTGTGTTCCAGACCTCCTGCCGTTGCCCCTGACTACGATCCTTGCTGCCTGCCCCGAGCACGGTCCACGCCAATCCCTCTCTGGCACAGAGGATCCACCTCCTGCCAGCCGGCATCGTGACATATATATATATATATATATATATATATATATATATATATATATGATTTATTTATTCATTTTCATAGATTTTGTGGTAAATTAATTGATTGATGTCATTGAAAAAGTTCAATTGGTGATGCAAAGAACAATCCCTTATATGGATCTGTAGCTGAAAAATCGAAATATTTACGATTATTAAAAGGTGAGGAGGAAAAAATGAAAAAATCCTGCAGGGTTAATAATATGATATATTATTGTATTGGCCATGTGCTAACTATTAAAAGAAGCTTACCGTACATATACAACCAACTTTTGTTTAGACATGGTGCTCCATATCCCAATTTAATACACAAATATCACAAATGTTACGCCTAGCGCTCCGGGTCCCCGCTCCTCCCCGGAGCGCTTACGGCGTCTCTCTCTCCGCAGCACCCCGGTCGGTCCCGCTGACCGGGAGCGCTGCACTGTCATGGCCGTCGGGGATGCGATTCGCACAGCGGGACGCGCCCGCTCGCGAATCGCATCCCAGGTCACTTACCCGTCCCGGTCCCCTGCTGTCATGTGCTGGCGCGCGCGGCTCCGCTCTCTAGGGCGCGCGCGCGCCAGCTCCCTGAGACTTAAAGGGCCAGTGCACCAATGATTGGTGCCTGGCCCAATTAGCTTTATTGGCTTCCACCTGCTCCCAGACTATATCTGATCACTGCCCCTGCACTCCCTTGCCGGATCTTGTTGCCTTAGAGTCTAGTGAAAGCGTTACTGTGTTTGTCCATACTGTGTACTTGACCTCCTGCTTTTGCCTTATTGACTACGATTCTTGCTGCCTGCCCCGACCTTCTGCTACGTCCGACCTTGCTTCTGTCCACTCCCTTGTACCGCGCCTATCTTCAGCAGTCAGAGAGGTTGAGCCGTTGCTAGTGGATACGACCTGGTTACTACCGCCGCAGCAAGACCATCCCGCTTTGCGGCGGGCTCTGGTGAACACCAGTAGTGACTTAGAACCGGTCCACTAGCACGGTCCACGCCAATCCCTCTCTGGCACAGAGGATCCACCTCCTGCCAGCCGGCATCGTGACAACAAATGCCACATGTTGCTCTGATTTGTAACTGTACTCCACATTTATCAATGTTTCATCGATATTTTTTATATTTATATCCTACATTGTGGTTGCTTTATACTTATTAACCCCTTAAAGGGGTACTCCAGTGGAAATTTTTTCTTTTTTTAAATCAACTGGTGCCAGAAAGTTAAACAGATTTGTAAATTACTTCTATTAAAAAAAATATTTATCCTTTCAGTACTTTTTAGCAGCTGTTTGCTACATGGGAAATTATTTTCTTTTTGAATTTCTTTTTTGTCTTAAATTTTTTCCACCTCACCTTCTAAAAACCATAACGCTTTAAATGTTGCACCTACAGACCCATATAAGGGCTTGTTTTTTGTGCCACCCATTGTTCCTTGTAATGACATCAATCATTTAATAACAAAATCTACTGCAAAACCCAAAAATATATATATTTGTGGGGTGAAATTGAAAAAAAAAAACACACCAATTTGTAACTTTTGGGGGCTTCCGTCTCTACACAGTGCAACTGTCACAGCATGCGCTCCGGTCCCCTTCCCCGGACCGGAGCGCCTGCTCCCTCGGCCTATTGCCTTGGGATCCCGGCGTCCCCCGGTCAGTCACACCGGGTTCCCTTGTGTCGGGGACACGGCTGCCGTGATGGCTGGTCCCCGTTCACGCGCCGCGTCCCTATTCCACTTACCTGGCTCTCCGCTCCCTGCGCCGTCCACCTCTGCCTCCCGGTGCGCGTGACCCTGCTCTCTAGGGCGCGCGTGCGCCACCTTCAGTAAATTTAAAGGGCCAGCGCACCGGTAATTGGTGCGCTGGTTCCTCACTTCCCCTGTCCTTCCCAATAAAAGGCACCTTCCCCTTCCTGCCCTTGCCGGATCTTTGTGCCCTAGTGCCTCTGAGAAAGCGTTCCATATTGTGTGTATTTCCTTGCCTGTTGCCGAACCCATTGCTACCGCCTACTCACCTTTGAACCCTTGCCGCCTGCCCTGACCTCTGCTACATCCGACTATGCTCCTGCCTGCTCCCTGTGTACCAAGCCATATCAGCCGCCAGAGAGATCGAGTTGCTACTGTTGGATACGACCTGGTGGTACCGCCGCAGCAAGTCCATCCCACCTTGCAGCGGGCTCGGGTGAAAACCAGTAACCACTTAGAACTGGTCCTCTGGTACAACCCCCATCATCGCCTCTCTGGTCCAGAGGATCCACTACCAGTCCTGCCGGTACGTGACAGCAATTTCCGGTAAAAATTACACCTGATCTCTAATCTGTAGGTCCATACAGTCACAGGAATACCCAATTTATGTGGGTTTTATTTTATTTTACTACTTTAAAAAATGCACCAAAATTTGTATGTTTAAAATTGTGATCTTCTGACTCCTATAACTTTTTATTTTTCCACATACGGGGCTATATGAGGGCTAATTTTTTTGTGCAGTGGTCGTAACGGTACCCTTTTTGTTTTGATGGGACTTTTTGATCGCTTTTTATTAATATTTTAATGGTATATGAAGTGACCAAAAATGCGCAGTTTTGGACTAATTTTTTATGTGTACGCCATCGACCGTGCGGTTTAGCTAACCTTATATGCACAGCAGGCTAGAGCAGCAGATTACCGGTTACACAGATCATTGCTATGCCATGCCATAGCACTGATCAGTGTATGCAATCAAAAGATTGCATGTTTTAGCCCCTCTGGGGACAAAAAACTGAGTTAATAAAGGTGAATTAACCCCTTCCCTAATAAAAGTTCAAATCACCCCTTTTTCACATTTTTAAAAATAAAATAATGTAATATAAAATAAACATATGTGGTACTACCTCTATGCCATCCCTAATATAGTCCTCAAATGAGCATGGCGCTCTCTCACTTCGGAGCCCTGTCGTATTTCAAGGAAACAGTTTAGGGCTACATATGGGGTATTTCCTTACCCAGGAGAAATTGTGTTACAAATTTTGGGGGGCTTTTTCTCCTTTTACCCCTTATGAAAAGGAAAAGTTGGGGTCTACACCAGCCTGTTAGTGTAAGAAAAAAAAATTATACTAACATGCTGGTGTTGCCCCATACGTTTTATTTTCACAAGAGGTAAAAGTAAAAAAGGACCCACCAAATTTGTAACATAATTTCTCCTGAGTATGGAAATACCCCATATGTGGGTGTAAAATGCTCTGCGGGTCGCAACAAGGCTCAGGAGTGAAAGCACCATGTACATTTGAGACCTAAATTGGTGATTTGCACAGGGTTTTTTTCAGGGCTGATTTTACAGCAGTTCTGACAGAAACGCAAAAAAAAAAAAAATACCCACATGTGACCCCATTTTGGAAACTACACCCCTCATGGAATGTAACAAGGGGTATAGTGAGCCTTAACACCCCACATGTGTTTGACACATTTTCATTAAAGTTGGATGGGAAAATGACAAATTTTTTATTTTCACATGGTAAAATAGGAAAAAAGCCCCCCAAAATTTGAAACCCCATTTCGTTTGAATAATAACATACACCACATGTGGATGTAAAGTGCTCTGCAGGTGAACTACAATGCTGAGAAGAGAAGAAGCGCCATTAGGCTTTTAGAGAGAAAATTTGTCCGGAATTGAAGGCCATGTGTTTACAAAACCCCCATAGTACCAGAACAATGGACCCCCCCCCCCCCATATGTGACCACAGGGGTACAGTGAACATTTACGCCCCACAGGTGTCTTATTTTTCATTTTCTCAGCCCACTGTTCCAAAAATCTTTCAAACACCTGTGGGGTGTAAATGCTCACTGCACCCCTTATTAAATTCTTTGAGGGTGTAGTGTCCAAAAAGGGGTCACATGTAAACGCCCCTGACTTCTATTCCAACCAAATTCTCTCTCTAAAAGCCCAATGGCGCTCCTTCTCTTCTGAGCATTGTAGTGCGGCAGCAGAGCACTTGACGTCCACAAATGGGGTATTTCCATACTCAGAAGAAATGGGGTTACAAATTTTGGGGGGCATTTTCTCATATTACCTCTTGTAAAATGTAAAATTTGGGGAAAAAACTGCATTTTAGTGAAAAAAATTTGCATTTCACATCCAACTTTAACGGAAAGATGTCAAACACCTGTTGGGTGTTTAGGCTCACTGGATCCCTTGTTACGTTCCTTGAGGTGTGTAGTTTCCAAAATAGTATGCCATGTGTTTTTTTATTTTATTTTTTATTTTTTTATTTTTGCTGTTCTGGCACCATAGGGGCTTCCTAAATGTGACATGCCCCCCAAAAACCATTTCAGAAAAACTCTCTCCAAAATCCCACTGTCGCTCCTTCCCTTCTGGGCCCTCTAGTGCATCCACAGAGCACTTGACATACACATATGAGGTATTTCCTTATTCGAGAGAAATTGGGTTACAAATCTCAGGAAGATTTCTCTCCTTCTACAAGAACATGCGAGTGTAAAAAATGAAGATTTTGAATTTTCTCCTTCACTTTGTTTCTATTCCTGTGAAACACCTAAAGGGTTAGCACACTTACTGAATGTCATTTTGAGCACTTTGAGGGGTGCAATTTTTATAATAGGGTCATTTATGGGGTATTTTCAATATGAAGGCCCTTCAAATCCACTTCAAAACTGAACTGGTCCCTGAAAAATTCCATTTTAGAAAATTTGGTGAAAAATTGGAAAATTGCTGCTGGATTTTGAAGCCCTCTGATGTCTTCCAAAAGTAAAAACATGTCAACTTTATGATGAAAATATAAAGTAGACATATTGTAGATGTGAATCAATATATAATTTATTTGAGATGTCAATTTTCCTTATAAGCAGAGAGTTTCAAATATTAAAAAATGCAACATTTTTCACCAAGAAATGATGCAAGTATCGACAAAAATTTACCACTAACATGAAGCAAAAAAATATGTCACGAAAAAACAATCTCGGAATCAGAATGAAAAGTAAAAGCATCCTAGAGTTATTAATGCTTAAAGTGACAGTGGTCAGATTTGCAAAAAAGGGCTGCGTCCTTAAGGTGAAAATGAGCTGCATCCTTAAAGGGGTACTCCGCCCCTAGACATCTTATCCCCTATCCAAAGGATAGGGGATAAGATGTCAGATCACCGCAGTCCCGCTGCTGGGGAGCCCCGGGATCCCTGCTGCCGCACCCCGATATCATCATCAGTTCGCTCTGTGCGTAATGACGGGCGATACAGGGGACGGAGCATCGTGACGTCATTACTCCGCCCCTCGTGACATCACAGCCCGTCCCCTTAATGCAAGTCTACGGCAGGGGGCATGACGACCGCCACGCCCCGTCCCATAAACCTGTATTGAAAGGGGCGGACCGTGACGTAACGATGCTCCGGCTCCTGTATTGCCCGTCATTACGTGCAGAGCGAACTCGCTCTGTGCTGTAATGATAGCGCAGTGCCGCAGCAGGGATCCCGGGGCTCCCCAGCAGCTGGACCACGGCGATCTGACATCTTATCCCCTATCCTTTGGATAGGGAATAAGATGTCTAGGGGCAGAGTGCCCCTTTAAGAGGTTAAAGAACTCATATTTGGGCATTATTTTTTATATATTGCTGTATGGCAATTCATTTAAGACAGAAACTAAGCATGGCACTCACAACAGGTTTTCTTCTATTAATTTAGTGCTGCAATATAGTAATACATTTTAACTGACATGCTGGGAGGGGTAGTGCAAGTGGGGGGATGTGACAGTCACCTCCATCAACTTGCTAACATTTTACATGTGTGGTGTGTGCTTAAATAAAAAATGTTTCCAGCAATTATACAGGTCACATATTTCATAACATTTTTAATTACTGTTATTGGAGCATAATTCATAATTGAGTAATGACATTGTAACCCCCTGGGATTACTGTTGGGTTATAACCCTGCAATTTATTTCCAGTAGATGGCAAATGAACTAAGCAGTGACTTGAGCTGGGAAAGGAGGAACCTGGATATGTGCTTGTTGGATTTTTGCTGTTCAGCAGAGAGCTGAGAGAGGGGACATAGAGAAAACAGTATCTGGCTTCAGGAGAGCTGCAGCAGCTAAGAGGAATCTGCTAGCAAGTTGACAAGATCCAGAGCTGGTTGAAAATTGGCCCCTATAAGCAGTGAAGAAGCTGGACTGACCTAATTTATAGCCTGCGTAAACCTAAGCCTGAACACTTCTTTCCTTCTCCCCAACAGGGCACTCTGAGTTCACAATTTTCAATCTACTCCAAGTAACACTATGGAGAAGGACTCTGGATGGGCACCATCTATTCAATGTGCAACAACTGAAGGTACCCAATGGCCACTAGAGCGAAGTTTAGGGTAGGCCACTGGTGTTATTTTTTGTAAGAGCTATACATATAAAATTTTGTATGATTTTTGTGCTATACTATTCCTTACTGTTTTGATATGTTATGTATAGTTGTTTTCCTTTATGCAATATAATATTAGCTTCAAGTTGGCTTTGTGTTAGATCTATTAATCACAGAGAGATGATTCCAATGGGACCCCACATTCAAACTCGGGATGCACCTTGGATGGAGAAGCTGTCACAGAAATGTACCCCAGCTTCCAAATAGTGAAGGATGAGGATTGGCCTGCCTAACACAAAGAGGTAACAAAGGTAACGGACTACAGGGATATAGTTGGACACCCTAAAAACCCTAATGCAACTTTACACCTGACAAATATGATGTCATTTACAATACCAGAATATTGGTGTTGCCCCTCATCTTTAACCTCTGCAGAAATCCTGGTGGGACTCATAAATCTATTTCCCAAAGACAACCACTGAATGTGACTCTGATCACTTGCACTCAACTTCTTCAGTTGACCATGGCGAGGTCTATTCTGAGTGTTCTGTGAAACAGCTGTATGATCTTGCCCATAGTTCCACTGCTTGGTTTCAGGGTCTTGGCAATCTATTTATAGTCTAGGCCAGGGGTCCTCAAACTTTTTAAACAGGGGGCCAGTTCACTGTCCCTCAGTCCGTTGGAGGGCCGGACTATAGATAAAAAAAAAAAACTATAAACAAATTCCTATGCACATTGCATATATCTTATTCTTAAGTGAAAAAACTAAACGGGAACAAATACAATATTTAAAATAAAGAACAGGTAACATTAAATCAACAAACTTACCATTATATTTCAGCCCCCCTCCCCCTGTGCCATCATATTTCAACACCCTCCCCCTGTGCCATCATATTTCAGCCCCCTCCCTCCTGTGCCATCATATTTCAGCCCCCCTCCCCCTGTGCCATTAAATTTCAGCCCACCTCCTCCTGTGCCATTATATGTCAGCCCCCTCCCTCCTGTGCCATTATATTTCAGCCCCACTCCCCCTGTGCCATCATATTTAAGCGTCCCTCCCCTGTGCCATTATATTTCAGCCCCCCTCCCCCTGTGCCATTATATTTCAGCCCCCCTCTCCCTGTGCCATGATATTTCAGCCCCCCTCCCCCTGTGCCATAAAATTTCAGCCCCCCTCCCCTGTACCATTATATTTCAGCCCCCCTGTGCCATTATATTTCAGCCCCCCTCCCCTTTGCCATTATATTTCAGCCCCTCTCCCCCTGTGCCATTATATTTCAGCCCCCCTCCACCCTGTGCCATTATATTTCAGCCCCCCTTCCCCCTGTGCCATTATATTTCAGCCCCCCTGTGCCATTATTTTTCAGCCCCCCCTCCCCCCTGTGCCATTATATTTCAGCCACCCTCCCCCTTTGCCATCATATTTCAGCCCCCCTTCCCAATGAGCCAATATATTTCAGCCCCCCTCCCCTGTGCCATTATATTTTAGCCCCCTCCCCCCTGTGCCATTATATTTCAGCCCCTCTCCCCCTGTGCCATTATATTTCAGCCCCCCTCTCCCCTGTGCCATCATATTTCATCCCCCCTCCCCCCTGTGCCATTATATTTCAGCCCCCCTCCCCTCCTGTGCCAGATCATTTACTCATTCACCAAAGCCCCCTCCTGCTCTGATCCCCTGCTATTACTTATCCTCCGTTCCATGTGCCCTACGGCAGGCTCAGGGGCTCGGCGGTTGTTTATGTTGCTGGACCACATCCTCGGTCCTGACAGAGGTGCGCGCGATGAGTGACGTCCTGCACGGCTCGCTATAGGCTGCAGCATGCATCTGCAGTCTACAGAGTTTAGTGACGGGGCCCCATTATATGTGAATTCCTCAGGTATTTAGCCCTGCTTGCCCGAAACAGGGCTAAATGCCTGAAGAATTCACATGCCCGGTGCCCGGAACTTCATGTCCTGGGCGTCGGGCGATACAATTTCCACATCCCTGATCAATGCGCAGCGGCCGTGCGGGAGTAAGTAGTACCTCCCGGCGGGACGGATAAATTTCCTCGGTGGGCCACACGTGGCCCGCGGGCTATAGTTTGAGGACCCCTGGTCTAGGCCATGTTTATGTAGATCAACAAATCTTTTTTCAGATCCTCAGAGCGTTTTTTGCCAGGAGGTGTCATGTTAAACTTGCAGTGACCAGTATAAGAGAGTGTGAGAGTGATAACATCAAATTTAAGATACCTGCTACCAATTCAGACCTAAGACCTTGTAACACTAAGGAGTCACATGACAACAGGAAGGGAAAATTGCTAATTGGTTCAAACTTGGACATTTCCACTTAAAAGTGCACTCACTTTTGTTGCCAATGTTTAGACATGAATGGCTGTATATTAAGTTATTTTAAGGGGACACAACATTAAACATTGCTTTACAGACTGTGGCCCACATTTATCATTATAGGTGTAAGTGAAGCATTTTTTACACCCTTTTTTTTGTGTTCTGGTAATGTATAGGATCACTAAATCTATTAAATGGTAACAGAGCATTTGATAAATTTTGTGCAGGTCACATTTTCTAAAATGTCTCTCTTCATATACACTAAAAAGCTACGCCAGGTCTGGGATGGTGTAGTTTTAGACACTTTTCAGTGGCTTTGTGCCTTTTTTGCGCCTTTTAAAAAAAGGCACAGTTCATAAATCCCTTCTATATCATGTGTATTGCCAAAATCAGTGGATCACAACTCAAAATCAGTGGATTGCAGCTCAAAATCAGCAGAAATGTGTAAACAAAAAGGCGCAAAAAAGGTGCAAATAAACCCTGCTTGTGTCTTTTTGTGCCTTTTGTAGACACAAAAAACAGTCTAAAGACAATGATAAATTTCGTCCTGTGTATTTCTCCAGTGTTGTCACATAAAAGGATATAATAAGATATTTACTAAAATGTGAGGGATGTACTCACTTATGTAGAAAACTGTAGCTATATTGATATGGTATTTAGCCAGAAACCATATTTTTCAATGTATTTTCTTTTAAGCATATTTTTCTCCTCATAAAATAGTATGGTTCTATCTTAATCTAACAAATACACAAACATGTCATATTGTCTTAAAACTGTTTGCTATTAAAGTGTTCCAGCAAGTGTTACAGTTCCTAACTGGCTTGGAGATTATATAGCTGCAAGGAAAAATGAAAGAATGTGTGTTGTCCTGAGATGACTCTGCAACTATGGGAACAAAACCTGCAGTGCTGTACAGGTTGCCGTCTGCCTCTGAACGGTATCCATTGGGTGCCATCATTATTAAGCTATTCTTCCCTAGAAACAATACTTCAATGGGAGAAAATCGTTTTGTATGGTGGCTGATGGAGCATACCACATATAAGCTCAGAATGCCTTTGTATGAACTCAAAAGACTGCAGAGATACTGTAAAAAATTTTAATTTGTTGATTATATTATTGCTGCATAAGATAGCATCACAGAAAAAATGGAGATGTTCTTGTGTATGCCTTGTGTATACTTGTTTTAGCTAATGTGCCTTGATTGGGTTTTCAGCCATCTTGATTTCTATTTGGCTGATATGGTTTGTTAACGCTGCCTACATTTCCCATGATCCCCAGTTTTTTTAAGTAGGTGGGGTGACTGATATTATACAGATACAGTTTCAGCCTCTCTGCTTCTTTCCCTGTTACTGCAGCTCTAAAACATAGGAAAACAGTGTCAGGCTGTATCACACTATGTAATCTACTCACAGCACACAGCAGAGGCTGTAGTGTAAAGGGGAGGTGTATACTGTAGCTTTATAACTCTGCAGCTAGTCAGTGTATGGATTGACCTTCTACTTTTCCCCATAGATATAGCAGCTGCATTATTCTATAAATGGAAAGAGAAACAGGTAGAGCTGGTTAGGGAGGGGAGAGTTCTGCGAACTGCCAGGAGGGGCTTATTAGGGGATGGTGTAAACTTGTAGTTCAAAAGAAGTCAGCTGACCTAGGACAGACAACTTCCTGTGACGCATAAAGCCATATATTTTCTGGTGGTCTGGCAATGGTCACATGACCTAGCAACAGTAATGTAATATTAGGATGCAACTGAGCTAAGATTAAATAGATGTCACTGTAAGAATAGTGGTAGGGAGTTATATGGGCAAAAAAAAAAAAAACTTCTTTAACCCCTTCAGGACGGAGCCCATTTTGGCCTTAAGGACCGGAGCGTTTTTTGCACATCTGACCACTGTCACTTTAAACATTAATAACTTTGGAATGCTTTTAGTCATCATTCTGATTCCGAGATTTTTTTTTCGTGACATATTCTACTTTAACATAGTGGTAAATTGTTGTCGATACTTGCATCCTTTCTTGGTGAAAAATCCGTAAATTTGATGAAAAATTTGAAAATTTAGCATTTTTCTAACTTTGAAGCTCTCTGCTTGTAAGGAAAATGGATATTACGAATACATTTTTTTGGTTCACATATACAATATGTCTACTTTATGTCTGCATCATAAAATTGACGTGTTTTTACTTTTGGAAGACACCAGAGGGCTTCAACGGTCAGCAGCAATTTTCCGATTTTTCACACAATTTTCAAACTCAGTATTTTTCAGGGACCAGTTCAGGTTTGAAGGGGATTTGAAGGGTCTTCATATTAGAAATACCCCATAAATGACCCCATTATAAAAACTACACCCCCCCCAAAGTATTCAAAATGACATTCAGTCAGCGTTTTAACTCTTTAGGTGTTTCAAACGAATAGCAGCAAAGTGAAGGAGAAAATTCACAATCTTCATTTTTTACACTCACATGTTCTTGTAGACCCAATTTTTGAATTTTTACAAGGGGTAAAAGGAGAAAATTTTTACTTGTATTTGTAGCCCAATTTCTCTCGAGTAAGGAAATACCTTATATGTCTATGTAAAGTGTTCCGCGGGCGCAGTAGAGGGCTCAGAAGCGAAGGAGCGACAAGGGGATTTTGGAGAGTACGTTTTTCTGAAATGGTTTTTGGGGGGCATGTGGCATTTAGGAAGCCCTTATGGTGCCAGAACAGCAAAAAAAAACACATGGCATACCATTTTGGAAACTAGACCCCTCTGGGAATGTAACATGGGATAAAGTGAACGACTTTTGCAAATGTAAAAAAAAATAATAATTTTTACCTAAAATGCTAGTTTTCCCAAAATTTTTTAATTTTTAAAAAGAGTAATAGCAGAAAATACCCCCAAAAATTTGAAGCCCAATTTCTCCCGATTCAGAAAACACCCCATATGAGGGCGAAAAGTGCTCTGCTGGCGCACTACAGGTCTCGGAAGAGAGGGAGTCACATTTGGCTTTTTGAAAGCAAATTTTGCTCTGGGGGTATGCCGCATTTAGCAAGCCCCTATGGTGCCAGGACAGCAAAAAAAACCCACATGGCATACTATTTTGGAAACTAGACCCTTCGGAGAACGTAACAAGGGGTTAAGTGAACCTTAATACCCCACAGGTGTTTCACAACTTTTGCATATGTAAAAAAAAAAAAAAATTTTACCTAAAATGCTTGTTTTCCCAAAAATTGAACATTTTAAAAAAAGGTAAAAGCAGAAAATACCCCCCAAAATTTGTAACACAATTTCTCCCGAGTACGGCGATACCCCATATGTGACCCTAAACTGTTGCCTTGAAATACGACAGGGCTCCAAAGTGAGAGCGCCATGCGCATTTGAGGCCTAAATTAGGGACTTGCATAGGGGTGGACATAGGGGAATTCTACGCCAGTGATTCCCAAACAGGGTGCCTCCAGCTGTTGCAAAACTCCCAGCATGCCTGGACAGTCAACGGCTATCTGGCAATACTGTGAGTTGTTGTTTTGCAACAGCTGGAGGCTCCGTTCTGGAAACAGTGGCGTACCAGACGTTTTTCATTTTTATTGGGGAGGGGAGGGGGGCTGTGTAGGGGTATGTGTATATGTAGTGTTTTTTACTTTTTATTTTATTTTTTGTTAGTGTAGTGTAGTGTTTTTAGGGTACAGTCGCACGGGCGGGGGTTCACAGTAGTTTCTCGCTGGCAGTTTGAGCTGCGGCAGAAAATTTGCGGCAGCTCAAACTTGCAGCCAGATACTTACTGTAATCCTCCGCCCATGTGAGTGTACCCTGTACGTTCACATTGGGGGGGACATCCAGCTGTTGCATAACTACAACTCTCAGCATGCCCGTTGGCTGTCGGAGACTGTTGAGCGTTGTAGTTTTGCAACAACTGTAGGCACACTGGTTATGTATCACTGAGTTTGTGACCTAACTCAGTGTTTCACAACCAGTGTGCCTCCAGCTGTTGCAAAACTACAACTCCCAGCATGTACGGTGCATGGTGTACATTGACTGCTGAGAGTTGGAGTTTGCAACAGCTGGAGGCACACCGGTCGTGAAACACTGAGTTAGGTAAAAAAAAAAAAAAAAAACTCTAAGTTTCACAACCAGTGTGCCTTCAGCTGTTGCAAAACTACAACTCTCAGCAGTCACCGACAGCCGACGGGCATTCTGGGAGTTCTAGTTATGCAACCAGCAGATGCACCACTACAACTCCCAGCATGCACTTTAGCTGTTTGTGCAAGCTGGGAGTTTTAGTTATACAACAGCTGAAGGTACACTTTTCCATAGAAAAAATGTGCCACCAGCTGTTGCAAAACCATAAGTCCCAGCATGCCCATAAGGGAATGCTGGGAGTTGTGGTGGTCTGCCTCCTGCTGTTGCATAACTACAGATCCCAGCATGCCCTTTTTGCATGCTGGGAGCTGTTGCTAAGCAACAGCAGGAGGCTGTCACTCACCTCCAACGATCCAGCCGCATGAGGTCAGTCCCTCGTCGTCGCCGTCGCTGCTCCTGGGGCCCCCGATCCCAACATTGACGCCGGGGATCGGGGTCCCCAGCACCCGGGGTGCACGTCCCGCACCCGCTCACGTCCTCCGGAAGAGGGGCGGAGCGGGTGCGGGAGTGACACCCGCAGCGGGCGCACTGATTGGTCGGCCGGTAATCCGGCCGACGAACCAGGGCAATCGTGAGGTTGCACCAGTGCCACCTCACCCCTGCAGGCTCTGGCTGTTCGAGGCCGTCAGAGACGGCCCTGAACAGCCAGTAATTCTGGGTCACCGGGTCACTGGAGACCCGATTGACCCGGAATCGCCGCAGATCGCTGGACTGAATTGTCCAGCGTTCTGCGGCGATCGCCGACATGGGGGGGCATAATGACCCCCCTGGGCGATATGTCGGGATGCCTGCTGAACGATTTCAGCAGGCATCCGGCTCCTGTCCCCAACCGGCTAGCGGTGGGGACCGGAATTCCCATGGGCGTATGGATACGCCCTCGGTCCTTAAGGACTCAGAGTGCAGGGCGTTTCCATACGCCCTATGTCCTGAAGAGGTTAAACCCCATGCACCTCTATCACAGGTCTGTACAAAATAGAGTTGGAATTTGGTCATGTGCATGAGCCCTTAGTCCCATTTTGGGTTGTAACCAGCATGAACTATCTGTGCTTACTCTACTTTATAGAAGCCTTTATAAGGACGATAACATTTTTAAAGGGGTACTCCGGTGGAAAACATTTCTTTTTTTAAATCAACTGGTGCCAGAAAGCTAAACAGATTTGAAAATTACTTCTATTAAAAAATCTTAATCCTTCCAGTACTTTTTAGGGGCTATATACTACAAAGGAAATGCTTATCTTTTTAGATTTCTCTGATGTCATGACCACAGTGCTCTCTGCTGACCTCTGCTGTCCATTTTAGGAACTGTTCAGAGCAGCATATGTTTGCTATGGGGATTTTCTCCTGCTCTGGACAGTTCCTAAAATGGATAGCAGAGGTCAGCAGAGAGCACTGTGGTCATGACATCAGAGAAATCTAAAAAGATAAGCATTTCCTCTGTAGTATATAGCCCCTAAAAAGTACTGGAAGGATTAAGATTTTTTAATAGAAGTAATTTACAAATCTGTTTAACTTTCTGGCAGCAGTTGATTTTAAAAAAAAAGTTTTCCATGGGAGTAGCCCTTTAACCTCTTCAGGACCAAGGACGTATGAGTACATCCTTGGTCCCGCTCCCGTGATATTATGCGGGGTCCCACAGTAGGCCGGAGTCATAGTGAAGCCGGGACCCGCAGCTAATAGCACGCGGCACTGATCGCCGTGCCGCGCACTATTAACCCTTTAGCCGCGCGCTCAAAGCTGAGCCACGCGGCTAAAAGTGAAAGTAAAAAGTGCCGGTTAGCTCAGTGGGCTGTTCGTTATAGCCGCGATGACATCTTGCATCCCGAACAGCTTACAGGACAGCAAAAGGGTCCCTACCTGCCTCCTCGCTGTCCGATCGCCGAATGACTGCTCAGTGCCTGAGATCCAGGCATGAGCAGTCAAGCAGCAGAATCATCGATCACTGGTTTCCTATGAGAAACCAGTGATCAATGTAAAAGATCAGTGTGTGCAGTGTTATAGGTCCCTATGGAAGCTATAACACTGCAAAAAAAATGGAAAAAAAAGTGAATAAAGATCATTTAACCCCTTCCTTATTAAAAGTTTGAATCACCCCCCTTTTCCCATTAAAAAAAACACAGTGTAAATAAAAATAAAAATAAACATATATGGTATCGCCGTGTGCAGAAATGTCCGAATTATAAAGTACGAATTATAAAAATATATCGTTAATTAAACCGCACGGTCAATGGCGTATGCGCAAAAAAATTCCAAAGTCCAAAATAGTGCATTTTTGGTCACTTTTTATATCATGAAAAATCGATCAATAAGTCCTATCAATGCAAAAATGATACAGTTAAAAACTTCAGATCACAGCGCAAAAAATGAGCCCTCATACCGCCCCATACGCAGAAAAATAAAAAAGTTATAGGGGTCACAATATGACAATTTTAAACGTATTAATTTTCCTGCATGAAGTTATGATTTTTTCCAGAAGTCCGACAAAATCAAACCTATATAAGTAGGATATCATTTTAATCGTATGAACCTACAGAATAAAGATAAGGTGTCATTTTTACCGAAAAATTTACTACGTAGAAACGGAAGCCCCCAAAACTTACAAAACTGTTTTTTTTCAATTTTGTCTCACAATGATTTTTTTTCCCGTTTCACCGTAGATTTTTGGGCAAAATGACTGACGTCATTACAAAGAAGAATTGGTGGCGCAAAAAATAAGCAATCATATGAATTTTTAGGTGCAAAATTGAAAGAGTTATGATTTTTTTAAAGGCAAGGAGCAAAAAACGAAAGTGCAAAAACGGAAAACCCCCCGGTCCTTAAGGGGTTAATACTGAAATAATTTCCAGTTATTGAATAAAGGTAAGAATTCTCTAACCAGGTAAATGTTTCTTATACTTCAGTCATCTAAATAGACTTTTTTTTTTGTATTTGTATTATTCATAATGTTTGAACTGAATATATAACAAAGATATTTTTATAAGGGAATTATTAAATATAACAGTGGACAGCATAGAGAAAGTGCACTTTGAACAAAATGTCCTATACATTCGCGGTATGAGTCACTCCGCAGGACATCATTTTCATGGCATCATGCTGAAAGTTTATAGTGTTAGAAAAAGGGAAAGAAAAAAAAATAAGTTCACCACAGCATTTTTTTTATAATATAATATATTCTCTTCATTACGTATCAAATTCTGTATGTTTAATGTATAACTGTAAAACTGTGTAAAAAATTCAGTCCCATAAATCTGATTGGTCAATGTATACTGGATGGAGACACAAATAGCTTGCCTAAATCTACAAAATACCTTAAAGACATAATACACTACAATACAGTGTGGCGATGTGGTATACCAGTGAGCTAATGGTCAAGTCCTCTGGTGGGACAAAAAAAAACTTTTACATCATGTGGGCTTCAAAGTGCATGTGTATCATTTAACTGGGGAAATAGTGAAACTAAAATTCACTTTGATAAGAAGGCAAGCAGGGACACTTTAGGAAATACAGGTGTTAAATTGTCATGTACTATGGCCCACATTTATCATTGTCTTTAGACAGTTTTTTGTGTCTAAAAAAGGGGCAAAAAAGGAGCAAGCAGAGCAAAAGGTGCGCCTTTTTTTGCACCTTTTGGTTTACACATTACTGCTGATTTTGAGTTGCAATCCACTGATTTTGGCAATAGACATGATATGGAAGGGATTTATCATTGCCCCTTTTTGTGAAAAGGAGCAAAAAAAGGCGCAAAGCCACTGAAAAATCTCTAAAACTACACCAGCCCAGACATGGTGTAGCTTTTTGGTGTATGTGTAGACAGAAATTTCAGAAAATGTGACCTGCACAAAATTTATCAAATGCTCTGTGACCATTTAATAAATTTGGTGCTCCTACACATTACAGCACACAAAAAAGGTGTAAAACAATGCTTCACTGACACTTACAATGATAAATGTGGGCCTATATACCTAAACAGTGATGAAAACCAAAAACACCCCTTGATGACAATTGTATTCCCTAATAGAAGTGTTTTTCTTTCCAGGAGGAAAATGCATTATGTCATGATTTGAGGAACATGAGGCTGCATTCACACTTCGTTTTTACATTACCGGTGCTGGATCTGGCTGGGGGAGGGGCAAACTGGGCTCTCCCATACCCCAGCCGGACCAGCGCTGAAATCAATTTACTTTAATGAGCCGACCAGGGTCAAACGATTGCTCCGTCGGCTCATTTTTGACCTGTATCCGGTTTCCTTATCGGACCTAAAACCGTAGTATACCCCCAGCCGGATCCAGCACCCGTAACGTAAAAACGAAAAGCGAATGCAACCTAACAAAGATTTTAAGTTGAAAATGTGACCTTTTATTTCCAAAGATCTTATCTGATCAAGCATACATGACGTGCAAGAAAAACAAGATGGATACATTGAGGTCCCTCCTCTTAACTTACAGGACTATTGGCATATGCTTCTCATCTCAAATAGGCTTTCTAGTGCAGTAAACCTGCATCACAAAAATATCATACAAAATACAAGGAACTACACACCTACTGTAGCTGTCTTCTATTTTCCTGACCCATGTGTCATTTCTCTTTAGTAGTGTTGGGCGCGAATATTCACAATGCAAATATTTATCGCGAATATTGCATATTCGCGAATATAGTGCTAAATATTCGCAATTACGAATATTCAAATTTTTTTCACAGTACACATCCCAGTGATCATCCCTCCTAGTGTTGAGCGGCATAGGCCATATTCAAATTTGCGATATTTCGCGAATATATGGACGAATATTCGTCATATATCCGCTAAATTCGCATATTCATATTATTCATGTTTTTTTCGCATATGCGAAAAAAATTCGCATATGTGAAAATTTATGAACTTTATAGCAAGTATACCAGTGTTACTTGATAGAAGCAGCAGATGGGAGGGATCAAGCAGCCGGGCAGTCTCACACAGTAGTATTAGAGCCTTCTTTACACCACACAAGCTGGAAGCAGAGAGGGATGATCACTGTGATGTGTACTGTGAAAAAAATAAAAATAAATTAATATTCGTAATTTCTAATATATAGTGCTATATTTGCGAATATTCACGAATTCTCGAATATGTGATATTCGCGAATAAAATTCAAATTGCGAATATTCGCGAGCAACACTAATCCCTCCCTGCTTCCAGCTTGTAGTGTAAACAAGGCTTCAATACTAGTTATTGTGGCAGAACGGCGGGCACCCGAAAATTAGCATATGCAAATTTTCACCCATATTGATCCCTCCCTTCTTTTAGCTCTTTTATCACGCGATATTGCGCATGCAAATTTTATGGTGAATGCGCATGCAAATTTTATGGCACAGCTAAAAAAAAGGCCGCAAATATTGCGAATATGCGAATTTTGCGAATATATGACAAATATTCGTCTATATATTCGCAAAATATTGCAAATTCTAATGTGGCATATGCCGCTCATCACTACTCTTTATGGTATGTTGATATGTGGCAGTAGTTTATTGAAGAAATGTATGTGACTGTTATATTCCTCTGAATGGGGCGTGCAGAAATCCTCCCAAAAACAAACTCCCTTCAGATGTATGGAATTAAATATTCAGTGGCAGAAATTTCTACAATAAATCCTCTATGTGAACTTACTGAAATGGATCTAGGAGTAAAAAGCTTTTCTCTGGAAATACTTGACATGTTTCTATTTTTTCTGAACAAACTGTCCGCCTCTAATTTTTGCTGTAATAGAGGAATTGGTTCCCTAAGTCATATCTGGTGGTCTTGCCTTCTGATGACTTCATATTGGTTGCAGATACAAGACATTCTAAGGGAATTCATGGCCAATTTTATCTTAACATTGAACATGATTCCCCAAGCGAGACCTTCACAGCATTTTCATCTTTCCAAATCTAACCTTGCAGCGCACCTCCTTGTGTCCCCCAATATGTTGATCCCTTCAAAACGGAAAAACACAACACCTCTGACCTTCTTTGAATTAATCAACAAGATAAACCAGATTTGTAGATTGGAGCAATTGATCATCCACCTGAACATTTGATAAATATTTACAGGTGTGGATCCCATGGCGAACCTCTAAATATTTTGTCTCTAATCTGTTTTCTGTGTATTGAAATTCAATGATCTAATAGGAGCTGGTATGACAAAGAATTTGCCTATTGTATGTATGCCCCCCCTTTTTCCTGCCCCTCCTCCTCCCTCCCTTATCTTATATTTTAATGATTTCTTAGTTTCCCTTCTATGGATCATGATTCCCCCTTTTTCCCTGTGTATAGACCATATACGAGTTATCAATAGTTTTGTTTTTCCCCTCATTTTGTGTGCATTATAAGTTTATCAAACCTTTAGGTTGCTTACATGCTAGACTTTATCTTATTATTTTTCCTCGAGCAAGCTAAGAGGAGTGTTACGAAGAATAAATGGCAGCATGACCCTCCTTTTGTTTTGTTTTGTTTTTTTGTTGACTTTGTTATTGTCGTAATTTAATTATGTGTCAAAATAAAAAATAAAAATAAAAAAATCTCATGTTAAATGTAGTGAATGAAAAGTCCTAACATAAATTGCTACTTAATTGGTTATGATCTAGAGAACTTCCTTTTTATTCACATATTTGTAAAAGTTGCTGAGTGGACCATTGCACCAATCAGATCACTTTTTTCCTTTTTAATGAAAATGAAAGAAGCAATCCGATTGGTTGCTATGGGCGACTCAGCAACTTTTCCTCTGGACAGGTTTTGATAAATCTCCCTCAAAATGTTTATCTAAGAGTATATGACAAGCACAAAGGTAAATTTCTAGCATGATTTGATTTAACAATGTTACAATGAGTCTATTAATTTTAATGGGCTTTCTACAATACAATCATGTACTTCATTTCTAACTATATTTCATTTCTTGTACAGAATATATATATATATATATATATATATATATATATATATATATATATAGAGAGAGAGAGAGAGAGAGAGAGAGAGAGAGAGAGATAGATGTAGACATATATATATATATATATATATATATATATATATATATATATATATGTATCCAAGTGAAAGGAAAAACAAAGGCACTCACCCGTACAGTGAACTTCTTGCTTTTATTTTTCAAAAGTCTATACAGACATGGAGCTGCGGCATGCAGCTATAGCAGGTGGAAGACGCCAGTGCAAACTAATTGGTGACAGCTGTTTCTTTCCTTCCGGAACTTCAACAGACCGATCGGTCTGTTGAAGTTCCGGAAGGAAAGAAACAGCTGTCACCAATCAGTGCGCACTGGCGTCTTCCACCTGCTATAGCTGCATGCCGCAGCTCCATGTCTGTATAGACTTTTGAAAAATAAAAGCAAGAAGTTCACTGTACGGGTGAGTGCCTTTGTTTTTCCTTTCACTTGGATTTGTACACTACGCCTGGATTTTTCCACAAATGAGCACCACCATATGTACATGTACAGTACATATGTATGAACTGCACCATACCTATTTAGCTAGTCCAGCAGTGCCTACATCTATCTGTATCTCTATAGTGAGTCATATATATATATATATATATATATATATATATATATATATATATATATTTATTTATTTATTTTTTTCTTTTTTTTTTCTTAGGGATGCAGTGTTTCATGCTTTAGGAATCAAAATTATTTCTTTCAATATGTAAATAAAGGATTTATAGTTGAATAATGGCTTCAGCCTTTCAGATCTGTTAAATTATGAAACAAAACCACTTAAAAGCACATTGTTGTAATGATATGTTACAGTTGTCTTGTCACGATACAGAGTTATAAAACATATCTGTTAAGGTAAAATAAATCAATTTACCTAAAATAATTTCCTCCTTTTTCTGCTATACTTATTTTCTAGCAGGATTGAAAATGTATTTTCTGAGTTTTGAATGATAAATAATCTGGTTTATAGGAATCATGCAATTTAGGGAATAAATCATCGAAGATGATCTAATGTGTACAGCAAGTTTTTATGTTAAACATAGAAAGATACATATCATTTTATAATAATTATTATTATTTGCCATGCCACAGTCACTGACCAAACATGTCAAAAGATTAGATTGCACTGGGTCTCAGTCCTGAGACCAGCTGGGATCATGAGTTATAACTGGGTGAAGCACATGGTAGTGCACTTCACTACTTAGCCACGACTCCAAAATAATGCCCAAGCAGGGACAATAGTAAGTTACAACTTGAACCAACAAATCCTGTTCCTGGTATCAAAAATACCCTTATTATTACCCCCACCCTAAAAAATCACTTATATTAATGTGTTTTACAAAAAAGGTATATCCTAAAAAGTTGTTTAAAAACAACAGTGCATCAAGTCCAACCTTAATAGGTATACGTCACTGTGACATGAGGGCATGCACCCACAATCGTATAACACTGGAAGTATCACATCATATAAAGTGTTGATGGCTGCAGTCCTTACTAGAGATGGGCGAATTTTTCAAAAATCCGATTCGGACGATTCGCCGAATTTTGTGAACAAATTTGGTTTGATCCAAACACAATCGCAGCGAATTGCTATTAAAAACGGCTATATCCGAGCTACAGAGAGCCTCAATAGGGGTGTAAAATACTTTGCTTTTCCATAACACGCATACTGAATGTGCTGGGGTAGCGGAATAATACTGTTATTCAGTATGACATGCAGATTACAGGCATCATTATTATAATCACTGTCACAGAGCGGCACAATGAGTCTGGATGTCTATGCCTGCACTATGGTTGCTTGAAGTCTTTGAATGGGGAGTGCTTCCTGTGATGATCTCATTTAGCAGACTATGAAACGACTTCTAAACTTTCCCTGCCTGCCTGCAGTGATGCGGGCTTGAGGTCAATGGATTTCCCCTGTGCTGATCTGTATTGTCAGTGACGCTGATTAGTGGCCACACAGTGTCTGCTCTCTCTCTAGCCAGAACGAATGCAGGCTTGAGGTGAACGGATTTGCCGCTGTAAAGATCTGTATTGTCAGTAACGGTGATTAGTGTGCACACACAGTCTCTGCTCTAAGAAATGCCCGTTTTTGGGCAATGGCTGCGGAATATATAGGGCTGTGACATCACAGGGCTGGCTGCTGATAGGCTGCATACTGCCATGGAATTCAGGGGGATCCCATCTATCCGCCTTCCCAGACTTCCTTGCCCCATGTCCTCTCACGTGTAGATGCCATTTTAGCCCCCTGGCCCATACAAAATGTGTGAAGCGATTAGTTACCATTAAGCGCAAGGAAATTCGGATTCATTCAGAATCACATTTCTCATGAAATTCTGAACAAATTCGATTCGCCTATCTCTAGTCCTAACAACAAGTATAATAAAAATAGGATCGGTGACACAGACTTATTAAAAACTCAGACAAATAGCCCCCCTGACATGTTCCGCTCCTCAGAGCTTCATCAGAGGTCTGGGCTAATGGCTTCCAAAATGGAGACTGTTTGGCCTTTGTCGATGACACCAGGGATTAAGGGAGAAAACAATCATATTCAATGGTTACAGATCTACTAGATTTGTTACCAGACCCAGCCAATTACCTTAAAGGTAACTAAGCATGACATCGCCCACATAATCAATTCCATATAAAATTACAAAAACATAATGGACAGAGATTCTCTCCTATTGCTAAAGGTGACCAATCAAAGAGATTGACTGACAGTTATTCTGACCAATTATAGATGTTCCTACTACCTCTACTACCTATCGTAATCCTTATTACTCACATTTCCCCCTGTTCACCAATACAAATTGCTTGGTAGCACAGTGGCTCAGTGGCTAGAGCTGTTGTCTTGCAGAGCTCGAGTATCGGGTTAAAATCCCACCAAGCATTACAAGATCTGTTTAAGAAGATGTCCGGTGCAGACTTTTCCTATTCCATCCTGCCCGGGCTGCAAAAAAATTGAAAACAAACTTTCACTTACCTTCCTATGTTCCCCCGGAGCTCCGCAACAGCCGGTGAAAGGCTGAAGCGCCGTGTGACGTACTGGGCTAGGGAAAGTAGGAAGTAGACAGCACGGACGACCGATCAGCCGTTGCGGAGCACCGGGGGAATGTAGGAAGGTAAGTGAAAGTTTGTTTTCTCTTTTTTTTCAGCCCGGGCAGGATGGAATAGGAATAGTCCGCACCAGACATCTCCTTTAACCCCTTAAGGATGCAGGACGTAAATGTACGTCCTGGTGCGGTGGTACTTAACGCACAGGGACGTACATTTACGTCCTAAGCATAACCGCGGGCATCGGAGCGATGCCCGTGTCATGCGCGGCTGATCCCCGCTGCTGATCGCAGCCAGGGACCCGCCGGCAATGGCCGACTCCCGCGATCTCGCGGGCGTCCGCCATTAACCCCTCAGGTGCCGGGATCAATACAGATCCCGGCATCTGCGGCAGTGCGCGATTCGAATGAATGATCAGATCGCCCGCAGCGCTGCTGCGGGGATCCGATCATTCATAACGCCGCACGGAGGTCCCCTCTCCTTCCTCCGTGCGGCTCCCGGCGTCTCCTGCTCTGGTCTGTGATCGAGCAGACCAGAGCAGAAGATGACCGATAATACTGATCTGTTCTATGTCCTATACATAGAACAGATCAGTATTAGCAATCATGGTATTGCTATGAATAGTCCCCTATGGGGACTATTCAAGTGTAAAAAAAAATGTAAAAAAATGTAAAAGTAAAAAAAAAGTGAAAAATCCCCTCCCCCAATAAAAAAGTTAAACGTCCGTTTTTTCCTATTTTACCCCCAAAAAGCGTAAACATTTTTTTTGTAGACATATTTGGTATCGCCGCGTGTGTAAATGTCCGAACTATTAAAATAAAATGTTAATGATCCCGTACGGTTAACGGCGTGAACGAAAAATTCCTACTTTTTTAATACATTTTATTTAAAAAAAATTATAAAAAATGTATTAAAAGTTTTTTATATGCAAATGTGGTATCAAAAAAAAAGTACAGATCATGGCGCAAAAAATGAGCCCCCATACCGCCGCTTATACGGAAAAATAAAAAAGTTATAGGTCATCAAAATAAAGGGATTATAAACGTACTAATTAGGTTAAAAAGTTTGTGATTTTTTTTAAGCGCAACAATAATATAAAAGTAAGTAATAATGGGTATCATTTTAATCGTATTGACCCTCAGAATAAAGAACACACGTCATTTTTACCATAAATTGTACGGCGTGAAAACGAAACCTTCCAAAATTAGCAAAATTGCGTTTTTCGTTTTAATTTCCCCACAAAAATAGTGTTTTTTGGTTGCGCCATACATTTTATGATATAATGAGTGATGTCATTACAAAGGACAACTGGTCGCACAAAAAACAAGCCCTCATACTAGTCTGTGGATGAAAATATAAAAGAGTTATGATTTTTAGAAGGCGAGGAGGAAAAAATGAAAACGTAAAAATTAAATTGTCTGAGTCCTTAAGGCCAAAATGGGCTGAGTCCTTAAGGGGTTAAGGTATTATTTCTAAAAGTCCCAGAACAGGCATATGCAACATCTGGGTACTATTAGGAGGAAAGAAGAAACATAGTGAGGTGTGACTATGCTATGGAGACTTATATTGTTAAGGAGACATTTGGGAAAGGAATGATTCAATTGTGATATTGTGGAGAATGTGAGTATGGCAAATATGTTAAAATGATGTGAATCTGTGCTGGGACTTTTATGCATAGTACCTTAATGGATCTTGTATTCCCTGGTGGGTTTTGAACCCAGAGCCCCAGCACTGCTGAAAAGGGGGAAATGTAATATGGATTATGATAGGTAGTAGATCCAGTAATAGGAGTGGCTCTGAGTGGCAAGGAACATTAATGTTTGGTGAGAATAACTGTCAGTTAATTTCTTTGATTGATCACCTTTGGGAATTGGAGAGAATTGCTGTCCTTTATGTGTATGGAACTTTATTAGACTATGTGGGAGATGTCATTCTTAGTTAGCTTTAAGGTAATTGGCTGGGTCTAGCAACACATCTAGTACATCGGTAACCATTGGAAATGATTGTTTCCTCCCTTAATCTGTGATGTCTGATGTAAGGCCGAACAGTCTTCATTTGAAATCCATTAGCCCAGACCTCTGATGAATTTATGTGGAGCAAAACATGTCAGGGGGCTATTTGACTGAGTTTTTTAATAAGCCTGACCATTAGAAGACCAACCAGGGAGTGCAGCAATCTATCATGCGCTTCAGCTGGGTATAGCCTACCACACTATCGTAGCGGTTCTCAGGCCTGAGAGCCGGTGGAATCCACACTTTTAACATGCCTGGACGACATGTGTATCACAGTCAGGAGGCACCAGACAGGGGGCACCCGCCTTTTCCATCCGCAACATCAGCATTCCACTGGACATCACAACAGTCTCCCTAACCACTCTCAACCTCACGCCTTCGCTCCAATTCTGGCACTTCTCCAGTGACGGGTAGCTCTAGGACGACCCAGGCTGGCTACCTATGGCGGCTGACCAGGGACAACCCCACCCAGGACTTCACAGGGGTGCTCCGGTACCCGGGACTCCCTGTGCGGTCCCTGAGCAAGAAATACCTACCAGGACATTGCCACAACATTGCCAAAACCTTTTTCCCTTCATAAAGATGGCGTCCGATCTCCCCGACAGCCGCATGAGCATGCGCAGGGAGTGACGCCAGTGGTTGCCTCAGAGACTTCGCACGTGACCGTCCACGCTGGTTTGTTGTTACTCGTCACTTCCGGCTCTCCCACGAGTTCGCCTCGCAAGTCGGGGAAAGGCGCGGGATGCCCGCCGCTCGCACAGGAAGCCATCTGCTGGGTGAGTGACCGGATCCTCCGCCCACTTTTGCTAAAGAGAGACTTTTAATGCACTGTACTCCATATAACAATGATTTTACTGCAATATATGGATGGATTATTGCCCACACCTGTATATACATTGTTGTATAAAATGTTTCTTTTGCTTGATCACTGTGCACCACCACGATTTCGCTTTGTTTACATGTCAATCATGCTTTATTGATGGGCGGTCCTGCGTGACTATAAAAACCCACTGTGAATAACCATTTGTTGCTTGACAAAGACAGCGAGAGGCTGTCGAAACGTAGCTCACGGTGGAGTGAATAAAAGACATCACTTTGCACTGAATCAACGGGAGTGCCCCTGCTTCTTTTTTGTATATATATATATATATATATATATATATATATATATATATATCCATTTTCAAGCAACTAGTGACATAGGCAGGGCATATTTATGGTCACGCAGGACCATTACATTAATTAATCAATTTAGTGCAAAAACAACATAATAAAACATCATTACATATGAAAAGTGCCATGTGCATAATCATAGGGAATATACAGTTATTGTCCCATATCTTTTTGTGCAAAAAGTTGTGCAGTATACATTAAAATTTGAGGACTGCGGTGCGATTCCCTCCCCTTTTCAGGAACATCCTTGTGACAACTACCCAAAATGGGCCAATGTTTTCTGAGTATGTTGTTTCAAACACAGCACATTTTTCTTGTTTGTCAGAGAGGTTTTTTTTTGTCAGTAGTGAGGTTCTTTTTAACAATCCTTTCTGGGTAACCCCGTT
This sequence comes from Hyla sarda, assembly GCF_029499605.1. Taxonomy (NCBI): domain Eukaryota; kingdom Metazoa; phylum Chordata; class Amphibia; order Anura; family Hylidae; genus Hyla; species Hyla sarda. The sequence goes on along the minus strand of NC_079189.1, from coordinate 344,733,039 downwards.
TTTTAAAATCTTGCATCATTTTATTGAGGGCTGGTTCTACTCTATTCCCAACACTGATTATTCTCTTTGCACAAACCAATTGACTGGTTGACAAAGAGTGAATCATGCTTTGTGGGTGACTGGTTACAACTCAAATTAGATACTCAACAATTTATTAGGCGTTTAAAACTAAGTTATGGTTTTCTGATAAGAATAATGAAATTCATGTGAAATCTGATATGTCAAGGAATGAATCATTTGATGTTTTTTCTTCGTCTGACACTAATATTATGATTGCTAGTGATTTTATGCCCAACATATCTTCCTCTGCTGTAGATACGTTCTAAACATTGGTAAAAAATGATATTGATAGGTTGAAAGAATCAATTACCACATTGACTCTTCCAAACATGACACATGCACAAATTGCTGACTTGAATGTACTAGTCCATGACCACAACCTGGTGATAAAACCCACCAACAAAGGGGGAGCGGTTGTGGTCATTGACCGATCTAAGTACATTCAGGAGGCAAATTGTCAATTACAGGATGGCCACACATATAAACGGTTATCATCTGACCCTAAGTGGGAAATTGGACAGAAAATTGAGACTCTGGTATGGAATGCATTTAAACATAAATTAATAGATAAAACATTAATGGAATATTTAATTGTAAAACATCCAGTGACACCACAACTTTATTTATTACCAAAGATTCATAAGACCTTAAAGGACCCCCCGGGAAGACCAATTGTGTCAGGCCGGGAGTCCCTTACCAGCCACATCTCAATTTTCCTAGATGCTATACTTCGGCCTTTTGCATATGCTACCAAGTCATACATAAGAGATACAGGGGACTTCTTAACTAAACTTGAAGACGTAAGGGTACCATCCTGGCATCATTCGACGAGGTCAGTCTGTACACCTCCATCCCACATGATGGGGGTGTACAGGCTGTCAGGTCGATTTTCCAGAATGATTTTTCATGAATTAAACAATAATTTATAATAGATCTTTTAATGACTGTATTGACAAACAATTACTTTACATTCAATGACACTTTTTATGTCCAACAGGTTGGAACAGCCATGGGGTCAAACGTGATGCCTACATATGCCAATTTATTTGTCACACATATGGAAGAGAGGTGTGTCTATGTATCTCCCCACTTCAGCTTTGTGCTGATGTGGTGGAGGTACATAGATTATATCTTTTTGATATGATCGGGCACACTGGAACAGTTAAATCATTTCCATAATGAATTAACTACTATGGTGCAAGGCATACAATTCACTCTGACGGCTTCTTTTAACTGTATACAATTTTTGGATACCACTATCTCTATTGTAGGCAACAAATTAGCCTCAGATATTTATACAAAAAAGACTGATTGCAACTCAACACTTAGATATGATAGCCATTACCCACGAAGCATGATTTGCTCTTTGCCAACCAGTCAAATGGTTCATGCAAAGAGAATAATCAGTGTTGAGAATAGAGTAGAACCAGCCCTCAATAAAATGATGCAAGATTTTAAAATACCAGGTTACCCAGAAAATATTGTTAAGGAAAGTAGAGAGAAGGTGTTGCCACTAAAAAGAACCTCACTATTAACAAAAAAAAACACACTGACAAACAAGCTGGACACTGTAAGAAAGACCTTACATTCAGTATTATTCATCATGTACTCCCACTTAAAAGGGGAAGGAATCACACCGCAGTCCTTTAAAAAAAGAGAACTGTGGTGGATATATGAACTAAACACCCTAAAACCATATGGATTGAATGTAGACTTTAAGATATCACAATAAATATATAACACATAAAATACTGTGACTTTATTTCTGTATATGATTAGAAATTAAAATTTTTTTATTATTATTAAAAAAATTATATATTTTCTAACACTTGTTTTTTATGAACTTTTTACAGATGGTGATGCTGTCGGGAGGGATCACTCACTTCATCATTCTACCCCTGTTTCCTGTCATGCAGGCTAGTAGGAGTTGAGTATGGAAAAATAACTGGTAAGTTGTCTAATACTTTTATCATAAAAAATGTTGAATGCATATAATGTAGCTATGCTTCTCTATATAGCAATACATGGCACCTTATGCACCCAGGGGTGATTGCCTATGGTGACATCTTCGGGATGCTATGAGGGGCTCATGTGTGTGCAACATTCATTTGCCGCACCACTGTTATACCCTGTGCAGATTGTGATTGCTTAGAGATGGCTGTACAGCTACAGAACTCATTGCCCTCATGCAAGATGGCGCTGACGCCTCACAAGTGAACAGGACTCATGTGAGCCCTACACAGACACGTCGCTTGGCAACTGTATCACATGACCTGAAGCATTGAGGTCACATCGGTTCTTGCTGCTCCACTGCGGAAGTGCCGAACATCAGCGTCCGCATGGAATACAGTGCGAAATATAGGAATGGTGAGGAAATCCACCCCCCTGCCCATCTGGTGTAATAGATACGACAACACAGCTGCACATAATTTATGATTAAAGGGAATATCAATATTTTAATGTATCCTGCACAACTTTTTGAACGGAAATATATGGGAAAATACCTGTACATTCCCTATGATTATGCACATGGCACTTTTCATATATAATGATGTTTTATTATGTTGTTTTTTGCACTAAATTGATTAATTACTGTAATGGTCCTGCGTGACCATAAATATGCCATGCCTATGTAATTAGTTGCTTGAAAATGGTTTGGTGAGCAAACCAAAACGTCACCTCACATTGTGTGAATAAAGGATACTTCTTGGCACTTTATATGGAGTTGCTGCTGCCTATTTGCTGCTACATAAGATGAACTCTGGACCTGGGTTCTATGCGGACGGCACCCGTGCACTTTATTAATTGGTAGTGCTGCTCTCCTTTCTTTATGTATATATATATTCCGGTGTTATACATCTTATCCCCTATCCAAAGGACATGTATGATTACAGGGGTCCTGTCGCTGCGACCCCCGCAATCTCGGTGCAACAGAATGCTGGGTGCTGCCTCCAAGTTTGAGACGTGACATCATGGCCATGCCAGGGGTTGCACCAAGCATGCGGGGGGTCCCAGCGGCGGGACCCCTGCGATACATCTTATCCCCTTTCATTTGGATAGAGGATAAGATGTATAAAGCCGGAATACCACTTTAAGTAAAATAAAAATGGCCCAAAGCCACCACAATACCTGTTCTTTGTCCCCTGTAGTTATCCTTGTGATTTTGCCAGCTATGGTCCCTGTTGTCTCATAAATTTTATTTTTCTTTCCTTGCAGCCAAGACTACAACTCCCAGCAGTCGGTGCGGCTGCCAGCCAATTGCCTTTACTATCTGTGTGCATACTGTGTTGTTGTAAACACGCTGTACACATCTTCTCTTTTAAACTATCCTTCACCCCAGCAATAAATCAGGCTATTCTCTTAATCGCAGCAGTCAGTGATTAGATCTACAGCAGGAAAAGAGAAGCGTTTTGTGCTGAGGAGACTTCTCTGCCGGCTAGATCCTCACACAGGGAGAGGGCGGTCTGGCTGTGAAGCCAGAGCAGACAGAAATCAAATGGTGTTTGTCTTCCAGTGGGTGGGTGGGAGCTAATCTCACTGAGGGGTTTGCACAGATACAAGCAGGATTAGATTATGACGTCTTTCTTTCACTCCCTGCATGTAAGTGACAGGAAAAATGCTCAATATAGCTAATGGATGATATTTAGACAAATAAAGATTTTGGTGAGAGGGAAAGGATGGGCTATGGGTTTAGTTCCCTGGAGTACCACTTGACTTTATAAGTATGAAAATATATTTATAGGTAAAAAGCTGTAATTTTCCAGTCAACATCTTACAAATGTAATACGATAACCCAAAGACCTAGTTTTATGGAGCAGTGATTTCCAAACTGTAACCCTTTCAGATGTTGGGAAACTTCAACTCCCAGCTTCCCTGGACAGCCAATGGCATTCCAGGAGTTGTAGTTTTGCAACATTTGGAGGGCCACAGTTTGCAGACGACTGTTATCATTTAAAAAGGCCCAGTGTTATAGAGAAAAAAAATGTAAATCAATAATGTAGCTGGTCATATCATTGACAGTGGTAAAACGTTTGTGTAACATTTAAAACTTTACCAGTGTCCCTATTTCCACAGATAGAGGAGTTGTTTCTCATATTTTATTGTTATTTCTGGTCACACAATCGTGTTAACCTACTTAGGATGTACAGGTTTGCATTTGATTTCAACAACAATTCGCTGCCAAACTCTTTTTATTCATATTTGGAATATACAGCATTTTTTTTTACAGCCATGTGAATAATAGATCAGCCCTAAACTTGTGCAAACCAGGTGTTTCAGAGGCTAGTACCATTTCAGAGATGATCATCTAAACAGAGGAAGCATTCAGGCAATAAAAGTAACAGTCATTGAGCTGTGTTCTCTGCAGTTTGTTTGTGTGGTGTGCTATTAGAAACATGAGAAACTTCCCAATTTATTGATGCTAATTGATGAATGATTGATGATATTGATGATTGACGATCGAATGAGACCATAACAGTTATATAGACCATAATGCTAAAATGCCCTAAACTGTTACACCAATCAGAATAACTTATTTGGATTGGGTACCCTTAACCCCTTAAGGACTGAGCCCTTTTTCACCTTAAGGACTCGGCCATTTTTTGCAAATCTGACCACTGTCACTTTAAACATTAATAACTCTGGAATGCTTTTAGTTATCATTCTGATTCCGAGATTGTTTTTTCGTGACATATTCTACTTTAACATAGTGGTAAAATTTTGTGGTAACTTGCATCCTTTCTTGGTGAAAAATCCCAAAATTTGATGAAAAATTTGAAAATTTTGCATTTTTCGAACTTTGAAGCTCTCTGCTTGTAAGGAAAATGGATATTCCAAATAATTTTTTTTTTATTCACATGTACAATATGTCTACTTTATGTTTGCATCATAAAATTGACGAGTTTTTACTTTTGGAAGACACCAGAGGCTTCAAAGTTCTGCAGCAATTTTCCAATTTTCCACAAAATTTTGAAACTCGCTTTTTTCAGGGACCAGTTCAGGTTTGAAGTGGATTTGAAGGGTCTTCATATTAGAAATACCCCATAAATGACCCCATTATTAAAACTGCACCCCCCAAAGTATTCAAAATGACATTCAGTAAGCGTTTTAACCCTTTAGGGGTTTCACAGGAATAGCAGCAAAGTGAAGGAGAAAATTCCCAATCTTCATTTTTTACACTCGCATGTTCTTGTAGACCCAATTTTTGAATTTTTGCAAGGGGTAAAAAGGAGAAAATTTTTACTTGTATTTGAAAGTCAATTTCTCTCAAGTAAGGACATACCTCATATGTCTATGTTAATTGTTCGGCGGGCGCAGTAGAGGGCTCAGAAGGGAAGGAGCGTCAAATGGTTTTTGGGGGGCATGTCACCTTTAGGAAGCCCCTATGGTGCCAGAACAGCAAAAAAAAACACATGGGGGGGGGGGCATGTCTTGTCATGGCCACGTGAAGTCGCACTTTCCGGAGCTACTGCCTGCCGCTGTTATATTTGCACCTGCCCTGCTGGTATTAATGGGGAAAACTCACCGCCGGGGGAAGAAATCTGCCTCGACATCACTGACCCCCCAGATGGATCTGGAAAGCTACTTTAATCGCTCCCAGACCCTCCGCTCAGGGCCCTCGCTTCGTACGGCCTTGCCGGGCGCCATCTTGGAGGGGCCTGCACAGGGGCCTCCGCTCCCCTGCTGAAAGCTGGTGCTCCTGGAGTCCCGGAGGGATCGGCACTGTCATCGCCGACGGAGGTCCGGGCCGGGATAGAGGAGACGCGACCGAATGCGCAGCACTCCTGCCAGCCAGCTCCTACAGCACCTCAGTCGGAGCGCACTGCGACCGGAGGGGTGAGTCAGCAGGGAAGGAGAACGCAGCCCCTCTATTTGCTCTCAGACTCCCAGCGGCTCTCTCCCCGGCCGGTACCGCAGGGATCCACCCCAGTGAGACCCCCTCTTCTGGACCTGCTAACGGGGGACTGTGCGTTAACCCCTTCTGAGCCGCGTCTGCAGTCTCCTATGGGGCCTTCCCCTCCCTCTCAGCAGCGCTCTGACCACCATCCCTCCCCGGCTGCTGAGACACAGATGGGCTCACCTGAAGTGCATAGAGCCCTGAAACCACCCTCACCGGCCTCGGTCCGGGCCCCGGTCCCATCCCCAAACTGGGCCTCGGGGTCACCTTGGTTTGAAGCCCCAGCATCATCTCCTGTAGGGGAAGCCTGCCACCTCTCCCTTATGGACCCTGGGTCCCCTCCCTGGGGGTTTAGTGCACCTGCCGGCTCCGTCTTCTCTCCCACCTGCTGGCAGCTTGGATTCAACCCCCCCAGTGTTTCACCTCAGTTATGCTCCATCTCCTATACCTGGTCCTCATCCTGGGGTCCCGCAATGCCACTTGCCTGGTGTCTATGGCACTCAACCTCCCTCCACACCCATCACACTGGCGGATTTACAATCCTTGGTACATGCCCTTCTTACCAAGGTGGACATTTCCAATCTTGCTCAACAAATTGTCAATGAATGCAAACAGGAATTTGCGCAATTTCGCTCAGAACTATCTACTCTTGAAAATAGGGTCTCGGTGGTGGAAACCTCCCATGAGTCTACCTCCAGTTCTGTTCAAGCTCTGCAATCGGTGGTGAATAGTCATAAAGAACAACTGTTCTCCATACATCAACACCTGGACAACCTTGAAAACCGTAGCCGCAGGAATAATATCCGAGTCCGGGGTCTGCCGGAAGCAGTCTCCTCTGGTGAACTTTGGGATGCCCTTACATCTATATTCAATGACCTACTAGGTCGTCTACTGGATACATACATTGAGATGGACAGAGCCCACAGAGCCTTGAGACCCCCGAGCACTAATGATAATAACCCTCGAGATGTAATGTGCCGTGTTCATTTCTATGGACTAAAGGAGGATATTCTGCATAGCGCCAGACGGCGCCAAAGGCTCTTCTATAAGGACGCGCCCATACAGCTATACCAGGATCTTTCTCGCCACACACTGGCGCAACGAGCTGCTCTTAAGCCTCTACTGTCTGCCTTACGTGAGAGGGGGACTCAATATCGCTGGGGCTTCCCCTTCTCTCTTAATTTGAAACACAAAGGTCGCTTTATTACCTTGAGGTCACCGGATGACCTACCCAGCTTTCTTCAGGAACTTGACCTCCCTGATCTGTCCCTGCCGGACTGGCCTTTGCCACAGACTTTCTCTACCAAACGTCCCTTGCAACGTACTTCTCGGGGGTTGGTCTCCCCCCCTGCAAAGACTCCTAGAGCGGGTCTCCCACCAAGGGACCCCTCCTGCAAGGGTCCTCGTACAGCTCTGCAAATGCCTCCCGCTGGCTCCTCTCAGCGGCCTACCTAGTCTCGGTGGTTTCTATTGTGGTGATTGCTCTGTGATGACGCAGCAGGGGTAGCTACTGCGATATAGAAATGTGATGGAGATATTAGTGTACTTGATGCAATGTGCCTATGTTATTTCAGTTTTTTTTATTTTTATTTTTTCATACCGAATGTGCCCTGGATCATTGGTGTGTGTTCTTGCATGGTCATATTGTGTCATTTGCTCTTCTCCCTACCCTGTTTCCTGCCTCTGCTCCCCTTGCTCCCTCCCCAGTCCTTTCCGGTGGTGGGAGTTATTCCTTAATGTTACTGTCCTAAGTTAGCGGTGGCAGGAGTCTCCCTCTCCATGTTTCTGTGGCCTGACATTCTTCACCCCCTCGTAGGTAGCGAGTACCGGGGTTTGACAACCTTAGGTCCTTGTTGTTTTCTTCCTCTTAGATACATCAGCAGTAGAATCTTCCCTGTCCTCTACTGCCTTTTGGGTTTCCTCTTTTTTCTACATTATTTATCTTAGTTTAATTTATTTTTCCGCTTTCTTGTCTACTTTTCCTCTGCTTTATCTTGGCCTCCTTGGTATTTTCTAAAAGTCTCCTTTTTTGGTTTTGTTTGATTTTCTCCCCACCCTCACCTATCTGACGTCCTCTTTCCTTGAGTCTCCATTCCTCCTGTGTCCTCCCCAATCCTCGTGTGTGTCACCCCTCCCCCCCTATCCTCAGGGGAGTCTCCCTCTCTCACTTAATAGTGCCTCATAGCTGGTGTGGTCCTTTACTAATTGTTGTTCATCTCTTCCAATATGGCTGGGGCGGATCTTAAGATTGCTACGTACAACGCAAAGGGACTGAATACGCCTGAAAAACGCTCACAGGTACTTCACCATTTCCATAAGCAAAAGGTGCAGTTGGTATGTCTGCAAGAAACTCATTTTAAGGTAGGCCATGCTCCTTCCCTTAAGCATCCACACTATACATCCTGGTACTACGCAGACAACCCTCACTCCAGGTCCTGTGGGACGGCGATTGCTGTCCACAAATCCCTCCCTCATCAGGTCCTGAACTGCAGGATTGATCCGGAGTCTAGATACGTCCTCCTTTCTCTCATGGTGGGGGGTCAGGAACTTACATTACTTAATGTTTATGCCCCTAATGTGAATCAAATAGCGTTTTTGGGGAGCCTGGTGGATGAGGTTATGCCGCTTCTGCGGGGTACCCTCATCCTGTGTGGGGACCTTAATCTGACCCTTGACCCGGTCTTGGATAACTCGTCAGGGCGCTCCTCCATCTCGTACGCTGCTATTAAACGCCTTAAGCGTTCACTGAGCCTCCTGCAACTATGCGATGTCTGGCGCTTGCTTCACCCTTCGGATAGGGATTTTAGTTTTTACTCACCCCCTCATAATTCCTATAGCAGAATAGACTATATCTTATTACAACATAGAGCCCTCCCCTGGGTTACCTCCTCTAGTATGGGGAATATCCTATGGTCCGATCATGCACCGGTCCTATGCACGCTGCACTTGCCTTCATTGATCAGGGGGGAGTGGACCTGGCGGTTGAATGATTCGCTCCTGCTAGACCCTGTCTGTGCGACCGATGTGGAGAGGTCGATTGCTAATTTCCTCTTGGATCATGCCCGGGACTCCACATCCCCCTTGATGAAATGGGAAGCTGTTAAATGCGTGATCCGTGGGGTATTTATTAAGCATGGCACCAGGTTAAAAAGGGAAAAAGCCCATGCTCTGCAGCGTGCTCTTAGGAAGGTGGCAGACCTTGAACTGGCTCACAAACGAGCTCTCTCATCCTCTGTCTTAGGTGAATTGATGTTGGCGCGCCAGGAAGCTAGACGTCTTTTGGACGCCTCTTCCAAACGGGCCTCACACTTATGCCGCAGTAAATTCTATGAATTTGGCAATAAAAGTGGCCGGATGCTTGCTAGAGCACTAAGAGAACGCAGGGTGTCTTCCCATATTCCCTGTATTAAACAGAGTTCAGGTACACGGGTCCATACAACCTCTGAAATAGCCGCGGAATTTTGTCAATATTACAGTGACCTTTTTAACCTTCCTGCCGTTACTCGTCCTGGCCCTGCTTCTTTCCCCGTACCTGACCTCCCCAGGCTTTCTGCTGAGGTGTCTGGGGAGCTGGATACCCCGTTCACAGCGGAGCAGCTCCTTGGAGTTATTCCTCGCTGCCGGGGGGGAAGAGTCCAGGCCCGGATGGCTACACCGCGGCTTTCTATAAGAAATTTGGGGAACAACTAGCTCCCTTGATGATAGCTTCCTTTAATGCAGTGGGTCCGGAATGCCCATTTCCTCCCCAATCTACTATGGCTCACGTTGCTGTGCTTCCCAAACTGGGCAAAGACCCACAAATATGCACCAGCTATAGGCCCATTTCGCTGCTAAATGTGGACACTAAGCTGTTTTCTAAATTGATCGCAATTCGTCTGGGAGCCCATTTGCCTAAGCTTGTTCATCCTGATCAGGTGGGCTTTGTACCGGGAAAGGAGGCACGTGATAACAAGTTAAAAACCCTGGATATCGTTCATCATGCCCAATCAAGACAAATCCCCCTCATGATTCTATCCCTAGATGCCGAAAAAGCGTTTGATCGCATTTTGTGGTCGTCCTTGAAGGAGGTGCTGGGAGTTATAGGGTTGGGTCCGGGTTCTTACGGCTAAAATTATGTCCTTATACCATAACCCCTCCGCTAGATTAAGGATTAATGGTTCTCTATCCCCCCCCCCCCTTTTCTGTTCATAACGGCACTCGCCAGGGTTGCCCCTTATCCCCCCCTGCTTTATGTGCTTGTTATGGAACACCTTCTGGCAGCAATCCGCGAGAATCCGGACATTAGGGGGATTAGGATTGGTGAAGTAGACTATAAATGCTCTGCATTTGCAGATGACCTTTTGGTTTATATTACTAACCCCCTTGTATCACTCCCCTCCTTGATGTCTGTGGTGTCCGGATTCGGGGCTTGGTCCAATTTTTAAATTAATGTATCCAAATCCGAGGCTCTGAATGTTTCACTCCCCCTCCCAATGGTTGATGTGCTTAAATCCAATTTTACCTTCTCCTGGCCCCCTCAGGGAATCAAGAATCTAGGTATTGTTGTCCCCTCAGACTTATCCCTCTTATACCAGCGTAATTTTGCCCCTCTCCTTTCCCATTTCACGTCCTACCTAGAGAACTGGCAGACCAAGACTCTTTCTTGGTTTGGGAGGGTCCATGCCCTGAAAATGACTCTTCTGCCCAAGTTGTTGTACCTTTTACAAACAATCCCCATAACTTTGCCAGCCTCTTATTGGCGTACTATGCACGGGAGGTTTGGGTTATTTGTGTGGAAGGGTGGAAGACCGCGGATTAGCCGTAGGGTCTTATTCCGTCCAAAGCAGGAGGGGGGCTTGGGCCTTCCGGACTGTCGTTTATACTATCTGGCAGCTATGCATGCTAGACTGTTGGATTTGTTGCATAACGCTGAATCGAAACTCTGGGTACGGATGGCCCATGTCTTATACCCTGATGTGTTGGCTGGACTGCCCTGGACATGGCCCCCACCCCCCTCCTCCTTGTCCTTGCTGAACTTCACCTCCCAACAGACGCTGTCTGTTTTATGTGTCCAGAAGTTAAATGATTCCTTAATAGACCCTGCTGGTCCCATGCTCCCTGTCACTGGCAATCCTGCTTTTCCTCCTGGGCTAACCCCCGGGTGCCTATTGCAGGTTCCGACATTACCCCCTGCTCGTTTCTGCCATATGCTTTCCGCTACTGACCTATTGCCCATGGCTTCTCTTATGCGGGAAGGATCTCCTAGTGGAAGTTGTCTCTATACCTATGCGCATCTTCACCATTTTTATGCAGCTACCAAACGACGATCGAAGCTGCATAGGGAGCTGACCGCATTTGAGAAACTGTGTCTTCTGCCCCCAGTGCCCTCTCACACGATTAGCTTTCTGTACCGCTTGTTGCTTTCCCGTTACAACACAACTCTCCCGTCTTACTGTGCAGCGTGGGAACAAGAGCTGGGTATATCATTATCTCCAGCCCAGTGGGCTAAGTGCTTTAGGCTCTGTCATAAATCAGTGATGGCCTGTAAGGCCCAAGAGACGAAATTATAAAGTGCTCACTCGTTGGTACCGTACACCTGCTCAACTTCGGCATTGGTTTCCAATGGTTCCTGATGCTTGTTGGCGGTGTGGGGAGTCAGTAGGCACTATGACCCACATATAGTGGTCTTGCCCTAGTCTCACATCTTTCTGGTCTACGGTACTCAGAGTGACACGGGAGGTGACAAAGGTGGACATTCCTCATTCACCGGACGCTGTTCTTCTTTCTCATCTACCTATGTCGGCCAACTCGGTCCAGAAGTCCCTCCTTAGTCATATGCTTCAGGCGGCGCGTACGGTCATTCCACGTAGGTGGAAGTCCCCTGATCCCCCCACTGTTGGGGAGTGGTTAACTGAAATTATGCTTACCCAGAGTATGGAGGAGCTAGTGGCCCTTTCTCCCGCGGAGAATGACCGTTACACGAAAACTTGGTTTGATTGGCTGACATTTCAATCCTCCCCTGGGTATAGGGATCTGTTTGGCCCTCCCCCCGCCCCTTAGCAGCCTGCTAGAGTTTGAACCTCCTCTCCTGGTCCCTCTCATGTTCCCTACCTCTGCCCTTCCTCCATTTGACTGTCTTTTGTGTCCCCTATTCCTATTGTTTCTGGTTGTCTCCCCATGTCCGTTTGTAGTCTTTGTTGCTCTTATGCTCTTCTGTTTTTCTTCTCCTCATTCCTTCCCCCCCCCCTTCTTTTCTTATTTTGGGTCTATTTCGCTGCCTTGTCTATCCTGATATCTTATCTGTCTTTTCTTCTTCTTCCTCATTGTTGGACTCGCCTGTTTTTCTAAACAAGAGTCATTCTCGAATATTGTTATGGTTTTCCCTTATGTGGAACACAGCCTCTCCCACCCTCCTTGTTGGGTGGATCTTGCAATGCCTGTTACTTGCTGAACTGTTTCCATAATTGCCTTAGCATTGTTTTGAGTTCAATGTGTGGACCTTGCAGTCCTATGCAAACCTTAGAGGTAGCCACTACCATTCTATCGACGGATATGCCTACTTGTATGCTTTCTTCCTATGCCATAATCTTTTTATTGTATTTTGTTTTATTGTTTGAAAATAAAAACCTTCAAATAAAAAAAATAAAAAAAAATAAACACATGGCATACCATTTTGGAAACTAGACCCCTCGGGGAACGTAACAAGGGGTAAGGTAAACCTCAACCCCTTAAGGACCAAGGACGTACCGGTACGTCCTTGGTCCTGCTCTCCTGATATAACACGGGGTTACACAGTAACCCCGCGTTATATCACGGCGGGCCCGGCGTCATAGTGAAGCCGGGACCCGCCTCTAATAGCGCGCAGCGCCGATCGCGGCGCCGTGCGCTATTAACCCTTTAGCCGCGCGCTCAGAGCTGAGCCGCGCGGGTGAAAGTGAAAGTTGCCGGCTAGCTCAGTCGGGCTGTTCGGGATAGCCGCGGCTAATCGCGGCATCCCGAACAGCTTACAGGACAGCGGGAGGGCCCCTACCTGCCTCCTCGCTGTCCGATCGCCGAATGACTGCTCAGTGCCTGAGATCCAGGCATGAGCAGTCATGCGGCAGAATCGTTGATCACTGGTTTCTTATGAGCAACCAGTGATCAATGATGAAGATCAGTGTGTGCAGTGTTATAGGTCCCTATGGTACCTATAACACTGCAAAAAAAAGTGAAAAAAAAGTGAATAAAGATCATTTAACTCCTCCCCTATTAAAAGTTTGAATCACCCCCCTTTTCCAATAAAAAAAAACACAGTGTAAACAAAGATAAAAATAAACATATATGGTATCACCGCGTGCGGAAATGTCCGAATTATAAAAATATATCATTAATTAAACTGCTCGGTCAAAGACGTGCGCGCAAAAAAATTCCAAAATCCAAAATAGTGCATTTTTGGTCACTTTTTATATAATTTAAAAATGAATAAAAAGCGATAAATCCGTCCTATCAATGCAAAAATTTGACCGTTAAAAACTTCAGATCACGGCGCAAAAAATGAGCCCTCATACCGCCCCATACACGGAAAAATTAAAAACTTATAGGGGTCAGAAGAGGATGATTATGATCCATGATTTCCAGAAGTCCGACAAAATCAAACCTATATAAGTAGGGTATCATTTTAATCGTATGGACCTACAGAATAGAGATAAGGTGTCATTTTTACCGAAACATGTACTACGTAGAAACAGAAGCCCCCAAAAGTTACAAAACGGCGTTTTTTTTTTTCAATTTTCTCGCACAATGATGTTTTTTTTCCGTTTCACCATAGATTATTGGGCAAAATGACTGACGTCATTACAAAGTAGAATTGGTGGCGCAAAAAATAAGCCATCATATGGATTTTTAGGTGCAAAATTGAAGGAGTTATGATTTTTTAAAGGCAAGGAGCAAAAAACGAAAATGCAAAAACGGAAAAACCCCCGGTCCTTAAGGGGTTAATAGCCCACAGGTGATTCACGACTTTTGCATATGTAAAAAAAAATATATATATATTTTTACCTAAAATGCTTGGTTTCCCAAAAGTTTAACATTTTTACACAGGGTAATAGCAGAAAATACACCTCAAAATTTGAAGCCCAATTTCTCCCGATTCAGAAAATACCCCATATGGGGGTGATAAGTGCTCTGCTGGCGCACTACAGCTCTCAGAAGAGAAGGAGTCACATTTGGATTTTTTGAAGCAAATTTTGCACTGGGGGCATGCCGCATTTAGGAAGCCCCTATGGTGCCAGAACAGCAAAAAAAAAACACATGGCATACCATTTTGGAAACTAGACCCCTCGGGGAACGTAACAAGGTGTAAAGTGAACCTTAATAACCTACAGGTGTTTCACGACTTTTGCATATGTAAAAAAAAATAAAAAAATTTACCTAAAATGCTTGGTTTCCCAAAATTTTTTCATTTTTACAAAGGGTTAAAGCAGAAAATACCCCCCAAAATTTGAAGCCCAATTTCTCCCGATTCAGAAAACACCCCATATGGGGGTGAAAAGTGCTCTGCTGGCGCACTACAGGTCTCAGAAGAGAATGGAGTCACATTTGGCTTTTTGAAAGCAAATTTTGCTCTGGGGGCATGCCGCATTTAGGAAGCCCCTATGGTGCCAGGACAGCAAAAAAAAAACACATGGCATACTATTTTGGAAACTAGAGCCCTCGGGAAATGTAACAAGGGGTTAAGTGAACCTTAATACCCCACAGGTGTTTCACGACTATTTCATATGTAAAAAAAAAAATTTTTTTTTTACCTAAAATGCTTCTTTTCCCAAAAATGTTACATTTTTAAAAAGGGTAAAAGCAGAAAATACCCCCCAAAATTTGTAACACAATTTCTCCCGAGTACGGCGATACCCCATATGTGACCCTAAACTGTTTCCTTGAAATACGACAGGGCTCCAAAGTGAGAGCGCCATGCGCATTTGAGGCCTAAATTAGGGATTGCATAGGGGTGGACATAGGGGAATTCTACGCCAGTGATTCCCAAACAGGGTGCCTCCAGCTGTTGTAAAACTCCCAGCATGCCTGGACAGTCTGGCAATACTGGGAGTAGTGGTTTTGCAACAGCTGGAGGCTCCGTTTTGGAAACCGTGGCGTACCAGACGTTTTTCATTTTTATTGGGGAGGGGAGGAGGGCTGTGTAGGGGTATGTGTATATGTAGTGTTTTTTACTTTTTATTTTATTTTTTGTGGTAGTTTAGTGTTTTTAGGGTACTCAAACTTGCAGCCCGATACTTACTGTAAGCCTCCGCCCATGTGAGTGTACCCTGTACATTCACATTGGGGGGGGGGGGGAGGGGACATCCAACTGTTGCAAAACTACAACTCCCAGCATGCGCTGACAGACTGTACAAGCTGAGAGTTTTAGTTTTGCAACAGCTGTAGGCACACTGGTTATGTATCACTGAGTTTGTGACCTTACTCAGTGTTTCAAAACCAGTGTGCCTCCAGCTGTTGCAAAACGACAACTCCCAGCATGTACGGTGCATGGTGTAAGGTGACTACTGGGAGTTGTAGTTTGCAACAGCTGGAGGCACACCGGTCGTGAAACACTGAGTTAGGTAAAAAAAAGTGTGCCTTCAGCTGTTGCAAAACTACAACTCTCAGCAGTCACCGACAGCCAATGGGCATGCTGGGAGTTGTAGTTATGCAACCAGCAGATGCACCACTACAACTCCCAGCATGCACTTTAGCTGTTTGTGCAAGCTGGGAGTTGTAGTTATACAACAGCTGAAGGTACACTTTTCCATAGAAAAAATGTGCCACCAGCTGTTGCAAAACCATAAGTCCCAGCATGCCCATAAGGGAATGCTGGGAGTTGTGGTGGTCTGCCTCCTGCTGTTGCATAACTACAGCTCCCAGCATGCCCTTTTTGCATGCTGGGAGCTGTTGCTAAGCAACAGCAGGAGGCTGTAACTCACCTCCTGCTGCTGCTCCGTCGCAGGACTGTCCCAACATGGATGCCGGGAATCGGGGTCCCCAGCACCCGGGGTCGTCTTCCCGCACCCGCTCACGTCCTCCGGAAGAGGAGCGGGTGCGGGAGTGACACCCGCAGCAGGCGCCCTGATTGGTCGGCCGGTAATCCGGCCGACGAATCAGGGCGATCGTGAGGTGGCACCAGTGCCACCGCACCCCTGCAGGCCCCGATCAGCCAGTAATTCCGGGTCACCGGGTCACTGGAGACCCGATTGACCCGGAATCGCCGCAGATCGCTGGACTGAATTGTCCAGCGATCTGCGGCCATCGTCAACATGGGGGGGCATAATGACCCCCCTGGGCGATATGCCGGGATGCCTGCTGAATGATTTCAGCAGGCATCCGGCTCCGGTCCCCAACCGGCTAGCGGTGGGGACCGGAATTCCCACGGGCGTATGAATACGCCCTGCGTCCTTAAGGACTCGGAATGCAGGGCGTATCCATACGCCCTGCGTCCTTAAGAGGTTAATGGTGTGGTCAGTTTCATGTATTTTAAATTCAGCATCTAAATTTTGGAACAAGGCGTGGTTCTCCCCTGTCCCCACCTGCATTATGAGATGGAGCTTCCTGCTTCAACTCTATAGCAGCTGTCTCCAGCGCTTGATTCAGCATCGTAGAACAGCTTTATTCTAGATCTCGCACTGGAGACAGCTGCTATGGGGGCGGAATGGAAAGCTCAATCTTACATGAACATCAATAAGCGGCAGTGAGCAAAGAGAATGTCGTCAAATTTTAAAAACATGTCAATTTAAAAAGTAAAATGTTTTCCCACATTAGAAAGTTAGCAGTTTCCCCTCGCTTGAAGTAGCTGTATGCTTTGTTTATTATGATTTTGTACCTCTCTCTCTTAGTCTAACTGGACTGCTGCTGTTGCCCCCACATTTGTTGCATAGTTTGTTGTTGACATTTTTCCTGTGACCCTGCTTCGATTCCTCTTTCTCCCCCTCTTCCCCCCCTCCCCCTCTTACCACCCTCCTTCCCCCCCCCCCCTCCAGCCTCCTTTCCCCCTCTCCCCCCCCCTCCTCCCTTCCCTCTTCCCCCCTTTCCCCCCCTCTTCCTTCCCCCCCCTTTCCCCCTCCCCCTCTTCCCCCTCCCTTCCCCTCCCCCTCCCTTCCTTCTCAATACAGTATGCATGGCGGACCTGATCAGATGTGTTTCCAACTTCGCCTCAGATCATGCCTCTGACGCCACACCTCCCTTCACCCAATGGGAAGCTCTAAAATGCGTCCTCTGGGGTGTCCTAATTAGACATGGTTCGCGTATTAAAACACGAAAAGGCCCATGCCCTTAAGGTGGCCTTGGCGAAGGTTTCCTCACTGGAGCTGGCGCACAAACGATCGCTCTCCCATTCTATCTTACAGGATTTGCAACTGGCCCGCCTGGAAGTTAGGTGCCTCTTAGAGGCCTCCAGGGGCCATTGGCTTCAAATGGGACAGAGTAGATTTTACAAATACGGGAATAAGAGTGGTCGGATGCTCGTCAGGGCCCTGAGGTCTCGTTTGTCACAAATACACATTCCATCTATTAGATCTCCCTCTGGTACGACGGTGCACACCACAGAGGAAATTAGGTCCGTTTTTCATTCTTTCCTCTCTGATCTGTACCATCTGCCTTCACCCACACCCCCATCTCCATCGATCCCCCCCTCGCCCTTCCTGGCCCCTTCCCGCGACGAGCAGGAGGCGCTGGACGCCCCCTTCTCCTCTGAGGAAATAGCCTTGGTAATACGTGGCCTCCCTGGTGGTAAAAGTCCAGGCCCGGACGGCTTTTCTGCTAAGTTTTATAAATCCATGCTGGAACCCATCTTACCATTTTTGCAGAAGGTCTTCAACTCAGTTTCCCCTGATTGCCCGCTGCCCCCTGCTTCCACCCTGGCCCACGTCATTGTCCTACCTAAACCCGCTAAAGATCCCCGCTCCTGTGGCAGCTATCGGCCCATATCCCTACTGAACGTCGGTTTAAATATCTACTCCAAATTGTTGGCCAATAGATTAAATCTGATTCTCCCCTCTATTGTTCACCCCGACCAGGTTGGGTTTGTGCCAGGTAGGGAAGCTAGGGAGAACACGATCAAGACTTTAGATATCATTCACCACGCTCAATCCCAGAAATTACCTCTTATGATGCTTTCCCTTGATGCTGAAAAGGCTTTTGATCGGATCTCCTGGTCCTCCCTGGCACAAACCCTGCGGAATGTTGGCCTTGGTCCTACATTCATAGGGAAAGTTATGGCGTTTTATAGTAACCCCACAGCGCGACTCAAAATTAATGGCTACTATTGAACCCCTTCCCCATACATAATTGCACTCGGCAGGGCTGGCCCCTATCCCCTCTCCTGTATGCTCTGGTGATGGAGCACTTGTTGGCCAGTATTAGAGCGGACCCTGACATGGGGTGACCATCGGGACTCACACTTATAAATGCTCGGCTTTTGCCGATGACCTCTTGGTCTATATCTCAGATCCCTTGACGTCTCTCCCGAATCTCATGGCCCGCCTTTCTGAGTTTGGCCGCTGGTCGAACTTCAAAATTAATTACTCCAAATCGGAAGCTTTGAACGTCTCATTACCAGGGCGTACTGTGTCAATGCTCCAGTCCTCCTTTCCCTTTCGCTGGCCCCTGGGTAGAATTTCTTATTTAGGGGCTGTGATCCCGTCGGACCTCTCCGGACTATTTACCCTCAACTTTTCCTCGTTGCTGGCCCGTTTCCGTACGGACCTCGCAGAGTGGAATAGCAAGGATTTTTCATGGTTTGGCCGCATAAATATCCTTAAAATGACCCTGATGCCTCGCTTATTATATTTACTCCAAACAATTCCTTTGTATATCCCTTCCTCTTATTGGAAGCAAATTCAGGCATGCTTTGGCTCTTTTGTGTGGGCCGGTGCCCGCCCCAGATTGAATAGGCTCACCGTTACACGTCCTAAATTACAAGGGGGGGTAGGACTCCCGGACTGCCGTGCATACTATTTGGCCTGTGTCAATGCCCGAGTATTGGATTATTTTCACAATGTATCCTCTAAATTGTGGGTCCGTCTGGCACAGGACATATGTCCCCTCGCCCTATCTACCCTGCCATGGACTCTGTCCCAACCGTCTCAATTCCCCTCCCATTTGTCATTTTCCACTCGCCACACCCTGGCTAGCCTGGCCTGCCCGGGGCCTTCTGTGGCCCTCGTAGATCGTAAGGGCCCTCTGCTCCCTATCACGGATAATCCTGAGTTTCCCCCGGATTCCTCTTCCAATAGTTTTTTCGGGTCATCCCTTTTGGAGCCCCTTCGTTTCCATCACGTATTGACCGGAGCGGGTATCAAAGCCCTGGAAACCCTCCTGTGCGGTCGTCCTTCCACTAGGCGGACCTCCTTTGCCTATCTGCAACTGCATCATTTCTACTCTTGCCATCCTGACCGTTAATCATTACGCCACACATTGACTCCTTTCGAACAGCTGTGCATGGCCCCATCGCTCCCCCCCGACACAACATATCCTCCATTTATGGCCTGTTGTTGTCTCCCGGGTCTGACTCCCCCCCGGCATTCTGTCGAGCCTGGGAGACCGAGTTGGATAAATCCTTCACCCCTGAACAATGGGCCCGATGTTTCTTTCTGACTCATAAGGCAATAATCGCCACTAAATTTCAAGAAACCAGCTTTAAAATCTTGTCCCGCTGGTACCGAGTACCTGCGATCCTACATCGTTAGTACCCCTCTGTATCGGATTCTTGCTGGCGGTGTGGTGGCGGGGGGACGATGGTGCACATGTGGTGGGGTTGCCCTAGACTGCAGCCTTTCTGGTCCACAGTCTTCCGCGTCATTTGGGACACCACAGGGATCCAGATCCCCTGGTGCCCTGAAGCTGCTCTCCTTTATATGTTTCCCTTGGCCCAGGACAAATATAAAAAGTCGCTAGCCCGTCATCTCCTTCAGGCAGCTAAAACTGTTATTCCCAGGAAATTAAAATCCCCCCGACCCCCCCCCCCCCTCAGTGGCTGACTGGATTAGCGAAATCGCACTGGTGCACCGCATGGAGGAACTTTTAGCAGTCCAGCCTGCTGACGTGACTAGACTCGGGGTGACCTGGCTCCCGTGGTCTGAGTTCTGCTCCTCCCCGGCATTTGGCTCACTGTAATGTTACCCTGTGGGGTTGTAACACGCCTCGCTCGTGATGTCTGACCGGTCTACGCTACATACCGTCTGGCCTCGGCTCTGCTCTTTACTTGTCGTTTGTCTTTTGTATGTCCCCTACCATTCGCACTTGGTCTCCCTCCTCTTCTTTCCTTCACTCCCTGCTATATTCTTCTTTGGTTCTATCTCGGGTTCTTTACCCATGCCCTGATCTCTCACTTGTCTTGGTTCTCATTTTTGTTTCACATAATTATGTTTTATACTTGCTTATACACAATGTTACGCACCACTTTGGTTGTGCCCTCCAGACATTAGATTCGGAGCTGAGACTGACAGTTTTTTTTTCTCTTCCATATGTCTGACATTTGATGTCTGCTGTTTTTTTTCTTTTTGGAATGCTCCTGTTATATGTGTCATATGTCAACTATTTGCCCGGCTATACCGGCCCACATTGCCGTTGCCTCTTTTGATCGATTGTATGCTACTCTGTTTCCTTCTGCTGTTTCAATAAAATCATTGTTGAATTAAAAAAAAAAAAAGAAAGTTAGCAGTTTCCCCACATTAGGATGGTTGCATGTTCCCCACATTCAGAAGGTAGCAGTTTCCCCACATTAAGAAGGTAGCAATTTCCCCACATTAGGAAGGTAGCAGCTTCCATAGATTAGGAAGGTTGCATGTTCCCCACATTAGGAAGGTAGCAGTTTCCCCACATTAGGAAGGTAGTGGTTTCCCCACATAAGGAAGGTTGCATGTTCCCCACATTAGGAAGGTAGCGGTTTCCATACATTAGGAAGGTTG
Source organism: Hyla sarda (assembly GCF_029499605.1). NCBI lineage: Eukaryota > Metazoa > Chordata > Amphibia > Anura > Hylidae > Hyla > Hyla sarda. The sequence continues at coordinate 344,712,174 of NC_079189.1, read as the reverse complement.
CATGTTTCCAACATTAGGAAGGTAGCAGTTTTCCCACATTAGGAAGGTAGCAGTTTCCCCACATTAGGAAGGTAGCAGTTTCCCAACATTAGGAAGGCTCTCCCCTGTCCCCACCTGCATTATGAGATGGAGCTTTCTGCTTCAACTCTATAGCAGCTGTCTCCAGCACTTGATTCAGCACGTAGAGCAGCTTTATTCTAGATCTGGCACTGGAGACAGCTGCTATGGGGGCGGAATGGAAAGCTCAATCTTATATGAACATCAATAAGCGGCAGTGAGCAAAGAGAATGTCGCCAAATTTGAAAAACATGTCAATTTAAAATGTTTCCCCACATTAGAAAGTTAGCAGTTTCCCCACAATAGGAAGGTTGCATGTTCCCCACATTCGGAAGGTAGCAGTTTCCCCACATTAAGAAGGTAGCAGTTTCCCCACATTAGGAAGGTAGCAGTTTCCATACATTAGGAAGGTTGCATGTTCCCCACATTAGGAAGGTAGCAGTTTCCCCACATTAGGAAGGTAGCAGTTTCCCCACATTAGGAAGGCACTGGTTTCTCCACATTAGGAAGGTAGCAGTTTCCCCACATAAGGAAGGTAGTGGTTTCCCCACATTAGGAAGGTTGCTGTCATGATTCGGTTGGCTGGAGGTGGATCCTCTGTGCCAGAAAGGGATTGGCGTGGACCGTGTCGGTGGATCGGTTCTAAGTTGCTACTGGTATTCACCAGAGCCCGCTGCAAAGCGGGATGGTCTTGCAGCGGCGGTAGCAACCAGGTCGTATCCACCGGAAACGGCTCAACCTCTCTGACTGCTGAGATAAGCGCGGTACAAGGGAGTAGACAAGAGCAAGGTCGGACGTAGCAGAAGGTCAGGGCAGGCAGCAAGGATCGTAGTCAGGGGCAACGGCAAGAGGTCTGGAACACAGGCTAGGAACACACAAGGAAACGCTTTCACTGGCACAATGGCAACAAGATCCGGCGAGGGAGTGCAGGGGAAGTGAGGTATAAGTAGGGAAGTGCACAGGTGAAAGTACTGATTAAAACCTCATGCGCCAATCAGTGACGCACCGGCCCTTTAAATCTCAAGAACCCGGCGCGCGCGCGCCCTAAGGAGCGGGGCCGCGCGCGCCGGGTCAGCACAGACGGGGAACGGGTCTGGTAAGCGAGTCGGGATGCGCATCGCGAGCAGGCACGTCCCGCATCGCGAATCGCTTCCCGGCTGGGAGCATTATCGCAGCGCACCCGGTCGGCAGGTCTGACCGGGGCGCTGCGAATAAGAGCACGCTGTGAGCGCTCCGGGGAGGAGCAGGGACCCGGAGCGCTCAGCGTAACAGTTGCATGTTCCCCACATTAGGAAGGTAGCAGTTTCCCCACATTAGGAAGGTAGCAGTTTCCCCACATTAGGAAGGTATCATGTTCCCCACATTAGAAGGTAGCATGTTCCCCACATTAGGAAGGTAGCGGTTTCCCCACATTAGAAAGGTAGCGGTTTCCCCACATTATGAGGGTAGCGGTTTCCCCACATTAGGAAGTTTGCATGTTCCCCAGATTAGGAAGGTAGCGGTTTCCCCACATTAGTAAGGTAGCGGTTTCTTCACATTAGGAAGGTAGCATGTTTCCCACATTAGGAAGGTAACGGTTTCCCCACATTAAGAAGGACGCATGTTCCCCACATTAGTAAGGTAGCATGTTCCCCACATTAGGAAGGTAGTGGTTTCCCCACATTAGGAAGGTAGCGGTTTCCTCACATTAGGAAGGTTGCGGTTTCCCTGCATTAAGAAGGTAGCATGTTCCCCACATTAGGAAGGTAGCAGTTTCCTTACATTAGGAAGGTAGCATGTTCCAACATTATAAAGATAGCAGTTTCCCCACATTAGGAAGGTAGCAGGTTCCACACATTAGGAAGGTTGCATGTTCCCCACATTAGGAAGGCAGCGGTTTCCCCACATTATGAAGGAAGTGGTTTCCCCACATTAGGAACGTAATGGTTTCCCCACAGTAGGAAGGTTGCATGTTCCCCACATTAGGAAGGTAGCATGTTCCCCACATTAGGAAAGTAGCGGTTTCCCCACATTAGGAAAGTAGCGGTTTCACCACATTAGGAAGGTAGCAGTTTCCCCACTTTAGGAAGGTAGCGGTTTCCCCACATTAGGATGGTAGTGGTTTCCCCACATTAGGAAGGCAGTGGTTTCCCCACATTAGCAAAGGTTGTATGTTCCCCACATTAGGAAGGTAGCGGTTTCCCCACATTAGGAAGGTAGAGGTTTCCCCACATTAGGAAGCTAGCAGTTTCCCCACATTAGAAGGTAGCATGTTCCCCACATTAGGAAGGAAGCGGTTTTCCCACATTAGGACGGTAGCAGTTTCCCCACATTAAATAATATATTTGTTATAATTAATTTTGTTAAACTTGTTATTAATAATGCATTTTAATAATGTGTTGAATAAAGTGTGTGTTTTTCACTTTTTTCCTAAATTTTTTTAGGTAGTAGTACTACTACCAGGATGGAACACATTGTTCCATGATGGGAGTAGTAGTACATGTATAAATTGACAGATCACTCCAGGTGTCACTTCTGACACCTGTTGCGATCCTCCTGTATAATGTATAGATGCGGGTGGGCGGCCACTCTTCTATGGTCCCCTGCACTGCCGTGTATATACACCTATTCATATTTCCCGCAGAGAGCTTTGATTGGCTGGGTGGCTTCAGCCAATCACAACTCTCTGTGGTAAAAATGAATAGGTGTATATATACATCAGTGCAGGGGTCATAGAAGAACGGTCGCCCGCCCGCATCTATACATTATACAGGAGGATCACAGTGGGTGTCAGGAGTGACACCTGCTGTGATCTTTCCTCAACTGCAGGTGCTACTGCTCCCAACATGGAGAACACTCTGTTCCATGCTGGGAGCTGTAGTACCTGCATTAATAGACAGATTGCAACCGGTGTCAGAAGTGCGCTGCAATCTGTCTATTAATGCAGGTACTACAGCTTCCAGCATGGAGCAGAGTGTGCTCCATGTTGGGAGTAGCAGTACCTTCAGTTAACGACAGATCACAGCGGGTATCACTCCTGACACCCGATGCGATCGTCCTATCTATTGCAGAGATGCGGAGCGGCTCTATACAGCGCTCGCATCTCTGCTTTGTACTCCAGTCAGCCAGTGATGTGAATATAAATTAACATCACTCATCCAGCCAATCACCACTCTGGGTGGAAAATATGAATGAGTGAGATCAATTTCTATTCATATCACTGGCCGGCCGGAGTATAGTGCAGAGATGCGAGTGCTATATAGAGCCGCTCCACATCTCTGCAATAGATAAGACGATTGCATCGGATGTCGGGGTGATCTGTCTATTAGTACAGGTACTACTACTCCCATCATGGAACAGTGTTAAAAATGTAAAAAATTAAGGAAAAAAAGTGAGACACACACGCTCACTTTATTAAATACATAATTAAAATACCCTGAGACCCTGCATTACCACATGGTCCTAACGCCAAAGTATTTCGGCTGTGGCCGCCAAATGGAGCCTTCGTTTGCAGAGTTCACTTTACTGTGAACATACCCTTTATAGCCAAGACAAAAGGACAGAAAAATAAGAAATAAAGATAACTACACAAATTTAAATAAGGAATAAAATGGGTGCAAGAAAAGGTGTGCAGGTTTAGGTGGAGGGTCAGGAAATGGACTCTGCATAAGTACATGAGAATCCTTCATGATACAATACTATACTCTGTGGGTTCCTGAATAAAAATCTAGTGATATCATATTTTGTGGAATTTGTCACCAAAGTTATTTGAGGCCTGTCAGCAGGCACCAGAATTGAAAAAAAAAAAAAACAACTAACTCTCCATTTTAGAAAGAAAACACGAAAATGGGGGGTGACCGTCGGGGAAAGTGGGTGTGGTCACCGAAAAGGGGCGTGTTCCTGAAATTTTCACAAAAACCCAACATATTTACTATGGTTTCCACAGAAAATGTGGTGGATTTCAGCTGAGGAAAACCCTACAGATCAGAGCATGTGTAAAAAAAAGCAAAATGTAGGGAAAGGGGAAAATGTGGGGAAACCTTAGTAAGTAAAATAAGTGGAAAATAAATTGTAGAGAATTAAGCCCTAAATATTCCTAGAGACTGTGATAAATATAAAACCTCAAAGCAGGTATCAGATGCTTGATTTCTACCCAGCAATACAACAAATCATAAGGGGGTATAAGGCCCGGGGGAAGTGCTCTTAAAACGTAACCTTTAATGTATATATGATAAAATACACGAAAAGAAGTGACCAATTAAAATGAAATTAGAGTGCGAATTATACCAGTTGTTATGCCCAACGCGTTTCTACTGCATATAGCAGCTTCCTCAGGGGAATCGCACTGGCACAATTCGTTATCAGTTGTGCATTTTAGATTAGATAACAAAACTGTAGATATCCCCACTGCGCTCCAAGATATAGACAGATGTACATGTCCACATTAGCGTATCAGTCATGAAAATGAAACAATGTTCAGTACGCTCAATGCTTAGTATCAATAGATGCACATGTCCATATTAGCATAGCAGTTAGAGTAAAGTAAACAGTATAAAATACCTGACTGGTCTGTTTCCTGGTGATCACCTGTAAAAAATGACAGAGAAGGGGATGAAATTTATATTGGGCACAGTCGTTATTATTGGAGAGTCCACTGAAGTCATGCTAGATGTATTCACTACCTTCTGTCACCCAAGAAACCTAAGAAAAAAAAAATAGACAAATTCCCCATTAGGGGTATTTCTTTGTGGCCAGATTCCTGCAAGAAAAAAAGCATTGCCAGATACTGGCTACTTACAGTTGGATATCCAGTTGTCTAGTTCAGGCCTGAGCGCTACCGACAGTGGTAGGGAGCCACGCTGCTGGCTACTGGTGCTCTTCCCGATGACCGCGGTGTCCGGCTTTATAGCCGGAATGCCGCCATCATGTGATGCGCTTCACATGACGTGCATCACAAAGACGCGAATCACTGTGCCTCGATCTCGCGAGATGCGCTCAGTCTGGTCACGGGATGCTACGTGAGCTCTGATATCCATATACCGGGGTCAGGTTCCGCCCCTCGGTACATGTAAACACAGCAGTGTAAACAAAGTTAAATGGCGTTTGATAGATCTTTGGAACAGTGAGCTGTGGAAATGAAAAATTACATTTTTCATTTTCTCGGACCACTGTTCCAAAAATCTGTCAGACACCTGTGGGGCGTAAATTCTCACTTGCCCCCCACATCCCAATCTCTCAAAATCCCAATGGCGCTTCCTCTCTTCTGAGTATTGTGGTGCACCGGCAGAGCACTTTACATCCACATATGGGTTATGTTCTTACTCAGAAGAAATGAGGTTACAAATTTTGGGGGACGTTTTTCCTATTTTCCGTTGTGAAAATGAAAAATTTAGGGTAACACCAGCATTTTAGTGAAAACATTTTTTTTTTTCATTTTCCCATCCAAATTTAATGAAAATTCTTCAAACACCTGTGGGGTGTTAAGGCTCACTATACCCATTGTTACATTCCATGAGGGGTGTAGTTTCCAAAATGGGGTCACATGTGGGAATTAATTATTTTTGCGTTTATGTCAGAACTGCTGTAAAATCAGCCACCCCTGTGCAAATCACCAATTTAGTCCTCAAATGTTCATGGTGCTCTCTCACTCCTGAGCCTTGTTGTGCGCCCGCAGAGCATTTTACGCACACATATGGGGTATTTCCGTACTCAGGAGAAATTGCGTTACAAATTTTGGGGGTCTTTTTTTGCTTTTACCGCTTGTGAAAATAAAAAGTATGGGGCAACACCAGCATGTTAGTGTAAAAATTTTAATTTTTTTACACTAACGGGCTGGTGTAGACACCAACTTTTCCTTTTCATAAGTGGTAAAGGGAAAAAAAAGCCCCCCAAAATTTGTAGTGCAATTTCTCCCGAGTACAGAAATACCCCATATGTGGCCCTAAACTGTGTCCTTGAAATATGACAGGGCTCTGAAGTGAGAGAGCGCCATGCGCATTTGAGGACTAAATTGGGGATTGCATAGAGGTGGACATAGGGGTATTCTACGCCAGTGATGCCCAAACAGGGTGCTTCCAGCTGTTGCTAAACTCCCAGCATGCATGGACAGTCAGTGGCTGTCCGAAAATGCTGGGAGTTGTTGTTTTGCAACAGCTGGAGGCTCCGTTTTGGAAACACTATAATATCTGGAGGACTACAGTTTATAGATCACTGCAAAGTGATCTCCAAATTGCAGCCCTCCAGCTGTTGCAAAACTACAAATCCCAGCATGCCCACACAGCAAAACAGCTGTCTGGGCATGCTGGGAGTTGTAGTTTTGCATCATCTGTAGGACTACAGTTTAGAGACCACTGTATAGTGGTCTCAGACTGCAGCCCTCCAGATGTTGCTAGGAAACTCACCGGCTTCCGTAGGATCCCGGGAGACGCGTAGCTGTCCTCTTCTGCCGCCTGCTGCCACCACCGATCGCTGCCCGCTGCCACCACCGATGGGTAAGTGGACTTCGGCGCCCGGTCCCTGTCAGTTTCATGTTCTGCCCCGTCTATTGTGGGTGGGCCGAACGGAGAAACTGAAAGTTAACTCCCCCGCCCCCGATCTGCTATTGGTTGTCGCTTCTTGATGACCAATAGCAGGGATAGAAGGGGTGGCACCCCTGCCACTTCACTCCTATCCCTTCAGGGGGTTGGTCGGTGTGTTGGAAAACCGCAATCCCCCTTATATTCTGGGTCACCGGGTCACCATAGATCCGTATGACCCGGAATCGGCGTAAATCACAAGTGTAAATTCACCTGCGATTTGGGCCGATCGCCGACATGGGGGGGTCTAATGACCCCCCCTGGGCATTTGCGCGGGGTGCCTGCTGATCGATATCAGCAGTCACCCCAGTCCGGTCCCCGCCCGGCGTGCGGCATGGTCCGAAATTCCCACAGGCGTACAGGTACGCCCATAGTCCTTAAGTACCAGGGAGCGAAGGCATACCTGTATGCCCGTGGTTCCTAAGTGGTTAAACCCCACAAAGAAACCTACACTCCACTCTTAGTAAATCAGGGCCATTGTGTGTATATAATTATACAATATATTGCCTATTGCATATTTGGCCCCATTGCAATCCTCCTGGTTATTCTTTAAACCCTTGACACTGATTCTTTACTACAATGTGTAGAAGTGCTTTAAAGATCATTTACGGTACTGTTTTAAGTACTGTGTATAATGTCTCTGATTTTCACATATCAGTCCATAAACCTTTTACTGAGATGTTTATATCAGAAAGTGATAGAGTAGAGCTTGATTTCCTCCTATCTTTCAAATATATAATAATAATTTTATTTATATAGCGCCAACAAAATCTGCAGCAATTTACAATTTTAGTTGTACAAATAAAGACAAGTATCAGACATTACATTATTAGACACTAAATATTCTAACAGAAAGAGAGAGGGCCCTGATCACATGAGCTTACAGACTATGAGGAAAATGGTAGAGACAAAAGGCATAAAGTGTTTTATTGATACAATGGTACAGCCATATTTTATAAAGAATGGTTATATACAGGAGAGTGAACCAGTCACTAGCTAATCTCCGAATGTCCTAAGTGCATAGCCTTATGGCTGAAGATATTTCAATACTACCTGGTACACATTTGACTTATATGTTAAATAAAAATATATGATAGTTAAATTAACCCTTACCTACATCCTTATATAAAAGATGGGTTTTTGTTTCAAGTCCCATGCGAGTATGGGACTTCCAATACGTTATTCCACAAGCTCTGAATCTCCTGGTGAATGTGTCTGTCCGGCTTGCAAGCCACACCCCATCTCACAAAGACACACACACTGTTTAACTTCCCATGTTTAACCCATGTCGGCATTCGCCGCAAATCGCCTGTCACATTATAGGGGTCTACATGGGACCGTACACTGATGTCTTCCAAAAGTAAAAACATGTTAACTTGATGATGCAAATATAAAGTAAACATATTGTATATGGGAATAAATATATAATTTATTTGGAATGTCTATTTTCCTTTCAAGCAGAGAGCTTCAAATTTAGAAAAATGCTAAATTTTAAATTTTTTCATCAAATTTGGGGATTTTTCACCAAGAAATGATGCAAGTATCGTCAAAAATTTACCACTAACATAAAGTAGAATATGGCACGAAAAAACTATCTCGGAATCAGAATGAAAAGTAAAAGCATCCAAGAGTTATTAATGCTTAAAGTGACAGTGGTCAGAATTGCAAAAAATGCTTCCATCCTCAAGGTTATAATGGGCTCCAACCCCAAGGGGTTAAGCCACACTCCTTTTATTCTCTACCCTTTTTGTGCATCAGTCTGGCTTGCAAATCACGCCCAGTCCCACAAAGCCACGTCCCCTTCTATTTTCAGCTTACAATATCTTGATCACAAATCAGTCCCACCTGAGGACAGGATATGAGGATGGGACATAAGGACGGGATATGAGGACAGCATATGAGGACGGGATGCCAGGTTGGGATATGAGGAAAGGTTATGAGGACAGCATGTGATGACAGGATAAGAGGTCAGGATATGAGGTCAGGATATGAGGACAGGATATGAGGTCGGGATATGAGGACGGGACATGAGGTCGGGATATGAGGATGGGACATGAGGTCGGGATATGAGGACAGGCTATGAGGACGGGATATGAGGTCGGGATATAAGGACGAGATATGAGGACAGGATATGAGGTCGAGATAGGAGGACGGGATATGAGGACGAGATATGAGGTCGAGATAGGAGGTCAGGATATGGGGTCAGGATATGAGGTCAGGCTATGAGGTCGAGATAGGAGGAAGAATAGGAGGTCGGGATATGAGGACGGGATATGAGGTTGAGTTAGGGGTTGGGATATGAGGACGGGATATGAAGACGGGATATGAGGTCGGGATTTGAGGACGGGATATGGGGACAAGATATGGGTCAGGCTATGAGGACGGGATATGAGGTTGAGATAGGAGGACGGGACAGGAGGTCGGGATATGAGGACGGGATATGAGGTCGAGATAGGAGGTCGGGATAGGAGGTTGGGATATGAGGATGTGATATGAGGATAGGATATGAGGTCGAGATATGAGGATGGGATATAAGGTTGAGATAGGAGGTTGGCATAGGAGGTCAAGATGTGAAGATGTGAAAACGGGATATAAGGATGGGATATGAGGTTTGGCTATGAGGACGGGATATGAGGTTGAGATATGAGGATGGAATGTGGGGTTGGGATATGACAACAATATATGAGGATGGGATATGAAGTCAAAAGCTTTCTCCTTTGTTGATTTTCCTCCCCAACAAGGATTAGGAAGGAAAAACTGGGCCACGCCGGGTACTCAGCTAGTTTATTTATGTAATTTATTAAGGTGAGTTTTATTAGAATAATTTTACTATCTATTTTCTTTCTATATCTTTTACTTTTTGTAAGAAGCAAACATCTTTGTCATTAAGAGCAGAGTAAAGGTTTTTGGTTGCTTCATTGCTGGATTTTGTAGTATTTTTTCAGGAATATAATGTATGTGTGGATGTACTGATCACTTATGTTCCAATATCACAAAATCTGGCATATGGCATTGATCATTATGTTAGTAATTAAAACCCCCAAATTATTGATTACACATATTTTTCTAACATATGGTATCTTGAATAATATAGTAAACAAATAAATAAATATAGCCAACCTGCATTTCTTGGTTTAATGAGTCCCCTCTGATTTGTTTCTGTGACTTTGTTTCTTAGTAAGCTTTTCAGTAAGTTGTGTAAACACTTTATGCAACACATTACCATATATTAATAATTAAAGAATTCCCATATTATTGAAATACATCCGTTTTAATGATAACTGTATATTTTGTTAATCCCCCAAAATGTTTTTTTTTAAATTTTTTTATTGTGGAGACATGGAAAATATACTAGAGACCTATGACGGGATTAAGAAAATATTACTATAAAATAATTAACACAAGAACAAGGAATAGACCCAGTGTTGGGACTTGTAGTCCTATCGGGTGCTCTGACTCACGATCCAAAACTCGATACATCAGCACATCAAAAAGAACAATGGTGAAAAGCTGTGGTTTATTCACCAATCTCTATAGTGCAGCATTTATTTATTTTTAAAGTTTGAACTAAGATTGCATAGTGGGATTTAAACATCACACTTAGTTACATAGTTAGTATGGTTGAAAAAAGACATACGTCCATCAAGTCCAACCAGGGGATTGAAGGGAAGGATGTAAGGGGATAAGGGAAAGGGATGTAGTTTTATAATTCTGCATAAGCTTTAATGTTATTTTGTTCCAGGAATGTATCTAACCCTGTTTTAAAGCTGTTAATTGTTCCTGCTGTGAATAGTTCCTGAGGTAGACCGTTCCATAAATTCACAGTCCTCACGGTAAAGAAGGCGTGACGCCCCTTTAGACTAAACCTTTTCTTCTCCAGACGGAGGGAGTGCCCCCTCGTCCTTTGGGGGGGTTTAACCTGGAACAGTTTTTCTCCATATTTTTTGTATGGGCCATTAATATACTTATATACGTTTATCATATCCCCCCTTAAACGTCTCTTCTCAAGACTAAACAATTGTAACTCCTTTAATCGCTCCTCATAGCTAAGATGTTCCATGCCCCATATTAGTTTAGTCGCGCGTTTCTGCACCCTTTCCAACTCAGCAGTGTTCCTTTTATGAACAGGCGACCAAAACTGAACAGCATATTCCAGGTGAGGCCGTACCAATGCTTTATAAAGGGGGAGTTGTTACGCCGAGCGCTCCGGGTCCCCGCTCCTCCCCGGAGCGCTCGCTACACTCTCCTCACTGCAGCGCTCCGGTCAGATCCACTGACCCGGGGCGCTGCGATACCGCCTCCAGCCGGGATGCGATTCGCGATGCGGGTAGCGCCCGCTCGCGATGCGCACCCCGGCTCCCGTACCTGACTCGCTCTCCGTCAGTCCTGTCCCGGCGCGCGCGGCCCCGCTCCCTAGGGCGCGCGCGCGCCGGGTCTTTGCGATTTAAAGGGCCACTGCGCCGCTGATTGGCGCAGTGGTTCCAATTAGTGTTATCACCTGTGCACTTCCCTATATCACCTCACTTCCCCTTCACTCCCTCGCCGGATCTTGTTGCCATCGTGCCAGTGAAAGCGTTTCCTTGTGTGTTCCTAGCCTGTGTTCCAGACCTCCTGCCGTTGCCCCTGACTACGATCCTTGCTGCCTGCCCCGACCTTCTGCTACGTCCGACCTTGCTTCTGTCTACTCCCTTGTACCGCGCCTATCTTCAGCAGCCAGAGAGGTTGAGCCGTTGCTAGTGGATACGACCTGGTCACTACCGCCGCAGCAAGACCATCCCGCTTTGCGGCGGGCTCTGGTGAAAACCAGTAGTGACTTAGAACCGATCCACTAGCACGGTCCACGCCAATCCCTCTCTGGCACAGAGGATCCACTACCTGCCAGCCGGCATCGTGACAGTAGATCCGGCCATGGATCCCGCTGAAGTTCCTCTGCCAGTTGTCGCTGACCTCACCACGGTGGTCGCCCAGCAGTCACAACAGATAGCGCAACAAGGCCAACAGCTGTCTCAACTGACCGTTATGCTACAGCAGTTACTACCACAGCTTCAGCAATCATCTCCTCCGCCAGCTCCTGCACCTCCTCCGCAGCGAGTGGCCGCTTCTGGACTACGACTATCCTTGCCGGATAAATTTGATGGGGACTCTAAGTTTTGCCGTGGCTTTCTTTCCCAATGTTCATTGCACTTGGAGATGATGTCGGACCAGTTCCCCACTGAAAGGTCTAAGGTGGCTTTCGTAGTCAGCCTTCTGTCTGGAAAAGCCCTGTCTTGGGCCACACCGCTCTGGGACCGCAATGACCCCGTCACTGCCTCTGTACACTCCTTCTTCTCGGAAATTCGAAGTGTCTTTGAGGAACCTGCCCGAGCCTCTTCTGCTGAGACTGCCCTGTTGAACCTGGTCCAGGGTAATTCTTCCGTTGGCGAGTATGCCGTACAATTCCGTACTCTTGCTTCAGAATTATCCTGGAATAATGAGGCACTCTGCGCGACCTTTAAAAAAGGCCTATCCAGCAACATTAAAGATGTTCTGGCCGCACGAGAAATCCCTGCTAATCTACATGAACTCATTCACCTAGCCACTCGCATTGACATGCGTTTTTCCGAAAGGCGTCAGGAGCTCCGCCAGGATATGGACTCTGTTCGCACGAGGCGTTTCTTCTCCCCGGCTCCTCTCTCCTCTGGTCCCCTGCAATCTGTTCCTGTGCCTCCCGCCGTGGAGGCTATGCAGGTCGACCGGTCTCGCCTGACACCTCAAGAGAGGACACGACGCCGCATGGAGAATCTCTGCCTGTACTGTGCTAGTACCGAACACTTCCTGAAGGATTGTCCTATCCGTCCTCCCCGCCTGGAAAGACGTACGCTGACTCCGCACAAAGGTGAGACAGTCCTTGATGTCTACTCTGCTTCTCCACGTCTTACTGTGCCTGTGCGGATGTCTGCCTCTGCCTTCTCCTTCTCTGCTGTGGCCTTCTTGGACTCCGGATCTGCAGGAAATTTTATTTTGGCCTCCCTCGTCAACAGGTTCAACATCCCGGTGACCAGTCTCGCCAGACCCCTCTACATCAATTGTGTAAACAATGAAAGTTTGGACTGTACCATACGTTTCCGCACGGAGCCCCTTCTAATGTGCATCGGATCTCATCACGAGAGGATAGAACTTTTGGTCCTCCCCAATTGCACTTCTGAAATTCTCCTTGGACTTCCCTGGCTTCAACTTCATTCCCCAACCCTGGATTGGTCCACTGGGGAGATCAAGAGTTGGGGGCCCTCTTGTTCCAAGGACTGCCTAAAACCGGTTCCCAGTAACCCTTGCCGTGACTCTGTGGTTCCTCCTGTAACCGGTCTCCCTAAGGCCTATATGGACTTTGCGGACGTTTTTTGCAAAAAACAAGCTGAGACTCTACCTCCTCACAGGCCTTATGATTGCCCTATCGACCTCCTCCCGGGCACTACTCCACCCCGGGGCAGAATCTATCCTCTGTCCGTCCCAGAGACTCTTGCCATGTCTGAATACGTCCAGGAAAATTTAAAAAAGGGCTTTATCCGTAAATCCTCCTCTCCTGCCGGAGCCGGATTTTTCTTTGTGTCCAAAAAAGATGGCTCTCTACGTCCTTGCATTGACTACCGCGGTCTTAATAAAATCACGGTTAAGAACCGCTACCCCCTACCCCTCATCTCTGAACTCTTTGATCGCCTCCAAGGTGCCCACATTTTTACCAAACTGGACTTAAGAGGTGCTTATAATCTCATCCGCATCAGAGAGGGGGATGAATGGAAAACGGCATTTAACACCAGAGATGGACACTTTGAGTATCTGGTCATGCCCTTTGGCCTGTGCAACGCCCCTGCCGTCTTCCAAGACTTTGTTAATGAAATTTTTCGTGATCTCCTATACTCCTGTGTTGTTGTATATCTGGACGATATCCTGATTTTTTCTGCCAATCTAGAAGAACACCGCCAGCATGTCCGTATGGTTCTTCAGAGACTTCGTGACAATCAACTCTATGCCAAAATAGAGAAATGTCTGTTTGAATGCCAATCTCTTCCTTTCCTAGGATACTTGGTCTCTGGCCAGGGACTACAAATGGATCCAGACAAACTCTCTGCCGTCTTAGATTGGCCACGCCCCTCCGGACTCCGTGCCATCCAACGTTTTTTGGGGTTCGCCAATTATTACAGGCAATTTATTCCACATTTTTCTACCGTTGTGGCTCCTATTGTGGCTTTAACCAAAAAAAATGCCGATCCCAAGTCTTGGCCTCCTCAAGCGGAAGACGCCTTTAAACGGCTCAAGTCTGCCTTTTCTTCGGCTCCCGTGCTCTCCAGACCTGACCCATCTAAACCCTTCCTATTGGAGGTTGATGCCTCCTCAGTGGGAGCTGGAGCTGTCCTTCTACAAAAAAACTCTTCCGGGCATGCTGTTACTTGTGGTTTTTTTTCTAGGACCTTCTCTCCGGCGGAGAGGAACTACTCCATCGGGGATCGAGAGCTTCTAGCCATTAAATTAGCACTTGAGGAATGGAGGCATCTGCTGGAGGGATCAAGATTTCCAGTTATTATTTACACCGATCACAAGAACCTCTCCTACCTCCAGTCTGCCCAACGGCTGAATCCTCGTCAGGCCAGGTGGTCTCTGTTCTTTGCCCGATTTAATTTTGAAATTCACTTTCGGCCTGCCGATAAGAACATTAGGGCCGATGCTCTCTCTCGTTCCTCAGATGCTTCTGAAGTTGAACTCTCTCCTCAACACATCATTCCTCCTGACTGCCTGATTTCCACTTCTCCAGCCTCCATCAGGCAAACTCCTCCAGGAAAGACCTTTGTTTCTCCACGCCAACGCCTCGGAATCCTCAAATGGGGTCACTCCTCCCATCTCGCAGGTCATGCGGGCATCAAGAAATCTGTGCAACTCATCTCTCGCTTCTATTGGTGGCCGACTCTAGAGACTGATGTGGTGGACTTTGTGCGAGCCTGCACTATCTGTGCCCGGGATAAGACTCCTCGCCAGAAGCCCGCTGGTTTTCTTCATCCTCTGCCTGTCCCCGAACAGCCTTGGTCTCTGATTGGTATGGATTTTATTACTGACTTACCCCCATCCCATGGCAACACTGTTATTTGGGTGGTCATTGATCGATTCTCCAAAATGGCACATTTCATCCCTCTTCCTGGTCTTCCTTCAGCGCCTCAGTTGGCTAAACAATTTTTTGTACACATTTTTCGTCTTCACGGGTTGCCTACGCAGATCGTCTCGGATAGAGGCGTCCAATTCGTGTCTAAATTCTGGAGGGCTCTCTGTAAACAACTCAAGATTAAATTAAATTTTTCTTCTGCATATCATCCTCAATCCAATGGACAAGTAGAAAGAATTAACCAGGTCTTGGGTGATTATTTACGACATTTTGTTTCCTCCCGCCAGGATGACTGGGCAGATCTTCTACCTTGGGCCGAATTCTCGTATAATTTCAGAGTCTCTGAATCTTCCTCCAAATCCCCATTTTTCGTGGTGTACGGCCGTCACCCTCTTCCCCCCCTCCCTACCCCCTTGCCCTCTGGTCTGCCCGCTGTGGATGAAATTTCTTGTGATCTTTCCATCATATGGAGAGAGACCCAAAATTCTCTCTTACAGGCTTCTTCACGCATGAAGAAATTCGCGGATAAGAAAAGAAGAGCTCCTCCCATTTTTTCCCCTGGAGACAAGGTATGGCTCTCCGCTAAATATGTCCGCTTCCGTGTCCCTAGCTATAAGTTGGGACCACGCTATCTTGGTCCTTTCAAAATTTTGCGCCAGATTAATCCTGTCTCTTACAAACTTCTTCTTCCTCCTTCTCTTCGTATTCCTAATGCCTTTCACGTTTCTCTTCTTAAACCACTTATCATTAACCGTTTCTCTCCCAAATCTGTTCCTCCCACTCCTGTCTCCGGCTCCTCGGACATCTTCTCCGTCAAAGAGATTTTAGCATCAAAAAAGGTCAGAGGGAAAACCTTCTTTTTAGTGGATTGGGAGGGTTGTGGTCCAGAAGAGAGGTCCTGGGAACCTGAGGACAATATCCTGGACAAAAGTCTGGTCCTCAGGTTCTCAGGCTCCAAGAAGAGGGGGAGACCCAAGGGGGGGGGTACTGTTACGCCGAGCGCTCCGGGTCCCCGCTCCTCCCCGGAGCGCTCGCTACACTCTCCTCACTGCAGCGCTCCGGTCAGATCCACTGACCCGGGGCGCTGCGATACCGCCTCCAGCCGGGATGCGATTCGCGATGCGGGTAGCGCCCGCTCGCGATGCGCACCCCGGCTCCCGTACCTGACTCGCTCTCCGTCAGTCCTGTCCCGGCGCGCGCGGCCCCGCTCCCTAGGGCGCGCGCGCCGGGTCTTTGCGATTTAAAGGGCCACTGCGCCGCTGATTGGCGCAGTGGTTCCAATTAGTGTTATCACCTGTGCACTTCCCTATATCACCTCACTTCCCCTTCACTCCCTCGCCGGATCTTGTTGCCATCGTGCCAGTGAAAGCGTTTCCTTGTGTGTTCCTAGCCTGTGTTCCAGACCTCCTGCCGTTGCTCCTGACTACGATACTTGCTGCCTGCCCCGACCTTCTGCTACGTCCGACCTTGCTTCTGTCTACTCCCTTGTACCGCGCCTATCTTCAGCAGCCAGAGAGGTTGAGCCGTTGCTAGTGGATACGACCTGGTCACTACCGCCGCAGCAAGACCATCCCGCTTTGCGGCGGGCTCTGGTGAAAACCAGTAGTGACTTAGAACCGATCCACTAGCACGGTCCACGCCAATCCCTCTCTGGCACAGAGGATCCACTACCTGCCAGCCGGCATCGTGACAGGAGTATTATGTCCCTGTCCCTTGAGTCCATGCCTCTTTTGATACATGACAATATCCTGCTGGCTTTGGAAGCAGCAGCCTGACATTGCATGCTATTTTGTAGTCTGTGATCTACAAGTACACCCAGATCCTTCTCTACCAGTGACTCTGCCAGTTTAATCCCCCCTAAGACATACGACGCATGCAGGTTATTAGTACCCAGATGCATAACTTTACATTTATCCACATTGAACCTCATTTGCCAAGTGGATGCCCAGACACTTAGTCTATCCAAGTCATCTTGTAACTTATGCACATCCTCTATAGACTGTACCGTGCTACAAAGCTTGGTGTCATCTGCAAAGATAGAAACAGAGCTGTTAATACCATCCTCTATATCATTGATAAATAAATTAAACAGCAGCGGGCCCAGTACTGAACCTTGGGGTACACCACTAATAACCGGGGACCAATCAGAGTACGAATCATTTACCACCACTCTCTGGGTACGATCCATGAGCCAGTGTTCAATCCAGTTACAAACTAAAGTTTCCAAGCCCAAGGACCTTAACTTACCTGTCAGATGTCTGTGAGGGACAGTATCAAACGCTTTAGCAAAATCCAGAAACACTATATCCACAGCCATTCCTCTGTCAAGGCTTCTACTCACCTCTTCATAAAAGCAAATTAGATTGGTTTGACAACTTCTATCCTTAGTAAACCCATGCTGGCTATCACTTATAATACTATTATCCCCTATGTATTCCTGTATGTAATCCCTTATTAGTCCTTCAAACAATTTACCCACAATGCACGTTAGACTTACCGGTCTATAATTGCCTGGCGAAGACCTAGAGCCCTTCTTGAAGATTGGTACCACATTAGCCTTGCGCCAGTCCCTTGGCACAATACCAGACACCAGAGAATCTCTAAATATCATGAACAAGGGTACAGATATTACTGAACTTACCTCTCTAAGAACTCTTGGGTGTAGTCCATCCGGCCTTGGAGATTTGCTTACATTTACTTTACTTAACTTACCTTGTACCATCTCTACATTAAGCCAGTTCAATACATTATATGATGTGTTACCAGCACTGACCTGGCCAATGTCAGCTCCTTCTTCCATAGTATATACAGAACTAAAGAACCCATTCAGTAGCTCCGCCTTCTCTTGATCGCCCGTGACAACCTCCCCATTATCATTATTAAGGGGTCCTACATGCTCTGTCCTTGGTTTTTTTGTATTTATATATCTAAAAAAATATTTAGGATTAGTTTTGCTTTCTTCGGCCACCTGTCTCTCATTTTGAATTTTTGCTGTTTTTATTACATTTTTACAGATTTTATTAAGCTCCTTGTACTGTTTAAATGTTATAGCTGACCCATCAGATTTGTATTTATTGAAGGCTATTTTTTTGTTGTTTATTGCTCTTTTAACCTCATTTGTCAGCCATGTAGGATTTAGTTTTAATCGTTTATATTTGTTCCCCTTTGGTATATATTTAGCTGTATAGTTATTTAGAGTTGATTTAAAGATGTCCCATTTACCTTCTGTATCAGTATTTGAGAACACCTCCCCCCAGTCTATGTCCTGTAGTGCAGCCCTCAACCCAGGGAAGTTTGCCTTTTTAAAGTTATATGTTTTTGCTTCCCCCGTCTGTCTTTGTTTTCTACATTTTAAGTCAAAAGTAACTATATTGTGGTCGCTATTACCAAGGTTTTCCCTCACAGTTACATTACCAACCAGCTCTGCGTTGTTGGAAATGATCAGATCCAACAAGGCATCACTTCTTGTTGGGTCCTCCACAAACTGGCCCATAACATTATCCTGCAATAAATTTAGGAATTTTCTCCCCTTTGTAGTTTTAGCCAACCCCCGGCCCCAATCTATATCTGGATAGTTAAAATCTCCCATTATTACCACTGTACCTGCCCGGACGGCCCTCTCTATTTGTTTATACAGCCGAACTTCTATCTCTTCAGTGATATTAGGGGGTCTGTAGATTACACCAAATATTATTTTTTCAGTATTTCCCTCCTTTTGTAATTCTACCCACAGTGATTCCACCTCTTCAGAATCATCACACACTATGGCATCGTTCACATTGACTGTCATACCACTTCTTACATACAGACAGACTCCACCACCTTTTCTGTTCATTCTATCCTTGCGAAACAATGTAAACCCCTGCAGATTAACGGCCCAGTCATGCGAGGAGTCCAGCCATGTCTCAGTGACCCCAACTATATCAATATGTTCCTCTACTATATGGATGGGTGAATAAACCACAACTATCCACCATCTTTGAATTGCAATATATAGCCCGCAGAGTGCTAAATGGCCTAACTTGAATCTCTGTTACACCTGAAGAGGTGTCCTCTCCCTGAGGAAAGTACTGACCCCGTTTAAAGGCACAGGCCTCTCACCACAGCCAAGCCAGATCACCCTGCTCTGTACTGATGAGGGACAAACACCCCGAAACAGCTGTCTGCAGAAGGGTCCTCTTTCCTTCTGGAGAGAGTTCTGGCTTGGCATAAATCCTAATCAGTTCTGAGACTTCTCAAATGGAGCCTGAGCTGTTTTGCTGGACACACTACCTGTGAAGGTGGTGTGGTGAGCTAATTTAAATATTTTTTTACCCAGAAGACCACAGAGTGCTAAATGGCCTAACTTGAATCTCCGTTACACCTGAAGAGATGTCCTCTCCCTGAGGAAAGTACTGACCCCAATATAAAATACTTAAAGAGTACCTGTCATCAACAAAAACTTCAGGCAGCTTCCTATGCTTTTCATAGTAAGTGTACAGCTTTTAGGACTAATGCTGAAAGGGCGCTGGTCCTTCCACAGGAAGTTCAGTACTCTCAGCTCACTGTGAGCTACAAGCCTGCTATGCCTCTCATATAACAGAGGCCAGTCACCTCCCCCTCCCCTTGCTCTGTGTTCTCCCTGCCCCTCACCACACGTTATCTTATACATTGTATTATCTCACTGCACTCCCTGCTCTGTGCCCCCCCCCCCCCGACATTCATCTTAATTACTGCCTCTGTAATTGCTCCCACCGCCCCTGGTTCTCAGCATTGACTTTTTAGTGCAGAGAGACACAGGAGAGAGAGAGACAGAGGCTGCCGTCCCTCCCCTGTACTTAGTCTGTATGCACACTGCAGAACAGTGTTTCCCAACCAGGGTGCCTCCAGCTGTTGCAAAACTACAACTCCCAGCATGCCCGTACCACTGTTGGCTGTCTGGGCATGCTGGCAGTTGTAGTTTTGCAACAGCTGGAGGTAACCTGGTTGGGAAACACTGCTGCAGAGGGAGAGCAGCATACAGGAAGACTGGCAGAAGCAGAGTTCCGGTCAGGCTTCATGTGACATCATGCCTGCCGGGACCCGCCTCCTTCCACCCCTCAGAAAGACAGTGCTCCTGAGCTAATGAAGAGGGTTAAAAAAAAAAGGTATTTCCACAGCGTTTTAAACCTCAATAAACACAGGGATAGGCATAGTTAGAGTGAGGGACAGATGGGGAGGGGGATCAGGGAAAGTTTAGTTGATGACAGGTACTCTTTAAATACATAAATAATTAAAATGTGGTTTATTTTTATCCCACAGGTAATTTTGTTGACGGAACAATAACATATCACATGCATAATACATATTTTGCATATGCAAAACACCTATATCCACTGAATGTTAAGTGATAGTTCATGTACTTGCAAAATATATATTTTAATTATAAAGAAATTAATTCTGCAAGTTAATATGAAGAAAAAACTTTGGCTGGTTATTGAATGGTTCTTATGGTACCAATAGTTTTGGGCCTAGAAGTTCAGGCAATATTCAAATATGGTCAACTTTGCCTGTTCTGCTGATAAAGTCACTGCCCGGCTCAGTAGAATACAGGCTATCTTCTGGAGGGGTCATGGTTGGTCCTCAGAGTCACTTGATTTGATGTAACCAAGGAAGCTCCGTCTGATAAGATACAGTAGTCTTTCTGGATTTGTAGATGTTATTGGCTCTATGTACTAAATCTGTATTTATGTCCCTGGATTATTACACTATTACATGTTGCCCTTTTTGTACTTTTATTGAACATGTTATATCTATTCTTTCATGAAAGAAAGGGTAATGTTAACCTCATAACGTGAAAGCTTATGTACTTAAAAGGGTATTCCATATTTTTATTTGACTATGCTTCAGGGGCTGTAAAGTTAGTGTAGTTAATGATATAGTGGCTGTACCTGTTTTTCATGGAGGTCTTGCAACTTTTCTGCGATTTTTGCCCCAATATTTTTTTTTTAACAGCATGCAAAAGGACTGTCGTTTTGCAGTCCCAAGACATTACATCACTAGTCAGATGTTCCAAGGTAGCCTGTCTTTGCTTCAATGGGTCGATTGACCGCTGGGTGGGAATAGCTCATTCTGCAGTGAATTGTAGTTTTGCAACAGCTGGAGGTGCCATGGTTAGAAAACACTGGTCTATTGCAATGAAAGGATCACAGGTGTGTTTCAATGGGTGGGATGGCTGATGTGTGGAAGGGCCCTATTGGGAGTGTTTTCCCCTATTGGGAGTGTTTTGTCCCATATTGGGCGTGTTTTGTCCTCTTTTGGGTGTGCCCCCATCCGCTATTGAGAGTGTCCTCTATTTGGAGGGTGCAAATTCTGCCACGGAATTAAAAACTGTCCGCTGTTGGGAGGTGTCCCCTATTGGGAGGTGTCCTCTGAAAGAGATTTCTCTGTATATGCTGCAACATAGCAGATTTGTGATAATAAGTAGTGTTGCTCGTGAATATTCGTAATGCAAATTTTATTTGCGAATATTGCATATTCGCGAATTTGCGAATATTCACAGATATAGCACTTATATAGCACTTCGTTTATTTTTTTTTGTTATTTTTTCACAGTACACGTCACAGTGATCATCCCTCTCTGTGAAAATTTGCATATGCTAATTTCCGCATATGCAAATTTTCACATATGCTAATTTTTTATATGCTAATTTTCGCATATTCAAATTTCTGCATATACAAAGTTTCGCATATGCGCAAATAAAACGTGAATATTAGGAATATGCGAATTTAGCGAATAAATGATGAATATTCGTACATATATTTGCAAAATATCGCAAATTCGAATATGGCCTATGCCGCTCAACACTAATAATGAGGAAAAGTTTACAGCATATACAGTAGCAGAAAAGTAAATACAGTTAAAAAAAAGTTGATTTATTGTAGAGTTTTCCCTTTTGACTTTAATGGAGAAGTACATTTGCACAATAAATTCACTATATTGTACATTTTGGCAAAGTGTTACCCACCAACCTGTGTGTGTGTAAAACTAAATCCATACAATGCAGTGGAGAAATGCTGCAAATTTTTCACTGCACAAAGATCACTGCATTTAGGCTGTGGTAGGCATACACTAAATGGTGTGAATGGAAGAAGGAAAGCTGCACTCACCGATACTGTAGATCTTCTTCTTTATTGAAGTATACTTACAAAACGGGACATAAGGATAAAACAACACCAGGGGTCTACACAAACAAAGGCATTATGTGTTCACTTAATGGTACCTATCATTTAAAAAAAAAGTATAAAGACAATAGAGATAACAATTTTGATTCCCCAAAAACAGTGACGTTTCCGCTACTAAATTTCATCGGACACGCAGTACACTAAAAAAATCTCACAGACAGGAAAGGGGTAGGCAGTATAGGAGTCATTAGAGGGGTACGATGGAGAGGGAATCAAGAATCTCCACCCATTGGTATACAAAGGACCCCAGTACAATCATCAGTACCAAGAAATGATAATGCTGACTCCAATGTGTGCAAGCAAATAATTATCTCATGTTCCACTTCTTTACTTTCAATAGTTTTTTATTGAATAGTTTCAACAAGAAAACAACACAAACATTGAACTGGCACGTCCATGGAATAAACAATGAAATATTGAAGCAACTGAGCTTATTCGAAGAACAAAGGAAAGGAAACATACGTCAACATCATTAGAAGTCCATCCAATTAGTACTTCGAAGAAATAAAATTCTGTGTCAAATGGGTTTTGTGTCTCATCTTATGATTTATATTACAGATAATGAGTCAGTGAGCTGGTGAACGAAGTCTGAATGAATCTCAAATAAACAAGCCGGGTGTGCACCTAAAAATTAAGTACGTTATCCACAGTTTGTTTCAAAGGGATTCGGGACAGCCAGAAAGACCCTCTGTCAGGTGTGGTTTACAGAGATATACACAGGGGGGAATCAATCCAAAATTGTCATTTCTTAAGAAAGGAAGAGTAGTTGCATGAACCTGCAGTTATTATCCTTTTGAATACATATGTGTTGTTAATTTTTTGTACCACTTGTGAGATCTGGGGGATGGAATCAGATTTCCATCGACTAGTGATAAGATTTTTTGCAGTTATGCATATTATACAAAATAAAGCGCGCATGGATGGAGGTAACAGATGTAGATCAAGAAACAGAAGTACTGTTTGTGGGGACCAAATAATACGCAGACTAAAAATTTCAGTCAATAAGGCTTTGCAATCCTTCCAGTAATTTTGTTGTAAAGGGCAACTCTAAAGTATATGAAACAAGGTGCCTCTGGAGCCACACAGGCGCCAACACCCATCAGAGGCGCCTCGGTATGCACGGGCTATTTTGTCTGGGGTGAAATACCAACGTAGAATAGTTTTGTATGCTGATTCAATATGGGATGCACATAAAAAATGTTTATTAGTATGTGTAAAAGCAAAGCCCCATTCATGTGGGTCTCGCTGTATACCAAGATCCCTTTCCCACATTCTCATTGGATACATTTTTTAAACTTGTCTGACTGTGAATAGCAAGAGTACGGAATTTTTAGACCCTTAGAATCACTATTTAGGTATGTGAGAGTGAGCGGATCAAGAGAAACCTCAGATGGGCGGAGGGAGTTAAGCAAGTGACGGATTTGGAGAAACTTATAAAAATCCTCCTTGGGAATGCGATATTGGGTTGAAAGTTGCTGAAAGGATACCATGATTTGATTTTGAAACATAGTTTTAGTGTATAGTAGACCCGCCAACATCCAGGAGGTGAGGGAGAGATTAGGAGTTAAAGCCTGTACTAGGGAAAGGGGGATATTCGTCGGTTCTGCCTGTCGGGGAGATTTTACCGTATCTAAATAAGTCTTCCATGTGTGAGTGATATGATTCAATATGGGATTGTCAAAAGTGGGAGGGGATAAATTCCAAAGTGGTAGGAGTAGAAGGTCCTTCGGTAAGAATGGTGAAACCAAGTGACGTTCAATCTGTGCCCAAGGGGCAGACGGGCTGTCCCGCCACCAACATCTAAGTGAGGACACTAAAGTCGCTATATAATAGGCTTTGATGTTTGGAGAACCCAGGCCACCTACTTTTCTGCTTTTAGCTAGGATTTAAGAAGCTAGTCTGGCTTTCTTTCCAGACCAAGTAAAATGGTTAAGAATTCTTTGTGCTTTAACAAAAAAGGAGTTGGGTAGCGATATTGGTAATGACCTGAAAAAATAAAGAAGTTTAGGGAGCATAAACATTTTAAATGCAGCGATCCTACCCACCCAGGAGGTTTCATGTTTTAGGTAAGTGTTGGCTTCTGACGTTAATGACTGTAAGAGTGGTAAAAAATTGGTGGAGTAAAGTGCACGATGAGGGTATGCTAGTTGTACGCCTAAATATGTCAATGAAGAGGTCTTCAAGTCAAACGAGTAGGAAGTTTGAAGTGCTTGTGTTAGGGACTGAGTAAGATTGAGGGGTAGGGCTTGAGTTTTGGAGTTGTTTAGAGAGTAATAAGAGAGGTTTTGATTTCCAACATAATTGAGGGTAAAGATTTGGCAGGGTTAGATATGGATAGTATAACGTCATCTGCATAGAGGGATATTTTGTGTGTGTGATCTCCTATTGTAATACCTGATATTTGGGGGCTCTGGTGGATGACTTGGGCTAATGGTTCAATTGAGAGAATGTAGATTAGGGGAGATAAAGAGCAGCCTTGGCGGGATCTGTTGGTAATATTGAAGGGATCGGACAGGCAGCCATTAGCCAGAACTCGGGCCGAAGGATGAGAATATAAAGATGAAATCGCTGATAGAATGTTACCTGTGAATCCCATGGATCGGCGGACCAAGAAGGCGAACGACCAGCGAAGCCTATCGAACGCCTTCTCGGCGTCCAATGCCATCACCAGTGCAGGAATAGAGTGTGATTCAATGTGATGTAGGATATGTAGTAGTTTCCTGGTGTTATCCAATGTTTGCCTACCCGGGACAAAGCCAGATTGATCTGGGTTAATTAAGGAGGGGAGGAGAGGGGCCAATCTGTTTGCTAAAATTTTTGGGTAGATTTTTAAATCTTGGTTTAGGAGAGATATGGGATGGAAGTTTTGGGGGGAATCCATAAACTTACCGGGTTTAGGGAGTGTGGTGATTATGGCTTCGAGATTCTCTTTGGGAATGGAACCTGTTCGTGCAACGTAATTACAAAAGGCCAGTAAGTGGGGTGATAGAATGTGTGAGTAGGATTTGTAATACAAGGAAATAAAGCCGCCAGGGCCTTGTTTTTTGGCAATGAACTGATTACAGTTTGAAACTTCAAACTGTAATCAGTTCATTGCCAAAAAACAAGGCCCTGACGGCTTTATTTCCTTGTATTACAAATCCTACTCACACATTCTATCACCCCACTTACTGGCCTTTTGTAATTACGTTGCACGAACAGGTTCCATTCCCAAAGAGAATCTCGAAGCCATAATCACCAAACTGAGGGTAATCTCACTATTAAGAGAGTCCACTTGAGGGGAAGACAGGACCGGCAGGTGGAGAGAGGAAATATAGTTTTGTATTGTGATTGGGGGGAGGGGGGGAGCCATATCTAAGTTATATAGTTGCGAATAATACGTTTGGAACCCATTAGCAATGTCTTTAGGAGTGAATAATTTTGAACCAGTTGTGGGGTGTATAAGAAAGGGAATGCAGGATTTTTGTTGGCGAGATTTAAGTTTATGGGCCAGCAATTTACCAGACTTATTGTCTTGGGCGTAGTAAACCGTGCCAAGTTTCCTGTGGGCTTTCTCATAATCATGGAGGAGGAGACAGCGTAAATCATTCCTCAGAGAGGCCACTGTCTTTGCCGTGACAGTGGAAGGGGCGTGTGCGTTTTCATTTTCCACAAATTTTAAGAGAGAGGATTTCACTTAAACGTTTATCTCTGATCTTATTTAATGTGGCACAATATTTTATGCATAACCCTCTGGCAACAGCCTTATGGCAGTTCCATAGCGTAACTGGATTGGACACAGATGGGGCATTAAGTAAGAAATATTCCGATATGTCTTCCCTGAGGCGTTGAGAAAATTCCTGGTGGGATAGAAGGAAGGTACTGTATCTCCAAATATGTGCCTGAGGGGATGATATGTCATCTCTGATAGACAGCGTGATAGCAGAGTGGTCTGACCATTTAATTACTTCTATGGAAGTATGGTCTGATCTGGAGAGGAGTGTTCTATCCAACAGGAACATATCAAGGCGAGAATAGGAGTTATGGACCCCAGATAAGAACGTGTACTCCCTATCCATGGGGTGGTGAATCCGCCATATGTCATATAAATCAACATTTTGAAGCCAGGTGTCTAATGTGTTAGAAATGTGTCGGGTACTAGAAGTGGTAACCAATGAGGGGTAGGCAATCAAGTTAAAGTCCCCACAAATTATTTGAGAACCCCAATGGGGATTTGTGTAGCAAGCAGTGCTTCGACTTAATAAATTTCATTTGGCCTACATTTGGTGCATACAGAGCTGGGATTGTGAGAGAGAGTTTATTGATAGTACATTGAAGTATTATAAATCTGCCCGCTACATCTGAAATGCAATTGTGCAAAGTGAATGCAACCGTGTTACGGACTGCAATAGAAATACCCCTAGCTTTGGAGGTATGTGTGGAGTGAAAGATGTGGGGAAACATTGGATGTTTAATTCTATGTGTGTCTTCTGGGAGTAAATGTGTCTCCTGTATGCATAGAATATCACAATGCAATAATCTAGCTTCCTTCCACAGGTATGATCTCCTATGCGGTGCATTCAGGCTGTTCACATTTATGCTGGCTAGCTTAATAACCATTTATACCAGAAAAGGATAGTGAGGAAAGTTGAGAAAGTATGAAAAGGTGGTTGATCCTGCGTGCCTCCCAGCCAGCACACACTAGATCTTTGGTAAGAAGATGAGACAGGAGAATAGGATGGGACAAAGACAACAATAAATGTCTTGAAAAGAACAGAGAAATAAAAGGAAACGTTGATAAGAATATGAATGAAACATAAATTAAAAAAACACAGTAGACCCATCCAAGTGGAGTCACAAAAGAAGGGATGGGGTAAAAGTCCATCCTGATACCGAGGGTCGGTCAAGCCGTTGGAGCCCAAACCTCCAATAATCAGTCCTTAAGAGCAGGCGCCATCCACCTAAGCCTTGGACCATTCATTCTGAGGACGTTTCAGGGGAACATTGCGTCTGGAGGCCTCAGACAGAGACATCGGAATGTTCCAGTTCTGCAAAAGAGAGTGTCCCTCCAGGAGTGAGCGAACCACGTGTATTTTGTCATCCTTTTTGATCAATAAGGCTTGGGTGATATCCTGGCTTTCCTGGCTTGCATAGTTGCAGCTGATAGGTCGGTATACACAGAGATCTTGTGAAACGGTGCAGGTAGTCCCCTGATTTTACGGGTGTATTCCATAAAGTGCTCTATGATTTTGTAAAAATGCACTCTTGCCAACACATCTCTAGGAGTGCCATCAGAGAGGTACTTAGGGAGAGGAAGTCTGTGTGCCCTGTCCACTTTTAGTTCTGCTGGAGAGCAGTCAGGGAGGGCAGCCTTCAGCATGCAGCGGACATAGTTAGGGATGTCTGAGGGAGATACTGACTCTGGGACACGGCGGAATTTGATGTTATTGTGGCGGCTCCTGTCCTCTAGGTCTGCCACCTTCTCCCTCAGAGCCGTGATTTCCTCTTCCATATCATTGTGGGAGTCTATTAGGTGGTTGTGTGAATCTGAAAACTCCCCAAACTTTGTTTCAATATGATTAACTCGGTCCCCCAAGTTATCAATTGTAGCCAGCAGCGGGGACACCATTTTAGACATGTCTTTCATAAAACTCTTATGAAGAACCAGCAGCATGTTTTTCATGGCTATATCAGTCAGGGAAGTTCCAGTCACCAACAAATCATGCAAAGTACAGTCACCTTCTGTGGCTAGATTATCACATACTGCCCAAATGTCACCCTGTGCACAGTCCCCAGATGTATACCTGGCTCTTTGCTTTAAAGGGCTTTGAGGTGGGGAGCGTCCTATGGCGGCATTCGCGCTGTGCTGCGAACCTGCAGGAGAGCCCCCGGCAAACACGTCCTCTGTACTCAAGCTGTTCCTGGGCCTGACATGCGTTGAGGAAGTCGGGGAGACGTCCGAAGGCACCGGATGCAGGAGCAGCACTAATAAAGATCGCCCGGTGAGCGTAGGAGCGGCGTCTGTGGCAGCAGACGGTCCGGGTTGCGAGGATGGAGGAGAGACAGTGCGTGCACCTCTGGCACCATTTTGTGCAGCAGCCCCGACACAGGTGAAGCTGAATTTGGTGAGGGTATTCTGCTGGGTCAGCTTCTTTCTTTTGCCAGGCATGTTCGGAGAGGGGAGATGAAGGTCCTGAGGAGAACAGGTGAGTGTCACAGCGGCTGCAAATGCTGTATTTAGTCGCTAGATCAGGCTTAGGGCAGGAGCTCCTTCACAGCACGACCATACTCCTCGGCAGCCAGGCCACGCCCCCACCTTCCAATGCTTTAATACGGTTGAATAGGATAACATGGAGTTCTTTAAGTGTCACAATGAAAGACAATGCCAATCTCTAGGCATAATGAAGGAAGACCTTCCAGGGGTGTAGGCCTTATTGAGTATATGGATGCAGGTGACAGAAATCCAAGTAAAGGACCATTTATAAAGGCCAGAAGTAACCGCATGCCCCGTTTGTTGGATACAAGTGCAGACATTTTTCTCCAAATTTTGATCAAGGAAATTGATTGTATTGTTCCTTGCAGGAAAAGGAATGTGAAGCTAAAATAAGGGCAATATGAAATTTGATGCAGGATGAATTAGTGATAATGAAATCTTGTTCTGATGAATGACCTTAAATATCATGACATGTTTGCCAATACTTAGCTCAGCTAACTGTTATACGATATTTGATACTTATCCACCAATAAAATTAAGGCTGTGTTAACATCTATGCTTGATGAGGCAAAGTCATGTAATTTGATCAGTGATGGAGAGTTTAAGTATTTTTATCCTTTGATTCCACAAATTGGGACACCATGCCCACTGATATTAAATATAATAAATACCATGCCCTCCTAAATTTATTACAATACTCCAATATTAACCTCTAAAAGATGCAGGATGTACCATAGAGTGTCGATCCCGGTGGCTAATGAATGCCGGGACCCTGGGCTAATAGTGTGCGGCACCGATCATTTTGTGGCGCTAGTAACTCTTTAGACGCGGTGTTCAAAGTTGATCGCCGCATCTAAAGTAACAAAAATACACTCCCGGCAGCTCAGTTGGGCTGATCGGGACCATTGTTGTGAAATTGTGATGTCCCAATCAGCTAGGACGCAGCAGAAGGGTGCCTTACCTGCCTCTGTCGCATCCGATCAGTGAGTGAATGCTCCAAGCCTGAAATCCAGGCTTGAGCGATTGACCGCCGATAACGATGATCATTGCCATGTTAATGCACGGCAATTATCTGTGTAGCAGATCAGTGTGTGCAGTGCTCTAGCCACTAGAAGGGGCTATAACACTGCAAAAAAAAGCATGAAAAAAAAGTTAATAAAGATAATTTAACCATTAATCATTTTTTTATATTGCACACCATATTCCGAAATGAATTATAACATACACTCTGCTCCTGTCATTAATATTAACACTCACTGTACCCCTTGATATTAGTTATAATACACACTGCACTCCCTGAAACAAAGTATCAAGTACTCCACTCCCCTGATATTTATTATAATCAGGGCCGGTTTTAGACTAAGTGTGGCCCTGGGCAAAAATCAAAAATGGGGCCCCCAGATTGTGTGACCAAAGATCACTATGTTGTGCCCCCTGAATTGTGCTGCATCTCGGCTAATGCGAGTAAATGAGACTGCGCTGCAAACCACAAATGGTTGTGACTACAACATGAGAAATGTAATAATTCCATCCAGGATGAATTTGTGGCTGCGGTAATTTGGGGGTCACAATGTGACACCATTTAGTGCAGATCAGCTCAGCTCCCCCTTTGCAAGAGCGAAGTGCACGGACACCTGTAGAGCAACAGCAACTTGTAAGGACACACGTAGGGAAATCCAGCGCAAAACAGCATCATAAAATGTATGGTCACAGGAAAACACGGGGTCACAGAAAGCCACAGGGTCACAGGAAAACACAGGGTCACAGAAAGCCACAGAGTCACAGAAAGCCCTACATTTTATGATGCTGTTTTAATTGTTTAATAAACCCCCCAAAGAGCAAGAACTGATTTGTGCTGGATTTCTCAGTGTGACCACATTTACTTACATTAGTTGAGATTCAGCACCATTTAAGGAGAACAACATGGCGATCTTTGACCGTGCGACCCATTTTTGCCATGTAGCCCTAACCTAATATTGTAACCTTGTTCTTTATACAGTAATAGTCACCACACACAGATAAACAGTGATCACAATGCTACCTATCAGTAATAGCGCCCACATATACAATAAGGCTAAGTTCACAGACAGAATGTCCACATGGAGGATCTCCGTGCAGATATTCCGCAAACTGCAGGACACCGACATAATATGGCGGCACTAGGACTGCACAGGAATGCGGCGTCTCGTAGACAGCCATGCATTCTGTGGAGACACAGAAAATTGAATTTCCGTGCCAGAAACATCTGTGGATCCGCCGGTGACTCAACCCATTTTGTGCCTCCAGCTGTTGCCACCCCCCTTCCCCCGCCTCACCCGCCCCTGGCCTGCTGAAAATGTTCCGAACGCTGGGGCAGTGGAATACCCCTTTAAGTATGCAGCATAGTTCCCCCCCCCCACATTAGGTTGGCATTAGGTTGGCAGTATAGTTCCCCCACATTAGGTTGGCAGCACATTTCCCCCACATTAGGTTGGCAGAATAGTTCCCCCACATTAGGTTGGCAGTATAGTTCCCTCCACATTAGGCTGGCAGTATAATTCCCCCACATTAGTTTGGCAGTATAGTTCCTCCACATTAGTTTGGCAGTATAGTTCCCCCACATTGGGTTGGCAGTATAGTTCCCCCACATTAGGTTGGCAGTATAGTTCCCCCACATTAGGCTGGCAGTATAGTTCCCCCACATTAGGCTGGCAGTATGTTTCCCCACATTAGGTTGCCAGAATAGTTCCCCCACATTAGGCTGTCAGTATAGTTCCCCCACATTAGGCTGGAAGTACCGTATGTTCCCCCACATTAGGCTGGCAGTTTATTCCCCCATATTACGTTGGCAGTATATTCTTCCACAGACAAACAGCCTACAACCATATATAGTGTATGGCTGGAGGCCGTATGTCTATGTATTGGGGGGCAATACCCCTGTTGCCAATCTCCCCCCCCCCCTCCGGATCTGCACTGATACTTACACTACCAATACTGCCAGGGCCATCTTTAATTTTGATTGGACCCTGGGCAAGCAATTTTTTGCAACCCTAGGCAAAAGCTAATTATGCTGCCCCTTCACTCCACCCTTCACTTCCACCTTACTACTGGGGTGACACACTGTAACAAACCTCATCCTCAAGTAATCACCTTATTACTGGGGTGACACACTGTAACAAACCTCCTCCTCATGTAATCTCCTTACTAATGGGGTGACAAACTGTAACAAACCTCCTCCTTGTGTAATCTCCTTACTACTGGGGTGACACACTGTAACAAACCTCCTCCTCATGTAATCTTCTTACTACTGGGGTGACACACTGTAACAAACCTCATCCTCAAGTAATCACCTTATTACTGGGGTGACACTGTAACAAACCTCTCCCTCATGTAATATCCTTACTAATGGGTTGACAAACTGTAACAAACCTCCTCCTTGTGTAATCTCCTTACTAGTGGGGTGACACACTGTAACAAACCTCCTCCTCATGTAATCTCCTTACTACTGGGGTGACACACTGTAACAAACCTCCTCCTCATGTAATCTTCTTACTACTGGGGTGACACACTGTAACAAACCTCCTCCTCATGTAATCTCCTTACTACTGGGGTGATACACTGTAACCAACCTCCTCCTCATGTAATCTCCTTACTACTGGGGTGACACACTGTAACAAACCTCCTCCTCATGTAATCTCCTTACTACTGGGGTGACAAACTGTAACAAACCTCCTCCTCATGTAATCTCCTTACTACTGGGGTGACACACTGTAACAAACCCCCTCCTCATGTAATTACCTTACTACTGGGATGACACACTGTAACAAACCTCCTCCTCATGTAATCTCCTTACTACTGGGGTGATACACTGTAACCAACCTCCTCCTCATGTAATCTCCTTACTACTGGGGTGACACACTGTAACAAACCTCCTCCTCATGTAATCTCCTTACTACTGGGGTGACAAACTGTAACAAACCTCCTCCTCATGTAATCTCCTTACTACTGGGGTGACACACTGTAACAAACCCCCTCCTCATGTAATTACCTTACTACTGGGATGACACACTGTAACAAACCTCCTCCTCATGTAATCTCCTTAATACTGGGGTGACACACTGTAAAAACCTCATAAACACATCATACATACATACATACATCATAGATACACATCTAACACACATCATACATACACATAAATCTATCATGCACACATCATACAAAATCATACACATGCATATATACAATACACATCCCCAAACCAAAGTCTCTCCTTACCAGGGTTGGCTGAGGCTGCCTTGCTTCTGCGCCAGGGTCACATCAGTAGGAGCTCCCAGCAGCCCCTGGCCTCCTCAGCCCTGCAGGGCCGCACATAGTAGAAGTAAAAAAAAAAAGTGCTGGCCCGGGCCCCGAGCAGTAGAGCGCAAGCAGGATGTGAGGGGGATTTACTAGTGGAGCGCTGCCTGCCGCGTTCCTTCGAGCATGGTGACGTCTGATAAGTGGAGCGCAAGCAGCGCTCCTCCAGAATGCTCAGGACAGGGGGAGGAGCAGGGCCCGCCTTAGGTGTTCAGGCGCCCTGTGCAAGCTAATCTTGTGGCGCCCCCCCCCCCCCAAACGTACACAAAGAGGAAAAACATATTTGTGACAAATATTTTTATATCTAATAAGTCCCCTGCCCCCTTAATCAGATGCAGTATAGTTCCCTAACATTAGGTGCTGTATAGTTCCCCCACATTAGGTGCAGTATAGTTCCCCCACATTACATGTAGTATAGTTCCCCCACATTAGGTGTAGTATAGTTCCCCACATTAGGTGTAGTATAGTTCCCAACATTAGGTGCAGTATAGTTCCCAACATTAGGTGTAGTATAGTTCCCCACATTAGGTGCAGTATAGTTCCTCCACATTAGGTGCAGTATAGTTCCCCACATTAGGTGCAGTATAGTTCCCAACATTACGTGTAGTATAGTTCCCCACATTAGGTGTAGTATAGTTCCCCCACCACATTAGGTGCAGTATAGTTCTCCACATTAGGTTGGCAGTATAGTTCCCCACATTAGGTAGAAGCAGGTTCCCCAAATTAGGAAGAAGCAGGTTCCTCACATTAGGTAGTAGCAGGTTCCCCATATTAGGTAGTAGCAGGTCCCCCCCACTGACTAACAGACATCCACACATGCACGCACCCACACCCAAACACACACACACAGACACCCACACACGCACACAGACACATACACACACACACACACACACACACAGACACGCACACACAGACAGACACCCACACATGCACACAAGACACACTTCATGTCCTGCGCTGCACTTCTCTCCGGCGTCGGCCTGACGAGTAACGTCACTGACGTCCTCCTGTGTGGGTCTGAAGAGGTACGTCACATGCACAACGTCTCTCTTAAGACTCGGGCCGGCCAGCCAACCAGAGACGCAGAGGAGGGCGGGGTAAGTCAAACCTCCCTGTGTAATGAAGAAAACTGTGCCCTGAAGCAGAATGTGACCCTCCGCATAGGGACACAGTTGAGGGAGGGTAGTGGGAATGGAATGAGAGGGAGCGGCCTGCAAAGCAGAAAACTGTCACTGTGCGGAGGGTCACATTTCGCTACAGGGCACAGTTTTCTTCATTACACCGTAATTTAGTGCTGCTTGCCTGAACCAGCGCTAAATGTCTGAAGAAGTTACCTGCCCGGCGCCCGGACAGCACGTCGGGCAATACAAATTACATATACCTGGTGCGAGCTGTGTCGGCCGCCCTGCACCCCTGTTGCTATGGCGCCCTGTGCGGCTGCACAGCTTGCACACCCATAAGGCCGGCCCTGGGGAGGAGTGTTAGTGCTTTATGCCCTGAATACTGCATATTACACAAATTTGCGGTAAAATCGCGGCAATTTTACCGCGATTTTGCGCGAAATGGAGTATTGTTAGTACTGCCTTAAAGCTTTTCAGGGGCCCCCTTTTGGATGGGGGCCCTAGGCAATTGCCTAGGATGCCCCACCATAACGCCGGCCCTGATTATAATACACACCATGCCCGCTCAATTTATTTTCATAACCTGTTCCTATAACAATTGCACCTGGCCAGGCTGTGCATGTTGCTGTCTGGTCAGGTAATTGTTACAGGCCTGGGCCAATAAGCAGCTGAGTAGGGGTATTTCAATCCTGCTCAGCCATCCAGGCTTGCTGCTGATTTTTACCTTGCTCATTTGTCTGGGTCTGTGCACATGTGAGTCTGTGCTTTATTCGTTTACCTGTTTGTGTGCTTTTATCTTAGTTTGTTAGCTATCTGTCTCTGCCTTGGTCTATTTATCCTGTATAGTTTTGTATCTGTTTCATTAATCTGTTCCTTGTATTTTGGCTTGTGTTCATATGTTTCTGTGTGATCTATGGCTAGGTTCATTCCATAACTTGTTGCTTTGTCCCTAACATGGAGCTTGTTTAGTTGCTGTGTGACACCTTCCTGCATAGTTACTGAATGGATCCCTAGTTAACAGATGCTTACCTCCTGGGTTGGCATAGATTGTTGTCATGGTCTCTTTTATCTGATAATAACAACACTTAGCAACAGAACTGAGGGTGGGGGATGATCTTATGTACTGTTTTGTGAAGACAACTGGGAGTGACCATTTATTAGACCCAATTGCCTGGTATCTTAGTAATGGGAAGATGTTTTTGTTTTTTTTTGCTTTTGGATCATTCCTTTTTCGTTTGCATGTGCAGTGCATTTACCGAACTGAAAAGGACTTTAAATTTATTATCTGTAGATCAATCTGATGTTTCTGTAATGGTTAATTATAATTTCACTATAATGCTAAAAGCTCTATTGAATGTGATTCTTTGTGTTACATGCTGTACATTACTGTTGTAAACATCCTTTTGTAAAATGCAAAAACTATGAAAATCTAAAACTGTACATATAGTTCCAAACCAATTTGTAAAACAAATGCATCATGGCTGTACTTATTAATGGAAATCAAAGTACAAATGTAAACCTGGCCTATTACTATACAGTTGAACCAGTGCTTTACTTGTCATATAAACATTCTGACCTAAGATAACTCCATAAAATGTTCATAGACAAAGTCTCTCCACCATAATTTAATGCTACTATTTGCAGAATATTGAAAAACTCTTTACTGTATATGAACATTTTAAAGGCCATTTCTGCATTAAAAGTCAGGTCCAAGCAGCATAACAAATGCCTCCTTTAAGTTTCTAAGTTCCATTATCCAAACATGTAGAACTCATTTTAACTATTGAGCAATTCAAGCTTTGTTCCCTTAAAGGGGTACTCTGGTGGTACATTTTTTTCAAATCAACTGGTGCCAGAAAGTTAAACAGATTTGTAAATTACTTCTATTAAAAAATGATTTGTTCTTCCAGTACTTATTAGCAGCTGTATGCTACAAAGGAAATTATTTTCTTTTTTAATTTCTTTTTGGTCTTGCCCACAGTGCTCTCTGCTGACACCTCTGTCCATGTCAGGAACTGTCCAAAGCAGGAGAAAATCCCCACAGCAAACCTATGCTGCTCTGGACAGTTTCTGGCACTGACAGAGATGTCAGCAGAGAGCACTGTGGACAAGACAAAAAATAAATTAAAAAATAAAGGAATTTACTCTGTAGCATACAGCTGTTAATAACTACTAGAAGGACTAAGATTTTTTAATAGAAGTAATTTACAAATATGTTTAACTTTCTGGCACCAGTTCATTTAAAAAAAAAAATTCTAATGGAGTACCCCTTTAAGAGATGACTGAAGCAACTGGTATCACCTTGCCAATATTAGGCATTCAGCCCAGCTGAAAAAGAAAATGAAAACTAGTACCCATTTTTAACAAAGGCATTGTGGTCAATGTCAATTAAATTGTAATATGACCAGTTTACATTTTAACCTCAATGTACACAGGGTAGTATTTACAATAAGGCACCTGAAGACAAGTGCTTGTGTGGTAGAAGGGTATTCTACTAGGTTGATTCATTTATTTTCCATATACAAAAATCCATGCTACCGATTCACTGTCACTATCAG
Organism: Hyla sarda; assembly: GCF_029499605.1. NCBI lineage: Eukaryota > Metazoa > Chordata > Amphibia > Anura > Hylidae > Hyla > Hyla sarda. Next base: position 344,676,023 of record NC_079189.1, on the reverse strand, counting down.
AATAAAATAGTACTGAGGAAAAGTATATAAAATTGACTTTTATTAGACCAGTTAAAAGGTCCTTTGGACCATTAGAAGTAGTATATATATTTACACCAAAGTGGTCAAGACCCAATGTGAAAGATATGTGATCAAATAGAACACAATTTATATCAAGGTTAGGTGTTAGGGCAGGTGGTGGGACCAATGTTCAAAGGGCAGAAAACAGGCATTCAAGTTCTAAACTTGCCCGGTGCACTGACCCTAGACCACCCTTCTTGGCAAGTGTTGCTTAACTCTGAAAAGGGTGGCCCCACGCAGGAACCTGACCCTGATGCACCCTATTTCACCCTATATGACCTCCCCAACATACACATGCACAAGAACCTTAACCCCTTAATGATGCAGGACGTAAATGTACATCCTTAACGCACCAGGACATACATTTACGTCCTGTACATGACCGCGAGCATCGGAGCGATGCTCGGGTCATGCACGGCAGTTTCCAGCTGCTGATAGCAGCCAGAGACCCGCCAGTAATGACCAACATGTGCGATCGCGAAGATGTCTGCCATTAACCTCTCAGATGCCGTGATCAATACAGATCACAGCATCTGCGGGAGTGCGGTCAGAAAAATGCATGATCGGATCGCTTGCAGCGCTGCCACAGTTTATTCAATCATCTGTAATGGCGGACGTCACCTGCCTCCGTCCGTCTCCCGTCTTCTTCTGCTCTGGTCTGAGATCGAGCAGACCAAAGAAGAAGATAGCAGATAACACTGATCAGTGCTATGCCCTATGCAAAGCACTGAACAGTATTAGCAATTAAACGATTGCTATAAATAGTCCCCCATGGGGACTATGAAAGTGTAAAAATAAAAGTAAAAAATTAAAGTAAAAAAATGTGAAAAATCCCCTCCCCCAATAAAAATGTAAATTGTCCCTCCTTTTCCCCATTTTACCCCGAAAAAGTGTAAAAAAATATATTTTTTAGAAACATATTTGGTATTGCCGCATGCGAAAATATCTGAACTATTAAAATATCATGTTAATTACCCCGTACGGTGAACAGTGTGAAGGTAAAAAAAAGTCCAAAATTGCTGCTTTTTTATAACATTTTATTCCATAAAAAATGTATAAAAAGTTTTATATAAGCAAATATGGTACCGATCACGGCGCAAAAAAATGAGCCCTCATACCACCGCTTAAACTGAAAAATGAAAAAGTTATAGGTCAGCAAAATAGAGAGATTTTAAACACACTAATTTCGTTAAAAATATTTTTTTAAGCAGTACAATAACAGAAAAGTATGTAATCATGGGTCTAATTTTAATCACATTGACCCTCAGAATAAAGAAAACATGTCTATTTTACCATATGCAGCATGAAAACAAAACCTTCCAAAATTAGCATAATTGCAATTTTCTTATTAATTTCCCCACACAAATAGTATTTGTTTGTTTGCACCATACATTTTTGGTAAAATGAGTGATGTCATTACAAAGGACAACTGGTCGCACAAAAAACAAGCCCTCATACTAGTCTGTGGATGAAAATATAAAAGAGTTACGATTTGTAGAAGGCAAGGAGGAAAAAACGAAAACGTAAAAATAAGGGGTTAAATAAATGCTTTTTTTTCGTTGAAGCCATGTCATTTACCACACCCAATCCCCACCCAAGCACACCCAGTCTCTTTCTTAAAGGGAACCAATCAGAATGTTTTAGCATATAGATAATGCTTGGCAATGGGTTATATATGCTAAAATTGTTATCCTCACCATCCGTCATCGCTCTGCTCCGTCTGCTTAGGGAGCAGAGCGATGATGCGAGCTGTCATTCAAGAGCGTTGGGGCGGGGCCACTGCTGCAGCAAACGGAGCTGGTAAGTGTAAGTCCAGAGGACTACTTGCCAGGCAGCGGGGGAACTTTATGACTTAATATCATCACCATCCCTGGGGGGCACAAATGTACTCCAGGGATGGTGAGGATGATGATTTTACCCTATATAATCCATTGTCAAGCTTTATATATGCTAAAATGTGCTGATTGGTTCCCATTAAAGCATACCTCTAATGGTCTGGTAAATTTCCTGAAAATGTCACTATGCATGATAATAATTTTTTTCAATTAACATGCATTTCAAATTTGGCATGCAAAACATGGCATGCTGGAACAAGGCGGCATTCTCCCCACCACATATGGCTATTCTTATGAGACGGAGCATAATGCCGGGTCTTGCACTGGAGACAGCTACTGTGGAAATGAATTGGGAAGAACTTTGTTTTGGTGTTTAAACGCTGAATTTAAAATGCTTGTCAATTTGAAAAATGACAATTGTGCACAGTGCTGCATCTTAATAATTAGTGAAATATTTATTAGAGGTGCGTTTTAATAAAAATGCAAAATACATGTCAATTAAAAAAATTACTATTATGCATAATGCTGCACACTATAATTTTTCAAAAAAAATGACAACACCATTAGATGTATGCTTTAAGAAAGAGACTTGGTGTGCTTGGTAGGGGATTAGGTGTGTTACAGGAGCATGGCATAAAAAAAAAAGTTTGTGGGTTTTTACTCTTTTATTTGAATATTGGTGTTTCACTGCTTTTTTTTCCGTGAAGCTGCATAGATTGTATAGTCCCTCCAGTTGCTGCAGCAAGATTCTGACCTGAATCCCCTTTGCCAGTGGAGATGCGAGCGGCCTTGCCACCTCAATGTGCAGAGGAGGATAAAGCCTGACTGAGTTTGCTGCCTCGCTGAGGTAATTCCTTTTACGCCCCCCCCCCCCATTTACCATCCTCCTCACTCCTACGAGTTTCCAGAGTCCAGACAGAAATTCCAGATACTGTGTCCCCTAATAAACTGAGCCACTGCCCTTATAATAATTTGTGCCTCTGTCCCCCCAATGAACTGTGCAAGTGCCACTATGCCCCCCTATTAAACTGTCATTCTCCCTCATAATAAACTGGCACTGCCTCCTGATGAACTGTGCCCCTGTTCTTATAATGATCAGGGTCTTTGTTCCCTAATGAACTGTGTTACTTTGCCCTCACATTATTATTGGCCATTATTTGCAAACTATGATGCTCTTCATGTACTGACAGAAAAGCATGATAGGAGTTGTAGTTTTGTAACAACTGGAGAGTTGCAAGTTGGGGAACACATCTCAAAATAACCTGCCTGCCTAAGAATACTCACCCGTCCTGACTTTTGCATTGCACCACTGCTCTGGCCCCTGCTACTCAAGCCTGGCAAGAGCAGAACAATGTAGACAGTGCTATCTTAGGGGAAGTATAAGAGAATAATACATGTAATGTATTTACTAGCATTACAATGCCCCCATATATATTTCTTTAAAGTATATTTATTTAAAGTATTCTAGTTCCAGGGGGAAAAATCCTTATATGGCTGGGTTCACATCACGTTTTCTCCCATAGCGCTCCCGTATGCCTTTGTATGCGCTTCTGTATGTCATTCATTTCAATGAGCCAGCCTGAGTGAAACGTTTGTTCCGGTCGGCTCATTTTTGCACTGTATGCACTTTTACAACCGGACCTAAAACCGTGGTTGACCACAGTTTTAGGTCCGGGGAAAAGGCGCATACAGTGCAAAAATGAGCCGACCGGAACGAACGTTTCACTCTGGCCGGCTCTTTGAAATGAATGACATACAGGAGCGCATACGAAGGCATATGGGAGCATGAGGTTTTAGCTCCCCCCTGCCGTATGCGCTCCCGTATGGGAGAAAACGTGATGTGAACCCAGCCTAAGCCAAACATTTATACAGTGGACAAAATGCAATGAATTAGAAAATTCTATCTTGAAGTAAAAAACATTCTGGACTTCATGACTGCTTATTTAACTCCTTGCCACAAATGGACATTCATTTATGTCCATTTGCGGTTCCTGAGGTATGACGCGTGCTCAGCTAGTGAGCACGCATCATATCCGGTGGATATGGATATCTGGAGGATCCTACCTGCCTCCTCGCTGTACGATCGCGAATGACTGCTCCGTGCCTGAGATCAAGGCAGGAGCAGTCAAGCGGCAGAAACACTGATCAATGCCATGCTATGGCATAGCACTGATCAGTGTAATAGATCAGTTTAAGGCATGTTATTGTTCCCTATGGGAGGTGTAAAAAGTGAGTAAATAAATATAAAAATAAACATATGGGGTATCAACGCGTGTGTAAATGTCCAAACTATAACAATATATTGTTAATTAAACCGCACGGTCAATGGCGTACATGTAAAAAAAAATCCAAAGTCCCAAATAGCATATTTTTGGTAAATTTTTATACCATAAAAAAATGAATAAAAAGTGAGCTAAAAGTCCAATCAAAACAAAAATGGTACCAATAAAAACTTCAGATCACGGCACAAAAGAAGAGCCCTCATACCACCCTTTATACAGAAAAATAAAAAAGTTATATGGGTCAGAAGAAGACATTTTTCAACGTATTAATTTTGGTGCATGTAGTTAAGATTTTTTTTTTTAGTAAAATCAAATCAAACCTATATAAATTGGGTATCCTTGCGACCATATGGAGCGCATTGTCCTCCCTTCATAAGTGCATACCACATACGTACATCTAAGTGGTGTACCATTTTGTTTCTATTAAAATCTTAAGGGCTTAGATACTGTGAAAGGCCAGGCAAAAGTACACACCTGCTGGTGTTGTAGACAAACACTGTTTTAAGCGTACAGGAAAGCATTGTCCTCCCCTCATGAGTGCATAACACATACGTACATCTAAGTGGTGTACCATTTTGTTCCTGTTAAAATATTAAGGGCCTAGATTGCGTGAAAGGCCAGCCAAAAGTACACAACTGCTGGTGATGTAGACAAATACTGTTTTAATTGTAGTGGAGCGTATTGTACTCCCCTCATATCTGCACTAAGTATGTCAGGCAGAGAAGTGCCAAGACGGGCACAGAGGAGTGGAAGAGGCCTAAATTCATCAGGCAGCAGCAGACTAGGGGTGAGTGGCAGCAGGAGTCACAGTGAGAGGCCTGAGCTCCCAGTATCAGCTTGCGGTCGTGTGTCGACCAGCAACCCATCTGCCATCATTAATTGGTTAAATCGGTTATCCACTTCATCCCAAGTGACATCTGACACCCCCAGTCAACAGTCAGTGGGTTGTATAGCAATTATTTGTTTAAAATATATTAAATATTATTTAAAAATGTACAAGTCACATGCAGATTACAGACGTCGCTACTAGAATCACTGCCGCAGAGCGTCTGGATGTGGCAGCAGGGTCAAGAGACCATATGGCGTCACAATTGAAGAGATTAAAGAGATTATTTTTTTTTTATTTAATTTTCATTTATTTTAATTTTTTTTAATCCTTTTTTGAGGAACCATTGGAGGGCAAGTCTGGTGCCAGCAGCCACAGTTTTTCCAGCTCCAAGTAGTGGAAGTGTTAAGATCTTTAAGTAGAAGAAAATTAATCTGGAAAATTTTTTGAAACCAAATGGTGGCAAAACATTAATCTGAGTTCCTCTCACTCATGTTTACGGAATGGACTGTTGTCGAAATTTCTAAAACCTAAACTGCCCCCCTTTTAAATCCACCCTTGATGACCTTGTCACATATAATACTACATCTTTTTTGATAGCACATTTATCACATAGTTTAGTGTTTTTTGACGTTTGTATTTTTTGTAATGGCACTGTAATCGGGGCTGTAGCTCCGATGAGGCGAGTGAGGCGATCCCCTCAGGTGCGCTGTTGCAAGGGGGGTCCAGCACACATTACACTGAGGCATTGATTTCTGACCAGGGTGCCAGGACACTCTGGTGGGAAATATGGCCCTGACATTTTTAGATTTTTCTGCCCAGGCCTGTACACCTGTTAGTCACAGGCGTGCAGGCCAGGCGGGAGGTAAGTCTGTGTGCAGTGCCAGGACGGGTGATGCTGCAGCTCCAATCCTAGTGTATACTCCCTCTCCTGTGGAGCTGCTCTGGATTCTCCCTGGTCCCTCAGCAGAATGATGTGGATGGAGAGGAGGCGCAGAGGTCTACTCAGCTTCAGGTAGTGCACCCCTTCCCTTCTTTCACTCCTTTACACCTCTGTAACCCCTCATAACCCCTGGACACCCCTCTGTTATCCTGTACACCCCTCTGTCACCCCTCTACACCCCCCTGTATGCCCCTCTGCCACCCATGTACACTGCTCTACACCCCTGCCTCCCATGTACACCCCTCTGTCACTGTGTGGGGTAGGGTTGGAGACATTGTGTGTGTGGGTGAGGCAGGAGGCATTGTGTGTGGGGAAGGCTGGAGGAATATGGGAAAGGCAGGAGGCATTGTGTGTGCTTGTTGGGGGGGGGGAGCTGGAGACATTTGAGTGGGTCTGGAAACATTGGGGGAGATTTATTAAAACCTGTGCAAACTAGAAGTTGCCCAGTTGCCCATAGCAACCAATCAGATTTCTTATTTCATTTGGCAAAGGCCTTGTTAAAAAAAAATTGAAGGAAACAAGCTGATTGGTTGCTATGGGCAACTGGGCAACTTGTCCTCTGCACAGGTTTTGATACATCTCCCCCCTTGTGTGTTGTGGGAAGGCTGGTGGCATTGTGTTTGGAGGAGGCTGGAGTCATTTGTGGGGAAAAGGGGAGGATAATGCTGGAAAAGTGCAGAGCCTAATATCAATATGTTTGTGTTGCAGGTTCTGCCCAAGAGTTTTGGCTGGAACAGATTATCATGATGTCCTGTGCAAGATGGGGAAGAAATTTTAAAAAAAGAGACTCTGTGAATATGTCATTTGTGAGTCACTGCATAAAACCGTACTGTAATCTACATGAGAAACAAATTAAAAAAAATTTTGGGTAAGGGTTTCCCGCTAATTTTGTTTATTCCAAGGGGTGCCCCAAGCCAAAATGGGGGGAGCACAATTTTCTGTTCTCGCCTCAGGAGCAAAAAGAGCTATCTACAGCTCTGTCTGTAATGCACATCCTGTAACAATGTTTAGCACTTATCTGATCACTATTATAAGAGCCTTGTAGTTTGCAGACTTTGTTTAAAGATGTTTTATAATTTATGAAAAGTGACTTGTAAATTTCATAATCATAATTTAACATTCTAATAGGCTATAGATAAATACAGTGGTCCCTCAACTTACAATGGCCTTAACATACAATAGTTTCAACACACAATGGTCTTTTCTGGACCATTGTAACTTGAAACCAGACTCAACATACTAAGTCCAGGTCTGTGAAACATGTCAATGGCTGGAAGAACTGACCAATCAGAATGGGCATTTTACTGGTAAAACCCTTGTATTACATAAGTGCATGCACTGACTGGTGTTTAGTAGCACCCCCTACAGTACAGGGAGGTACTACATGTTCTGTATTATTCTGTGCCCCGGTTAGCTGCACCTTTGGACACCAGGTGGGGGCGGCTCCATGTCACTTTTTTTGGACACTGTGGGGGGGATTCATAAACCTATATAGAGTAATTTTAAGTGTATTTTCTTGCGCAAAATCTTGCGTAATTATATTTTCTGTGTTCTTTTTGTGCGTCTTTTTGGTGGAACTTTTCTAAAGATTTCACCCTTCGGGTGTACTGTAGAGCTATTTTTCCTGTAGACATCGATTTACTAACTGCGTTTTTTTTTTTTTTTGGACACACAAAAAGAACGCAAGTCAAATTTTTTTGCGCAAATATACACCACCTCGGAGGACACGTACCAAAGTGTGTATTTTCACACAGTAAGGACTGCAACTCCCATCATGGACAGACTCTGCCCATGATGGGAGTTGTAGTCCAGGGGCTGAGGTGCAGATCGCAGCAGGTCATTCTGCAGAGACCCGCTGCGATTCGCATTTATCAACTGTAAAAGTCGGCGGTACATGCAGCTACACCGCGCTGCCACCGGCTTCTATATACAGCTGTCATAATTCATAATCCCCGCTGCCGGAACACGGGAGCTCTGATTGGTCAATAGCTAATCTCTAATCAGAGCTCCCCTCTCCCGGCGGGGATTATGAATTATGACCATGTATACATTTAATTTAAATGTGGATCACAGCAGATCATTTTGAAGATCTGCTGCGATCCGCATTGCATATGTAGCGTACCAAGGGGGGGGGGGCGCGTGGGGGGCAGCCCACCCCGGGTGCCGCTCACAAGGGGGGTGCCATGAGGGAGGACACCCTGCCGTGCGTCCGACAGTCAGTGTCACTCACTGTTTCTGTGAGCTCGGTCTGCAGATGGAGCTCACAGAAACAATGTGCAATAATAATTGTATACTGTACACACTCAATCGTGTCCCCACTGACCTGCTGGACTCCGAAGGGGGTTAACTTGCTCCCGGAGACAATCTGTCACTGATACGTGACGTGACGCCGAGGGGGGCGTGGGTGGAATGTGTTGGACGGCGGAGCTGCGCTGACGTCTATTATGTCAGCTGTCAGGACTGGTCCCAGGCATACCAGTTCAGTGAAGCAGGAGGAACGAGCGAGCAGGACGGTCAGGAACAGCAGGGGTGAATGGTGCACTCTGCCGGGAGAGCTGGGGGGGGGGGGGGATGGATGGAGAGGAGAGGGTGGAGGAGAGCGGGTGGTGGTGTGTTGTTGTTTGAAAGACTGACATGAGGCAGACATGTGGATCAGTGGACATGTGGATCAGTGGCGGCGGCATCTGCATCAGAGGCAGCACCGCCACAGGATTGCTGGGAAGAGCCAGTACAAACAGGCCCGGAGCGTCAAAAATGGCGCTCCTGGGCCTAGGCGGTAACAGGCTGGCGTTATTTAGGCTGGGGAGGGCCAGTAACAATGGTCCTCACCCACCCTGCTAACGTCAGGCCGTTGCTGCTTGGTTGGTATCTGGCTGATACTGAAAATAGGGGGAACCCGATGCGTTTTTTTTTTTTTTTATAAATAAAAAAAGTGTGTGGTTCCCTAATTTTTTCAGTATTAGCCAGATACCAACCAAGCAGCAACAGCCTGACGTTACCAGGGTGGGCGACCATTGTTACTGGCCCTCCGCAGCCTAAATAACGCCAGCCTGTTACCGCCTAGGCCCAGGAGCGCCATTTTTGACGCTCCGGGCCTGTTGGTACTGGCTCTTCCTGGAAACCCTGTGGCAGTGGGTACCGGGGTAATAATTGGAGGTTAACACTAGCTGTTTTGGGGTTAATGCTAAGCCCCGGCTTAGTGATGGATTCTGACTACAAGACTCCTTCCACTACTAAGCCTGAAAATTCAATTATAAAAAACACAACAGAATGAAAAAAAAAAATATTTAAAAAAAACACTCCCCCACAGCCCTCGTTAACCCTTTTATTTACATTTTTTTTAAAAACGCTGTTCATCATCGCAATCCACAAAATCTGACATAGTCCTCCGCATAAACGTATCTAAATTTAAAAGAAAAAAAAAAGTTTAGTACATTTTTTGGTTTCCACACACCAGCAAACATGCAAGAAAAAAAAACACAAGAAAAACTGACAAGACACAAGAAAAAGCTGGGATAGTTTTTCTGGCGTTTTTTATGATGCATAAAAAACCTTAATGGAATCCTGGCCTCAAAGCAATAGAACAAAATCCCTACGTCCACTTTTCCTGTGAGGTAGAGAAGGAGTGTAGCCGGGAAACGCCGCTAATAGCGCGTGGCACTGATCGCGGTGTTGCACGCTATTAACCCTTTAGCCGTGCGCTCAAAGCTGAGCCACGTGGCTAAAAGTGAAAGTAAAAAGTGCCGGTTAGCTCACCGGGCTGTTCGGGATAGCCGCGGCGAAATTGCGGCATCCCGAACAGCTTACAGGACAGCCGGAGGGTCCCTACCTGCCCCCTCGCTGTCCGATCGCCGAATGACTGCTCAGTGCCTGAGATCCAGGCATGAGCAGTCAAGCGGCAGAATCATCGATCACTGGTTTCCTATGAGAAACCAGTGATCAATGTGAAAGATCAGTGTGTGCAGTGTTATAGGTCCCTATGGGAGCTATAACACTGCAAAAAAAGTGAAAAAAAAAAGTGAATAAAGATAATTTAACCCCTTCCCTATTAAAAGTTTGAATCATCCCCCTTTTCCAATAAAAAAAAACACAGTGTAAATAAAAATAAACATATATGGTATCGCCGCGTGCGGAAATGTCCGAATTATAAAAAATATATCGTTAATTAAACCGCACGGTCAATGACGTACGTGCAAAAAAATTCCAAAGTCCAAAAAAGTGCATTTCTGGTCACTTTTTATACGATCAATTATGGACATTTATCAACGGGTTTAGTCAGGTTTTCTTTACTATAATTGTCGCAAAATTGTCGCAACTGCGACTACACGATTTTTCGTGCGACATTTTGACTGGAAAGCGAGAAAAGCAAGTTTTCCTAAAATTTACTATGTAGTAATAATTTTAAAATGGACTACGGGTAGTCAGGTATTTATTAACTGCGACAGTCGCAACTGCGCAAAAAAAAGTCGCAACAGCGTTAAAAATTGACTAAATTTACTCCAGCTCAAACATGGAGCAGAAAAAGCTACTACCAAAGTAAAAAAGGAAAAATTGCTTACGTAAAAGAAAATTATCAACAGGCTGAAACCAGTTGATAAATACGTCGCACATAAGCAAAAAAAAAGTAAGGAAAAAATTACTATAAAAAAGAATACATAAGCAAACATTGATAAATGTCCCTCAATAAGTCCTATCAATGCAAAAATGGTACCGTTAAAAACTTCAGATCACGGCGCAAAAAAATGAGCCTCATACCGGCCCATACACGGAAGAATAAAAAAGTTATAGGGGTCAGAAGATGACAATTTTAAACGTATACATTTTCCTGCATGAAGTTATGATTTTTTCCAGAAGTACGACAAAATCAAACCTATATAAGTAGGATATCATTTTAACCGTATGAACCTACAGAATAAAGATAAGGTGTCATTTTTACCGAAAAATTTACTACGTAGAAACGGAAGCCCCCAAAAGTTACAAAACGGCGTTTGTTTTTTTCAATTTTTTCTCACAATGATTTTTTTTCCATTTCACCGTAGTTTTTTGGGCAAAATTACTAACGTCATTACAAAGTAGAATTAGTGGCGCAAAAAATAAGCAGTCATATGGATTTTTAGGTGCAAAATTGAAAGAGTTATGATTTTTTAAAGGCAAGGAGCAAAAAACTAAAGTGCAAAAACGGAAGAAACCCCGATCCTTAAGGGGTTAAGGGGTTAAAGATGTTTTATAATTTATGAAAAGTGACTTGTACATTTCATAATCATAATTTAACATTCTAATAGGCTATAGATAAATAAACACTTATTTACATAAACATAAAGCTCCACAGCTGTCTGGATTGGAGTGTGAATGTGGGCGATTCGTAGGATAGCGTGGATATGAAGAGTGCTGTAGAAGTGACATTAATGTGAAGAAATTCTTACAAAAACATTATAGGTGTCCATAGCCATTAAATCATTTAATTAAAGTGCTAATTTGAATCAAAGTAAGGTTTGTGTTTATAATATGAAAGTGTCCAAAATATTTTAACATGTTTCATTCAGGCTTCAGTTTTCGAGAACTTTTGTAGTTTGCAGACTTTGTTTAACCCCTTAACGACCACGGTCGTAAATGTATGTCTTGTTTGGCGGGACTTCCCGCACCTGGACTTACATTTACGTCCTGTGTATGACCGCGAACATCGGAACGGTGCTCTCGTCATACACGGCAGGTTCCGGCTGCTACCAGCAGCCAGGGACCTGCTGGTAATGGCCGACATCCGGGATCGCACGGATGTCCGCCATTAACCCCTCAGATGCCGTGATCAATACAGATCACGGCATCTGCGGCAATGCATCACTTTGAATGGATGATCGGATCGCCCGCAGCTTGGCGGCTGAAGGTCCCCTCACCTTGCTCCGGCCGTCTCCCTGGGTCTTCTGCCCTGGTCTGAGATCGAGCAGACCAGAGCAGAAGATCACTGATAATACTTAGCAGTGCTGTGTCCTATACATAGCACTGAACAGTATTAGCAATCAAAGGATTGCTATAGATTGTCCCCTATGGGGACATAAAAATTGTAAAATAAAAGTTGAAAATTTTTTAAATAAAATGTAAAAAAAAGTTAAAAATCCCCGCCCCCAATAAAAATGAAAGTTGTCCGTTTTTTCCATTTTATCCCCAAAAAACGTAATTTTTTTAAATAAACATATTTGGTATAGCTGTGTGCGTAAATGTCTGTACTATCAAAATATAATGTTAATTATCCCGTACGGTGAATGGCGTAAACGTAAAAAATAAAAATAAGTCCAAAAAATGCAGCTTTTTTGTCACATTTTATTAATAAAAATGTATTTAAAAAATTATCTAAAAATTTTATATATGCAATTGTGGTATCGATGAAAAGTACAGATGACGGCGTAAAAAATGAGCCCTCATACCGCCCTATATACAGAAAAATGAAAAGCTATAGGTGGTCAAAATAGGGCAATTTTAGATTACTGATTTTAGATTTTTTTTAAGCGGTACAAAAATATAAAAGTATCTAGCCATGGGTATCATTTTAATCGTATTGACTCACAGAATAAAGATCACATGCCATTTTTACTGTAAAGTGTATAGTGTGAAAACAAAATCCTCCAAAATGTGCAAAATTGGGGTTTTCATTAAAATTTCCTCCCTAAAATTTTTTTTTTGGGTTCGCTGTACATTTTATGGTAAAATGAGAGGTTTCATTACAAAGTACAATTGGTCACGGAAAAAAACAAGCCCTTATATGGGTCTGTAGATGGAAATATAAAGGAGTTATGTATTTTAGAAGGCGAGGAGGAAAGAAGGCAAAAATAAAATTGGCCTGGTCCTTAAGGTTAAAATGTGCTTGGTCCTTAAGGGGTTAAAGATGTTTTATAATTTATGGAAAGTGACTTGTACATTTTTAAATATTTAATATAAATTAAATAAATAATTTCCATACATAAAAGCCAGATAAGAAGTCCAGAATGGAAGGTAACTCTTGTCACTGCATTCTCATGGCATGAAGGACATTTCCAAAAGAATCTGTATGTCATATTGAATAACAGTATTATTTCACTAACACAGCACACTTCCTATGCATGCTACAGCAAGGCAAAGTGTTCTACACCCCTATTGAAGCTCTCTGTAGCCTTGAAATAGCCATTTTTTATAGCAATTCATCGCAAATAAATTTGTAGGGAACAAAATTTTTTTCTGAAAATTCGGCGAATCGGCCAAATCAAATTTTTCTAAATCTCTTATTACATATAAGAAAAGTCAAACTATTCAGGATTTTCTTAAAAAAAAAAATAATCAAACTAATAAACGAAATACAGCTGATTGTTTATGTTTGAACAGACCTGTAGGCAATTTTGCATGTGGTACATGCTCTATTGTGAGTATAATCTTAAAGCCAAAGAAGTCATATTAGGAGGATACCATATTTTTTTTATCAAACAGTGTATTACTTCTCAATCAAATTTTGTTGTGTACAGCCTTATCTGCACTTGTGGGTTCTATTGTATAGAACAGACAAAGAGATCCCTATTTTACTGGATCCGGAAGCATCTATGCTCGCTAGTTACAGGACGGGGTGCTACTAGGTTTATATCCCATATGGCTAGTACCCACAAAAGCGATCCAAATGCATTAACGTTTATAGCACTGGAACGTGTTGAAGCATCCAAAGATGACACTAACAGTCAACAGCGATTATTACCATTGCCTGAAGTCCTCCGTGAGTCCGTTCCCCCGCACTATGTACCTGACCCAGAATAAAAGGTTTTACTGCATTCAAGACAACACGGTTGGTGCTCCGCTTTCTTTCTATCATTATGGAACATTTACAGATACAAGATCTGATGCGCAGGATTTGTAACTGCCGATTAGAAGCTGTGCTCAGTTATTTAGTTTACATTGAAATCTGCAGCAGAAAATCCTGCACATCAAATCTGCATATGTGTGAACGTACCCTTAATGTGTGGATATGTACTGAACAGTTTCAGCAAAGTAGCACTAGCATCTTATTTCTACGGGTATAGTTTTGAAGGGGAGATGTGGAAAACTGTGTGACATACAAGTGTACACTCATTAGAGCAGTGCGGAGATTATTGTATTCTGTTGGTGGACTAAATTATACATATAAAGTGCTCAATTAAGAACCAAAATAAAAAGTTTAGTCACCAAACCACACTAAAGTTAGCCCAAGGTCTAGGAGGGAAAAGGCTCCATGCAATATGTCACATTCCTCAGGGAAAGTGTGAGTGTGACTTCCTCAGGGTTAAAGAGTTAACATAGGATTCCTTGACATAAAAAATAAACTATTATGTATGGGTATGAGGATGGTCACTTAACCCCTTAAGGACTCAGCCCATTTTGGCCTTAAGGACTCAGACAATTAAATTTTTACGTTTTCATTTTTTCCTCCTCGCCTTCTAAAAATCATAACTCTTTTATATTTTCATCCACAGACTAGTATGAGGGCTTGTTTTTTGTGCGACCAGTTGTCCTTTGTAATGACATAACTCATTATATCATAAAATGTATCGCGCAACCAAAAAACACTATTTTTGTGGGGAAATTAAAACGAAAAACGCAATTTTGCTAATTTTGGAAGGTTTCGTTTTCACGCCGTACAATTTATGGTAAAAATGACATGTGTTCTTTATTGTGAGGGTCAATACGATTAAAATGATACCCATTATTATATACTTTTATATTGTTGTTGCGCTTAAAAAAAATCACAAACTTTTTAACCAAATTAGTATGTTTATAATCCCTTTATTTTGATGACCTCTAACTTTTTTATTTTTCCGTATAAGTGGCGGTATGGGGGCTCATTTTTTGCGCCATGATCTGTACTTTTTTTTTATACCACATTTGCATATAAAAAACTTTTAATACATTTTTTATAATTTTTTTTAAATAAAATGTATTAAAAAAGTAAGAATTTTGGACTTTTTTTTTTCATTCACGCCGTTCACCATACGGGATCATTAACATTTTATTTTAATAGTTCGGACATTTATGCATGCGGCGATACCAAATATGTCTATAAAAAAAATTACGCTTTTTGGGGGTAAAATAGGAAAAAACTGACGTTTTACTTTTTTTATTGGGGGAGGGGATTTTTCACTTTTTTTTTACTTTTACTTTTACATTTTTTTACATTTTTTTTTACACTTGAATAGTCCCCATAGGGGACTATTCATAGCAATACCATGATTGCTAATACTGATCTGTTCTATGTATAGGA
Organism: Hyla sarda; assembly: GCF_029499605.1. Taxonomy (NCBI): domain Eukaryota; kingdom Metazoa; phylum Chordata; class Amphibia; order Anura; family Hylidae; genus Hyla; species Hyla sarda. The sequence goes on along the minus strand of NC_079189.1, from coordinate 344,660,830 downwards.
CATAGAACAGATCAGTGTTTTCGGCGATCTTCTGTTCTGGTCTGCTCGATCACAGACCAGAGCAGGAGACGCCGGAATCCGGACGGAGGAAGGTGAGGGGATCTCCGTGCGGCGTTCTGAATGATTGGATCCCCGCAGCAGCGCTGCGGGCGATCCGATAATTCATTCAAATTGCGCACTGCCGCAGATGCCGGGATCTGTATTGATCCCGGCACCTGAGGGGTTAATGGTGGACGCCCGCGAGATCGCGGGCGTCGGCCATTGCCGGCGGGTCCCTGGCTGCGATCAGCAACTGGGATCAGCCGCGCATGACACGGGCATCGCTCCGATGCCCGCGGTTATGCACAGGACGTAAATGTACGTCCTGGTGCGTTAAGTACCACCGCACCAGGACGTACATTTACGTACTGCATCCTTAAGGGGTTAACATGTCTAGAATAAAAAGACTGAGGTGCTCCTGCAGTGGCAGAGTGCTGGGTGTTGTGCTGGTTGCTAGTGCACATATCAGGCTCTGGTAGCATCTGTAGTCATCTGTAGACATGAATAGTTGAGTGACTAACAGTGATTAATAGGACAACTCTAGGAACAGAATGACATCCTTTCCAGGTGGAATAATCACACCATAAACTCCTGGTTGTGAATTCAAATAAAGAAAATAAACATGGTCGCACATCCATAATATGCGCAACGATTTAATGCTTCTCAGCAACATTTATTAAACTAACAGGTCGTTAGTTACTTTATGATCAAGAAGTTCAAGCCCACTAGCCACGTCATGGCCACCTGTAAGTAGTGGGTCCCTAACATCCCTAGCATAAAATGGAGAAGCACTTGGCAGCGACCACCACCGCCGCAACACCAGTGCCCACAGGGGGAACGACCCACTGGCAGAGCAGCCCCAATGCCACTCAAACCAGTCCCAGGGCCGCACCTCCTCATAGACAAGGTGCTGTGGCAGCAATGGACGCCACACAGCACCACACCAGTGTGAACAAGGTGTAAAGGCTCACTTACCATGTGCCAGAAAGGAACATTCCTGGTTGGTCATCATGTGTCAAAGGTTCTGATTATGCATGTATTTCCCCATAAACATGCCATTTAGATGTTCATCCATGGGCAGTGGCTATAGAAACAACATTTCCATCATAGTCCATAGCTTGTTGCGTTTATCTACTGCTTTCTACCTGATAACGTTGTTCTATGCAGTGACAGAAATCCGTTGGAAATCCATTGAGATTAACATGGTTACAGTCGAACAGATCTCATTTGGGGTTACTGGATTGTCCCCTACTAAAAAGGCAGACCTCTTTCTTAATAAAACCCTCGTTAAAGTTTTTTTGTAAATTTATCCCAACAGTGGGGCTACGCAATTTTGTCATATATTTTGTCCGATACCTTGATGGTGAAAACTATAGACTTACAAGTGGACACCATATACACTTTGAATTGATATGTATTTTAACTTTAACCTGTTAAGCTTAAAAGGGTATTCCGGCCATAGACATCTTATCCCCTATCCAAAGGATAGGGCAAAAGATGTCTGATCATGGGGGCGGGGCCTGCTGTTGGGACCACTCGCAATCTCCGTGCAGCACCTGGCATTCTGTGCCGAGCTGCTGCTCCAATATCGGAAACCTCTGAGTCACGCCATGCCCACTCTATTCATGTCTATGGGAGGGGGCGTGATCAGCTGTCAAGGAGAAGCTAAAGCTGGCGATATGTCTGTCCCCTTATACTAGGAAACATGAAAAAAAGGAGAAAAATGCTTTACGGACTGGAGGTACCATCTAACTAGGAATATCTTCGCATGATGTCAGCCTTTTCCCAAGACTTTAGAACCTTAGCTTTAATATATATATATATATATATATATATATATATATATATATATATATATATACACACTAGAATAATGCATATGCTTTTTTCAATTATTAAATTATGAAACTGTCCAGAATTCCAATAGAGAACTCTTATCTATTTTATTACATTAATGATAAGGACTAAGTACCTAAATATACTGTAGCACAGCTTGGTATTCCGCAGTAAATTAAAACCTTCATGTAGTTGGCTGCCTAGCTTAATACTATGTTTTATGGATTCTGCTGTTTGCCTGGTATGGGGGCTGCCAGATAGCAAAGCAAATCAAAGAAATTATAACGTGAACATTTTTTTTTTCAGTAATATGCATTAAAATATGGACTTATTTATGAGACGTTTTGCCTTGTACTTATATACAGTATTTAGTATTGTGTTGTCTTATTAAATGCAATTCATAATGTAACTTCCGTATATTGACAGTACAAATGGTAAAGTCAAATAAGAAACTAATGATATTCCACAGTATAGCAGAATGGAAAAGAAATTGCTAAGTGATAGAACAGTAAACTGAAACAACCTTTTTTCAGGATCAGGCACTTCAAGAAAAGAAATGATTTGAAGTATTCACTGTATCCTACATTTTATCCTATCTCTAGGATGACATTTGGGGAATATGTAAATTATTTTCAATGAATTCAGCTGACTTTACTTGACACTAAACCAACTGGATCAAAAGCATAACTATGGGGCCCTATAGCAAGCTGCATAACAAGACTGCAGTAATTCCAACATTGAAGTTACCACCGTACTCAAATACACTGTGCGCCCACTTTCCCATAGACTTTCAAAGAGCACACTATTAGATTTAAAAAAAATTCCCCTCTTATACCTATTGTTCTGCACTTTTTTTTGTTTTCATTTTACACTGCGTGAACCCAGCCTTATTCTGTTTTCCAGACAAAGTTCAATTGCTCCCCTTTTGACACACTATAAAGAAGATATCTTCACAGTGTTATCATTTCTGTATGTCAAGTGAGAAGCATTCCCCATTCACCTGGATATGTCTGAGCAGGAGCATTTGATCTTTAGTATATTGCTAGCACTTTACTTTCTGGAAAATCACTAGGGATAAAAGTGTTCATCTGACATGAGCGTGACTGGCAGTAACTCTGGATGTTATGGCTCTGCAAGTTTTAATGGCTATAATAATGTATTGCAGTCCTAGTCATTAACAAATATACATGCATTTTATATATGATCCTACTGTATGCTTTAGCAATATGTCACTTGATAATATGTAGCTTGTTTTTAGCTTTCTATTTTGTTAGGTATATTATATATAACATATATGGTAACACATTATAATATATGTGTGTGTGTGTGTATAGATATGTATACATGTTGCAGCTCTCCAGGGAAAAAAAATGTGCTTTTATTTTTACCCATATATTTCCACAGAGATATTTCAGTAACAACCTAGAGCATTTTCCAAATGCTATTTTTCTAAAGTGCTGCAGCCCGTGGCATAGTGGGGGTTACCAGCACCTGGAGCAAGATATTGTGCTTTCTATCCAAACCGAGCCTGTGAATGTAATACCTCCACACCAGGGCCCCATATTACCAATACAGTGACTTAATAACACGTTCATACTGTTATTTAATAAATAAAAAAAAACACTATGCACCAACACCACTTAATAAGGGACAAAAAATATTACCACATCATGACTACGCATTACTCCCACATAGTGACTAAATAACACAGCCATAGTGATAATTAGAGATGGGCGAATCGAAGCTGACGAAGTCGAATTCGTTCAGAGTTTCATTAAAAAATTTAATTCTGAACAAATCCGAATTTCCTTGCGCGTCGTGGTAATGAATCGCTTCATTCACTACATTGTGCGAGCCGGGGGGCTAAAATTGCAGCTACATGGCTACACGTGTGAGGACATGGGGCAAGGAAGTCTGGGAAGGTGGGATCACCCTGAATCACATGGCAGCATGCAGCCTATCAGCAGCCAGCCAGACCTGTGATGTCACAGCCCTATATATATGGCAGCCATTGCCGAAGACAGGCATTTCCGAGAGCAGACACTGTGTGGTCACTAATCAGCGTTACTGACAATACAGATCAGCACAGGGGAAATCCATTGACCTCAAGCCCGCATCACTGCAGGCAGGGAAAGTTTGGGCTTGTTTCACACTAGCAAATTACTCCGTTTAGCAAGTTCCGTCGCTAGTTCCGTCCTAAAATCAGCTGTCACTGGCAGTAACCAAATCCTATACATCCGTTAGAAAATCCCATTATAGTCTATGGGATTTTTCTAATATCCGTTTTAATCCATTATAGTCCGTTATTGATAACAGACGTTATTTTGTGATGGAAGATGGTACGGAAGAAAATAGTTCATGAACTATTTTCTTTCGTACTATCTTCCGTCACAAAATAATGTCCGTTATCAAAAACGGAATATAAACAGATATATTTGGCTGAATCACAAACCCAGGATAAAATATAATATGATGACTAAGGATAGGAAAGTGGGTGTCCTGGGTCTACCTAATGTTTATCATTATTATATAGCGACCGTAGTGGCGCAAATCAAGGCATGGTGGACACGCTAGTACGATACCCATTGGGTGCAGATTGAGCAGACATATGTGGAAAGTAAGGATACACACTGCTTATTCTTCCCTCCATTATGTAAAGGAGGGAAAACAAATCTTATGACTCCCCTGATGGTTAATGGGATACAATGCTGGGAAATATGTCTCAAACTAACGGGGTACAACTCAATTATATATAGGGATTATATTCCCTTTCAATTTCTCTCTTGAAGAATTCCAGATCTCGATTTACAAGGATGGATAAAAAGGGGTATAACGTTAATTAAACAACTATACATAAAAGATAAGATAATGTCATTTACAGAACTTCAAAGTAAATTCGGTCTGCTGCTACGGGATATATTTGGATATCTCAGAATTAGGCACTTTTTAGAATCTACTAAAACAATTCCATGTTATTGCTCTCCAAATATGTTTTCATATTTAAATAGCCCAACACTAAAAGGAACACGGCACATTTATGATGCAATGAATAACCGTTCGAAGTTTCAACATATAGGGCAATATCTAGCGTGGGAAAGAGATCTTTCACAAACATTCACAGACCAAGAGTGGACCTATGCATTCAAACTGGCCCACTCATCATTGATTGCTGTATCTCATATAGAGGCTATTGTTATAACTAATTCACGGTGGTATTATTCTCCTGATAAGCTCTATAAGATGTCCCCTATAAATTGGGAGAAATGTTGGCAAGGATGTGGGGAGACAGGATCTCTTATACATATTCTGCGGCAATGCCCAATGACACAAGATACTGGCATAAAGTACAATCTCTATTAGCAAATATAACCAATATCTCAAGCAGTTTGACACCACAAAAAGCATTATTATTAATTCAGATTCAAACATATCAAGTAAAAATTCGATTTTTGATGTGTAAGATTTTAGTGGTGGCGAATTTAGCTCTTTGTAGATATTGAAAGCTAGCAGAGATCCCAGAAATTGATGAAATATTAAATATGATACATCATTGTTATAAATTAGAGGAAATAATAGCTATAGGAAGAAATGAAAGTATATCCTTTTATTAAAAAAATGGGAGTTATGGAGGATCTTCAGGGGAGAAACAGAAAAAGAAAGTTATCATTCATTTTTGGAAAGGTAAAAAGAGTAAATAGCGAAACACGCTGGAAAAGGAAAGGAAAGAGGAATTGGAAGATGGGGACGGGGGAGGGTGTAGATATATGGAGACAATGGGAGGGTGGAAGGAAGTATATATGTATGGAAGTATGTGATGATAACATGTATATGGAGAATGTCAATAATTAATTGTATATGATGAAATATCAAGAAAAAAATGTAAAGTGTAAAAGAAAAAAAAAAAACGGGTATTAGAAAAATTCCATAGACTATAATGGGATTTTCTAACGCACGTATAGGATTTGGTTACTGCCGGTGACGGTGACTGCCGGGAACTAGCGACGTAACTTGCTAAACGGAGTAATTTGCTAGTGTGAAAGAAGCCTTAGAAGTCGTTCCATAGTCAGAGATCATTGCAGGAAGCACTCCCCATTCAAAGACTGCAAGCAACCATAGTGCAGGCAGGGACAATTCAGAGAGAGAGTACGCTTTTTTTCTGTTGCAAATGTACTGGGGTGTATTACTGTAAAAAAAAATATATATATATGCACTCCACAGTTCTATGTTTTTTCTGGTTAAAGCTAATAGGAGGCAGTAACTGTAAAAGCACTTAAAGACTTAAGCACTAGATTGTTGCGCTTATTTCTGGTGCAACCATACTGGGGCGTATTACTCTAAAAAAAAAAAGTAAAATATAGACGCACTCTGCTGTTGTACATGTTTTCTGTTTCAAGCGTATTTTGGCCTGTTAATGTAAAAGCAGGGATCTATATACACACATTGAGTATTCTGCAAGTTTCTGTTGCAACTGTATAGGGGCGTATTGCTCTATAAAAAGTAAAATATATACGCACACCACTGTTCTACATGTTTGTCAGGCAGAGAAGTGCCAGGCCTTGCTCAGAGGAGTGTCAGAGGCCTAAATTTATCAGGCACAGGCAGAGGTCGCAGCAGACAAGGGGGGTGCGTAGCAACAGGAGTTGCAGTGAGAGGTCTGAGCTCCTGGTGTCAGCTAGCGGTCTCGACCAACAACCCAGCAGCCGTCATTGATTGGTTAACTCAGTCATCCACTTCATCCCAGGTGACATTCGACACCCCCAGTTCCTCAGACTCAACCCTCAGTTGGCATGGCCCGGGAGCAATCCCTGTCCTCCCATTGCCTCTGTCCAATGCAGTTGCCTCATGCAGAGAAGTATTGTATGCTGTGGGTTCAGCTCCACTATACAGCAAGGACAATCAACTAGAGAACAGTCAGCAGTTTCTGCCCAGCCAAAATGTGGAGGAGACATCCACTGCTGTGGAGAGTGGCGTGGGAGGTGGTGTTGCGAGCGTTCAGGCTCCTGAAACAGACACTGTTGAGGAACTTGAGGAGAACATCAGTGATGTGCAGACACAACTCGATGATGATGAAGCCGATCACACTTGGGAGCTGGGTGCAGAAGGGGCTTCATCATCATCAGGAGAAGAGAGTGGCAGGTTGCCCGTGAGGCAGCAGCTGAGCCAGCAAGGTGGTAGCATGGTTGGGAGTCAGCAGGGTGGCAGCAGTGGGAAGTCTGGAGCCAAAACGAGCCTGGGGTAGACAACCTGCTTCGCAGCGGCCTACCTGCCCAGGAAGTAGTGGAGCAGGGGTTCCTGGAGTCCGAGGCAGTAGCAGTCTGTCAGTGCGGACTGTTGGGGGGGAAATCAGTTACTCGGCGGTGTGGCAGTTTTTTCGTCAAGCATCCGGAGGAGGTTAACATGGCCACATGTAAAATATGTCGGCAGAATGTGAAGCGTGGCCACTGTCCCTGTGTTGCCACCACGGTCCTGTGTCAAAATATGCAGCGTCACCATAGAGCAGCCTGGGAGAACCATGGCTCTAATGTGGTGGTCCAGCCTGCTGCAGCAACAGCTGCATCACCCAGTGGCTGCCAGCCAAGGCTCCACCACCTCAGCCAAAGGGAGCGGTCTGCCATTCCCATCTTCTGTTGGTCTAGATGCTCCTGCTCTTCCTCCTTCTTGTCAGTCATTCCGGCAGCAATCCATCACCACTGAGGTTTCCAAGAGACAACAGTATGCTCCCACTCATCCAATGGCGCAGAAGCTGAATGTGCTCCTGTCCAAGCTGCTGGTGTTGCAGTCCCTCCCTTTTCAAGTGGTGGACTCTCACCTTTTAGAGAACTGATGGCTTGTGCCAAGCTGAGGTAGAGATTCCCGAGCCGTCATTTATTTTCGAAAAAGGCAGTACCAGCCCTGCACAAATATGTAGAAGAGAAGGTGGACCATGTCCTTGAGCCTGTCGGTGTGTACCAAAGTGCACCGCAGCGCCAATGTGTGGAGCTGTAACTACGGACTGGGACAATAGATGTCCTTTACGGCCCACTGGGTGAAAGTGGTTCCTGCACAGACGCACCAGCAACTTAGCCAGGTCACGCCGCTTCCGCCTCTATGCTCTCACGCCTTTGGTCCTGCGACAATGTCCCACTTTGCCTTCTCATCCTCCACCATGTCCTCAGCCTCCATTGCACGGACAAGTCACCGTGCCCCTCCAGCATACCAAGTGAGCAAGGCACGGCGGTGTCACGCTGTTCATCACATGGTTTGCCTTGGCGAACTGAGTCACACAGGGGAGGAACTGCTCAAAGTGATTCATCAAGAAATCAAATCATGGCTTTCTCCGCGACAACTGGAAATGGGAACCATGGTGACCGACAAGAGGAAGAACAACTTGTCTGCGCTGCGTCAAGGAAACCTGAGCCATGTACCCTGCATGGTACATGTGTTCAATCTGAATGTCAGGCGGTTCCTAAAGTGTTCCACCCATCTGTAAGACATCCTAACATTGGCCATGAAACTTTGCATGCACTTAGCCACTCGTTCCCCTGCAAAGCACACCCTCCTTGAGTTGCAGCGTCAGAAAAGTCTCCCCCAACATAGTCTGATATGCGACATTTCCACCCATTGGAATTCCACTCTCCATATGTTGGACCGACTATACAAGCAGAGAAAGGCCATCAAAGATTACTTGATGATCCAAGTGGATAGGGGTACTTCCCTGTGCAACTTTGATGTCAACCGGTGGCAGCTCATATGTGATAGCTGCCGTTTCCTCAGGCCCTTTGAGGAAGACCCATTATTTGTCAGTTGCCAGGATTACTGGATGAATGACGTCATTCCACTACTTCACTTCCTACAACAGATGGTGGGAACAATGACTAATCAGGGCACTGGAGACGTGGCGCCTACATCTCACGGCCACATGAGACCTGTGGGGGCTGAACTGGAAGAGGAGGGGGGTGAAGGGGACAGTGGAGCACAGGCAATGTGTAGCGAAATGGGTGGTTTTTATATTCAGCTGACAGGAGAGGAGGAGCAGCCAGAGGAGCTACAGGATGAGGAGGAAGACGAGACAGAGGACCCAGACACACCATGGCAGTATGCAGTGGAGATGGAGGCAGGGAGTCCCTCCAAGTGACTTACACAAATGGCATGATGCATGTTCACTTGTTTGCGTAGTGACTGACAAATTGTCACCATTCGGCAGCGGAATGATTTCTGGCTCTCCACCTTGTAGGACCCTCACTGCAGGCACAAAATGGGGGCCTTTTTCACACCCACTGAGAGGGAGGACAAACTGACCTTCTACAGAGACGTCAGTTGGCCAATGCCTATCTGCGCCATCGTCGATCCTCTTGCAGGTCTGACTCGGGGGGGCCCTCTGCGCTCACATTCCACTGCCATGGCTGCTGGGGAGGGGTGGGGTGTTAGGAGCAGTACCAGCTCCATCAGCAGCAGCCTGAGTCTACAGTCGCTGATGAGTAGCTTTCTTCACCCGCATAGTGAAGCAACTAATCAGCAGCAGCAGGTAGACTTTGAGCAGGACCTGAACCATTGAAGATCCGCTGGACTTATGGGAAGCCAAACTGGATTTGTGGCCGCAACAAGCAAAGTTTGCCCTGAAAGGGCCTGGACAGTAGTGTGGTATCAGAGCGGATGTTTAGTGCCACGGGGTTCATAGTAACCCCATGGAGAACTCGCCTGTCCACCAAAAATGTGGAGAGACTATTTTAAAGCTGCTGATGAAAGGATCTATGGGGGTCCTGAAACACCTCCAGCTGACTATCTACAGTCATGGCCGTAAATGTTGACACCCCTAACATTTTTCAAGAAAACAAAGTATTTCTCACAGAAAAGGATTGCAGTATCACATGTTTTGCTATACACGTGTTTATTTCCTTTGTGTGTATTGGAACTAAACCAAAAAAGGGAGGAAAAAAAGCTAATTGGACATAATGTCACACCAAACTCCAAAAATGGTCTGGACAAAATTATTGGCACCCTTTCAAAATTGTGGAAAATAAGATTGTTTCAAGCATGTGATGCTCCTTTAAACTCACATGGGGCAAGTAATAGGTGAGAGCAATATAAAAATCACACCTGAAAGCAGATAAAAAGGAGATAAGTTCACTTAGTCTGTGCATTGTGTGTCTGTGTGTGCCACACTAAGCATGGACAACAGAAAGAGGAGAAGAGAACTGTCTGAGGACTTGAGAACCAAAATTGTGGAAAAATATAAACAATCTCAAGGTTACAAGTCCATCTCCAGAGATCTAGATTTGCCTTTGTCCACAGTGCGCAACATTATCAAGAAGTTTGCAACCCATGGCACTGTAGTTAATCTCCCTGGGCATGGACGGAAGATAACATTTGATTAAAGGTGTCAATGCAGGATAGTCCAGAAGGTGGATAAGCAGCCAGTAACAAGTTTCAAAGACATGTTGCCAAAATGAACTTGAGTAAGCCAAAATCCTTCTGGGAAAATGTCTCTCAGCTTTTTGGTAAAGCACAGCATTCTACTGTTTACCGAAAACAGAACCTACAAAGAAAAGAACACGGTCCCTACAGTGAAATATGGTGGAGGTTCAATGATGATTTTGGGTTATTTGCTGCCTCTGGCACTGGGTGCCTTGAATGTGTGCAAGGCATCATGAAATCTGAGGATTACCAACAGACTTTGGGTCACACTGTACAGCCCAGTGTCAGAAAGCTGGGTTTGCATGTGAGATCTTGGATTTTCCAGCAGGACATTGACCCCAAACATAAGACAAAAAGCACCCAGAAATGGATGGCAACAAAGTGCTAGAGAGTTCAGAAGTGGCCAGCAATGAGTCCAGATCTAAATCCCATTGAACACCTGTGGAGAGATCTTAAAATTGCTGTTGGGAAAAGGCGCCCTTCCAATAAGAGAGACCTGGAGCAGTTTGCAAAGGAAGAGTGGTCTAACATTCCGGCTGAGAGGTGTAAGAAATGTATTGATGGTTATAGGAAGAGACTGATTTCAGTTATTTTTTCCAAAGTATGTGCAACCAAATATTAAGTTAAGGGTGCCAATAATTTTGTCCAGCCCATTTTTGGATATTGGTGTGACATTATGTCCAATTTGCTTTATTCCCTCCCTTTTTTGGTTTAGTTCCAATACACACAAAGGGAATAAACATGTATATAGCAAAACATGTGTTACTGCAATCCTTTTCTGTGATAAATACTTCATTTTCTTGAAAAATGTCAGGCGTGCCAACATTTACGGCCATGACTGTATGATGTTTTGTGACCACCACTAACCCCAACATTGTGACACTATTCCATCTACAAACAATATCTACCTAAGACATCAGTCTGTCAATTAGACTACCTGACAGCGGGCGCTGCAGAGACATGAGAATGCCGCCGGGATCATCAGCCGTGTGTGCCGGAGAAGTGCTGCAGTCCATCAAGTCGGAGCCCACTACCATCATCACTTCAATTCTGAGAGATGGCCGAGTCTCCAGCAGCGCTCTCTCCAACTAAGAGAGCCAACACAAGACTATATGAGGGGCACGGACGTGATGTCACAAGGGGGCAGGGACGTGACATCACGATGCCCCATCCCCTGCAAAACCCGTCATCAGCCTCAGGGAAAATTCAGCTCCGAGCTGCTGAGTTACGCAGTAATCTCTTCAATTGTGAGGCCCTATGGTCTCATCAGGCTGCTGCCACATCCAGGCTCCAAGATAACGGTTTGGAGCGATAAAAATCAACCATAACATGGCACACGTGTTCAATCTGGTTGTCAAGCGGTTCCTTAAGTCTTCCACCCATCTGCAAGATATCCTAAAAATGGCCAGGAAACTTTGCATGCATTTCAGCCACTGGTACACCACAAAGCACACCCTCCTTAAGCTGCTCGTCATCATATATTAGCTCTGGAATTACTACAAGAATCCAACGTTGGAGCGATAAAAATAAACTATAACTGATTAAATGACACACTCACAGTTTCATACGCAGTTTCACAATACCAGCCGTGTTTTCTTACACGTGCATGGCTTAATATTTTAGACAAGAATTTGATAATGGCAGGATCTACCCAGTAGCCCTTCCAGGTCAGGCCTACACCACTAAGAGGGAGGAAAAACTGACATACTACTCTGTCATTGTGCCGCTCTGCAGCCTATATAGGCTGCCGCCACCTCCAGATTGTGTCATAGTGCCGCCATATGATCTCATGCTTATGGTGCCACATTAAACTTGTTAATCTCTTTAAACTCTTTAACTGACATCTCAAAAATCTCTTTAAGCTCTTCAATTGTAACACCATATGGTTCCCCCCGACCCTGCTGCCACATCCAGACTGTTATTGTGCAGCATTGCTGCAGTAATTCTAATACTGTAGCGATGCCTGTAATCTGCATGTCATACTGAATAACAGTATTATTTCACTAATACAGCACACTCCCTATGGGTGTTACGGCAAGGCAAAGTGTTCTATGTAGCCCAGAAATAGCCTTTTTTAATAGCGATTCACCGCAAATATATTCGGATCGAACCAAATTTTTTGGGAAAATTCCAAAAGTTTTAAAAAATTCGCTCATCTCTAGTAATAATGATTAACAAAAAAATTGTACAAAAAAACAATAATCCCTGAGCTCTACACAGGCTCTGCATATAAGTGATTACAGTGCAGGTATATCTAGGGACTTACAGGTGATGTCTTCTTGCAGTTGCTCTCTTTCCTTTTCTTCTCTTTCTGGCCAAGATGCCCATTAAGACTTATTCCAACTGTGACTATTCTTTGCAAAATCTGCACTGTTCCTTTGCATTCTTCACCTTTTCCCTGCCCTTAGGGCCTCAAATCATGCCTCCCATAGTGTATTGCATAGTAAGAGTGAGTAGGTAAGTGGGTTGGGTGACAGGGTAGGTGGATTGGGTGGTGGTAGGTAGTTCCTCAGTAGGTAAGTAGGTCTTCTCTTTTTTCATTACATAGATGCCCCCAGTAGGTAGGTAACCCCTAGATAAGATAGGTTCCCACAGTATGTAGATATTCTCCCCAATACAGAAGATGGCCCCAGTATGTAGATAATTCCCCTATTTGGTACATATCCTAATAGGTAGGTAGGTAATTTCAGTACTCACATTGGTAGATGCCCCCAGAAGCAGATTATTTCCCCATCAAACAGGTCGCATCCACCTATCAGCAACCTAAAAAATAAAAATCACAATTACCTGTTACGCTGTTCCCATTATGAGGTCAGGTCTTCTTTCTCCTCTGCTCCTTGCCACATCATCTGGAGTTGCACTGGACTTCTCCTGCAGGCTGCGCTCAATGAAATTGTGGTTAGCAGAGGGTCATGTATATAGTGTAGACTGCTGTGAAACAGATACTTTGCTGTCTAGCGGAAAGTTTGACACCAGGAAAGTGGTATAATGGTGTGTGAAGATGTTGGTGGTAATAGTCTTGCAGATTAAGTTCACTTACCACAACTCCAAATGAAGTAGTCACCGGTATTCAAGCACCAGGAAAATAATTCCTCAAATGCAGAGATTTTGGATAACTACTTGTAAAATTTACTATCGGAAATTGTAGGTTAACAATACAAAGATAACAGTTTTAGTTCTGGAGACTATATACACTGGTGCACCGAATGTAGTGAGTACAATTCAACGGGCGCTAGGACTGCGCAGCAATGCATTTCTGAGCAAAGTACGCAAAAAGAAAAGACAAGTCTACAGTAGATGCCGGAATCTGGATCCACCGTTCAATGGGACTCTGTTGCAGCGGAACGTCTGTGTGGAATACTTCTGTGGAATTCTGCATGGACATTCCACCATGTCCACATACCTTTAATCTATAAAAAGGCTATCAAAGGCTACTTTTGGCTAGTGGGCCTCTTGTTGAGAGACAGTTGATTGTTAGACATGCCTTCATGACCCACTTGAAGACATTTTGCCCAGTTGACAGACTTCAAAAGGGGGCACATCATTCAATAGAGAGAAAAAGGATGGCCATTTTGACAAACTGCTTGGGATCTAGGCACATCTGACAAAGCTAGGAGCAACGATTACATGAGACATGCACACATGAAGAACAGACTCTCAATGATTCAGTAGAGAGGGTCATTTTATCCACAGTGGTTACCACAGGTTCCTTGTCCATCATCCAGACACAGGTGGCACCTTCATTACATACCGCTGCCTCTTCCTGGACCATTTACAGGTGCTTAGTAGATGGAAATTTGGTATCATGGCACCCATTACACTGACAACCATCTACTGTCACCTTCATTTGCAGTGGTGTTGGGAACAAGAAACCTGGATAGCTATGGACTGAAACCATATTGTCTTCAGGGATTAATCCAGGTTCTGTTTGGGATCTGACCTGCACAGTTGGTCATTACTAGTAGAGATACGAGGGACACTAACAGCTCAATGATACATTCAGGATATACTGATGCCACAAGAGTAGCCTTTCATGGCAGGGCTTCCAACTGGCATTTTTCGGCAGTTTAATGCTTGCCCACACAAAAAAATGGTTTCCCATGAGTGTCTCTGCCACATTGCAACATTTTACTTGGTCTGTTCATTTTTTCAGATTTAACACCAATCGAGCATTTATACCTAGCCCCCTGCTGCCCTCAATATTGCTGCCTACAATTATAGTGCTATAGTCTGCCAAGAATAATAGTGATACATACTGTCCTGAGAGTGCCCAAACCAGTAGTACCATTCAGTACGCAGATCATAATGCCATACACTATTCAAGCAGCTTCCATACCTGGAGAGCCATTAATCATCTTAACGCAGCTTTGTGTATATAATATGTAATATTTATATGTACAGGAATATGGGTGTTTCGCTTATCACGCACAGGTAGAATTAGCGTAGGTCCCGCGACATTTTGAGAAACCTTGGCGTTGATATGCGGGCTCTGGTGTGTCCTTCATATAAGGATACACTGGCGAATATCTCAATTTTAACATCAGTGTTGAGGGATAGCCACTGTCATTGTATTCATCTACCACAGTAATGCACCTAAATTCCTGTATTGTATTATTCTAATTGTTACACATCCACACCGTCTATCTGGTGTAGGATTCTATTGTGGCACTTGTAGTCCGCTGCAGGCATCCTCCATTGTATGCATTTTTATGCTGGGGATCGCCCCTAGCAACGGACTACAAGGGCAGGATCTGCTCCCCCAGTATAAATGCACAACTGCATTTGGGGTTCAGCACCTCCAGCCATATGAGACCAAGTTTTTTTGTTGTTTGTTTAATATTTATATGTATCTCTGCATGCTTAACATTATAAGGAAACAAAGCTTGAGCAATGACATTGCTTGAATACAACATGTTTCACAAGTGCATATATAATAACCTTTTTTTGTTGTATTCCAAAGCAAAAGTAATAGCTAGCAAACTTTATTTTTGAAGAAAATGTAACCCATTCATCTTGAAATATCTGACTTTATAATATTATTATGTACCTGTCAATGCCCACCAATTGTATAGAAATGTTTTCTCGTATATTGCATGAAAACAATTACAGCACACATTGCCGGTGCTAAGCAGGTAAGGCCCTGCTCCAATATTTGTACATGCTAGGGAAATTGTATTCAGAATATTAAGATGGTAATCTCATTCCACTCTGCATTTCTCAGGGCTTCTTCCCATGTATTGTTTAGCTGTGCTTTGTTGCAGGAGTCCTTATCTATATTATACAGTTTCCTTTAAAAAAAAAAAAAAAAGCCTTCTTTTTAAATTCCTTTCCATTGTATACCAAATGCAGTTTATTAATTTAGGAAACTTTCAATAACAATTTACTTTTTAATGCATTGATCTTGTTAGGCAACAATAAAGCTGAAATGAATAGCCAAGAATGCAATTATCGCTGTGGCCTCTTTTCAAATTGGAATTGATTCTATTATCCGCTTTACATATCAGGAAGTTAAATTAAAAATCAATTAATTGCATACAAATGACATGGAATATATTGCATCTTGTCTGCTGTTCATGCAAAATTAACTTTATGATGAAAACTTGACTTTTCTCCTTTAACTTTTTTTTCCAAAATGTAGGAAACTCTACGAGTGAATGGAATCATTTGATTTATGTAGCATTTCTTGTGCGGAGAAAAATATATCTCGCTGATTAAAAATGTACAGAGAGAGATCATTAACTAGATTACACCATTATATTAAATTTCCTACTTTCTCTATCTCAATAACACTTGTCATATTTAACAAAAAAAAATAAAAAATCAGTAAACTAAAAATAAGACAAAAATGTATGGCTGTTGCGAGGGTTTGCTTCAATTAGGTGCCTTAGCCATGTATTTAAAGGGGTATTCTGGGATTTTATTTTTATTTGACTATGTTACAGGGGCTGTAAAGTTAGTGTAGTTCATGATATAGTGTCTGTACCTGTGTTTCATGGTGGTCTCACAATTCTTCTGTGATTTATGCCCCAATGTTTGTTTTTAAAAGCATATAAAATGAGTGTCATCTCAGGTTTTCCCAGGTTGCAGTGTGGCCGGAGACATTACATCACTAGTCAGGTGTTAATTTTCATTCATTTTTATGTATTTGGCACATATTTTTCACATAGTAATCATTATCATTACTCATTTTCACTTTATTATTCATGTCACATTATTCTGCACCGCACATTCACTATATTACTGTTACACCGAGCGCTCCGGATCCCTGCACCTCCCCGGACCGGGAGCGCTGCACTTTCACTGCCGGCGGGGATGCGATCCGTGTAGCGGGACTCGCCCGCCCGCGGGTCGCATCCCAATCCACTCACCTGTCCCATTCCCCGGCTGTCACGTCCCGGCGCGCGCGACCCTGCTCTCCAGGGCGCGCGCGCGCCGGCTCTCAGAAATTTTAAGGGCAAGTGCACCATTAATTGGTGCCTGGCCCAATCAGTTGTTAATCACTTCCCTTTCCTATAAAAACCCTTCTTGTCCTCGCCGGATTTTGTTGCCATAGTGCCCTGAGAAAGCGTTTTGTGTATCCCAAGCCTGTTTATCCAGACCTTTTGCCGTTGCTCCTGACTACAACCCTTTGCTGCCTGCCCTGACCTTCTGCTACGTCCGACCTTGCTCTTGCCTTGTCCCTGTGTACCGCGCCTGTCTCAGCTGTCAGTGGGGTTGAGTCGCTATCGGGTGGAACGACCTGGGGGTTACCTGCCGCTGCAAGTCCATCCCGCTTTGCGGCGGGCTCTGGTGAAAACCAGTAACCCCTTAGATTCCGTTCCCCTGGTACGGCCCATGCCATCACCTCACTGACACAGAGGATCCACCTCCAATGTCTTCGCTGCTTACCAGTCCGGATCCTGACAGTAGATCCGGCCATGGATCCCGCTGAGGTCCTGCTGCCTAGTGTCACTGACCTAACCACTGTGGTTGCCCAGCAATCACAGCAAACCATGCAACAAGGACAGCAGCTGACTCAACTGACCGTTATGCTGCAACAGCTTCTGCTGCAACTACAGCAACCATCTCTTCCACCAGCTCCTGCATCTCCTCCTGCTCCCAGATTCCGCCTGTCTCTACCGGACAAGTTTGATGGGGACTCTAAACATTGTCGGACCAATTCCCTACTGAACGGTCTAAGGTGGCTTTCGTGGTTAGTCTCCTGTCTGGAAAGGCCTTGTCATGGGCCACACCGCTTTGGGACCGCAACGATCCCGCCACTGCTACTATCCAGTCCTTCTTCTCTGAAGTACGTAGTGTTTTTGAGGAGCCAGCCCGGGCTTCCTCAGCCGAGGGTGCTTTGCTGAACCTTGTCCAAGGTACTTCTTCTGTGGGTGAATACGCCATCCAGTTCCGCACCCTCGCCTCAGAGCTGTCCTGGAATAATGAGGCCCTCTGCGCGACCTTCAAGAAAGGCTTATCCAGTAACATCAAAGATGTCCTTGCCGCACGAGAAATTCCTGATAATCTGTCAGAACTCATCCATTTGGCCACCCGCATCGACATGTGTTTCTCGGAAAGACGCCAGGAACTTCGACAGGAAAAGGATCTTGTTCGCACCAGGAGGTTTTTCTCCCCGGCTCCTCTCTTCCAATGTCCTTTGCAATCTGTTCCTGTGCCTTCCGCCGAGGAGGCTATGCAAGTGGATCGGTCTTACCTGACCCTACAAGAGAGGACTCGCCGCCAAAATAAGAATCTGTGCCTGTACTGTGCTAGTACCGAACATTTCCTAAGAGACTGTCCTATCCGCCCTCCGCGTCAGGAGAAACGCACGCACCTACTTCACAAGGGTGAAACGACACTTGGTGGGAATTCAGCCTCTCCAAGTCTGACTGTACCTGTGCGGATTTCTCCTTCCGCCAACTCCTCCTTCTCAGCAGTGGCCTTCTTGGACTCAGGTTCTGCAGGAAACTTTATCTTGGCCTCTTTCGTTAATAGGTTCAGTATTCCAGTAACCCGTCTCGTCAAGCCGCTCTTTATCTCTTCTGTAAACGGAGAGAAATTGGACTGCACTGTGCGCTACCGCACTGAACCCCTGCCCATGAGCATTGGACTTCACCATGAAAAAATTAAATTTTTCCTTCTGCCTAACTGCACCTCTGAAGTTCTTCTCGGCCTGCCATGGCTCCAGCGTCATGCTCCTACCCTCGACTGGACCACCGGGGAGATCAAAAGTTGGGGTCCCTCTTGTCACAAGTGATGTCTCACATCTGCCCCCACTTGTCAAACCCCTGAGGCTCAATCTTTACCGGACCTTCCCAAGGCTTACCAGGACTTTTCACATGTATTCTGCAAAAAGCAAGCAGAGATCTTACCTCCTCATAGACCTTATGATTGTCCCATTGACCTCCTTCCTGATACCACTCTGCCCCGTGGCAGGATTTACCCTCTGTCAGCCCCAGAGACTCAAGCCATGACGGAGTATATCCAGGAGAACCTAAAGAGAGGTTTTATTCTGAAATCCTCGTCCCCTGCTGGAGCGGGGTTCTTCTTTGTTTCTAAAAAGGATGGTTCCTTACGTCCATGTATTGACTACCGCGGTTTAAATAAGATTACCATCAAAAACCGTTATCCCCTGCCTTTGATCTCCGAACTCTTTGACCGTCTACGCGGAGCAAGTATCTTCACCAAACTGGACTTAAGGGGCGCTGTTAGGATTCGGCAGGCTGGATGTGGATCCTCTGTGTCAGCGAGGGATTGGCGTGGACCGTGTTGGTGGACCGGTTCTAGATTGCTAATGGTATTCACTGGTATTCACCAGAGCCTGCCGGGATGGTCTTACTGCGGCGGTAGCAACCAGGTCGTATCCACCGGCAACGGCTCAACCTCGCTGACTAGACAGAGGCGAGGTGAGGCGAGGTCAGACGTAGCAGAAGGTCAGGGCAGGCGGCAAGGTTCGTAGTCAATGGAGATAGCAAGAGGTCTGGAACACTGGTAAGGCAAACACAGTAAACGCTTTCTCTAGGCACAAGGGCAACAAGATCCCGCAAAGCAGGGAAGGGGAAGTGAGGTTATATGGACGTGGAGCAGGTGGAAGCTAATTAGACTGATTGGGCCAGGCACCAATCATTGGTGCACTGGCCCTTTAAATCTTAGAGAGCTGGCACGCGCGCGCCCTAAGGAGCGGAGCAGCGCGTGCCAGCGAATCGCATCCCCGCCGGCAGTGTCAGTGCAGCGCTCCCGGTCAGCAGGTCTGACCGGGGCGCTGCAGAGAGAGGAACGCCGCGAGCGCTCCGGGGAGGAGCAGGGACCCTGAGCGCTCGGCGTAACAGGCACGTATAATCTTATTCGCATCCGTAAAGGTGATGGAGTGGAAAACCGTTTTCAATACCAGAGGTGGACATTTTGAATATCTAGTTATGCCCCTTGGGCTCTGCAACGCCCCTGCAGTCTTCCAGGACTTTGTTAATGAGATCTTTCGGGACTTATTGTGTACCTGTGTTGTGGTCTACTTGGATGACATCTTGATTTTTTCCTCTAACTTAGAGGAACACCGTCGTCATGTCCGTCAGGTGCTCCAAAGACTCCGTGAAAACCACCTGTACGCGAAATTTGAAAAATGTCTCTTTGAATGCAACAGTCTTCTTTTCCTAGGTTACCTAGTCTCTGGCCAAGGGCTTCAAATGGATCCAGATAAACTGTCGGCGGTTTTGGATTGGCCACGCCCTTCTGGACTCCGCGCTATCCAACGCTTCCTGGGATTCGCCAACTATTATCGACAGTTTATTCCCCACTTCTCCACCATTGTGCCCCCTATTGTGGCTCTGACCAGGAAGAATGCTAATCCTAAGTCATGGCCTGAACAAGCGGATGAGGCCTTCAATCGCCTCAAAGCTGCCTTCGCCTCTGCACCAGTTCTGTCCAGACCTGATCCATTAAAACCATTCTTCCTGGAAGAAGACGCTTCCTCAGTCGGAGCCGGAGCCATACTTCTGCAAAAAAACGCTACCGGACGTAACATTACTTGTGGTTTTTTCACAAAGACTTTCTCTCCGGCAGAAAAGAACTACTGGACTATTGGAGAACTACTATTGAACTATTGGAGATCGTGAACTGCTGGCCATCAAGTTAGCACTTGAGGAGTGGAGACATCTATTGGAGGGTTCCAAACACCCCATTGTCATTTATGCTGACACAAGAATTTGTCTTACCTCCAGTCCGCTCAGCGTCTGAATCCTCGCCAGGCTAGATGGTCGTTGTTTTTTGCCCGCTTTAACTTCGAGATACACTTTCGTCCCGCTGACAAGAATGTCAGAGCTTACACCCTTTCTCGTTCCTCTGATGCCTCAGAGTCTGAAGCCCCTCTGCAGCATATTATACCACCTAAATGCCTGGTCTCCTCTGCTCCAGCCTCACTGGGGCAAACCCCCCCTGGAAAGACTTTTGCTCCTCCATGCCTTCGCCTCAAGATCCTCAAATGGGGGCATTCTTCTCACCTGGCTGGTCATGCTGGCATTAAAAAGTCCACTCCGCTAATCTCCCGTCTGTATTGGTGGCCTACACTAGAGGGTGACGTTACTGATTTTGTTTGGGCCTGTACTGTTTGTGCCTGGGATAAAACCCCTCGCCAGAAGCCTGCTGGACTCCTCTTTCCTTTGCCCGTCCCTGAGCAACCATGGTCCCTAATTGCCATGGTTTTCATTACAGATCTTCCCGTATCCCATGGCAACACCGTCATCTGGGTGGTCGTTGATCGTTTTTCCAAAATGGCTCACTTCATTCCGCTTCCAGGCCTTCCTTCTGCGCCACAGTTGGCGAAGCAATTTTTTCTGCACATTTTTCGTCTTCACGGGCTATCCACGCATATCGTCTCGGATAGAGGCGTTCAATTTGTGTCAAAATTTTGGAGAGCTCTCTGCAATCCTTTAAAGATCAAATTAAATTTCTCGTCCTCCTATCACCCCCAATCCAATGGACAAGTGGAAAGAGTAAACCAGATTCTTGGTGACTACTTGCAACATTTTGTCTCCTCCCGCCAAGATGATTGGGTCGACCTTCTGCCCTGGGCTGAATTCTCGTACAATTTCAAAAATTCTGAAACCTCCGCCAATTCCCCATTCTTTGTCGTGTACGGCCGTCACCCTCTGCCCCCCCTCCCCATTCCCACTTCTTCTGGAGTTACTGCCGTGGATGAAGTAACCCGGGACTTCTCCGTTATCTGGAAGGAGACTCAAAAGTCGCTCCTACTGGCCACGTCTCGAATGAAGAGACACGCAGATAAAAAGAGAAGAACTCCTCCTGTCTTCGCTCCTGGTGACAAAGTGTGGCTCTCTGCCAAATATATCCGGTTTCGTGTTCCTAGCTACAAGCTGGGTCCACGTTACCTTGGACCATTTAAAGTCAAAAGTCAAATCAATTCTGTCTCCTACAAGCTTCATCTTCCTCCTTCTCTTCGTATTCCTAACTCTTTTCATGTTTCCCTTCTCAAACCTCTCGTTCTTAACCGCTTTTCCCCCAAGGTCACCGTTCCTGCTCCTGTCTCTGGCTCCTCTGATGTCTTTGCGGTAAAAGAAATCCTCGCCTCCAAGTTTGTCAGAGGTAAAAAAAAAATTCTTGTTGACTGGCGGGGGGCCTGCTGCTGGGACCCCCCAGTGATTTCCGTGCAGCACCCAGCATTCTGTGTCGGGCTGCTGCTCCAGTCTCGGAAACCTCTGAGTTTGCGGGGATGGAGACGTGACTTTATGCCATGCCCCCTCGTGATGTGACGCCACGCCTCCTCCATTCATGTCTATGGGATGGGGCGTGGCTTCACGAGGGGGTGTGGTGTGATGTGACGTCACGTCTCCAGTCCCGGAAACTCTGAGATCTCTGAGACTGGAGCAGCGGCCCGGCACAGAATGCCGGGTGCTGCATGGATATCGCAGGGGGTCCCAGCAGTGGGCCTTCCGCAATCAGACATCTTATTCCCTATCCTTTGGATAGGGGATAAGATTTCTATTGGCAAAATTCCCCTTTAATACTGGGGTCGCCTTTCACTGTAATCCTTTCTGTGAGCATAAGGAGGAAATTGCTGGAAAGTGTTCTGTACAGAACCAAAAATGTCCTCTTATTATTAGGTTAATGGACGGAAAACAAATTATATCAGGAATATTTTCTTAATAGATAAGTGAGGGTGCATTTTGATTTATGGAATTATTTTATAGAATCAATTTCAGATGGCATTCCCTTTAAATGGGCACTCTCATTAAAACAAATTTTTGCTATTGCCCTTCTTATGGTAAATAAAAAATCTTTCTAATTTGTTTTAAAAAAAAAAAAAACTTTTATTTGTGTTTAAAAAAGCTGCCACTAGGTCTCTCCCAACTTGTCCAGAACACATCCCCCCCCCCCCCCCCCATCTCTTGCACAGACTTTGGACTCCTGCTGGCTTGGCAGAAGTCCAAAATCAGGAAATGCAATCTGGAGTGATGAGGGGTGTGTTTGCAGCCTTATCCAATCATAGCTCATCTCACACACTGAACTGCTCTGTGCTGTGTGTAGCAGAGTGAGGGAGGAAGTTCTCCCCTGTATGGCTTCAGATGATGTCACGCCTGCTGGGTAACATCCCTTCCCAATCTGTGAATCTGACTGAGACTGAGCAGAAAATACAGAGCAATATCAAGGTAGAAAACAAAAAAAAAAAATTTTAAATAAAGGCAGGGGGTGGTTTATGGGACAGTGAACTGGGAGGATTATAACATTTAACAAGATCATGAGAGGTACTCTTTAACATTTAGTTGGTAAGTAGAAGTGTGCTAGTCAAGATATAACAGAGATGAAGTTACTAAAGAAGGAAAGGGGCTCTCCTGCTTGAGCTCCTTAATAACTTGAATCACTTACTGACTTATAATGTTCATTTTCATCATGGTGCTGGCATGTGCTCCTGACTTGAGTTCCCCTCATACCCGGCAGCCTTCTGTTGATTTCAGAAACTGGGACCACTGAAAATAGCGGGCATGTGTCATCTAAAGGGACCTTAAAATGCTCAATGGTGGTGCTGTGGATCGCCCCCCCCCCCCAACACACACACACACACACACTGCTCAGTGCTGAATCTAATAAAGGTTTAACCCAGCGGCGGATGACATGCCCCTTCAATACAACTCTATGGCAGAGCCGGAGTGCTGCCTTCTGCAATCTCCAGCTCTGCCATATCGCTGTATTGAGGGAGCGTGTCGGACACCACTTGGTGCGGTGGTCAACACGAGCTGGGGCCCCGTACAGGAGATCGCGGGGGGCCCTAGCAATCGCCCCCCCCCCCCCCCCCCGTGATCTGAAACGTATCCCCTATCCTTAGGACAGGGGATATGTTTTTCAGTATTGGACTATCTCTTTAAGCTGTATTCTTTTAAAGTGTACCACTATCAATATTTTTACAAATGGGTATCATGCAGCACTGCATATGACAGTCATTTGTCTAAATGCATTGCCAAATCGGCTTGTAAACACCTGATCTGGTTGCTTTATTTCCTGTTTCCCACCGCTTTTAGCTCTTCCACTGTTTAGGGTGAGACAGGCCACTGCGTCCCCATAGCAGCCGTTGCCTGGCCCAGTGCCATAAAATTACATAACCCTGGCTCTTGCCACTGAAGATGGCTGCTATGGGGATACAGGAGGAAGGTCAATCTGATACTGAACAGTGATCTACAGCAAAGAGAGGCAGGGAATGGGGAAAAAAGCGTCACACAATACAATTTGGTAATTCTTTACATTTAAATAAATGAACAAATGAATATCATGCGCAGTACTGCTAGAGATACAGACATCTCAGTAGACAGTACAAAAGGAGTGTCCACTACCAAGAAAGAGAAAAGTTGAGCAAACTAGAAACTGTCACACATGTTGAAGGTTTCTTGACTACTATGGTTCACGTAAAGCACAGATGTGTTCACTAATACATTTTTTTTTTCAGTTTTGTTAAGGATGGCAATTTTTTACAAGCCCCATTCAACACAATATCTCTTCATACTATCAACACACTCAAACTGCTTCATTTACATAACAATCACTGGGTCTTCCTACATAGACAAACTAAACATATACCTGTTGTAAGTGGGTGTCACTGAGTGAAAAGCTGGTAATCTGGCACTATATAGTACATCTCAGAATATGTTGAGTTTAGGAAAGATACTCTAGAATGTAAAAAAATTAAGACGATATTGTGATGACCATGGTGGACAGGAGAGTTTGCCTTAAGCTGTCCCTAGAAACACTCTCCCTGCCTACTTGCCATCCACCCTAAACAGCGGATCAACAACTAGCAGCTGGTCCCTCCCTGCGCTAAAGTGCAATGAGGTACACAAATAATACAGTACAGAGTCTGGGACAGGTCAGAAACGTAACGGGAAAACAAACAACCAGATAAACCATTCAGGACTAGTGATGTCGCGAACATAAAATTTTCGGTTCGCGAACGCGAACTTCCACAAATGTTCGCGAACCGGGCGAACCGCCATTGACTTCAATGGGAAGGCG
Source organism: Hyla sarda (assembly GCF_029499605.1). Lineage (NCBI taxonomy): Eukaryota > Metazoa > Chordata > Amphibia > Anura > Hylidae > Hyla > Hyla sarda. The sequence goes on along the minus strand of NC_079189.1, from coordinate 344,636,068 downwards.
AATTTTAAAACAGGGACTCTTTCTGGCCACAATAGTGATTTAAAAGTTGTTTCAAGGGGACTAATACCTGGACTGTGGCGTGCTGGAGGGGGATCCATGGCAAAACTCCAATGGAAAATTACATAGTTGATGCAAAGTCTGGTTTTAATCCATAAAGGGCATAAATCACCTATTATTCCTAAATTCTTTGGAATAATGTGCTTTAGCCCCCTTTAGGCAGCACATAGATTCCCCCATATTAGGCAGCACATAGTCAGAGCCCCCCTTTAGGCAGCACATAGGTAGAACCTCCCTTTAGGCAGTACATAGAGCCCCCTTTAGGCAGCACATAGTTAGATCCTCCCTTTAGGCATCACATAGTTAAATCCCCCCTTTAGGCAGCACATAGATTCCCCCATGTTAGGCAGCCCATAGTTAGAGCCCCCCTTTAGGCAGCACATAGAGCCCCCCTTTAGGCAGCACATAGATTCCCCCATATAAGGCAGCACATAGTTAGAGCCTCCCTTTAGGCAGCACATAGAGCCCCCTTTAGGCAGCATATATTTAGATCCCCCTTTAGGCAGCACATAGATTCCCCCATATTAGGCAGCACATAGTTAGAGCCCCCTTTTATGCAGCACATAGAGCCCCCTTTAGGCAGCACATAGATTCCCCCATATTAGGCAGCACATAGTTAGAGCCTCCCTTTAGGCAGCACATAGAGCCCCCTTTAGGCAGCACATATTTAGATCCCCCTTTTAGGCAGCACATAGATTCCCCCATATTAGGCAGCACATAGTTAGAGCCCCCCTTTAGGCAGCACTGGTTTTATTTCACAGCCCAAAAAGTTTTTTTTATTATTTTTTTATTTGAACAACTGTCACACCAAATGTGATTTGCACTAGTGTGACAATGAGCAAAAAAGGTTGCCAGCAGAGATCCCCTTTTAAGCAGAGGTCTCCAACCAGCAGTTGCAAGACACACGGACTGAACTTATAGCCCTTTTAATACTGTAGTTAGTTGCTTGAAGGAAATTAAGTTTTACACTGGAGTACCCCTTTTAACCAGCAGTCCCCTCCCAACCAGGGTGCCTCCAGCTGTTGCAAGACACACAGACTGAACTTATAGCCCTTTTAATACTGTAGTTAGTTGCTTGAAGGAACTTACGTTTTACACTGGAGTACCCCTTTTAACCAGCAGTCCCCTCCCAACCAGGGTGCCTCCAGCTGTTGCAAGACACACAGACTGAACTTATAGCCCTTTTAATACTGTAGTTAGTTGCTTGAGGGAACTTAAGTTTTACACTGGAGTACCCCTTTTAACCAGCGGTTCCCTCCCAACCACGGTGCCTCCAGCTGTTGCAAGACACACGGACTGATATTTGAGCCCTAAAAAGGGCTTTTTTGGGAGCTGTCCTTAAAGCAGATGTTAGACTAGTGCTTTAGGAGTAAAGTGGACCCTGAATACACAACCTAGCTATCGCTTTCCCTATTACAGCAGGAGCAGCTTCTCTGTCCCTCCACTTTCTAAGCCTGCAGCATGCCGAATGAAGGTAAAATGGCGTCCGTGCAGGAGGTAGGAGGGTCTGGAAGGGAGGGACTGCTGTTGATTGGCTGTAATGTGTCTGCTGACTCTGACTCACATGGTCAAAGTTTACCGCAATGTTAAAGTTTAGGGGGCGAATCGAACTTCACATATGTTCGCCCAGCGATGTGAACGCAAACATGCTAAGTCCTGCTACAGGGCAGGATGTAGCGTACTAACATACAGTTCAGAAACCACAATAAAGATAAAAGTCCGATATGAATAAATGAACAAGACTAGATATGGAAAAAGTATACAGCAGAAACCAGGAAATGCAGGGGATGAACAGATGAACTGAATGTCAAACACTAAACAGGCCAAGAAATTGGTAATTAATGTACAGAGGATACTCTATACACTATGATCAGTGCATTTACTAAAAACACAAAAGATCAGAAATCATGAACTCTCTAGACTCCCCATTCCACACATGGAGGGACATCAATACCAAAGCCAAATAGACTTCTAGCCAGCGGCACACTCCACCGTGTGATAAGGATACTGGTCTAGAAGTAAACAGAAATATAATACACGGAACACTAGACTGAACAGATTCCAGAGACTAAATACTGAGCATGGGTATAAGCACAAGACTAACAGTGTGAACACAGACTAAGATAACAAGGATAAAACCAAGCAGACTAAATCTCTATCATAAACAGAACTATTAACTATGATTAAAACTCAAACAGACATAGCAAAGGTGAATGTAAAACAGGCAAAGTCAGAGTAGCACTAATCACCAGCAGAGAGTTCCAACAAAGCTCAGGTTTTAAAACCACACTCAAGCTGTCATAGCAGGCATTAGCTATTCCCTAGCCAGGGAGAACAGAGCAGAAAACTGCCCAGATACGAACTCAGTGTCTGAACAGACCTCAAACAGAAAAATACAAAAACTGGCATAACAGTTATGAGCAAATCAGGAATTTTTTTTAGCTTTGTCAACAGAGTATGTCTTAAGGGTGTACTCCAGTGGAAAACGATTTTCTTTTAATCAACTGGTGCCACAAAGTTAAACAGATTAGTAAATTACTTTTTTGAAACATCTTAATTCTTCCAGTACTTATCACCTGCTGTATGCTCCACAGGAAGTTGTATTTCTTTCTGGAGTTCTTTTCAGTCTGACCACACTGCTCTCTGCTGACTCTTCTGTCCATATCAGGAAATGTTATTAAATATGTTATTAAAGGAGACCTCCAGAAAAAGTCAACTTATCCCCTATCCAGTGGTCGGACCGGTAAACACCACGTGCTCCATTCATTTCTATGAAGGTGTCGATGATGCTCGAGTGCTGTACTCGGGTCTTTTTGGTGCTCCCATAGAAACAACTGTAGCATGTACTCCTCTCTTAGCACCAGGTCCCGTCCCTGAGATTTTGGGGGGTCCCAACGGTCGGAACCCCTGCGATCAGCTACTTATCCCCTATACTGTGGACAGGGAATAGTTTAACTTTTGCAGAAGTTCTCCTTTAAGATTATGTTGTCCTTCCTAAAGGCAGCGTAAACTAGTGAAAAATAAGATGATAACCATGTGTCCCTTACATTATGTAATGCACCCTCTCTTCTCATATAAAGGAGAGGGAGTGCTGTACTACTCCTTTAGCAGATTATATTTATCTACTTAAACACAGTAATAATAATTCCTTTATTTATATAGCACCAAAGTATTCCTCAGTGATGTACAGAGATCCCGTTTCCTATCTCTAATGGGGTTCACCGGGATTCTTGGAGAAAGCCTTCAAAAACATTGGAAGAACATATACAGCTGCTGATAAACAGCCAGTGGGTGGAATGTTCTCATAAATATTGAGTGCTACTGAGCGAACGTACATCATTATGGACTAAAGATATCAGAACAATGGCTGTATTACACAATGTAAGTGATACATTGTTATAGCCAGCCTCTCTGTCATTAAAGGGGTACTCCACTGGAAACTTTTTTTTAAATCAACTGATGCCAGAAAGTTAATCAAATTTGTAAATTACTTCTATATATAAAAATCTTAATCCTTACAGTACTTATCACCTGCAGTATGCTCCAGAGGAAGTTTTTCTGTCTGATCACAGAGCTCTCTGCTGACACCTCTGTCCATATCAGGAACTGTCCAGAGCAAGATAGGTTTGCTATGGGGATTTTCTCCGACTCTGCAAATGGACAGAGGTATCAGCAGAGAGCACTGTGGTCAGACAAAAAAGAAATTCAAAAAGTAAAAAAAACTTCCAATGGGGCATACAGCAGCTGATAAGATTTTGAAGATTTTTAAATAGAAGTAATTTACAAATCTTTTAACTTTCTGGCACCGGTTGATTTAAAAAAAAAAATAATTATTTTATGCTTCAATTCACTTGAAGTAACAGCAAATAGTCGTGATTAAAAATATAGTACCCATATTTTTTTTACAGCTCCCATGTAGACCTTTGTGTCTGTATGGTAGAAGACTGCAAACTCCACATAGTTTGATCCTTCAGCAATGGGTTACTCCTTTTCCATAGAAGCTGTAGCCGTGAGATAGTAGAACATTTTTAATTAAGGCCATCTGTAAAGATGTTTATAGGTTACAAAGGAAGATGTTCCCTGAACCTGGTCAGGTCTGTCCTTCTGCCCGTGGCCATTTTTATTTTAAGGTAAGCAAGTTATCTTAATGAACAGGCTAGGACAAATACAATAAAACCCTCCTGCTTATACGCAATCCATGCCCATTAATGGCATGTTATTGTTTGCGGTGATTAGAGTCTGGAACAGAAGGTTATATTTTACACTGCAGTTTCAGAATAGACATATCACAAAATGCAATCTGTTAGCCTCGACTCCATTTACTGTGTCTTTTTTATTTGTTTGGCACATTAGAACAATGTTCTAATACAGCAATGAAGCCACAAGCATATGCCCATATCTCTCTCGCTGTGCCACCCTTCTTATCTTTATTCCAGACGCTGTTCTTACCCTGTCTGTGCGCTGTAAAATGCCCAGCTCTGACTCTTGCTTGCATATGGTGTGTAAAACTTACTCCATGCTCCACTGGGAGAACGTACAAATTGTGTCATCCTAATTCTGTGTAATAGTAATGCACAGGTGAAATGTTAATTAATTAATTTTGAGACAAATGAATTATAACACACCTCATAAATCTTACAGATATTAACATATTGTAGACATGTCTGTATTATATATTCATGCCACATAAAATCAACATACAGTAGTAAAGATAATAAAACTCATGGCATCTGTTCCTGTAAACATTTTCCAGTAGGTTGCAGCAGGTGTAAGGAACCTGAGGTTCTAGGCATTCAGCTTCCTAAAAAGCACCTGGGCTTTAATAGAAAAAAAATCCCTTAATTTTCTTTTCTCTGACAATGTATTTGAATTTACTCTTACCCCCTCCCTTCAATACATCAGTCAACACATCATCTATTCCATCAGCCCAGGAGGCTCAACCTATTGTAGCCTTAGATTAAGTTTCCACTTGGCTTTTTTTCCTGCGTTTTTTTGTGTGAAAAAACACCAGAAAAAATGCCAGTGCAACTTCCTGTGACTCACTTTTTTCAGGCGTTTTTTCTGGCGTTTTTATGGCGTTGTTTTTTTTTTCTCAAAATTTGTTGGGTACCAAAAAAAAATTATTTAATACATTTTTAAACAGGGATCAATTTATGTAGGAGGGCAGGGCATTAAAAATGTAGCCGGCAATAATGAAAATGTAGTGTGTGTGTGTGTGTGTATGTGTTTTTCCCTTTTTTTTTTCTTTACTTTTTATATTTTTTAGGTAGTACTACTACTCCAAGCATGGAACACACTGTTCCATGATGAGAGTAGCAGTTCCTGTACTAATAGACAGATCGCCTCGGGTGTCACACCTGACACCCGATGCAATTGTCCATAATATAGCAGAGATGAGGAGCAGCTCTAAACAGCGCTCGCATCTCTGCACTATTCTCCAGGCCGGCCAGAGATGTGAATAGAAATTCACATCACTCATTCATATTTTCCACCCAGAGTGGTGATTGGCCAGATGGTGGCAATCCCTGCTCTCAGCAGGAAATATGAATGGTGAGTGGCCGTCCAGAGTACAGAGGAGAGATGCGAATGCAGGAGAAAGCCATTCCGCATCTCAGGGATGAAGGATGATTGCAGCGGATGTCAAGAGTGACACCTGCTGTGATCTGTCCTTAACTGCAGGTACTACTGCTCCCAACATGGAGCATAGTCTACTCCATGCTGGGAGCTGTAGTTACCTGCATTAAAGGAGTAGTTCAGTGATGAAAAACCTATCCCCTATCCTAAGGATAGGGGATAAGTTTCAGATCGCAGGGGGTCCGAACCCTGGGGCCCCCAGCAATCTCCTGTACGGTGCACTGGCAGCCAGCGGAAAGGGGGCGTGAGGACCACCACACAAAGTGGTGGCTGACACACCCCCTCAATCCAACTCTATGGCAGAGCTGGAGCGCTGCGTTCGGCAATCTCCGACTCTGCCATAGAGTTGTATTGAGGGGGAGTGTCAGCCACGGCTTTGTGCGGTGGTCAACACGCCCCCTTTCCGCTGTCTGCCGGGGCACCGTACAGGTGATCCCGGGAGGCTGGAACCATCTGGCCAATCACAGCTCTCTGTGGGAGATATGAATAGGTGGATATATACGGCGATGCAAGGGACCATAGAAGAGTGACCGGCCGCATCTATACATTATACAAGAGGATCACAACGGGTGTAAGAAGTGACACGGGCGATCTGTCAATTGGTATATGTACTATCACTCCCATCATGAAACAGTGTGTTCAATGCTGGGAGTAGTAGTACTACAGTTTCAGCTTCCATTTTCTTAGCCTCTCTCTACTCTTCACTCTCTCCATGTCAGGAACTGTCCAGAGCAGGAGAGGTTTGCTATGGTTTGCTCCTGCTCTGGTCAGTTCCTGAAATGGACAGAGGTGTCACCAGAGAGCACTGTGGTCAGACTGAAAAGAACTGTACAACTTCCTCTGTAGTATAAAGCAGCTGATAACTACTTGAAGTATTAAGATTTTTATGTAGACATAATTTACAAATCTGTTTAACTTCTTGGCACCAGTTGATTAAAAATTTTTTCCCCCCTTTAAAGGGGTATTCCGGTGAAAAACTTTTTTTCTTTTAAATCAACTGGTCCCAGAAACTTAAAGAGATTTGTAAATTACTTATATTAAAAATCTAAATCCTTCCTGTGCTTATTAGCTGCTGAATACTACAGAGGAAATACTTTTATTTTTGGAACACTGTGCTCTCTGCTGACATCACGACCACAGTGCTTTCTGCTTACATTTTTATAATAACAACTCTTTATTTATATAGCGCTCACACCTATTTGTGTCCTTAATGGGAATTGAACCCACAACCCCAGTGCTGCAAAGTAACAGTGCTAACCACTGAGCCACTGTGCTGCCCTAACCATATACTTGCTAAAACGGACAGAGATGTCAGCAGAGAGCACTGTGGTCATGATGTCATCAGAATCTCCTCTGCAGTATTCAGCAGCTAATAAGTACAGGAAGGATTAATATTTTTTAATAGAAGTAATTTACAAATCTGTTTAACTTTATGGCACCAGTTGATTTAACAGAAAAAAGGTTTTGACCAGAGTATCCCTTTAACTCCCCTAAATGGTGTCCATATAATATAACCAAGTTGATACCCATATTGTCAATATAAAGCCACATACTGTAATGGCAGCAAAGAAGAGTGCTAAGGATCCTGAGAACAGTGCCACTCTGGTTACTGGACCATCACCAGAATGCCTTTTTTTAAATGTTTTTTGGTGTAATTATGATACAATCATAAGAATAACATTTTCTGTAAGTTATTGGAGGATAATTATTAAAACCTGAACAGAAAAAGTGGTGCAGTTGCCCATAGCAACAAGATTGTCTTTTTTTTTTAATAAATAAAAATGCCTCTGAAACATGAATGCAGCAATCTGATTGGTTACTATGGGCAACGGCACTACTTTTCCCCTGCGTACGTTTTGGTAAATTTCCCCCTATATTGTCTTTTGTAATAAGGAGGTCTGTGCCTGTCTCATGCTGACTGTGGTATAGGCAGCAGGAAACTGATGACAGGTTCCTTTTATGTTTCTTATTATGTACATGTATATTAATTGAGTTGACTTCTTTATTAATCTGTCCTATTTGTGCATAATAGCCAATCACAGCTCAGCTTTCATATCTTAAAGGTGTACTCCGCCACAAACATCTTATCCCCTCTCCAAAGGATAGGGGGTAAGATGTTAGATTGCGGGGGTCCTGCTGCTGCGGAGTACCCCTTTAACAAGCTCGGGTAAAGTGAAACCTGAGCTGTGATGGGCAAAACCACACAGTTTGTAATGTGGTTATTTATTCCCATAAGGAATATATAGTTGTTAGGCCCGATTTTGGATACTTTTAACCCCTTAAGGACTCCGTTTTTGCATGTTCATTTTTTTCCTCATCACCTTCTAAAAATCATAATGCTTCAAATTTTGCACCTAAAAATCCATATTATGGCTTATTTTTTGCGCCACCAGATCTACTTTGCAGTGACATCAGTCATTTTACCCAAAAATCCACAGCAAAACGGGAAAAGAATTCATTGTGCAACAAAATTTAAGAAAAAATGTAATTTTGTAACTTTTGGGTGCTTCCGTTTCTACGCAGTGCATTTTTTGGTAATAATTAGACCTTATCTTTATTATGTAGCTCCATATGGTTAAAATGATACCCTACTTATTTAGGTTGGATATTGTCGTACTTCTGAAAAAAATCATAACTATATGCAGGAAAATTTATACATTTAAAATTCTCAAATTCTGACCCCTATAACTTTTTTATTTTTCCGCATATGGGCCGGTATGAGGGCTAATTTTTTGCGCTGTGTTCTGAAGTTTGTATCGGTTCCATCTATGTATTGATCAGACTTTTTGATCGCTTTTTATTCATTTTTTCATGATTTAAAAAGTGACCAAAATACGCTATTTTGGACTTTAGATTTTTTTGCGCGTACGCCATTGACTGTATGGTTTAATTAACTATATATTTTTATAGTTCAGACATTTACGCACGCAACGATACCACATATGTTTATTTAAACTTTTGTTTACACAGTTTTTTTTATGGGAAAAGGGGGGTGATTCAAACTTTTATTAGGGAAGGGGTTAAATGACTTTCATAAACTTTTTTTTCACTTTTTTTTGCAGTATTATAGCTCCAATAGGGACCTATAACACTGCACACACTTATCTTCTACCCTGATCCCTGAAATGCCATAGCTTTGCATGGATCAGCGTTCTAGGGGCTCAATTGCTCAAGCCTGTAGCTCAGGCTTGGAGCAATCAAATGCCGATCTGACGCGACAGAGCAAGGTAAGGGGGCCTCCGCTCGCGTCCTAGCTGATCGAGACATCGCGATTTTATCTCCATAGTCCCGATCGGCCGACTGAGCTGCAAGGAAGCTTTTACTTTAGTTTTGGATGTGGCAATCCCGTCTGAAGGGTTAATAGCACACGGCACAACGATCTGTGCCGCGCGCTATTAGCCCGGGGTCCCGGCTCTCATTAGCAGCCGGGATCGACCCGGTATGATGCGGGGTCATGGCGTGACCCCATTTTAAATACCGGGACCGGGCGCAGGGCGTACAGGTACGCCCTGCGTCCTTAAGAGGTTTAAAATGTCCCATTTAGCTTGTGTTCTTTTTATCTATGAGACAGTTTATGACTCATTTTTATCACTGTAAACCTCTCTTTGGATCAATTCACATATCCTTATTTTGCCTGCAGATTTGCTGCAGCAGATTTTGCTACTCACTGAAGTCAATAGGCAGCAAAATCTGCTGCAGCATATCTGCATAAAAATAAGGACATGTGAACTGACATTTAGGGTACGTTCCCACACGGCGTATTTTGCTGCGTATTTGCTGCGTATTTGGTGCTGCGTATTTTCCTACCCATTGACTTCAACAGAGAAAATAAAATACGCAGCAGCAAATACGCAGCAAATACGCCCTGTGGGAATGTACCCTTAGGGTACATTCCCACACGGCGTATTTGCTGCGTATTTGCTGCTGCGTATTTTATTTTCTCTGTTGAAGTCAATGGGTAGGAAAATATGCAGCACCAAATACGCAGCAAATACGCAGCTAATACGCAGCAAAATACGCCGTGTGGGAACGTACCCTTAGGGTGTATTCACACATACTGCATCCGTTGCAGATTTGATGTTTTGTATTGGATGCTATGTTAACCCCTTCACGCAGAACGCCATCTTTATACGGCAGATAATGTGATACCTTTGTGCCTTCCGCCGTATATAGAGGCAGCATTCATTAATTGCGCTGTCCCATGGCGCTGATCGGGTTAATCATCTAATTTCCCGGGGTGTCCGGTGAGAGACCACTCCCACCCGACACCCCGGGACCCCATTTGATTAACCCGATCAGGTGCAGGGGCGGCAGGTGCACCGCGGGATCTACAGGTTCGGTGGGTGCGCGGAGGTCCAGCGGCGGCCGCAATGACGGTGGTAAGTGCCCTCCCCCTTACAATTTGCAAAACGACAACTCCCAGCATGTTTAGACAGTCTGGACATGCTGGGAGTTGTAGTTTTGCAACATCTGGAGGACCACAGTTTGGAGACCACTGTGCCTGTCTGGGCATGCCAGGAGTTGTAGTTTGATCTATCTAAGATTACCTCTTATGTCCACTCCTAATGAGTGTAGGGACTCCAGTGGAGCTGTGTTTTTAAAACGTGTGTTCCTCAGCTTTATTTATTAATTAGTACACAATAAAAGTTACGTTTTATTATCTGTGACACATGTATTATAGAGGTTCTATCTAACCCTTCGGGGTTATATTGTTGTGGGCCCATTTTGGAAACTACACCCTTCACGTAATGTAAGCATTTACACGACACTGGCGTTTGACAGATCTTTGGAACAGTGGGCTGTGCAAATGAAAATTAAACTTTTTCAAGTTCAAAAAATCTGTCAGACACCTGTGGGGTTTAATTGCTCACTAAACCCCTTATAACATTGCGTGAAGGGTGTAGTTTCCAAAATGGGCCCACAACGATATAACCCCGAAGGGTTAGATAGAACCTTTATTATACATGTGTCACAGATAATAAAACTTAACTTTTATTGTGTGCTAGTTAATAAATAAAGCTGAGGAGCACATGTTTTAAAAACACAACTCTACTGGAGTCCCTACACTCATTAGGAGTAGACATAAGAGGTGTTCTTAGATCAATAGAGGTTCACTATGCGGTTGGGGATCTGGTAAACAACTACATACATAAGTGGTGTTTTATATATAGAGGCCATAAAGAATAACATCTCAGAATGTCTGCTATTTCAGAGCTATAAAAGTAGCCCCTAAGACCATAATCATAGGTGGTGTCAGCATATGAACGTTATATACAACATCACTCCTGAGTGGTGAACAGAATATGAAAAGCGGTGTACACGCCTGGAGTAGGTCTGGCCAGTATCTTTATAAGACTATTATATACATTGGCCAGAGATTTAGGCTACTGTTTAGCCAAATTTGTCAGATCCCTCAACCTCTATTGATCTAAGATGACCCCGTATGTCCACTCCTAATGAGTGTAGGGACTCTAGTGGAGCTGTGTTTTTAAAATGTGTGTTCCTCACCTTTATTTATTAACTAGTACACAATAAAAGTTACTTATAATCTGTATTATAGAGGTTCTTTCTAACCCTTCGGGGTTATATCGTTGTGGGTTGTATATACCTCTACATGTGTTATTGGGCCAAAATATAGTAGTGTAGTTTCCAAAATGGGGTCACATGTGGGGGGTCCACTGTCATGGCACCATGGGGGGCTTTGTAAATGCACATGGCCCCCGACTTCTATTCCAACCTGGCCCGTCGCTACAGGACAGGCAAACCAAGCAATTGCTTGGGGCCCCAAGCTGGCTGGGGGGCCCCGAGCACAGCCAGTGCTTGCCTGTCCTGTAGCAACAGGGCAATTCCCCCCATCACCAGGTCCGGATTAACAATCATGCTCTTGGAGCTTGTGCTCCAGGCCCCAGGCACCCAGTCAAACAAGAGGGCCCCGAATGTCTGACATTTAAAAAAAATAAAATAAACTCATTTGCAGCTTTGGAGTTCTTGTCACCTCACCACAATCATGCTCCCCCACCCCCGCTGCACTTGGTATCTTCCCTCAGCCCCAAACTCTTCTCTCAGCCTTCAGCTGTCTGAGCAGGAGGAGGAGGGAGAGGAGGGAGGAGAGAGGAGAGAGAACAGAGAACAGAGCTGTGAGGAAAGGAGACAGCAGAGGCTGTACAACATGGGCCCTGACTATAGTAGGTGTCCCTGGATATATATATGTGCATAAGCATGTGTGTGTGGATATATAAGTGTGTGTACATATGTGTATGTCTATGTACTGTGCTTGCGTGTGTGTGTGTGTGTGTGTGTGTGTGTGTTACTACTGTGGATGACTATATGTAAAGTGCATGTGTGTATCTATATCAGTGTTTCCCAACCAGGGTGCCTCCAGTTTTTGCAAAACTACAACTCCCAGCATGCCCGGAACGCCAAAGGCTGTCTGGGCATTCTGGGAGTTGTAGTTTTTCAACCTCTGTAGGCATCCTGGTTGGGAAACACTGATCTATTCTATCTGTGTGTGTATATGCATGTATAGTATGTAATGTGTACAGTATGTGTGTATGAAGCATGCATGTACAGTATGTAATGTGTACAGTATGTGTGTGTATGATGCATGTACAGTATGTAATGTGTACAGTGTGTATGATGCATGTACAGTATGTAATGTGTACAGTATGTTGTGTGTGCATGATGCATGTACAGTATGTAGTGTACAGTAGGTTGTGTGTGTATGAAGCATGTACAGTATGTAATGTGTACAGTATGTAATGTGTACAGTGTGTTATGTATATGAAGAATGCATGTATAGTATGTAATGTGTACAGTATGGTGTGTGTGTGTATGAGGCATGCATGTACAGTATGTAATGTGTACAGTATCTGTGAGTGTATGAAGCATGCATATATAGTATAATGTGTGCAGTATGTGTGTGTATGAAGCATGCATGTACAGTATGTAATGTGTACAGTATGTTGTGTGTGTATGATGCATGTACAGTATGTAATGTGTACGTATGTTGTGTGTGTATAATGCATGTACAGTATGTAATGTGTGTGTATGAAGCCTGCATGTATAGTATGTAATGTGTACAGTATGTTGAGTGTGTATGAAGCATGCATGTACAGTATGTAATGTGTACAGTATATGTGTGTATGAAGCATGCATATATAGTATGTAATGTGTGCAGTATGTGTGTGTATGAAGCATGCATGTACAGTATGTAATGTGTACAGTGTGTGTGTGTGTGTGTGTGTGTGTGTGTGTATATATGAAGCATGCATGTACAGAATGTAATGTGTACAGTATGTTGTGTGTGTATGAAGCATGCATGTACATTATGCAATGTGTACAGTGTTTTGTGTGCGTATGAAGCATGCATGTACAGTATGTAATGTGTACAGTATCTGTGTGTATGAAGCATGCATATATAGTATGTGATGTGTGCAGTATGTGTGTGTATGAAGCATGCATGTACAGTATGTAATGTGTACAGTGTGTGTATGAAGCATGCATGTACAGTATGTAATGTGCACAGTATGTTGTGTGTGTATGATTCATGTACAGAATGTAATGTGTACAGTATGTTGTGTGTGTATGATGCATGTACAGTATGTAATGTGTACAGTATGTTGTGTGTGTATGAAGCATGTATGTACAGTATGTAATGTGTACAGTATCTGTGTGTATGAAGCATGCATATATAGTATGTAATGTGTGCAGTATGTGTGTGTATGAAGCGTGCATGTACAGTATGTAATGTGTACAGTGTGTGTGTGTATGAAGCATGCATGCACAGTATGTAATGTGTACAGTGTGTGTATGAAGCATGCATGTACAGAATGTAATGTGTACAGTATGTTGTGTGTGTATGAAGCATGCATGTACATTATGCAATGTGTACAGTGTTTTGTGTGTGTGTATGAAGCATGCATGTACAGTATGTAATGTGTATTGTGTATGTATATAATGCATGCAGTGGCGGATCCAGGGGGGGGAAACGGGGCAATTGCCCCGACCCATGTGTGTGCCCATTGGAAAGCAACGTGGAGGAGCGGAGCAGCGAACAGAACATGCGCTGGCCAGCATGGTAAGTGACCAGCGGCACATAAGCTTCAGTGCTCCGACCACCGCTCCTCCAGTCTTGGGACCTACTGCTATGGTGGCCGGACCCCTAAAGTAGGGCAGTAAAGAGGCATACAGCCTCCAGCCATACACTGTATGGCTGGAGGCTGTATGTTTGTGGGGGAACATACTACACCTAATGTGGGGGGACTATACTGCACCTAATGTGGGGGAACTATACTGCACCTAATGTGGGGACTATACTGCACCTAATGTGGGGGAACTATACTACACCTAATGTGGGGGGACTATACTGCACCTAATGTGGGGGAACTATAGCCTAATGTAGGGAGAACTATACTGCACCTAATGTGGAGAACTATACTGCACCTAATGTGGGGAACTATACTGCACCTAATGTGGAGAACTATACTGCACCTAATGTGGAGAACTATACTGCACCTAATGTGGGGAACTATACTGCACCTAATGTTGGGGGACTATACTGCACTAGTGTTGCTCGCGAATATTCGCAATGCGAATTTTCCTTTATGCCAATTTTTGTATACGCTAATTTTCGCATATGTTAATTTTTCGAATGCGCGCATTTTCGCATATGCGAAAAGAAAACGAGAATATTACGAATATGCGAATATTCGCGAATATATGACGAATATTCGTCCATACATTCGAATATTCGCGAATTCGAATATGGCCTATGCCGCTCAACACTATACTTCACCTAATGTGGGGGAACTACAGCCTAATGTAGGAGAACTGTACAGCACATAATGTGGGGAACTATACTGCACCTAATGTGGGGGACTATACTGCACCTAATTTTGGGAGCTATACTGCACCTTATGTGGGGAGCTATACTGCACATAATGTGGGGGACTATACTGCACCTAATGTGCGGGAACACTGCTAGCCTACTGTGGGGAGAACTCTGCTGCACCTAACGTGGGGGGGAACTGTGCCACACCTAACGTGGGGGGAACTGTGCTGCACCTAATGTGGGGGCCTTGTATCGACGTTCGCTCACGTCACGCTCCCAGAATTCAAGGTCTGGCAATACTACGTCCTGACGCTGGCCCTAGAGCGTGACGTGTGTGAACATCAAAGGGCCCCCACCCTTTTTTTGCTTGGGGCCCCCAAATTCCTTCAAACGGCCCTGATTCCAACCAAATTCTCTCTCCAAAAGCCCAGTTGCGCTCCTTTTCTTCTGAGCATTGTAGTGCGCCCGTAGAGCAGTTTACATCCATATGTGGGGTATTTCCATACTCGGATGAAATAGTGTTACAAATTTGGGGGGCTTTTTCTCCTATTATTCATTTTTCTGCTGTTCTGGCAACATGGGGGCTTCTTAAATGCAACATACCCCCCAAAAGCCATTTCAGCAAAATTTGCTCTCCACAATCCCATTGTCGCTCCTTCCTTTCTGAGCCCTCTAGTGCACCCACAAAGCACTTTACATTCACATTTGAGGTATTTCCTTAATCGAGAGAAATTGGGTTACAAATTTTGGAGGGCTTTTCTCCTTTTACCCCTTGTAAAAATTTAAAAAAAAATGGTTCTACAAGAAGATGTTAGTGTAAAATTTGAAGATTTTTAATTTTCTCCTTCCCTTTGCTGTTATTCCTGGGAAATACCTAAAGGGTTAACAAACTTTCTGAATATCATTTTGAATACTTTGAGGGGTGTAGTTTATATGATGGGGTCAGTTATGGGGTATTTCTCACAGAAAGCAAAAAAAAAAGTCTGATTTTGAAAGCCCTTTAATGTCTTCAAAAAGTAAAAAACAAATGTCAACTTTATGATGCCAACATTAAGTAGACATATTGTATATGTGAATATATATATATATATATATATATATATATATATATATATATATATATATATATATATATAATTTATTTGTTATGTCCATTTTCCTTACAGGTAGAGAGTTTCAAAGTAAAAAAAAATGCTACATTTTCAAATTTTTCATGAAAATTTGGAATATGCTAAAGTATTGCCGAAAATTTACCACTAACATAAAGTATAATATGTCACGAAAAACAATCTTGAAATCAAATTCATAAGTTAAAGCATCCAAGAGTTATTAATGCTTCAGGTGATAGAGGTCAGATTTGCAAAAAAAAAAAACGTCTGCGTCCTTAAGGTCAAAATGGGCTGTGTCCTTAAGGGGTTAAATTAGTACTCCAGTGGGGGGGAATTATATATATATATATAATTTTTTTTTTTTTTATCATCTGGTGCCAATTTTTTTTTTACAGATTTGTAAATTACTTCTATTTAAAAATCTTAACCCTTACAGTACATTGCAGCTGCTGTATACTAGAAAGGAAGTTGAGTTGTTCTTTTCAGTCTGACCACAGTGCTCTCTGCTGACACCTCTGTCCATGTCAGGAACTGTCCAGAGCAGGAGAGGTTTGTATGGGGATTTGCTTCTACTCTGAACAGTTTGACACAGGCAGAGTTGTCAGCAGAGAGCACTGTGGTCAGACAGAAAAAACAACTCCACTTCCTGTGGAGCATACAGCAGCTGATAAGTACTGGTAGGATTAATTTTTAAATAGAAGTAATTTACAAAACTAGAAAAATGTGTGCAGCTCACAACCGGGTATTCGAGGTTATTGTACTTAAAGGATTGATCCAATCCAAATGGGTAAAAACTAAAACAAAGATTAACCACACCTCAAGAATACCACTCTAGGGTACACAGTGAATAATTGTTTGAGACATAAAGTTTTGAAAAAATTCAGATTTTATTAAAACAATAAAAACCTAAATGGTTAAAAATATCAGAGCAATGTCAATGTTATCTTAAACTGTCATTGGGCCCTAATGACAGATTTAGAAAATATGAATATATATATATATATATATATATATATATATATATATATATATATATATATAGCAACCACCTAATATAGAATAATCTATAGATGTTAAAAACAAATGCAATTTTTCAACGGCATATAATGATCCAGAGTCGACTATTAGTCCGGCACCTATGATGAATAAAAAGGGCTGATAGTCCGGCACTTGTAATGGAAAAGGCAAAGTCACTTGATGGACTGATGTACAGGTGTATAAAAAGCTGCCCACAGATGTTAAACAAATGCAAAGTTCAACCTCACCCTGGCTGCTGGTCCCGTACTGCGACGGGCCGATAGTTAGAATTCTTGTGTTGGCTGCAGCAATCCCGGCGTGAGAGCCTGGATGGATATGGGCTCCGGCAGGAGACCCTCTCGGGAGCGGTCCGTGGTATTGGCAAATACCTGGATGTATTTCGTACCCTCGCTGGAGAAATCGTGGCTGGGTTCTTGTATTGCAGGCAGCAGGTTGGTAATGCGCTCAGTGGGAGAGGATGCTTGGTGAATGCAGCAAGTGGTGCACAAAGTTCTGGGCCGGCTTCAGTCTAGGTGGTGCGTGCGAATTGTGCTCTGTTCAGATTAGATATCAGCCTAGACGCGTTTCAGGGTGCTAAAAACGACCCCTTCCTCAGTAGGTGAAAGGCCATTCGTATGTATGCTAAGGGTAGCATGGTGGCTCAGTGGTTAGCACTGCTGCCTTGCAGTGCTGGGGACTTGGGTTTGAATCCCACTAAGGACAACAATAAATAAACTATTATTATTATAATAACGTCAGCAGAGAGCACTGTGCTCGTGATGTCATCAGAGTGCATTCCAAAAAGAAAAGAATTTCCTCTGTAGTATTCAGCAGCTAATAAGTACAGGAAGGATCAAGATTTTTTAATAGAAGTAATTTACAAATATGTTTAACTTTCTGCCACCAGTTGATTTAAAAGAAAAAAGTTTTTCGCCGGAGTACCCCTTTAACCCCTTGAGGACTCAGCCCATTTGGATCTTAAAGGGGTACTCCGGTGAAAACCTTTTTTCTTTTAAATCAACTGGTGCCATAAAGTTAAACAGATTTGTAAATTACTTCTATTAAAAAATCTTAATCCTTCCTGTACTTATTAGCTGCTGAATACTACAGAGGAGATTCTGATGACATCATGACGACAGTGCTCTCTGCTGACATCTCTGTCCATTTTAGCAAATATATGGTTAGGGCAGCACAGTGGCTCAGTGGTTAGCACTGTTACCTTGCAGAACTGGGGTTGTGGGTTTAAATCCCACTAAGGACAACATCTACAAATAGGTGTGAGCGCTATATAAATAAAGAGTTAGTATTGTAAAAATGTCAGCAGAGAGCACTGTGGTCATGATGTCAGCAGAGAGCACAGTGTTCCAAAAATAAAAGCATTTCCTCTGTAGTATTCAGCAGCTAGTAAGTACAGGAAGAATTAAGATTTTTTAATAGAAGTAATTTACAAATCTGTATAAAGGAAAAAATGTGTGCAGCTCACAAACCTAAAATCCGAGGATATAGTTGGTTATATGCCGAAACCCCAAAGGCCGGGAATAAATAGTATATGAAAAGAAAATATATAACCAATCCTTCTAGGATTTTACCCCGAAGGGTACACAATAAATTCAAAAATAATATAGAGAAATTTCAATTGATATAAATTTTATCAAACATATATAAAAGAATTAATGAGATTGTATAAAATTATTCTAATCCTGGCACAGATATAATATAGGTGAATATTCCACTGGGCCCTAGTGGTATTGATCACCTAAAGTGGGAAGACTTTGTTCTAACAACCATAGATATATAGAAAAATTTATAAAAAAATTTATAAAAAATTATTAAAAAATTAAAAAATATATACCGGTCTGAAAAAAGATATTGGCCCTCATTTACTATTCTAAACCTTTTGTCGGGTTTTTTTGGCGCATCCTAGAAGGATTGGTTATATATTTTCTTTTCATATAATTTACAAATCTGTTTAAGTTTCTGGGACCAGTTGATTTAAAAGAAAAAAGTTTTTCACTGGAGTACCACTTTAAGGACAGACTAGTATGAGGGCTTGTTTTTTGCGCAACCAGTTGTCCGTTGTAATGCCATCACTCACTTTATCATAAAATGTATGGCGCAACCAAAAAAATACTATTTGTGTGGGGAAATTAAAAAGAAAACCGCAATTTAGCAAATTTTGGAAGGTTTTGTATTCACGCCGTACAATTTATGGTAAAAATGACATGTGTTTTTTATTCTCTGGGTCAATACGACTAAAATGATACCCATGATTATACACTTTTCTATTACTGTTGCGCTTAAAAAAAAATCGCAAACTTTTTAACCAAATTAGTACGTTTAAAATCCCCCTATTTTGAAGACCTATAACTTTTTCATTTTTCCATATAAGTGGTGGTATGAGGGCTCATTTTTTGCGCCGTGATCTGTACTTTTTATTAATACCATATTTGCTTATACAAAACTTTTATTACATTTTTTATACATTTTTTTAAATAAAATGTTATAAAAAAGCAGCTATTTTGGCCTTTTTTTTTTTTTTTTTTACGTTCACGCCGTTCACCGTACGGGATCATTTAAATTTTATTTTAATAGTTCGCATATTTACACAATACGCAATACCAAATATGTATATAAAAAAAAAATGCCACTTTTTGGGGGTAAAATAGGGAAAATGGGACAATTTATGTTTTTATTGGGGGAGGGGTTTTTCACATTTTTTTTACTTAATTTTTTTACTTTTATTTTTACACTTTAATAGTCCCCATAGGGGACTATTTAAAGCAATCACTGGATTGCTAATCCTGTTCAGTGCTATGTATAGGACACAGCACTGATCAGGGTTATTGGTCATCTTCTGCTCTGGTCTGCGGGAAGGCAGATCAGAGCAGATGACTCCCGGAAGACAGCGGAGGCAGGTGAGGGCACCTCCGTCTGCCGTGCAGGATGATCGGATCGCCGCGCCAGCGCTGCGAGCGATCCGATCATCCTGTTAAGTGACCGCAATGCTGCAGATGCCGTGATCGGTATTCATCATGACATCTGAGGGGTTAATGGCGAACATCTGCGGGATCGCGGGTGTCCGCCATTACCGGCGGGTCCCTGGCTGCGATCCACAGCCGGGACCTGGCACGCATGATGCCGGCATCGCTCTGATGCCCGCGGTTATGCTCAGGACGTAAATGTACGTCCTGGTGCGTTAAGTACCACGTCACCAGGACATACATTTACATCCTGCGTCGTTAAGGGGTTAAGGACCCGGACATTTTTTGCACATCTGACCACTGTCACTTTAAGAATTAATAACTCTGGAATGCTTTTACTTTTCATTCTGATTCCGAGATTGTTTTTTCGTGACATATTCTACTTCATGTTAGTGGTAAATTTTTGTCGATATTTGCATAATTTCTTGGTGAAAAATTCAAAAATTTTAGAAAAAAATGGAAAATGTTGCATTTTTCTAACTTTGAAGCTCTCTGTTGACATGTTTTTACTTTTTGAAGACAACAGAGGGCTTCAAAGTTCAGCAGCAATTTTCCAATTTTTCACAAAATTTTCTAAATCAGAATTTTTCAGGGACCAGTTCAGTTTTGAAGTGGATTTGAAGGGCCTTCATATTAGAAATACCCCACAAATGACCCCATTATAAAAACTGCACCCCACAATGTATCCAAAATGGCATTCAGTAAGTGTGTTAACCCTTTAGGTGTTTCACAAGAATAGCGGCAAAGTAAAGGAGAAAATTCAAAATCTTCATTTTTTACACTCACATGTTCTTGTAGACCAAGTTTTTGAAGTTTTACAAGGAGTATAGGAGAAAAAGTCCCCCAAAATTTGTAATGCAATTTCTCTCGAGTAAGGAAATACCTCATATGTGTATGTCAAGTGTTCGGCGGGCTCAGTAGGGGGCTCAGAAAGGAAGGAGCAACAATGGGATTTTGGAGAGTGAATTTTTCTGAAATGGTTTTTGGGGGGCATGTCCCATTTAGGAAGCCCCTATGGTGCCAGAACTACAGAAAACCTCCACATGGCATACCATTTTGGAAACTACACCCCTCAAGGCACGTTACAAGGGGTCCAGTGTGCCTTAACACCCCATAGGTGTTTGACGACGTTTCATTAAATTCGGATGTGTAAATGGAAAAAAAAAATTTCACTAAAGTGCACTATTTTCCCCAAATTTACCATTTTTACAAAGGGTAATGGGAGAAAATGCCCCCAAAATTTTGAACCCCATCTCTTCTGAGTATGGAAATACCCCATGTTAGAACGTAAAATGCTCTGGGAGCGAACTACAATTCTCAGAAGAGGAGTCACATTTGGCTTTTGGAATGCAGATTTTGCTGAAATGGTTTTTGGGGGCATGTCACATTTAGGAAGCCCGTGTGGTGCCAGAACAGCAAAAAAAAAAAAAAACACATGGCATACTATTTTGGAAACTACACCCTTTAAAGAACATAACACGGGGTACAGTAAGCCTTAACAACCCACAGGTGTTTGACGACTTTTTGTTAAAGTTGGATGTGTAAATGAAAAAAAACATTTTCACTAAAATGCTGTTGTTTCCCCAAATTTTACATTTTTAAAAGAGGTAATAGGAGAAAATGACCCCCAAAATTTGTAACCCCATTTCTTCTGAGTATGGAAATACCCCATGTGTGGACATCAAGTGCTCTGCTGGCGCACTACAATGCTCAGAAGAGGAGGAGCGCCATTGAGCTTTTTGAAAGAGAATTTGTTTGGAATGGAAGTCAGGGGCCATGTGAGTTTACAAAGCCCCCCTGTAATGCCGAGCGCTCCGGGTCCCGTATCCATCCCGGAGCGCTCGCGGCGTCTGGTCTCCTGCAGTGCTGACCGGGAGCGCTGCTACAGTGCTGCCGACGGGGATGCGATCCGCATGGTGGCACTTGTCCGCTTGCGGATTGCATCTCGTTCTGATTACCTGCCCTGTCCTCTGTCTCAGCCCCGGCTCGCGCGGTCCCGCTCTCTAGGGTGCGCGCGCGCCGGGTCTCTCAGATTTAAAGTGCCAGCGCACCATTAATTGGTGTCTGGTCCAATCTGTTCCTAATCAGTCCTAATTACTGTGAATACTATTTAAACTCACTTCCCCTTCCTGTCCCTGCCGGATCTTGTTGCCTAGGGCCTTGTGAAAGCGTTTAGTGTGTACCATAACCTGTGTATCCAGACCTACTGCTGTTGCCCCTAACTACGTACCATTGCCGCCTGTCCTGACCTTCTGCTACGTCTGACCTCGCCTCTGTCTAGTCCTTCTGTACCACGCCTATCTCAGCTGTCAGTGAGGTTGAGTCGCTATCGGGGGATACGACCTGGGAGTTACTGCCGCAGCAAGCCCATCCTGCCTTGCGGCGGGCTCTGGTGAAAACCAGTAACTCCTTAGAACCGGTCCCCCGGTACGGCCCGTGTCATCGCCTCACTGACCAGAGGATCCACTACCTGCAAACCAGTCCGGCTCGTGACAGTAGATCCGGCCATGGATCCCGCTGAGGTGCCGCTGCCAAGTCTTGCTGACCTTGCCACCGTGGTCGCCCAACAAGGACAACAGCTGTCGCAGTTGACCGCCATGCTACAGCAGCTTCTGCCTCTACAGCAGCAACCATCTCCGCCGCCAGCTTCAGCTTCTTTTCCGCAGCAAGTTTCCGCCCCAGACTCCGCCTCTCTCTACCTGATAAGTTTGATGGGGACTCTAAGATGTGCCATGGGTTCCTATCCCAATGTTCCCTGCACCTCGAGATGATGTCGGACCAGTTCCCCACAGAACGGTCTAAGGTAGCTTTCATGGTCAGTCTTTTGTCTGGAAAGGCCTTGTCCTGGGCCACACCGCTTTGGGACTGCAACGATCCTGCCACTGCTTCTGTCCAGACCTTCTTCTCCGAAGTACGTAGTGTCTTTGAGGAGCCGGCCCGGGCTTCCTCAGCCGAGACGAATCTTCTGAATCTCCTCCAAGGGAACTCTTCAGTGGGCGAATATGCCATACAGTTCCGTACCCTCCTCTGAACTCGCCTTGAACAACGAGGCTCTCTGCGCGACCTTCAAGAAAGGTTTATCCAGCCACATCAAAGATGTTCTGGCCGCATGAGAAATTCCTGCTACCCTGTCTGAATTTATCCAGTTGGCCACCCACATTGATATGCGTTTTTCTGAAAGATGCCAAGAAAAGGATCTAGATCACTGGGTACCTCTCTTCCAGAATCCTCTGCAACCTACTCCTGTGCCTCCCGACGAGGAGGCTATGCAAGTGGATCGGTCTCGCCTGACCAAAGAAGAGAGGACTCGTTGCAGAAACTAAAACTTATGCCTGTACTGTGCTAGTACCGAACATATCCTAGTGGACTGCCCTATTAGTCCTCCGCATCTGGGAAACGCACGCACACTCCCTGTTCACGTGGGAGTGGCGTCACTTGGTGTAAACTCATCCTCTCTAGTGTTGAGCGGCATAGGCCATATTCGAATTCGCGAATATTTGCGAATATATTGACGAATATTCGTCATATATTCGCAAATATTCGCATATTCGTAATATTCTCGTTTTATTTTCGCATATGCGAAAATTTGCGTATGCTACATTAACATATGCGAAAATTTGCATACAAAGTTAACATAAGTGATAATTCACATATGCGAAAATTTGCATATGCAAATTTTCGCATTTGCGAAAATTCGCACACCAGTCTCACACAGTAGTATTAGAGCCTTCTTTACACCACACAAGCTGGAAGCAGAGAGGGATGATCACTGTGTGTACTGTGAAAAAAAAACAAAAAAACGAATATTCGCAATTACGAATATATAGTGCTATATCAGCGAATATTCGCGAATTCGCGAATAAAATTTGCATTGCGAATATTCGCGAGCAACACTAATCCTCTCAACGTTTGACTACACCAGTCCGGATTTCTCTACCTGCCAGTACTATGACTTCCTTTTCTGTTGTGGCCCTTCTGGACTCAGGTTCAGCAGGAAATTTCATTCAAGCCTCTCTCATTGATAAATTCAATATACCTGTTACCCGACTCGTCAAACCTCTCGTTATTTCATCTGTGAATGGAGAAAGTATGGTCAGCATCGTGCGTTACCGCACACAACCTCTGCTCATGAGTGTTGGAGTTCCCCATCATGAAAATATTAAATTTTTTGTCTTACCCAACTGTACCTCAGAAATTCTTCTTGGCTTGCCCTGGCTCCAACGTCACTCGCCTAGCCTCGACTGGTCCACTGGGGACATTAAGAGTTGGGGATCTTCCTGCCACAAGCGATGTCTCCACCCAATTCCTTCCAGCCAAGTCTCCATTGCTACACCTTTGCCTGGCCTTCCCGAGGTCTGTCTGGACTATTCTGATTTCTTTAAAAAGCAAGCCGAAGTTTTTCCTCAGCACACCTTACCTCCAGAGTCTCCGATCTCCCCTGCTCCTGTCTCTACCTTCAGCATGCCAGCCACCAGTGTCCCTGCCAAACCGGCTATCTGCCCCTTCCTATGGTATACCAGCATCTAATGTGTCTGCAGCTGCTCCCTCTTCTTCTCTCTCTGGAAAGTCCCAGCCTGGTCCCGCTTTTAGTTCGTCTTCTTCTAATGTCCCTGATTTCCTACTCGTCAGCAGGTTTCTGGGATCCAAAGAGGGGGGAGACCTAAGGCGGGGGTACTGTAACGTCGAGCGCTCCGGGTCCCGTATTCATCCCGGAGTGCTTGCGGCATCTGATCTCCTGCAGCGCCCGGTCTCTCACTCTGACAGGGAGCGCTGCTACAGTGCTGCCGACGCGGATGCGATCCGCATGGCGGCATTAGTCCGCTTGCGGATCGCATCCCGTTCTGATTACCTGCCCCATCCTCTGTCTCAGCCCCGGCGCGCGCGGTCCCGCTCTCTAGGGCGCACGCGGCACTGGGTCTCTCAGATTTAAAGGGCCAGTGCACCATTAATTGGTGTCTGGCCCAATCTGTTCCTAATCAGTCCTAATTACTGTGAATACTATTTAACCCCTTAAGGACCCAGCCCATTTTGGCCTTAAGGACTCAGACAATTTAATTTTTACGTTTTCATTTTTTCCTCCTCGCCTTCTAAAAATCATAACTCTTTTATATTTTCATCCACAGACTAGTATGAGGGCTTGTTTTTTGCGCGACCAGTTGTCCTTTGTAATGACATAACCAATTATATCATAAAATGTATGGCACAACCAAAAAACACTATTTTTTGGGGGAAATTAAAACGAAAAACGCAATTTTGCTAATTTTGGAAGGTTTCGCTTTCACGCCGTACAATTTATGGTAAAAATAACGTGTGTTCTTTATTCTGAGGGTCAATACGATTAAAATGATACCCATTATTACATACTTTTCTATTATTGTTGCGCATAAAAAAAATCACAAACTTTTTAACCAAATTAGTACGTTTATAATCCCTTTATTTTGATGACCTCTAACTTTTTTATTTTTCCGTATAAGCGGCGGTATGGGGGCTCATTTTTTGCGCCATAATCTGTACTTTTTTTATACCACATTTGCATATAAAAAACGTAATAAATTTTTTATAATTTTTTTTAATAAAATGTATTAAAAAAGTAGCAATTTTGGACGTTTTCTTTTTTTTCGTTCATGCCGTTCACCGTACGGGATCATTAACATTTTATTTTAATATTTCGGACATTTACGCACGCGGCGATACCAAATATGTCTATAAAATGTATTTTTTACGCTTTTTCGGGGTAAAATAGGAAAAAACTGACGTTTTACTTTTTTATTGGGGGAGGGGATTTTTCACTTTTTTTTTTACTTTTACATTTTTTTTACATTTTTTTTACACTTGAATAGTCCCCATAGGGGACTATTCATAGCAATACCATGATTGCTAATACTGATCTGTTCTATGTATAGGACATAGAACAGATCAGTGTTATCGGCGATCTTCTGCTCTGGTCTGCTCGATCTCAGACCAGAGCAGGACACGGCGGGAGCCGGACGGAGGCAGGTGAGGGGATCTCCGTGCGGCGTTCTGAATGATCGGATCCCTGCAGCAGCGCTGCGGGCGATCCGATCATTCATTCAAATCGCGCACTGCCGCAGATGCCGGGATCTGTATTGATCCCGGAACCTGAGGGGTTAATGGCGGACGCCCGCGAGATCGCGGGCGTCGGCCATTGACGGCGGGTCCCTGGCTGCGATCAGCAGCCGGGATCAGCCGCGCATGACACTGGCATCGCTCCGATGCCTGCGGTTATGCACAGGACGTAAATGTACGTCCTGGTGCGTTAAGTACCACCGCACCAGGACGTACATTTACGTCCTGCGTCCTTAAGGGATTAAACTCACTTCCCCTTCCTGTCCCTGCCGGATCTTGTTGCCTAGTGCCTTGTGAAAGCGTTTAGTGTGTGCCATAACCTGTGTATCCAGACCTACTGCTGTTGCCCCTGACTACGTACCATTGCCGCCTGTCCTGACCTTCTGCTACGTCTGACCTCGCCTCTGTCTAGGCCTTCTGTACCATGCCTATCTCAGCTGTCAGTGAGGTTGAGTTGCTATCGGGGGATACGACCTGGGAGTTACCGCCGCAGCAAGCCCATCTGGGCTCTGGTGAAAACCAGTAACTCCTTAGAACCGGTCCCCCGGTACGGCCCGCGTCATCGCCTCACTGACCAGAGGATCCACTACCTGAATACCAGTCCGGATCGTGACACCCCCGTGGTGTCAGAACAGTGGACCCCCCACATGTGACCCCATTTTGGAAACCACACCCCTCACAGAATTTAATAAGGGGTGCAGTGAGTATTTACACCCCACTGGCGTTTGACAGATCTTTGCAACAGTGAGCTGTGCAAATTAAAAATTACATTTTTCATTATCACAGACCACTGTTCCAAAAATCGGTCAGACACCTGTGGAGGGTAAATGCTCACTGCACCCCTTAGTGCATTGCGTGAGGGGTTTAGTTTCCAAAATGGGGTCACATGTGGGGGGGGGGTCCATTGTTCTGGCACTATGGGGGCTTTGTAGACACACATGGCCTTCAATTCCGGACAAATGTTCTCTTCAAAATCCCAATGGTGCTTCTTCTCTTCTGAGCATTGTAATTCACCCGCAGAGCACTTTACATCCACATATGGGGTATTTACTTACTCAGAAGAATTGGGGTTACAAATTTTGGGGGGCTTTTTTCCTATTTAACACCAGCATTTTAGTGAAAAATATAAATTTTTTAATTTTCCCATCCACCTTTAATGAAAATTCTTCAAACACCTATGGGGTGTTAAGGCTCACTATACTCCTTGTTAAGTTCCATGAGGGGTGTAGTGTCCAAAATGGTGTCACATGTGGGTATTTATTTTTTTGCGTTTATGTCAGAACCGCTGTAAAATCAGCCACCCCTGTGCAAATCACCAATTTAGGCCTCAAATTTACATGGTGCACTCTCACTCCTGAGCCTTGTTGTGCGCCCGCAGAGCATTTTACACCCACATATGGGTTATTTCTGTGCTCAGTCAGTGGCTGTCCGGAAATGCTGGGAGTTGATGATTTGCAACAGCTGGAGGCTCCGTTTTGGAAACACTGCCGTAAAATACGTTTCTAATTTTTATTGGGGGGGGGGGACAGTGTAAGGGGTGTATATGATGTGTTTTACCCTTTATTTTGTGTTAGTGTAGTATAGTGTTTAGGGTACATTCGCACTGGCAGGTTACGGGGAGTTACCCGCTAGGAGTTTGCACTGCGGCGAAGAATTTGCCGCAGTCCAAACTTGAAGCAGAAAACTTACTGTAAACTCGCCACCTGTGAATGTACCCTGTACATTCACATGGGGGGGGGGGGGGGCAAACTTCCAGCTGTTTCAAAACTGCAACTCCCAGCATGCACTGACAGACCATGCATGCTCTGAGTTGTACTTTTGAACAGCTGGAGGCACACTGTTTGGAAGACCTTCAGTTAGGTTCTATTACCTAAATCAGTATTTTCCAGCCAGTGTGCCTCCAGCTGTTGCAAAAGGAGATGTAAATATGCAACAGCTGGATGTACGCAACTACAACTCCCAGTATGCCAAGACAGGTGTTTGCTGTTTGGGCATGCTGGGATTTGCAGTTTTGCCCTCCAGTGGCCCTTCAGATGTTGCAAAACTACAAATCCCAGCATGCCCAGACAACAAACTGCTGTGTGGGTATGCTGGGAGTTGTAGTTTTTCAAGATCTATAGGGCCACAGTTTAGAGATCACTGCAAAGTGATCTCCAAACTGCAATCCCCCAGCTGTTGCAAAACTACAAATCCCAGCATGCCCACACAGCAAACAGCTGTCTGGGCATGCTGGGAGTTGTAGTTTTGCAACATCTGGAGGGCTACAGTTTAGAGACCACTGTACAGTCGTCTCAAACTGTAGACCTCCAGATGTTGCTAGGCAACTCACCGGCTTCCTTAGGATCCATTGAGTCAGCGGCATGACATCGTCGCCCGCCGATCACCCGCAGCCTCTGGATGGGTAAGTGGATCTTCTGCCGATGGTCCTCTGTCGATTTTCCCGTTCTGCCCTACCTATTGTGGGTGGGCAGAACGGAGAAACCGAAAGTTAACCCTCCCGCCCCCGATCTGCTATTGGTCGTCCTCCTTGACGACCAATAGCAGGGATAGGAGGGGTGGCACCCCTGCCACCTCACTCCTATTCCTTCAGGGGGATCGTTGGTGTCTTGGATCCCCCTTATATTCCGGGTCACCAGGTCACCATAGAACCGTAATGACCCGGAATCGGCGCAAATCATCGGTGTGAATTAACTGGCGATTTGCGGCGATCGCCAACATGAAGGGGTCTGATGACCCCCCCTGGGCATTTCCGCGGGGTGCCTGCTGATAGATATCAGCAGTCACCCTGGTCCCCTGACCCGGATCCAGAGGATCTCCATCGCGGGCCGAGGAGGCCTGCTACCAAGTCCAGTCATCCACCCTGCAGGACTGGGTGCCGAGGACCGCTGTGTTTAAGAAGGGGAGTTTGTGGTGGCCCAGTATTGGGGTTGTAACCTCATACCCTTGCTGCCCTGTCAGAAAGCCTCCCTTCAGAGTCCTCTACCCCCCTTGCATCTGTAATTGTATATTATCCCCTATGTTATGTATATAAGAATGTTGTATCTTTAAGAAAGGTTAACATGTGATCATCAGTTTTCATGTGAGTTGTCATGTAATTGTTACCCAGGAGGTATCAGTGACCAGGTGACTTAAGAGTGACCAATGGAACGCGCCCAGAGTCTCCCCCCATAAAAGCCCTGGGAGGAGTCTCTTCTTTCTCTTAGTTCCTGAGTCTTTGCTGAGGTGTAGTCGAGCCTAAGAGGGTGTATGGAGTCATAGGAGGCCTCAAGTCAGGTCTACAGCCACAAGTCTACAAGTAAGCTAAAGTCACAGCTTAGTCTGTCTCCAGTCAAGTCAGTCACTGTCATCTATTGTCAAGTCAACGTGGCCTGCGTTAAATTGTCTAAAACCACTGCTAGTCCCAGCAATCCCTTAAGGTCTCTGAAGTCACTGCTTATCTCCCTGGGCCTGGCTACACTGGATAGACTGTTCCATCGGTCACTCAGTAAAGCTCCCGTTGTCTGTAACTTTGCTTCGGAGTCATTATTGCCCTCATGCCTAGCCCAGGATCCAGTGGTATACCTTTGAGGGGTATTGAGGATAAACCATGCCCTGGAGTCACAAATACAAGGGGTTAATGCCATCTGCCCCTAGGATAATTCCATCTGCCCTGCATCACACCCTCTACCACATATTTTTACTAAGATTTACTAAGAGCATTGGGTTTTTATTAGTATAGAATGTTGTTTCAGACTTGCAGGATTCTATTCTATTTACTATTGGGACACAGAGCTGACCAGCTATTTCCAGCCATTTATTCTGTGGATTTTGTGACACAGTTCACCACATTTTGAGGCACAACCTGATAAAAACAGGCCAGGTTCACAGTAATAAATCAGGGCCAATGGTTTCACTGGGTCTGCTGCAAATCTGCTTCCACTGGGGAAAATCTGCAGTGAAATTTTCACGGCGAATAATGAACGTGTGAATGTACCCTTCAGGGGCTCCTGAGAGTTTTCTACTAAAGTTTTACCTGTGGTAGATCTTACACAGTGGATTTTCCAAAGCTTAATGGGGTTCTCCGGCCCTAAGACATCTTGTCCCCTGCATGAAGCGATGATCGCTCTGTATCTGAAGCCTCACGACCACGGAGCTGGAGTATTGTGATGTCAAGACTCCGCCCTTTGTGACATAACATCCTGCCCCCTTAATGCAAGCCTATGGGAGGGGGCATGACGGCCGGATAGGGGATAAGATGTCTTAGGGCCGGATTACCCATTTAAAGCCCCATTAAAGTCAACAAATCTGCTGAAGATATTTTACTGTGGAAATGCCACTAAGAAAACTAACAGAAGACTACACCCACGTGAATGTACCCTTAATGACCACGAGCGTATATTGATGCTCGTGGCCGGCTCAGGAGCGGAGCCGCTTCAATGCCGGCAGGTCCCGGTTGCTATCAGCAGCCAGGACCCGCGACAAATACCAGACATCGCTGATTGGGCTGATGTCCGGAATTGACCTTTTAGACACTGCGATCAAAGTTGACCGTGGCGGTTTCAAACAGCTGAGAGGACAGCGGGAGGCTTCTTACCTTGTCTCCCTCCGTCCGAACATCGCTCCGCTGCTCCATACCTGAGATCCATTGATCAGTGTCTGCAATCAAGGTATTGCATGTTATAGTCCCCTATGGGGGCCAGGGCCGGCCTTAGGGGTGTGCGAGCCGCACAGGGCGCCATAGCAACAGGGGCGCCGACACAGCTCGCACCAAGTATATATAATTTATATTGCACGACGCCTGGGATTTAGCCCTGCTTCGGGCAAGCAGCGCTAAATGCCAGTGTAATGAAAAAAACTGTGCCCTGTGGTGGAATGTGACCCTCCACACAGAGACACAGTTTTCTGCTTTGCAGGCCGCTCCCTCTCATTACATTTCCACTACTGTGTCCCTATGTGGAGGGTCACATTCCGCTTCAGGGCACAGTTTTCTTCATTACACAGGGAGGTTTCAATTACCCCGCCCTCCTCCGCGTCTCCGGTTTGCTGGCCGGCCCGAGTCTGAAGGATGTCGCGCATGTGACGCCCCTCCGCAGACCCGCACAGGATATCAGTGACGTCACTCGTCAGGCCGCAGCCAGAGAGAAGAGAAGTGCAGGTCAGGTAAGGTTGTCTATGTGTATGTGTGGGTGTCTGTCTGTGTGTGCATGTGTGGTTGTCTGTCTGTCTGTGCGTGTGTGTGCATGTGTGATTGCCTGTCTGTGTGTGTGTGTGTGAGTCGGGAGGGGGGGGCTATACTGCACCTAATGTGGGGCTATACTGCACCTAATATGGGGAGCTATACTGCACCTAATGTGGGACTATACTGCACCTAATGTGGGGCTATACTGCACCTAATGTGGGGAGCTATACTGCACCTAATGTGGGGAGCTATACTGCACCTAATGTGGGGAGCTATACTGCACCTAATGTGGGGAGCTATACTGCACCTAATGTGGGGGAACTGTACTGCACCTAATGTGGGGGAACTGTACTGCACCTAATGTGGGGAGCTATACTGCACCTAATGTGGGGAGCTATACTGCACCTAATGTGGGGAGCTATGCTGCACCTAATGTGGGGAGCTATACTGCACCTAATGTGGGGAGCTATACTGCACCTAATGTGGGGAGCTATACTGCACCTAATGTGGGACTATACTGCACCTAATGTGGGGCTATACTGCACCTAATGTGGGGGAACTATACTGCACCTAATGTGGGGGAACTATACTGCACCTAATGTGGGGAGCTATACTGCACCTAATGTGGGGAGCTATACTGCACCTAATGTGGGGAGCTATACTGCACCTAATGTGGGACTATACTGCACCTAATGTGGGGCTATACTGCACCTAATGTGGGGGAACTGTACTGCACCTAATGTGGGGGAACTGTACTGCACCTAATGTGGGGAACTATACTGCACCTAATGTGGGGGAACTGTACTGCACCTAATGTGGGGGAACTATACTGCACCTAATGTGGGGAGCTATACTGCACCTAATGTGGGGAGTTATACTGCACCTAATGTGGGGGAACTATACTGTATCTGATTAAGGGGGGCAGGGGACTGGTGAAGGGGGACATGGGACTGATTAAGGGGGCAGGGGAATGATTAAATATATAAAAAAATATTTGTTACAAAGATCTTTTTCCTCTTTGTGTATGTTTATGGGGTAATGGGGGGGGGGGGGGTGCCACAAGGTTAGCTCGCACAGGGCGCCTGAACACCTAAGGCCAACCCTGATGGGGGCTATAACATTGCAAAAAAAAAAAGTGTAAAAAAAAAATAGCTAATAAATGTTATTTAACCCCTTCCCTAATAAAAGTTTGAATAACCCCATAAAAATAAACATATGTGGTATTGCTGCGTGCGTAAATGTCCGAACTATGAAAATGTAATGATAATTTAACGGCACGGTCAATGGGGGATATGTAAAAAAAATTCCAAAGTCCAAAATTGCATATTTTTGTTCACTTTATATAGACTAAAAAAAAATTATAAAAAGCAATCAAAAAGTCCCATCAAAACAAAATGGTACAGATAAAAACTTCAGATCACAGCGCAAAAAATTAGCCCTCATATATCCCCGTATACGGAAAAATATAAAAGTTATAGGGGTCAGAAGATTACAATTTTACACTTAATAATTTTGGTGCATGTAGTTATAATTTTTTTTTAAAGTACTAAAATAAAATATAAACGAAAGAAAAAGAACTATGTCCGGCTACTGTGAGGATGAAGGTGGAATGCTTACTGCTACACTCCTGCTGCTGTGCTTGACTTGTGGTGGTGCTCTGGTTACAATGATGTGTATATGATACAGAAAGAAAAAACTTGAAGAAAAAAACGGCCACTCACCAAAACTTCGTCTCTTGCAGAACAACTTCTTTATTCATACATACTCACATGTACATGAAGGGGAGAGGGACATACACTGGTGGGGTGGGGGTGGGGGTAAAGATAGGCATCAAGCTTCTGTTTCAGTGCTTCATCCGGCCATACACCTTACTCTGGACAAGTGCACTATATATACAGGTATGTGCTAAAAGTGATTGCACACCTTAGGTTACACCCACACACACTTGGAACAACAAGGATGATTGGATGGAGGCTTTTAGATCTGAAAAACACACTGCTATATCAGTCCTCTCATTTAACCCTAGAGGGCGTGTTGCATTGGTACGAATTATCCAATGCAACTCCCTCTATATAAATTAGGTATCCTTGTAACCGTATGGACCTACAGAATAAGGATATGGTGTCATTTTTCCCGAAAAGTTTACTACATAGAATCGTAAGCCCCAAAAAGTTAAAAAAAATTGCATTTTTATTTCAACTTTGCCCGACAAATATTTCTTCCGGATTTTGCTGTAAATTTTGTGATGAAATGATTGCCATTATAAAGTAAAATTGGTGGAGCAAAAAATAAGCCCTCATATGGGTCTGTAGGTACAAAATTTAAGGTGTTATGATTTTTAGAAGGCGATGAGGAAAAAATGAAAATGCAAAAACGGAAAAACCCTCCGTCCTCAAGGGGTTAAACAGGGAAAAAGGGCTTTTCTTGAGATTATTCTTTGTAGCTCCTCTACTATACATCCTATTAGAGAATAAATGGAAACAAACTATGTTATGTATACTTTTAAAGGTGTAAATAAATGAATGAGGCGGCAATACTAGACACATCCCAAGGACAAGAGTGGCCCTTGTTTTCTTTAATTATTTAAAGCTAATCTTTTACACTGAAAAAGCTACTATGTTCTTTTTTTATTTTATAATTTTATATATATATAATATATATATATATATATATATATTTATTTTTTCTACCGTGTTGTCTTGGACATTTCTACATCCTGAATTTCCACTATTGAATTTCCAAAATCATTTTAATGCATATGTAGATCAACCCTACCATTTGTATCCAACTGGTCGCTTATGACAGTGTCATATACATAAGTACAAAACTACAAGAATACAATACAAAGTTATATTGCTGTTCTTTTCAATTGTATTTGATAGCAAGGTTTAGTGGTGATTTCTTTATAAATATGTATGTGATGATATAAGAAATTTCCTCAGAGCTGTAAGTGAACCCTTTTATTACTCAGCCTGAACCATGCATATAATGATATGTGATTTTCATGTAATTCTAACTCACTGAATGAGAAAGTTGTCAATAAAAGTTCCCTGCTGCGGTGCTACGGAGGAAGATGAACATGGGGTTTTGTCTTGTGCTATCTGTATTTGAAATAACAGCCAAATGAGTCAGCTTGTAGGTCACCATGTGAGCTCAACAAGTATTTCTCATGGATATGACATCAATGGAATCTAAACCGGCTTGAGGCTTATTCATAAAAAAAAAATCAATTTATCTTATCTTTAACTAACAGTCTAGTATGTTGTAAATATCAAGAAAGAACAAATTCCCAAAATAGCAAAACAAATTGCCTACATAATTGTTACATACTGTATGATTCATGGGGGAAAAAAAGACATAATTATTTTATATTTATATCTAGAAAATAAAATTTCCTGTTTAGATTAATGCTCACTCATGACCAAGAGGGGAACAATTGTGTATTCTTACATGCATACAGTAAGTAAGAAAATATGTAAAAATAAACAAAATAAGGTTTCACCCAATAGGAAATTTGTCTCATCAAGTGGTAAGATGTTTAGCCAGAGGTGTAACTTGAAGTTCCTGGACCTTAATGCAGAATCTCTTAGGCCATGTTCCCATGGCATAAATTGTGCATCATGTCCGTCCAGAAAATACAGGCGGACATTTTGCACATTTTCACAATCGGGCACCAGGACTGTTTGCAAATGCGCCGTCTCATAGATGGCAATGCATTTCCGAGCCAAATCCACAAAAAGAATAGACAAGTCTATTCTTTTTGCAGATGCTGGAATCGGGATTTTCAAGGCAGAGAAATTTGCTGTGTATATTCCACTGTGTGAATAGTGCAGTAGAATTCAATTAAAATCAATGGTACTCTGCACGGACATTTTGCCGTGTGAACATATCCTCACACAGCTTTCTACCTACATAATGCCAACCAATCCATCTGCACTCTTTATAGTTACATCAATGCATTCAGCAGTACTTTATATGGATTCTAAATGAGCATTCAAATTGTACTCTGGTGTTATTTTAACAAATATGCCCTGCTTTTACCTTATTATTATTATTTTTTAACTTTACTTACCGCCCATGCTCCCTTGGTGCCTTCAGTATCGCTGCTCTAGGTCCCCAGGCAATCCTCTTCTTGGTGTCGGAGATCGACGTGGTGTTCCATCTCAATATGACAAATTGAGCCCTCTCCTAGTCTTTTTTTTATGGTCCTAGGACATAATACATCACATGGCCGCTCAATCACTGGCCAAGGTGGGGCACAGCTATGGCCAGCAATTCGCTAAGCAGCACTGTTAGTAATTGACACAAGGAAAATGATTCTACTGGGGACCGCAGCAGCAATACCAGGGGCACCTGGGGAACATGGAAGGTAAATAAAAGTTTGGGAGTTTTTTTTTATAAATGGCAGGGTTTGTATCATTATAAAAAAAAAAAAAACTTTTAACTATAGCAAAACTTGGCTCCATCTCCTTTTCTACTAGATCGCAACAGCCTGCACTTTCCTCTTCAAAACAACTGTATCATTATTATTATTATTATGCAAATGATCTCAAATGTGGAGGTGGAAAGAAAGAATGCCTTTAACCGCTTAAGGACCCAGGGTTTTTTCGTTTTTGCATTTTCGTTTTTTGCACCTAAAAAGCAATATTATGGCTTATTTTTTGTTCCACCAATTTTACTTTGTAATGACGACAGTCATTTTGCCCAAAAATCTATGGCGAAACGGAAAAAAAATCATTGTGAGACAAAATAAAAATAAAAAATGTGGTTTTGTAACTTTTGGGGGCTTCCGTTTCTACGTAGTACATTTTTCTGTAAAAATGACACCTTATCTTTATTCTGTAGGTCCATACGGTTAAAATGATACCCTAATTATATAGGTTTGATTTTGTCATACTTCTGGAAAAAATCATAACTACATGCAGGAAAATTAATATGTTTAAAATTAATATCATCTGACCCCTATAACTTTTTTATTTTTGCACATATGGGGTGGTATGAGGGCTCATTTTTTGCTCCGTGATCTGAAGTTTTTAGCGGTACCATTTTTGCATTGATAGGACTTATTGATCGCTGTTTATTCATTTTTTCATGATATAAAAAGTGACCAAAAATGCACTATTTTGAACTTTGGAATTTTTTTGCGCGTACACCATTGACCGTGCGGTTTAATTAACAATATATTTTTATAATTCGGACATTTCCGCACGTGGTAATACCATATATGTTTATTTTTATTTTAATTTACACAGTTTTTTTATGGGAAAAGGGGGGTGATTCAAACTTATAATAGGGAAGGGGTTAAATGATCTTTATTCACTTTTTTTTTCCACTTTTTTTTGCAGTGTTATAGCTCCCATAGGGACCTATAACACTGCACTCACTGATCTTTTACATTGATCAATGGTTTCTCATAGGAAACCAGTGATCGATGATTCTGCCGCTTGACTGCTCATGCCTGGATTTCCGGCACTGAGCAGTCATTCGGCAATCGGACAGCGAGGAGGCAGGTAGGGACCCTCCTGCTGTCCTGTAAGCTGCTAGGGATGCCATGATTTCGCCGCGGCTATCCCGAACAGCTCACTGAGCTAACCGGCATACTTTCACCTTCACTTTAGACGCGACATTCAACTTTGAACGCTGCGTCTAAAGGGTTAATAGTGCGCAGCACCGCGATCAATGCGGCGCGCTATTAGCCATGGGTCCCGGCCATTGTTAGAGGCGCGGCCTGACCCGCTATGACGCGGGGCCACGCCATGGCCCCGCGTTATAGATCGGGAGCGGACACATGACGTTCCAGTAAGTCATGTGTCCTTAAGGAGTTAAAGGAGATCTCTGTGGAAAACGTACTTATCCCCTATCCACAGGATAGGGGATAAGTAGCTGATCATCGGGGCTGACCGATGGGGCCCCCCACGATTATCGGGATGGGACCCAGTACTCCATTAATTTTTATGGTTGCTCCAAAAAGACCCGAGTACAGCTCTCGGGCACCATCTGCGCTTCCATACAAATTAATGGAGCATGTGTCATCTATTGGTAGACGACATACGATTCTAACTGAGTATTCCTTTAAATGGACACTATCATTAAAACTCATTTTTGCTATTGCACACCTTATGGTAAAGAAAAAATCTTTCTAATGTACTTTGTTTAACCCCTCAATAGCCTGTTTTGACCTTAATGACCAAGGCAAATTTTCAAAATCTGTGTCTACTTATTTGGTAATAACTTTGGAACGCTTTCTTTTATGAAAGTGATTGAGTTTTTTTTTTCTTGACATATTGTACTTTATATTAGTGGTAAATTTTGATTGATATATTTACCTTTTTTTTTTATTCTGCAAAAAAAAAATTTGCAGTTTTCTAGATTTTACATTTTCTGCTCGTATGACATACTGTAGTCATGACATGCCACCAAATTAATGATTATTTCACATCTACAATATGTCTACTTTATGTTCCCATCATTTGATAAACATTATTTTAAAATTGTCTTTTTTTGCAGATTTTTCATTTTTAATCCCTTTTTTCTGTAACACAGTAGGAGTTGACAATGAAATAAAACTCAAGATTTATTCCCTGAATTCTGACGTACTTAGAAATATCCCATATGTGGCCTACGTGTCTCTCACACAGGCCTCAGTGAAGGTGTGCTGTTGATTTTGGGGCATCCTTTTAGTTTAGGATATTTTGTTGGCATCATAAAAAATGACAGGGGCCTTGTGGTGCAAAAATATTATTGGAAAACAAGTTGACGCTTCCATTGGTACCATTCTGGGGTACATGTGACACTGATCTTTTTTTATTTTAATTTTTTTAGGTCGTTCATCATGCAGTATAAATGACATCTAAATGTTACACTGCAGGTTGATACCACTACGGCAATACCAAATTTATATACTTTTTTATATTTTAGTTCATTTATGGCATAAAAACGTTAAAAAAAATATCATGTTTGTAAGTCGCCGTATTCTGTGAGCTGTAACTTTTTTTTTATTTTTTCACTGACTCAATTGTGTGAGGACTCTTTTTTTGCGGGACATGTTGATGTATTTGGAGGGACTATTTTTGGGGGTGTATTATATACATATATAATTTATTTTATTATTTTTTATATTTTTCACATTTTTTTCTTTTATTTTTCACATTTATTATAATATTATAATATATATTCTTTAAAAAAAATCCACTTTTTTCACACTTTTTTTTTTTTTACTATTATACACATACAGTACAGACCAAAAGTTTGGACACACCTTCTCATTCAGAGTTTACTTTCTTTTCATGACTATGAAAATTGTAGATTCACATTGAAGGCATTAAAACTATGAATTAACACGTGGAATTATATACATAACAAAAAAGTGTGAAACAACTGAAAATATGTCATATCCTAGGTTCTTCAAAGTAGCCACCTTTTGCTTTGATTACTGCTTTGCACACTCTTGGCATTCTCTTGTTGAGATTCAAGAGGTAGTCACCTGAAATGGTTTTCACTTCACAGGTGTGCCGGTGTGGAGGAGGAGGTGTGATGGTGTGGGGGTGCTTTGCTGGTGACACTGTTGGGGATTTATTCAAAAATCGTTTAGTTTGCGTTTAGTTGGACCATCATTTATTTTTCAACAGGATAATGACCCCAAACACACCTCCAGGCTGTGTAAGGGCTATTTGAGCAAGAAGGAGAGTGATGGGGTGCTGCGCCAGATGACCTGGCCTCCACAATCACCTGACCTGAACCCAATTAAGATGGTTTGGGGTGAGATGGACCGCAGAATGAAGGCAAAAGGGCCAACAAGTGCTAAGCATCTCTGGGAACTCCTTCAAGACTGTTGGAAGACCATTTCAGGTAACTACCTCTTGAAGCTCATCAAGAGCATAAGTGTGCAATGCAGTAATCAAAGCAAAAGGTGGCTACTTTGAAGAACCTAGACTATGACATAATTTCAGTTGTTTCACACTTTTTTGTTATGTCTATAATTGCACATGTGTTAATTCATAGTTTTGATGCCTTCAGTGTGAATCAACAATTTTCATAGTCATGAAAAAAAGAAAACTCTGAATGAGGTGTTTCCAAACTTTTGGTCTGTACTGTAATTCAATGGAGTACACCTCTGTACCCCAATGAATTATGCCTATGTCTGTCAGAACTGACAGGCATAGGATAGATCAGTCCCTGCCATAGGTAGGGACTGATCCCTCATGTTGCCATGACAACGGAGGCCAGTGTCAGGCCTTCGGTTGCCATGGCAACCATCGGCGCTCTGCTTTCACTTTGCAGAGCTCCGATTGGTGACAGAGGGAGCTCCCTGCGTCTGTAACCCTAATATAGACTCTAATATAGGGTTAACTCAGGACTGGAGTGCGGGTGGCCTCCTCCGATGGGGCCCCCCTCACCATCGATCGCTTCACACAGTGAAGTGATGGAGGGGAGAGGGAAGAGGGAAGGAGGAGACCCCCTCACTATCACTGCTATTGGTCCATCTGTACTGTCAAAGCAATGGCAGCAATCGCCGTCCGGGAACCGCTGTGATTGGTCCCCGGCCAGCTTCAGGGGGGCTCGGCTGTGCAGCACAGCCAAGCTTACTAAACTGTCACAGCACCCGGCGGCACAGTAACAGTTTAAAGTTATCAGGTACATATACGTGGGGATGCAGGAAGTCAAACCTGCTGGAGAATAGCCCCTTCCCAGTCTGTGAACCTAAACCTGAGACTGAGCAGAAAATACAGAGCGATATCAAGGTAGAAAACTAACAAATAATAAAAGTGCTGCGCCATTTTATGCTAGGGACGTTAGGGACCCACTCTAAATAGGTGGCCTTGACGTAGCGAGTGGGCTTGTACTTTTTGATCAAAAATGTATACTAACATCCTGTTAGTTATTGATAATATGCTGAGAAGCAATCAGATCATTATACAAGATTGTATATGTGCACCATGTCTGTTTTATACCCGAATTCACACTGTGTTTTCTATCCCCTCCTTTTTTTTTTTTTTTTTTAACATGTGCTGCACTCTTCCCCACCCCCTCAGCCCAACCCTATATAAGTAGTAGTTAGCTACACAAGGGCCATTTCTTTCCTAGCAGCCTCCCAGTCTTACTGGGAGAGCATGGTAAGTGAGCTATTACACCTTGTTCACACTGGTGTGGTGCTGTGCGGCGTCCGTCGCTGCCGTGGCGCCGTGTCTGCGGGGAGGTGAGACCCATAGACTGGTTTGAGTGGCATTGGGGCCGCTCTGCCAGTGGGTCGTTTCCCCCCCCCCGTGGGCACTGGTGTCGCGGCGGTGGTGGTTACCGCCCAGTGCTGCGCCATTTTATGCTAGGGACGTTAGGGACCCACTCTAAATAGGTGGCCTTGACGTGGCGAGTGGGCTTGTACTTTTTTATCAAAAATGTATACTAACAACCTGTTAGTTTTTGATATTATTCTGAGAAGCAATCAGATCATTATGCAAGATTGTAGATGTGCACCATGTCTGTTTTCTACCCGAATTAACAAATAATAAAAATGAAGGCAGGGTGTGGTTTTGCATGATGGGGGGAGTGAACTGGGAGGATTATAAAATCTATCAAGTTACTGAGAGGTACTCTTTAAGTACTGAGATTCAAAACGTAGCATCAGAATGGGGGGGCTAGTTTGATATTTGCTATGAGCCCCCTTTTTTCTATGTATGCTACTGATGTTACTTATAAGTGGGATTGAAGTCTAAAAGGCATAATCCTTTATGAAATATTTTGAAATATTATTTGTGTTAGTAAGTTACAGTATATTGATTTGTTTTGGGCTTTTATGTAGAGTTTGGCGATGTAGACTTGGAGAATTGACTTCATCTCTTATTAATTTGAACTCACAAATGATTTAGGTGAAAACATTTTGGCATATAAGTGGTAATGGACTAGATGAGTTTTATGGGAGTAAGTATATACAAAGTCACCTTGAGGTTCCAATATTTTTTCTAAGGTAAAACACAGCTGTTTGGATAAAATATCATACAGCTGTCCTGTCATGTCTGGTTTAGTAAGTACTTTATAAAAAATAAAAAAATGGTGTGCAATTCCTCTTTTATTCCTACTAGAAATTTATGAATAAATATAAAAATGGGTCCAGTCATGGGTCAATTCAAGGGGCATGTCCATGCTATCAGTGCAAGACTTTGTAGAGCATACGCTTTGATTAAGAAAATAGAAATGCAAAGTTCTTAACATATTCCTAAATATTCAGAAGGAATGACAGAGAACAGCACAACACAGAGTTAGCATATGTTCACATTTGGGGTATACAGTGGGGCAAAAAAGTATTTAGTCAGCCACCAATAGTACAAGTTCTCCCACTTAAAAAGATGAGAGGCCTGTAATTTCCATCATAGGTATACCTCAACTATGAGAGACATAAAGATTATTCAAAAAAAAAAAATAATCCATAAAGTCCCATTGTTTGATTTTTAGAATCTTCCATTTGTTACCTGTATTAATGGAACCTGTTTGAACTTGTTATCAGTATAAAAGAAACCTGTTCACAACCTCAAACAGTCAGGGTCCAAACACCACTATGGCCAAGACCAAAGAGCTGTCAAAAGACACCAGAAACAAAATTGTAGACCTGCACAAGGCTGGGAAGAATGAATCTGCAATAGGCAAGCAGCTTGGTGTGAAGAAATCAACCGTGGGAGCAATTATTAGAAAATGGAAGACATACAAGACCGCTGATAATCTCCCTCAATCTGGGGCTCCACGCAAGATCTCACCTTATGGTGTCAAAATGATCAAAAGAACGGTGAGCAAAAATCCCAGAACCACCTGGGGGGACCAAGTGATTGACTTGCAGAGAGCCGTGACCAAAGTAACAAAGGCTACCATAAGTTACACAGCACACCGCCAGGGACTCAAATCATGCAGAGTCAGATGTGTCCCCCTGCTTAAGCCAGTACATGTCCGGGCCCGACTAAAGTTTTCTAGAGAGCATTTAGATGATCCAGAAGAGTATTGGGTGAATGTCATATGGTCAGATGAAACCAAAGTAGAACTTTTTGGTAAAAACTCAACTCATTGTGTTTGGAGGAGAAAGAATGCTGAATTGCATCCAAAGACCACCATACCTACTGTGAAGCATGGGGGTGGAAACATCATGCTTTTGGGCTGTTTTTTCAGCCAAGGGACCAGGACGACTGATCCGTGTAAAGGAAAGAATGAATGGGGCAGTGTATTGTGAGATTTTGAGTGAAAACCTCCTTCCGTCAGCAAGGGCAATGGAGATGAAACGTGGCTGGGTCTTTCAGCATGACAATGATCCCAAACACACCACCCGGGCAATGAAGGAGTGGCTCCATAAGAAGCATTT
The DNA here is from genome assembly GCF_029499605.1 of Hyla sarda. Classification (NCBI taxonomy): domain Eukaryota; kingdom Metazoa; phylum Chordata; class Amphibia; order Anura; family Hylidae; genus Hyla; species Hyla sarda. Next base: position 344,593,857 of record NC_079189.1, on the reverse strand, counting down.
CAAGGTCCTGGAGTGGCCTAGCCATTTCCAGATCTCAACCCCATAGAAAACCTTTGGAGGGAGTTGAAAGCCCATGTTGCCTAGCGACAGCCCCAAAACATCACTGCTCTGGAGGAGATCAACATGGAGGAATGGACCAAAATATCAGCAACAGTGTGTGACAACCTTGTGAAGACTTACAAAAAACGTTTGACCTCTGTCCTTGCCAACAAAGGGTATATAACAAAGTATTGAGATGAACTTTTGTTATTGACCAAATACTTATTTTCCACCATAATTTGCAAATACTTTCTTTAAAAATTAGACAATGTGATTTTATGGATATTTTTTCTCATTATGTCTCTCATAGTTGAGGTATACCTAGGATTAAAATTTCCGGCCTCTCTCATCTTTTTAAGTGGGATAATTTGCACAATAGGTGGCTTACTAAATACTTTTCTGCCCCACTGTACATACCTGCAGAATGGCACTTATCACCATGCACCCAAGCCATGCCAATATAGTTCAGTTTCCTGGTATATGTACGTATATAACAAGAAAAAAACGAAATATTCAACACAATTCCATCCGATGGTATCCAGGAAAAATGTATGCATATATTCGCCCCTAGAGAACACAGGACATACCTGTATGCCCTGGCGGCCTGGTACTTGGCACACAAGGATGTAAGTATTGCGATAATATCAATGTCTTTCTTGACACATACAAACAATACAATAGGTACACACTGGGGCAATGACATGTTTTAGGAGGCATAACTCCTTTCCTCAGATTGCAAATGTGTTGTGTGTCTATATAAGAGAGTAGTATCTCCCTAAACACAGCATTGCCACTCTATGTACCTAATTTTTTTAAATATATGTCAATAAATACATTAATATGATTGCAATACTTCCAATGCATGTTTCTTTCTTTCTACTGACATTGCCACCAAGAGGTTCACGCCAAGGATACCAGTTACAGGCACTGATGGGCAGCAGCTTCCATCCTGATATACCTCATATATTGTGGTTATGTGCACAAACTCAAGCTTTAATCAAGGTGAGAGTCCACTTGGACTTTGGGGCCTCACCAGCATGGGCTTGTACCTGTGGAATTACACGTGGCACTGTCCTCCCTGGATGAAAGTATTACAGTGAGTTTCCATAACAGTAGTGGAAGTATATACAGTTGCAATGTGCAAAGACAGTAAGGATGTATACCAGGGGTATTCAATAAAAACTCAGAGGTCCAGTTAGAAAAAATTTTAAGCAAATGTCCAAAAATGTCCCCCCCCCCCATGTAAGTAGTTCCCATGGCACTTAACCACATACTACACTGCCCTGTTCTCTGTAAAATGTTGCTGCTCCGCTTCTCCATCAGTAACATAATTGTACTGTATAAGAATGAAAAAAAGACAGAGCTCTCATAGGGCAGTACGTTTGAACTAGATGTAAATATTTAGAGTGAGCGGTATATGCAAAAACCACTCACCTTGCCAGGTTGCATTAGGTATGCAGCAACCTGGATTGTCTCAGTATGGGAGTAACGGTGCAGCCGTCCAGAGATGTCGAGGAAGTGGAAGCCTCACTCGATAGTAGACATTCAGTGTAGGAGGGGAAAATAACTCTGGATCCTCAGCGCCACCCATTGCAATAAACTTCAGAAGTCACTGGTATAAATAAAAGTTTCTTTATTCACCTATGTCAGACGCGTTTTGATGTTTTAGATACCTCTTTCTCAATGACCTTGGTGTTTAGCATAATAAGCATCAAGGTCATTGAGAAAGAGGTATCTTAAACCTCGAAACGCGTCTGACATAGGTGAATAAAGAAACTTTTATTAATACCAGTGACTTCTGAAGTTTATTGCAACGGGTGGCACCGAGGATCCGGAGTTATTTTACCCTCCTACCCTGAAAATCAGTAACATAATGTCATATGGAGAATGATGTGGAATTCATGTCACTCTGCCTCCTCCACTGCACCTGCACTTTTTGCTTGAGCTCAGTGTAATGCTATGGAGGAAGCAGAGTGATGTAAATGTCACATGCTGCTCCATTCTCGAATATAATGAGCTCCTTACTGTGAGTTTACTATACTTTCATTCTTATATCCAAACTCTTCAATATCACTTGTAACATTTGGTATAAAAGCTAGTCCAAGCTGTCATACTTGTCTTAAACAAGAGAGTGTGAAGACATAAAGATACCAACACGTACCCAAGTTCTGCCATCAGATAAGAATTGGAGTCTAGTTACATAGTTACATAGTTAGTACGGTCGAAAAAAGACATATGTCCATCAAGTTCAACCAGGGAATTGAGGGGTAGGGGTGTGGCGCGATATTGGGGAAGGGATGAGATTTTATATTTCTTCATAAGCATTAATCTTATTTTGTTCCAGGAATGTATCTAATCCTGTTTTAAAGCTGTTAATTGTTCCTGCTGTGACCAGTTCCTGAGGTAGACCGTTCCATAAATTCACAGTCCTCACGGTAAAGAAGGCGTGTCGCCCCTTGAGACTAAACTTTTTCTTCTCCAGACAGAGGGAGTGCCCCCTCGTCCTTTGGGGGGGTTTAACCTGGAACAGTTTTTCTCCATATTTTTTGTATGGGCCATTAATATACTCATATACGTTTATCATATCCCCCCTTAAACGTCTCTTCTCAAGACTAAACAATTGTAACTCCTTTAATCGCTCCTCATAGCTAAGATGTTCCATGCCCCATATTAGTTTAGTCGCGCGTCTCTGCACCCTTTCCAACTCCGCAGTGTCCCTTTTATGGACAGGTGACCAAAACTGAACAGCATATTCCAGGTGAGGCCGTACCAATGCTTTATAAAGGGGGAGTATTATGTCCCTGTCCCTTGAGTCCAGAGTAAAAACATATCGGGGGAAAATTGTGAAGCTTTTTAGCTCTGTGTTTTTTGCATAAATTATCACAAGTGTTGTTTTTGCGCAAAAAGCTGTGAGACATTTTGCACATTCATTTTTTCTTCAATGACTTTGGTACACACCTTTCAGTTCACAGTGGTTACTGATTTATGAAGTGTGGCTTTTCTAAAACAAAAGTTACAAGTTTGTAGCTTACACTAGCCCAGGCCTGTTTTACAAAACTGTCTCTTTGGACAGTATTTATTAAATTAAAAAAAAGTATGGCTTTTGCTTAATGGGTTAAAAAGTGTCATACATACATACAAAGTAGTGTATGAAACATATAAAGTAGTGTAGTAAATTGTTATTTAAAAAAAACGTGTTCTAGCTTCGTATTTATCACATGTCGTTTATTTGGTGCACATACATCTCTATTACGCCCCCTTTAATAAATGTAAGGTGTTATTATCAGTTTGTGACGTCAGGGCACTGTTAACCAACAGGGTCCGAGGTCTGAGATCGCTCTCCTGGGCCAAAGTTACGGATAACTATCTTTTCAGGAGTAGGAGTTAACATTGTCACAGTACAGATTAGAGCAGAGAAGATGCAGAGCAACCCTTGGGAGCCATTTTGCCTTGCTGGGACTTGTGGTGCTTCACACATGCGGGTCAAGTCCTAGGAAAATAAAGTGTGGGAACTCACCCAAGATTTTTCCATTCTAGGGTTGGTCGTGCAGTTTTCCTGCTAATGGGAACAGTGTGCCTGCTGTAAAAAAAAAAAAGTACCAAACTCCATTATCATGTGTTCCTGCAGGACTTGGGACTTTAGACTTTACTTTGAGGTATCCCATGCTTACTTGGGTTTTGCTAATTTAGGCTACACCACCAGGGTATGAACTAGCCCTTGGGATCCAGCTGCCTAAGGCTTTTTATTGTATTTATCCCAGACTAGCACTGTGTGGCCTGTAGACTAACTGGCTCCTGGGCCCACAGCTAGGAATTTCCGACTTCTCCTGGGTGGGGAACACTTGCAGAATGGTGTGGTGGCTTGCTTGAAGATTTTCATTAGGCTTCCCTTGAATCCACTCACACTACTGCAGATTCCTCTCCACACTGCAGCTTACACTAACCTCTGCACTCAGGCTCTCACTAGACTCTCTCCAGACTAAATAACTCCTCCTCCCTATACTACATATGGGCTAGCTCTGTGGCCCCTCCATTTGACATCAGGGTCACATGGCCTACTCTTTATCTTTCCTCCTGACAGATATCCTTTAACATACAGTGCAAAACATTTTAAATCAACAGGCAAAACCGTAATGCATATCAAGGCATCGCCTAAGCAGTAGGGCCCAGCACATCTACTTGAGGCAACGTTTACCTGACAGGACCCACTCGAGTACTGGGACACCACATTTGTACTTAGTGATCTTACTAAATGTCTTGGCAGTTGAAGCAGCCGCATCATGGGATCATCATTTTTGCTCGAACCATATATTGCTCTGTCCTGGGAACTCCTAAGGTACCCCCTTACAAAAACTAGGTCAACCCATTAACGACGAGCACCGTAAATGTACGTCGCTGCTAAGGGTCACTTCGTGCACAGTTGCGTTCCTTTATGACTGCGTCTCTGGACGCCACCTCCTCTGGAAGTCCGGGAAGAGCGGGGCAAAGATGGCGACAGCAGTTACTGGCGGCATACAGCGGGGGGACAGCGGCAGACAGCAGGGGACTGGCAGGAGACAGCGGGGGAGGACATGCAGCAGCAGAATGCAGCAGTGAAAATCTGGTAAGTGAGCTTCACTGCTGCATTGTAGTTTCACAACTACAACTCCCAGCATGCCTAGATAGCCAAAGGCTGTCTCAGCATGCTGGGAGTTGTAGTTTTGCAACATCTGGAGGGCTACAGTTTGGAGACCACTGTATAGTAGTCTTCAAACTGTGCACTTCCAAATGTTGCAAAACTATGACTCCCAGCATGCCAAGACTGTCCAGGCATGCTGAGCGTTGTAGTTGGGCAATATCTGAATGGCCAGATGTTGCAAAACTACAACTCCCAGCATGCCCTTCGGCTCTCCAGGCATGCTGGGAGTTGTAGTTTTGCAACAACTGGAGGCACACTGGTTGGAAAACACTGTCTGTTTCCTAACTCAGTGTTTCCCAACCTGTGTGCCTCCAGCTGTTGCAAAATTACAACTCCCAGCATGCATTGACAGACCATGCATGCTGGGAGTTGTAGTTTTGCAACAGCTGGAGGTACACTGGTGCGGAAACACTGTGGTAGTCTGTTACCTTACTTAGTGTTTCCCAACCAGTGTGCCTCCAGCTGTTGCATAACTACAACTCCCAGCATGCACGGTCTGTCAGTGCATGCTGGGAGTAACAGTTTTGTAACAGTTGAAGGTTTGCCAGTACATTCACACAGTTGGGGTTTTACAGCGAGTTTCCCGTTTTAAGTTTGAGCTGCAGCAAATTTTCCGCCACAGCTCAAACTCCTAGTGGGAAACTCACTGTGAACCCCTGCCTGTGTGAATGTACCCTAAAAACACTACACTACACTAACACAAAATAAAGGGTAAAACACTACATATACACCCCCCTACACTGCCCCCCTCTCCAATAAAAATTAAAAACGTCTCATACGGCAGTGTTTCCAAAACGGAGCCTCCAGCTGTTGAAAAATAACTCCCATATTGCCGGACAGCCATATGCGCATTGCGCTCTCTCACTTCGGAGCCCTGTCGCATTTCAAGGCAACAGTTTAGGGCCACCTATGGGATATTTCAGTACTCAGGAGAAATTGCCTAACAAATTTTGGGTGGCTTTTTCTCCTTTTACCCTGTATGAAAAGGTAAAGTTGGGGTCTACACCAGCATGTTAGTGTAAAATAATTAAAATGTTTACACTAACATGCTGGTGTTGCCCCATTTTTACAAAAGGTAAAAGGAAAAAACAGACCCCCAAAATTGTGGGTGTAATTTTTCATTTGCACAGCCCACTGTTTGAAAAATCTGTCAAACACCAGTGGGGTGTAAATGCTAACTGTACCCCTTATTACATTCCCTTATTCACATGTGGGGGGGGGGGGTTCTGCTGTTCTGGCACTATGGGGGCTTTGTAAACACACGTGGCATACAATTCCAGCCAAAATCTCTCTCAAAAAGCCCAATGGCGCTCCTTCTCTTCTGAGCTTTGTAGTGCACCCGCAGAGCACTTTACATCCTCATATGGGGTATTTCCATACTTCTGTGAGGGGTGTAGTTTCCAAAATGGGGTCACATGGGGGTGTCCACTATTTTTGTAGCACGGGGGCTTTGTAAACGCACAAGGCCCCCGACTTCTATTTCAACCAAATTTTCTTTCCAAAAGCCCAATGGCGCTCCTTCTCTTCTGAGGATTGTAGTTCGCCCGCAGAGCACTTTACATGGAGATATGGGGTATTTCCATACTCAGAAGAAATTGTGTTACAAATTTTGGGGGCTTTTTCTCCTATTACCCATTGTAAAAATGAAAAATTTGGGATAACACCAGCATCTTTGTGAAAAAAATAAAAATTTTCATTCTCACATCCAAATTTTGCGAAAATTTGTCAATCAGCTATAGGGTGTTAAGGCTCACTATACCCCTTGTTACATTCCTTGAGGGGTGTAGTTTACAAAATAGTGTTTCATGTGGTTATGTTTGCTGTTGTGGCACCATGGGGGCTTCCTAAATGAGGCATGCCTCCAACAACCATTTCAGCAAAATTCTCTCTCCAAAATCCCATTGTCGCTCGTACCTTTCCAAGCCCTCTAGAGCACTTAACATCCACATATGAGGTTTTTCCTTACTCAAGAGAAATGGGGTTACAAATTTTGGGTGACATTTTTCCCTATTTCCCTATTACCTCATTTGTGTAAAAAAATAGATTTTGAATTTTCTCCTTCACTTTGCTGCTATTCCTGTGAAACACCTAAAGGGTTAACAAACTTTCTGAATGTCATTTTGAATACTTTAAATGGTGCAGTTTTCATAATGGTGTCCACTATAGGGTATTTCTAACATAAAGACCCTCAAATTTACTTTGAAACTGAACTGGTCCCTTAAAAATTCAGATTTAGAAATTTTCATGAAAAATTGGAAAATTGATGCTAAACTAAAAAGCCTTATAATGTCGTCAAAAAGGAAAAACATGTCAACTTTATGATGCACACTAGACATATTGTATATATGAATCAACATATCATATATTTGGAATGTCCACTTTCCTTACAAGCAGAGAGCTTTAAAGTTCGAATAAATGCAAAATGTTCAGATTTTTCATGAAGTTTTTGATTTTTTCACCAAGAAATGATGCAAGTATCAACAAAAATTTACCACTACCATAAAGTAGAATATGTCACGAAAAAACATTCTCAGAATCAAATTCATAAGTTACAGCATCCCAGAGTTATTAATGCTTAAAGTGACAGTGACAGCAAAAAACGGCTGCGTCCTCAAGGTCAAAATTGGCTGCGTCCTTAAGAGGTTAATAACCCCAGATTTGTAATTATGGCAATAACATACGAAAAATAGTGATACAACAAAGCAAGCAAACCGCTTTTAATGCTTGAGGATATGCCAGCTTCTAAAGAGCAATTTCTAAATTAGATATCAAAGGACCTATTTTATGCTTCTACCTTTGTTGCTAAACACTTGAATGCAGAAACATTAGTTTGTTTCCAAACAACTCTTAGTGATTTATTATTGTCATGCGGTATAGACATAACCTTCCACTGCAAAGTGTTCCTGAGTTCAGCATCATTATCCTTGGAGAAATTGAATTCCTCGGAGAGTACCGGACTCCATTTTTAATTAGTTAATCATTCTATTAAGTTTAACAGCAACAATACATTTAGGCCTAGACAATATGCGACCTGTTGTTAATGTGTGATCTGACTGTGACTACAAGGAAATTAATAACCTGCTTGTTTACTTAGGGGCCTGGTATTTTATCACCTAATTATCTGATCCACCTACAACATCAACCAGAACCATAATGAGCCTTAAGGTTCTGTGTCAGCACAATGTACAGTCAATCCTTGATGCCTGTAACTGTTAAATATTGCAAGTACTTGACAAAGCATCATTCTAGTGCTCCTTGCAGCTTACTCTGATATATTATCCACCCTGAAAAATGGGAATTAAAGGATTCAGCTGAGATTGTCTGAGAGATATTGTCTCACTGATTCAATTGCCGCAACTAATTCCTATGGAGGAGACCTGCTGGGTAGATTGCCACATGTTTCAACAGGTGTCCACTTTAATATACATTAACTGTGATAATGTGAGACACTGTTGCCATTACATGATCAACCATATCCTCACCTCTTGTGTTTCAAATACAAACTTGATGGCTCGGCGATGAACTGAAATATAATCCCTCCCCAATGAGCCCTAATCTAATGATAAGGTATGGCTCATAACTATTGCACAGTTAAAAGGCAGTTATGGACTTGCATTACACGTTACAAGTATATGATAGACCTTTTATTGGTTCTTTGTTTTACTGTGCCATTAGACTAGAAAGTCTAAAACATTAGAAACCCCTAAGACTGTGCACATAACCACCTTCTCCTTTACTCATTTCCTTCTGTTCTATAGCTCCGTCTGATATCTTCCCAATTAAGCCTTTCAAAACCGGATGTGATCTTTTATATCTACATCTGGCTTAATGTACATACAAAACAATAGACACAATATTGGGAAAATATTACACTGATTTATTATCTCTGTCTAGTGACACCCCAATATCCAGTGTAGGCCGTAAGCTATGAACTCCAAACTAATATTGCAAAGACCAAAGAGAACACAACGGAGTCATTTCAAAAAAACGTATGTGCCAAACATGCACAAATTTTATTATTTCCGTAGAAAACAAGACAGTGCATAGATAAAAACATGTATATGAGAGAAAGAGGAATACAACAATAGATGGTGATATCACTGGCTCTACACAGGAAGGAATCAAGGTACGTATATAATGGAATATATCCCAAATTGAAATATAAAAACATATTTTTTATGCATATAAACAGATGGCAAGGGCACATCTAAAGTACATATATATAGCTATTGCACATTAAAGAATATTGCACATAATAAAGATCGCTCATATGTAGAGCATAAGCAATGTAAACATTTAAAGAAAGCGCTATGTGCATAGAACAGCTGCCTGTAAATGAAGCATAAAGGGATACAGACCTAGTAGCAGCGTGTGGACCTAAGTACTGTGCACTGGCAGAGACCGGGATAGCACCACTCCACCACTGGCTTAATGTGTGGAGCCTCACTTTTTTCTCTGGTCACCCACTTTACTTGCCTTCTCCCTTCTCTGTAGTGTTGGCAGTGTCTTTATTCTTGGCAACGCAGAGAATCAGTGTAGAGGAGGCAGGGCACTTCACACAGGGCCATTCCTGTAGAACTCCTGCTAATGGGACCATCTCTGCTGTAGAAAAAAATGCAAAAACGCCATCCCCATGCATTTCTGAAAGAATCGAATTCTGCAGTGTTCATATACATAATTTAACTATAAAAAATCATTAAAGAAGACCTGTATACAACCTGCTAATAATTTGATATTACTATCAATACATTGCTTAGGGGGCCCTGATTCAGGGCCAGTAAAAGAGGTGCTCTAGGTAGGCATCCATCTAAGGTGAAACCTCAGGCCAAGCTGGGGGAAGGCACAACTTCAGGTGATTGCTAGCACTGGGATTATAGGTCACATGCCCTGGATCCCCGGGCTAGAATGTACCACTTTCAATTGTAAGCACCAACTTTCCTTGCAAGTGGAAAGTTGACCGAGAAAAAAGCCATTGGCTCCTTGCCCTGTTGTTTACTCAGTAGATGCAGAATGTTGTAAGTCTGCACTCTACATGAGGCTGGCAGTGGTGAAGGACCTTCTGTGCCTGTTTTCGACTAAGCAGCTTGCGCAATTAAATTTATCATTGCGTGTTGCCTAAACCGTAAAAAGATGCTGTTCAATAGTGAGCAAAGAGGAAGTGAATATGTAGTTTATTATTATTTTTGGTAAGGGTTCATTTGTATATAGAAATCATAGTAAATGCCCAGTTCTTGGGGTGTTACTCCTACACTGTGATCCAACAGAATCTTCCATCTATGGCCAGTGGCAACTTTTCTCCTGGTTCTGCTGCAGGGCTATTCAATGACTTAACGGGTGTTATGGTCCTTAACTCTTTCAAGTTAGTGATAGTAGTCCAGTAAGAAAAGCCTCATCTTGTTCAATCACAGAAGAGGTTTACTGGACACTATAAAAATGGAATTGTGCACACTCATCTATCTATTTATTTATATATATTATATCTATCTATCTATCTATGTGATGACTGGGTTAATGATTTCTAGCCCTGTTGTTTTTTTTGATTGCTGAGATGATGCTTCTGTGCTCTCGGGTGTGGTTTAGCATGCTGAGCCAATTAGAGTCCTCCTGGTTGCAGCTCAGGCATGTATAAGGAGGCCCTTTTCAGTCATTCATTCTCTGCTTGTGATTGTTCTTAGTAACTTACCTAGCTATCTCTGTGCTCATTCTGTTTATTCTGGTTTTGTGACTTTTGGCTTGGCTTTTGACTTCCCTTTGATACTCTGTTACTGTACTTCGTTCTCTCCAGGTTTAGATTCGTCCCTTTGACCACGTATTTGTGTGTGTGTGTGTGTGTGGTTAGGTTTGTTTTCTGTTAGTCATGTACCTCCAGCCTTTCCCAACCTTTTGTCAGATTTGTAGTTTATTGTTTAGATTTTTTGTCTGTCCCTCACTTATTTAGGAAGGGACTGTCCCCGTGGTTACGTATCTGTCGTCTAGGGCAGGTATGTAAGTAGGCAGGGAAGGGGAGTGAGTGAGAATAATTTTCACTCCTTCCCTGCCCAGACGTGACAATCTATTTATATATCTCATATCTATCTATTTATCTATCTCATATATATCTATCTATCTATTTATCTATCTCATATTTCCTTATCTATCTAAACAAAAAACAAAGAGGAGCAGCCAAAAAAAGTCCAGATAGATTTCCAGCTATTGTTCAACAGCCTCTGTAATATCCACATGAAATATCACATCAACACATCCAGATAAAGGTTAAAATAGGGCTTTATTAACACAAGAATGCAGTGGCATTGTTTTGGCCACACTTTAACTATTATCTGGATGTGCTGCTGTGATATTTCATGCAGATATCTGTGGTGTCCCAGTACCGCATTTCATACAGTGCTTATCTATTTATGGGTCCCCATAGCCAGAGTCCCTAGGACGTAGGGATCCCTGTAATCTAGTCTACCCCTAGCCGCCTCTATCTTAACGAATAATTAGTAATTTATGCATAGATAATAGAAATAGTATAGTATAAATGTAAATTAATGGTTAACTACTTGTTTCCATGGTGTCGCAGGGCCTTCGGGTCATGTGATGCATTCTAAGCCTCACTCTGGTATCTCTAGCCTCGTTTTGGTTTTATAATGTATATAGATCCTGTGACATAAGCAATCCCATCACACCATGTAAGGTGAATGGCAGACGTTCGGACCAATCAGATTTGCCTCGCCCCCTACCCATATAAGGGAGCGGCGGCACTGTTTTTCTCTCTTACCTCGTGGGCTGTCAAGCAAGCAAGACCTGTACAGCAGTAATCGCAGTGAGTTAGGCCCGAGCCTTGCGGCAATGGCTGAACGATTATAATTATAGAGTGTATCACCTCACAAACACTCTGCAGCATCTCCGGACCTAAAAACCTCCCCTAAATCCGGACGGATCTGCAAATCTCTTCCTAAATTAAGAGACTTATTGTCTAGCTCAAGGTCTGCAACTACTGCCAGTCACTAAGTAACCAAAGGACTGTTTGTACGAGACTGTGACTGTACCGTGAATATTGCAAGCACTTCAGTAAACATTATTCCAGTTCAAGTTCAAATCTCCTTGGGGATCTTCAGTTATTTTATGCACCATGCACCATCATTACTGGGAAGGGCGGCGATAGGCCGGAACACTGATTCAGCATACCAGCCCTCAGCCTGGCGTCACAAACTTTTCTAGGGTTAACATTAACCCCTTATATACCTATACCATACCACCACTACCATACACCCCCCAAGGGCTACCACATATCTATCTATCTATCTATCTAAAAAGGAATAATTGGCAAGCACATCCTAATACACAGCTATTGTATGAAACAAGTATACAGGGGCACACTGCTGCTGCTGAAGTACAAATACAAGCAAAAGGATAACAGCATCACACTGCTAGTGCTAAGCTATATGTGAACTATGACATGTTTTACTTTGCAATACTGCTATGGTGAAAAAAAGAGGTTCTTAACTTACCATTTGGCTAAATAATGTACATTGTGGTGGGATGGTACACACTATTCGGCCAAATGGTAAGCTAAGAACCTCTATCACCATAGCAGTATTGCAAAGTAAAACATGTCATAGTTCACATGTAGCTTAACGCTAGCAGTGTGTTGCTGTTATCCTTTTGCTTGTATCTATCTATCTATCTATCTAAATTCACAATAGAGATCCAACAGCACTCCAGAAGTAAGCAAATAAAGTGTGTTTATCTATCTATCTATCTATCTATCTATCTATCTATCTATCTATCTACCTAGTAATCCAAGGAAAGCAGCACCCCAAAAAAAAGGGTTGTAGCGGTGCATGCAGAGCCGGACCCCGGTCAATGGTCCAAATGTAACTACAAACTAGTAGAAGTCCGCAGCACACAATCCAAATGAGTGAAAAAAAGTGAAATTTATTCCATAATCAGGTGTGTGTGTTTATCTATCTATCTATCTATCTATCTATCTATCTCTCTATCTGTCTATCTCATATCTATCTATCTATCTATCTATCTAATAACTATTTATTTATCTATTTATCTATCCGAATGGAAATCTAATTATATGTGAATTGGATACGCACAAGACACCTGCTACCACTCACTACTCCTACTATAATGTGGCACCTTTCTAGCATGAATTTATTTTCCAGACTTCCAAGTTTGACCTTAACATAAGGTTTCTCTTTTATATGATTTCTTTCCTAGATGTTAAATCTCCTTAATGTGTCATGCCCTGATTACTTGTCTGTCTGCTTTTTGTTTTCTTTCTCGGTGTTGACAGTTCTTTTTAATCAATTTCATGAACCACAGCCACAGTTTTTGTAAAAGTTTATTAGTTTCAATTTAGTAAATTCAGTGTGCGGATAAACTGTTATCTACTTTTGAGGACAATTAGATTTTAGAGCATTTACAACAAAAAATTTTAAAGGAAAGATGAGTCTATGACAACTATACATAATGTTTTCATATTTTTGGTGTATAAAATGTACATAATTATGTTCAAAATTTGCATGCAAGATATATATACATGTCATGGTTGCCATTGTAGTACAGACCTCAGTGTATTGTACTATACAGTCAGGTCCATAAATATTGGGACATCGATACAATTCTAACATTTTTGTCTCTATACACCACCACAATCGATTTGAACTGAAATGAACAAGATGTGCTTTAACTGCAGATTGTCAGCTTTAGTTTGAGGATATTTACATCCAAATCAGGTGAACAGTGTAGGAATGACAACAATTTGAATATGTTCAACAATGTGTACAACAGTTTGCACTTGTTAAGGGACCAAAAGTAATGGGACACAATAATAATCATAAATCAAACTTTAAATTTGTAATACTTGGTTGCAAATCCGTTGCAGTCAATTACAGCCTAAAGTCTGGAATGCATAGACATCACCAGATGCTGGGTTTCATCCCTGGTGATGCTCTGCCAGGCCTCTACTGCAACTGTCTTCAGTTCCTGCTTGTTCTTGGGGCATTTTCCCTTCAGTTTTGTCCTCAGAAAGTGAAATGCATGCTAAATCGGATTCAGGTCAGGTGATTGACTTGGTCATTGCATAACATTCCACTTATTTCCCTTAAAAAAAACTCTTTGGTATGCTTTGGGTAATTGTCCATCTGCACTGTGAAGCGCCATCCAATGAGTTCTGAAGCATTTTGCGGAATATGAGCATATAATATTGATCCAATGGAGGAAAGAGGGGAAGAGGGCTCCAGCTCCGCAATGTAGTAAAATAAAAATTAACCTTTAATATTACATGGTTAAAAAAATATCCATGGTCCAAGTAGACAAAAAAAGAGACAAACAGTGCTCAGTGAGTTAAAACCCACGTCAACCGACGCGTTTCGGACCAACTAAGGGTCCTTAGTCATGGTGCTGCATCCTATCTCGACTGCTGCTACTTTTATACTGAATTGAGTATCATAGTCACATGACAAATTACGTCACAGATTGAGCCACAGCTGATGTGTAATCACCGGTGATTGGAGTACGGCCTCCAAAAGCAATGCATCCAATAAAAAATTAGATAATGTCACATGTGACATTATCTATTTTTTTATTGGATGCATTGCTTTTTCTCCTGAAAAATATTTTTTTCCGCTTTGACACTGATTACTACATTCAAATTACAGGATGCCCTATGAGATCTAAATTTTCCCCCAGTTTAGCCAACCTATACATGGCGTATTGGGAGGAGGTTCATCTATATTCGGCCGATAATCCTTTTGCCTATGTTGTGCACTGGTATGGCCAATATATAGATGACCTCCTCCTAGTATGGTCCCACTCCCGTGACGAGGTCATGTTGTTCCTCAATTACATCAACAACAATAATCTAAATTTAAGGTTCACATTGGAGTGGGGGGGGGGCCTTCAATCAATTTTTGGGATGTGCATCTGACGGGTGATACATCTGTCAAATGGGTGCACTTAGAAATGTACAGAAAGCCTACTTCAGGCAATAGTATACTTTTTGCAACAAGCTGCCATCCCAGTCATGTCACCCGCAATTTACCGGTGGGAGAATATATTAGGGCTAAACGAGCTTCTTCCACGGATACCGTTTTTGAGCACACATGCACCGATATTGACAAGAGATTACTGGCCAGGGGTTATTCTAGAGCCACACTAATCAGAGCAAAGAATATAGCCAAAAGCAAGAGCCGTGATGCACTTCTAACAGAAACCAGGGCCAAAAATAATTCAGACAGTGTTAAGGCGAGGAACAAAATTACATTTTCAACACAATACAGTACCGATTTTTCAGCGATCAAAAGCATTGTATCCAAACATTTACCTGTTCTATTTGATGATGAAGTTTTGACTTCCATTTTACAAGAAGGGGTCCAGTTTGTGGCCAAAAGAGGCCATACGCTAGGTAATCAATTATCACCAAGTGATATACTTAGTAAAGAGCCCTCGAATACCTGGCTTCATCTTAAAGGTTTCTATACGTGTGCCCGCAATAGATGCAATCTTTGCAAGCATGTTGCCAGGTCGACAGAATTTGTGTCAACTATAAATGGAAATAAATATCCTATAAAAACGTTTATCAATCGTGACACTACACATGTCGTTTACTTGGCAACATGCAGACAATGCAAATTGCAATACGTGGTTTTCACCACCAGAAAATTGAATAGACGCATATATGAACATTTCCATAGTTCAAACACTGCGGTTTTTAACATGCGGTCTCTATCTGGTCTTGCAAAACACATCCATGAAACTCACTAAGGTGATGCGTCCTCCATAGAAATATGTGGCATTGAAAGGGTGCATCCACCGTCAAGAGGAGGGGACCGGTCACGCGTCCTCCTCAAAAGAGAAGCCTTTTGGATTCTCATGTTGGATACTAGGTATCCTAAGGGCATTAATTACAAAAGTGACTTAGCGTACATTTATTAGCTTCCTTTTTATGGTTATTCCTGTTTGTCTTAGTTCTTTTTGTATTTCTTTGCATATGCCGTACTCCAATCACTGGTGATTATGCATCAGCTGTGGCTCAATCTGTGACGTAATTTGTCATGTGACTATGATACTCAGTTCAGTATAAAAGTAGCAGCCGTCCATATAGGATGCAGCACCATGACTAAGGACTCTTTGTTGGTCCAAAACGCGTCGGTTGACGTGGGTTTTAACTCACTGAGCACTGTTTGTCTCTTTTTTTGTCTACTTGGACCATGGATATTTTTTTAACGATGTATTATTAAAGGTTAATTTTTACTTTACTACATTGTGGAGCTGGAGCCCCCTTCCCCTCTTTCCTCCATTGGATCAGCTTGCTTCACTGAGGATATAGCTCGGCTTTCCTGTTCTCGTGCTCCCTGCAGATTTATCTCCTTGACCTAATGAATTACGGTGAGCTGGAGTCCTTTTTGTTTTTACTTACTTTTTGCTCTGAAATAGCATATAATATTGCCTGAAACACCTCAGAATTCATCCTGCTGCTTTTGACAGCAGTCACATTATCAATAAATACAAGAGAACCAGTTCCATTGGCAGCCATAAATGCCCACTATGCCATGACACTACTCTTCTCTTCCCATCACAAGTTGATCGCGGTCTCCTGTCCATGGGATGTTGTTCCAGAACTGTGAAGGCTTTTTTAGATGTTGTTTGGCAAACTAATCTGGCCTTCCTGTTTTTGAGGCTCACCAATGGTTTACATCTTGTGGTGAACCCTCTGTATTCACTCTGGTGAAGTCTTCTCTTGATTGCTGACTTTGACACACATACACCTACCTGGAGGTGTTCTTGATCTGGCCAACTGTTGTGAAGGGGGTTTTCTTCACCAGGGAAATAATTCTTCAGTCATCCTCCACAGTTGTTTTTCATGGTCTTCCGGGTCTTTTGGTGTTGCTGAGCTTACCGGTGCATTCCTTCTTTTTAAGAATGTTCCAAACAGTTATTATGGCCAAGCCTAATGTTTTGGCTATCTCTCTGATGGGTTTGTTTTGTTTTGTTGAGCCTAATAATGACTTGCTTCACTGACAGTGACAGCTCTTTGGATCTCATCTTGAGAGTTGACAGCAACAGATTCCAAATGCAAATAGCACACTTGAAATGAACTCTGGACCTTTATCTGCTCATTGTAATTGGGATAGTGAGGGAATAACACATACCTTGCCATGGAACAGCTGAGAAGACAATTGTCCCATAACTTTTGGTCCCTCAACAAGCGGGAAGCACATATGGAAACTGTTGTAATTCCTACACTGTTC
This sequence comes from Hyla sarda, assembly GCF_029499605.1. Classification (NCBI taxonomy): domain Eukaryota; kingdom Metazoa; phylum Chordata; class Amphibia; order Anura; family Hylidae; genus Hyla; species Hyla sarda. The sequence goes on along the minus strand of NC_079189.1, from coordinate 344,576,892 downwards.
ACCTGATTTGGATGTAAATACCCTCAAATTAAAGCTGACAGTCTGCAGTTAAAGAACATCTTGTTAAAGCACAGTTCTAGAACAACATCCTTTGGACAGATGAGACCAAGATCACCTTTTTTTAATCAATTCTTCATTTTCAAGTTTTGATATGAAAACAAATCAAACAGTATACAAACAATGAGAGTCTCACAGGACTAAAAGAAATGCATAGGATCCATAAAGCATGTAACAAATAACAGGTCAACGGTTAACCTGTAGGTAGAAATGGAACGAGCAGTTACATTCAAGAAATATGAAACGAGTAAACCTGCAGAGCATATCACTGGTGCAGAGTAATAGTTTCATTAACACAAATATGAGACTCCTCAAAACAGTGATGGAACAACTCCCGTCCCCACTCAACGGAGAAGGGGGAGAGCTATGAATATGTGCAAAAAGTCCATTAGTGGACACAAAAGTGGGGGGGATTAGAAGAGAGATATAAAGGAAAAGGAAAAAGAGGGCAAGGATGGGGGATAAGAGAGGCTAGGAAGAAAACGTGGGGGGGGGAATGGGGAGGGAGGGAGGAAGAGAGGGGGAGAGAAGGAGGAAAAGAAGAAGAAGACGAAGAAGAAGGAGAAGAAGAAGGTCCGGTCATAGCCAAATAGAAAGGGGTTGAATAAAAAGGAAAAGAGGGGAGAAGAGGGGAGGGATGGCCAATGGGAAAGGGAAGGGTCAAGGCAACGAAGAATGGTAAGGACCGTGTGATGTAGATGAAGGGATTCCCTGGGAGTCAGGGCACCCTACTAATGACTCTCAAAATTGCAGCCAAGACGACCGTATTTTCAGGAAACTATTGTGGGAGCCAGTGCTCCAGCTCACCAGCTCCTCCATTCTGCATAGATCGCGTACCTTCTGGTGCCACAGTGGCAGCGTGGGGGCCGTCGTCTGCAACCAGTGCAGGGGGATCAATTCCTTAGCTACAGAAAGCAGATGTGCAACCTGTGAAGGTTACAATCAGCAGTGGAGAGCCCCAATAGCACCAGAACAGGCGACAATATAACGGTTTTCCCATGATATTAGATAAAGCATTTCCTATCTCAGTCCAGTACGGGAAAATGTCCAGGCACGAACACCAGATATGAAGATATGAGCCTGCGCCCGCCCCACACCTCCAGCACCTGTCATTAGCAGCCAAGCCCCTATGATACATAAATTCTGGTGTGCGATACCACCTGGAAAGGAGCTTGTAATGGCCCTCTTGCAGTCTGACGCATCTGGAGAAACCATGTGCCGAAGCACCTTGCCATGTTCTACCTCCGTCAAGGAGACCCCCAGCTCCCTTTCCTGAGTAAGCAGGAATAGTGGAGTCAGAGAGCCCTCCTCTTTTGACATGGTCGCACAAATGAGGTGTAGGGTGAGGGTTGGGGAAGGGGCAGTAAATGCCAATTTTTCCAGCCAATGTAGATCCGCAGCCAGGACACACACCTTGAGCATTGCAGCACACGCTCTCCTAATCATGTAACAGTGGAAAAAATTTGGTGGAGCAGAAGAAAACAGTGTCTGGATATGTCCATTCGAGGGGGGAGAATCATTAGGGCATAAATCCCCAAGAGGGATCCGGTCCAGTCGCGTCCATTCGTCATCTACAATAAACGACTGAGGGTGAGTGAGAAAGGGAACCAGGGAACTCGTCATCCCCGGGGAGAGAGGTCTATGGTCGGGGAGGTCACCCCTCTTGCGTCAGTCAAAGGCCTGTTTTAGTGTCAGTGTGGCCCTGGTCAGTGGATTCGTCACCATCTGTATACAGTGTGTGGAAGGAAGCCAAAGAGCTCGCGAGGCCAGACCCACTGCCTGGTTCAATTGATGTAGCTCTATAGACTCCACAGGCATGGTGGACCTCGTCCCCACTACCAGTTAAGCCCATCTTTGCAAGTGTACTGCCTTGTATAGGCGGGAGATGTCCGGCACCCCCAGGCCACCAGAACTCTTCTCTCTAATGAGGAGGGTTTAAGGCAGATGCAGTCTCTTACCTGACCACAGGAATGTATGAAATAATTGTTTCCACTGGAGAAGGTACTGCTGAGGAAGATCTATCAGGACCATCCTCAATGTGTATAACACTGTCAGGACAATTTATGTTTGTAGTAGATTCCACCTACCAATCCAGGAGAGGAAGGGTAATTTGTAATGATCCACTTGCGCTCTTAATCTAGTGAGAAGGGGTACGTAGTTAGCTTGAAAGAGGTTGTCTAACGAGCTGGGGACTGTGATTCCCAGGTACTTAATCCCGGAGTGTGGCCAACAGTAAGGGGTCGAGGACCGTAAAGAAGCGGCCACTCACTGGGGAACCGTGATGTTCAGCATTTCGGATTTGGTGAAGTTTACTTTAAAATTGGATAAACTACCATAAAGTTCCAGGAGCCATTACATTTTAGGAAGGGAATGTTGGGGGTTAGTGGTCATGATCAATAAGTCGTCCGCGAACGCCGCGACCAGGTGCGTCGGCCCCCCCACCGCGAGTCCCTTGATCTCTCCATCTTGACGGAGAGCTTGCAGGAGCGTCTCCATGACCAAAACGTAGAGGGTCGGAGATAGAGGGCAACCCTGTGTCGTCCTGTTCCTAATGAGGAAGGAGGGAGACAGGGTGCCGTTAATCTTAATGGGGGCCCAAGGGTCAGAACATAGGGACATCACTGCCCTATCAAAACGAGGAGGGAAACAGAACCGCAACAGGGTGTGTTGCAGATAGTCCCAGGCCACCCTATCGAAAGCCTTTTCGGCGTCAGTCCCTAGCAGTAGTAGTGGCGTATTAGAGCGTTTAGCTTTATTTTATTTATTTATTTTATTTATATAACGCCAACAGATTCCGCAGCGCTGGAAAACCCTGTGTGTGTTATCCCTACCCTCCCTCCCCTTTACAAAGCCAGTGAATGAGCCCGGGCAAGAACGACCCTATATTGAGAGAGAGAAGTTTGGCCCACACCTTCACGTCTAAATTGAGCAAAAATATGGGTCTATAATAAGAACACAGCATAGAGTCCTTGCCCTCCTTAGAGAGGACTGTGATGTGTGCTTCTAGGGCCGGGGTCGGTAGGGGCATTCCCAGCAACAGCGCATTAAACCACGCGGTCAGCTGAGGGAGGATGGTGGCCCGCAATGTTTTGAAATATTGGAGGCTCAGGCCATCTGGCCCCAGACTCTTTCCCGTCGGGAAGAAAGTGAGAACTTTCCCAACCCCCTCCTCCGTACATGGGAGAAGAAGCTCCGACCCCTCCTCCACCGAGAGACCAGGTATATCCAGAGTGTCCAAGAAAGACTGAATGGCCTGTGACCTATCCGGGGGAAGTGTGGTGGTCAGGGAGATGTTGTACAAGGAAGTGTAGTAGGCTGAAAAGGCTGATGCAATGGACTGTGTGTCATTGTACTCTTGTCCCTCCCCTCCTCTCAGTATGAATGTCTGTTCCCTCAACTTCTTGATCATGGCAGACATTAACCGTCCCCGCTTGTCCCCTTGCATAAAAAGTTTCTGTTTAAAACGGGTGACGTGCAGCATATTTAGAGTGAAGCAACTGTTTCAATTCCTCCCTCAGCAGTGCCAAGGTCGTCTCCTCGTCCAGGTCCCGGTGTGTATGTGGTCCCAAGTCCAATGAAGCTATATGAGGCAAAAGGGTGTCGATGGCCTTAGATCTATCCTTTTTAACTTTAGTCCCTAGAGCTATCAGGAGTCCCCGGACATAACATTTATGCGTCTCCCAAACCGTGGTAAGGGAAACATCCCTGCGTGGTATTGATGTCAAAGAAAGTTTTTAGTTGGTCTTCAAGGGAGGCAACTACTTTTGCGTCATCTAATAGCAAGTCATTGAGTCTCCATGGTAGCTGAGAAAAGGAGAGAGTGGCCTGGACTGGGGCGTGGTCTGAGAGCGTACGATGGCCTATGTCAGTGGCTGTAACCATGGGGAGCAGGCTATCGTGACAAAGGAGATAGTCTAGATGCTGTTCTGATTGGTGGGGGGCAGAGAAGAATGTATACGTGTGGTCCCCTGGGTGCAAGCAACGCCAGGCGTCAACCAAGCCCAAGGATTTAAGTTTATTTCTCAGGGTGCTGAGAGCCACTGAGGAGATAGCAGAACGTCTAGAGGACGCATCCCACTTAGGGTCAAACGCTACATTAAGATCGGCTCCTACAAGAATAGGACCCTCAGCAAAAGCCCTCAGTTCCTCCAGGGTCCTCACCAGCCAGCCAACTTGGTGTTTGTTAGGAGGGTATAGTGAAGCAAAGGTGTATGTCCTGGTGCCAATCCTACCTTTCAGGAACAAGGTCCTGCCGTCTCCAGAGTCGTGCTGTGACAAGAGTCAGAAAGGGACGTCCTTGTGGAAGGCAATGGAAAGACCTCTAGAAGAGGAGTTGCCGCTCCCACCATGATACCAAAGAGAAAAATTGTTAGTTGGCAGTTTGGGTATGCAACCAGTTTTAAAATGTATCTCTTGCAAGAAGGCCACTGAAACCCCATCTTTCCGCAGCAGAGATAAAACACTGTGTCTTTTAGAGGGTAGATTGAGGCCCTTCACATTATACGTCAAGAACTTCAAGGAGGCCATAAGACACTAAAGAGTGCTACACTGGAGAGTACCCCCAGGGAAAAGCAAGCAGAGGAAGAGAGCAGGACCAAGAAGGAAGTAGAAAGAGAAGGCAGAGAGAGAGGTAGAGAGGAAAGTGCAGGGGAGAGGTCAGAGGAGTAGTGAGGAAGGAGGGGAGAGGGAGGGAGAAGTCAGGAGGGGGAGGATGGGGAAGGAGAATAGAGAAACCTAGGAAAGGAAGGAAACCTGCGACAAGGCAGCCAAAACAGGTCAAACAGACAAAAGAAGATAGAGACCATATGAGTGGGCATAACGGGCAAGAACAAATTCAATAAACAAGAAAGTTACATAGGGAAACAGGCACCATGGATAGGGTCATCCCTAAACACTTTCGGCACCAACGGTCAGATCGGGCACAAGGGCTCCGCTATAACTGGGGCAACCAAGCAGCAAGTCACCTCAAGTCAGGTCTTTCGACGGGTGTCCCTGGTTCTTCTTGCTTATCCACCGTGGACCAAGATGTCAGCATAGGTAGCGAGGGTAGGGTACTCATCTGAACCGGCAGCCATGACGGGATAACCATCGGCGGGATGCCTAGTAAGATCCAGAGCTTCTCGAGGTCCTCGAAAGTGAGCAGATAGCTATGCGCCTGCCCTCCTTCACCACTGTAATTTCAAAAGGATAAAGCCAAGTGTATTGCACCTTCATATCCCTCAGTCGCTGCAGCATGGGTTCAGGATCCTTCTCTTCACCAGAGTTGCTGGGGAGAGGTCCTGGAATAGGCACAAGGCATGGCCCTCAAAGCTCACTTCACGAGTGGTTCTATTGGCGGTCATTACCGCAGCAGTGTCCACGTAACTGAGGGGGCCGCAGATCACGTCTCGCGGAGGGTCCTTAGGAGATGGCCCGGTGGACCCGCTCTATAGCTATGGGCGATGCTCTATCTGCGCCCAAGAGGGAGGCGAAGATCTGCCGCATCCCAGATGGAAGGGCTTCGGCTGCGTACGACTCAGGTAGGTCACGTAGGCCACTGCTCATGCTCCTAAGCATACCACCTCATCAGTGAAGCATGGTGGTGGTTGTGTCAAGGCATAATGGGCATGTATGGCTGCCAATGGAATTGGTTCTCTTGTATTTATTCATGATTAGAGATGTAGCGAATTGTTCGCCGGCGAATAGTTCCCGGCAAATTTAGTATGGGCGAACATATGTGAAGTACGATCAGCCCCCTATACTTTAACATTGCGGTAAACTTTGAACCTGTGAGTCAGAGTCAGCAGACACATTACAGCCAATCATCAGCAGTCCCTCCCTTCCAGACCCTCCTACCTCTTGCACGGACGCCATTTTACCCTCATTCGGCATGCTGCAGGCTTAGGAAGTGGAGGGTCAGAGAAGCTGCTCCTGCTGTATAGGGAAAGCGATAGCTAGTTTGCTGCTAGGTGGTGTATTCAGGGTCCAGGTTACTTCTAAAGCACTAGTGTAACATCTGCTTTAAGGACAGCACCCAAAAAAGCCCTTTTTAGGGCTGAAAGATATCAGTCCTGGTTGGGAGGGAACCGCTTGTTAAAAGGGGTACTCCAGAATCAAACTTAAGTTCCTTCAAACAACTAACTACTACAGTATTCAAAGGGCTGAAAGATATCAGTCTGTGTGTCTTGCAACAGCTGGAGGCACCTTGGTTGGGAGGGAACCGCTGGTTAAAAGGGGTACTCCAGTATAAAACTTAAGGTCCTTCAAGCAACTAACTACTACTGTATTCAAAGGGCTGAAATATAGAATTCCGTGTGTTTTGCAACAGCTGGAGGCACCCATGTTGGGGACCACTGCTTAAAAGGGGAACTCCACTGGTAAGCTTTTTTTTCTTTAAAGCAACTAACTACTACAGTAGTCAAAGGGCTGAAATATATCAGCCCGTGCGTTTTGCAACAGCTGGAGGCACCCTGGTAGGGGACCACTGCTTAAAAGGGGAACTCCGCTGGCAAGCTTTTTTTCTTTAAAGCAACTAACTACTACAGTATTCAAAGCAGAGTCCACGTAGAAACACCAGCTCTCCAATCCCCTATAATGTGCTCGGATCGGTGTCCAGCCAACACCAGCAACGAAAATGAAAAGCAGATGATCCAGCACTATTTCTATGCAGCTTTATTAGAAACACAGCACACAGGTAAAATCAGCCTGAACTCAGACGCGTTTCGAGCGCATGCGCTCTTTGTCGGTGATGTCACAGGTACTACCAGGTGAGGTTAAATACCTTTTTCTTGTGGGAGGGAAGGGAAAGAAATCCCATATCCCCACCTCTCTCTGGAGACGTGTGGCATAGTTCACATTAGTAAGAACAAACAATGTTAAAATATATGTATAAAAGACCAAAAAATGAAACATACATGCAATAATATAGCTTGATTGTTCATAAAATTATAGGATTTAAATGTCACGGAAGGGGGTTCGTAAAATAGGTGTTAATGCTTTTAGTAATAGCAGCTGGTTAGAAAGGAAAGGGTTTTTCAAGTGCGGACATAAAGTGTGCCGTACTTGTCAGTATGTCAAACAGACGACTCAGTTCGAGAGCTCGGATGGTACCAAAAGGTACCCTATCAATAATTACATAAACTGTAATTACAGTAATGTAATTTATATGATAGAATGCACAGAGTGCAATTTAAAATATGTGGGATACACAACAAGAAAATTGAAAATAAGAGCACTGGAACATCTGAATGACAGTACAATGACAGCAGTAAGACAGAGATCTGCTGCATCTGCACATTTTCACTTTGCACATGCCGGTAAATTAAACACCTTTCAAATTTTTGCCATTGAACATGTAAAAATGGGCACGAGAGGGGGTTGTATTAGGAAAAAATTGGCAGATCGTGAAGCATATTGGCAGTTCACATTGGGGACTCGTTCTCCGACGGGTTTAAATGTCCGTCAAGAACTGCTGTTTCACTACTAAAAGCATTAACACCTATTTTACGAACCCCCTTCCGTGACATTTAAATCCTATAATTTTATGAACAATCAAGCTATATTATTGCATGTATGTTTCATTTTTTGGTCTTTTATACATATATTTTAACATTGTTTGTTCTTACTAATGTGAACTATGCCACACGTCTCCAGAGAGAGGTGGGGATATGGGATTTCTTTCCCTTCCCTCCCACAAGCAAAAGGTATTTAACCTCACCTGGTAGTACCTGTGACATCACCGACAAAGAGCGCATGCGCTCGAAACGCGTCTGAGTTCAGGCTGATTTTACCTGTGTGCTGTGTTTCTAATAAAGCTGCATAGAAATAGTGCTGGATCATCTGCTTTTCATTACAGTATTCAAAGGGCTGAAATATATCAGTCTGTGTGTTTTGCAACAGCTGGAGGCTTCCTGGTAGGGGACCACTGCTTAAAAGGGGAACTCCGCTGGCAAGCTTTTTTTCTTTAAAGCAACTAACTACTACAGTATTCAAAGGGCTGAAATATATCAGTTTGTGTGTTTTTCAACAGCTGGAGGCACCCTGGTTGGGGACCACTGCTTAAAAGGGTAACTCCGCTGGCAAGCTTTTTTGCTCATTGTCACACCAGTGCAAATCATATTTGGTGTGTTAGTTGTGCAAATTTAAAAAAAAATAGCTTTTTTGGCTGTTAAATAAAACCAGTCACTGTCAGTTCACGTCACAGTTGCCAGTTTTTTTGCTTGCAGGGCAAATTGTGTCACCCTAGTGCAAATTACATTTGGTGTGACACTTGTGCAAAAAAAAAAAACATTTTTTGGCGGTGAAATCAAATCAGTCACTTCACTTCCCACTTGGGAGTCTTTTGGCCCTGAGGGCTCATTGTCACACTAGTGCACATCATCTTTGGGGTGACCGACCATAGTGTAAATTTGAAAAACAAAATTAAACTTTTTTGGCTGTGAAATAAAATCAGTCAGTTCACTTCACACTTGGGAGTTTTAGGGCCTGCTGGGCTCATTGTCACGCTAGTGCAAATCATATGTGGTGTGAACGTAGTGTAAATTTGAAAAAAAAAATCCTTTTTTTGGCTGTGAAATAAAATCAGTCAGTTCACTTCACACTTTGGAGTTTTAGGGTCTGCTGGGCTCATTGTCACGCTAGTGCAAATCATATGTGGTGTGAACGTAGTGTAAATTTGAAAAAAAAAATCATTTTTTGGGCTGTGAAATAAAATCAGTCAGTTCAATTCACATTTGGGAGTTTTTGGGCCTGCTGGGCTCATTGTCACACTAGTGCAAATCATTTTTGGGGTGACCGTAGTGTAAATTTGAAAAAAACAAAACCTTTTTTGGCTGTGAAATAAAATCAGTCAGTTCACTTCACACTTGGGAGTTTTTGGACCTGCTGGGCTCATTGTCAAACTAGTGCAAATCATATGTGGTGTGACAGTTGTGTAAATGTAACAAAAAAAATTCAATTTTGACTGTAATAGATTGAATAGCAGTTAGTTGTCTGCAAGCGTGTGTGTCAGGCCTACAGCGTCTACTCTACGTCTATGTCTGTCAAGGACATGTTTGAGTGTAAGATGCCAATGTCACAAGGTCACCCCCTAGCCCGGCGTCTGACAGCTGGCTTGTCGGAACTCATAGCCCACCAGCTTTTTAAAAAATTTATTTAAAAAATATTTAAAAACATTTAAAGAAAATGTAAAAAAATAGCAAAAACATTTTTTTAGCTATTGGGACACCGCAGTGGAAGGAACCTGGCCAAAATTTCTTTGCACAAAAGGCAATCTCCAACCGGTACTCGATTGTGCAACAGGAAGTAATGGCATGTCTGGCACACAGTGTTGGGGCAAGGGTCCATCTGACCACTGATACCTAGTCTGCAAAGCATGGTCAGGTCAGGTATATCACCTACACTACGCATTGGGTAAACCTGGTGACGCTGTGCAGGGTTGCCACGGTGGATTTTGAATGAAGACGGGCCTCTTGAAGCTGATTGGTCGCTCGCTGCTGGATGGTATGGGGGCGACCAATCAGGAACGTGTCGCTGTACATGGCTGTGTACAGTCATGCTGTCATAGGAAAAAGTCGGTGAGGGGATGTCATCCAAACATGGGCATGGGGATGGTAGGCTTAACTCTGATTGGCTGTTCGGGATGTCAAGTGAGCCAATCAGAGAGGGGACATATGAGTTCAGGTTGCAAGTCTTTGCCGCTGGTGGCGGCAGGATGTCTTTCAAATCTTTCAGCTGGGCAGGTCCGGCGGCGACCAATCAGGTTAAAGACGTATAATTCCTCTTTGGGGGATTCCTAGAAGCATCGGCGGCAAATCTTTTTTGAAGAATTTGACCAATCGCTGCTAGGCAGGTCCGGGCAGAGACCAATCAGGGATGAGACGTGTATTTCCTCTTTGGAGGATTCCAAGAGTATTCGACGGCAACTCTTTTTTGAAGAATCCGACCAATCACGTTCCGTCTGGGTAAGGTGGCGACCAAGGATGACTTGCATGACTTATCCGCCACCAACTATGGTTCAAGCCGCAATGTTTTAGGGCACTTTCTGGCTGGGAAACAAACAGAATTTTTTCTGGCTGCAACAATACCAAATTTTTCAGCTATGTGTACATGCCTAATTTTTCTGGCCTCTGGTGCTGCACTTTTTCTGCTTCAAATTTTCTGGCTGCTGCTACAGCAGCGGCTGCAACAATACCAAATTTCAGCCATGTGTACATGCCTAATTTTTCTGATACTCTCTGCTGACATCTCTGTCCATCATGCCAGTGAGATGCTTGATTTGCGACAGCCCAACACGTTGGAATTCCTAATGTTCGACCGCCTGCTCCAACAAGAAAAAGCTGTCAATGAATATTTGTATGACCGGGGTGCTAGGACATCATCTGTGGAGCTGGGAATTTTTTTGCCACGTTACTGGACGCTCATGCGCAATGCCTGTAGGCTCATGCGTCCTTTTGAGTAGGTGACAAACCTAGTCAGTCGCACCGAAGGCACCATCAGCGACATCATACCATTTGTTTTCCTCCTGGAGCATGCCCTGCGAAGAGTGCTGGATCAGGCAGTAGATGAGCGTGAAGAGGAAGAGTTGTGGTCACCATCACCACCAGAAAGAGCCTTATCAGCATCGCTTGCTGGACCTGCGGCAACACTGGAAGAGGATTGTGAGGAAGAGGAGTCAGAGGAGTAATGTGGCTTTGAAGAGGAGGAGGAAGACCAACCACAACAGGCATCCAGGGTGCTCATTGTCACCTATCTGGTTCCCGTGGTGTTGTACGTGGCTGGGGGAAAGAAGATGATACCTTCCCTGACATCACTGAGGACGAGGAACGGGACAGGAGTAGCTCGGCATCCAACCTTGAGCAAGTGGGGTCTTTCATGCTGTCGTGCCTGTTGAGGGACCCTTTTATTTTGAAAAGGATTTATTTTTGTGTTTTTACCGTCCTGCATTATAGAGTCTTCTGGACTTTCTGATAATTTAAACTTGAATTTTCAAGTGTACTAACCATTACACAAAGGAACACTTGGTGCGTGTGATTTTTTAACTTAAATTTTCAAAAGTAAAATACAGAGAGGGAAGAACTCTGTTTCTTTATTTGATGAAAAATTTTATTTAGAAAATAATTTCTTTGTGTGTTTCTCTGTCCTGCATTATAGAGTCTTCTGGACTCTTGGATATGCACTTGTTCTTATTTTTCAGCCATGTGTACATGCCTAATTTTTCTGGCCTCTGGTGCTGCACTTTTTCTGCTGCTGCAATTTTTCTGGCCGCTGCTACAGCTGCGGCTGCAACAATACCAACTTTTTGAGCCATGTGTGCATGCCTAATTTTTCTGGTACTCTCTGCTGACATCTCTGTCCATTTTAGCAACCATGCATATGAGATGTATACTAAGGGTAGCATGGTGGCTCAGAGGTTAGCACTGCTGCCTTGCAGCACTCGGGCGTTGGGGCACTGGGGCCTTGGGTTCAAATCCCACTATGTGCTGCCTAAAGGGGGCTCTAACTATGTGCTGCCTAACATGGGGGAATCTATGTACTGCCTATAGGGGATCTAACTATGTGCTGCCTAATATGGGGAAATCGATGTGATGCCTAAAGGGGGGCTCTAACTATGTGCTGCCTAACATGGGGGAATCTATGTGCTGGAGGCACACTGGTTGGAAAACCTTGAGTTAGATTCTGTTACCTAACTCAGTATTGCAAAACTACAACTTCCAGCCTTTACTGATTGCCAAAGGGCATGCTGGGAGAAGTAGTTACGCAACAGCTGGAGGCACGCAACTACAACTCCCAGAATGCTGAGACAGCCATTTGCTGTTCATGCATGCTGAAGTTGTAGTTTTGCAAGATTTAGAGACCCACAGTTTAGAAACCATCTGACAGTGATCTCCAAACTGTGGCCCTCCAGATGTTGCAAAACTAAAAATCCCAGCATGCCCAAACAGCAAACAGCTGTCTGGGCATGCTGGGAGTTGTAGCTTTGCAACATCTGGAGGGCTACAGTTTAGAGACCACTGTATATTGGTCTCCAAACTGTAGCCCTCCAGATGTTGCTAGGCAACAACTCACCGGCTTCCCTAGTCAGCAGGATCACCACACCAGGGACAGGATTGTTCCCTGCCACCGGTAAGTATCCCAGCACAGTTCCCCCACTCTGCCCGGACTACCGTATTACCTTGGGTGGGAACCAATCTTTAACCCCCGCACCCCCGATCTGCTATTGGTCGGTCGCTTCTGACCGACCAATAGCAAGGATAGGAGGGACGGCACCCCTGCCACCTCACTCCTATCCCTTCAGTGGGATCGGGGGTGTCTTTGACAGCCCCGATCCCCCTTATTTCCTGGTCACTGATTCACCAGAGACCTGTATGACCCAGAAACTCTGCAGATCACCGGTCTGAATTGACTGCCGATTTGCGCTGATCTCCAACAGGACCCCCCCAGAATGATTTCAGCAGGCATCCTGGTCCGGTCCCTGCCCGGAGAGCGTCGGGGACTGGAATTCCCAGTGAGCCAGGGAAGTCCCAGGGAGCCAGGGCGTACCTGTACGCCCTGAGTCTTTAAGTGGTTAACGTCCTTACATGCTCCAAATTTTTATCAAGGTTTTGAGAGCTGGGATAAATGAGTTAAAAACATTTGAAATCCTTGTGATCTTTCAACTGATTTTCTTTTCTTTTTGTGAATACTTGGTGAGGATTGGGCGGCCTGAGGCTTTCTACCCGGATGCCTGTGCTAATGGGGCCCTTTGGCTTATAGCTACTTCTCTCCATAACATTAGACTAGTAAATACACAGTTTTTGTCAACACATGAGAATGTTACCTATATACACAGTAGCTCTGTCACTGTAGGTGTTCCTTACATCTCCAGGAGAACTCTCTGGTCACAAGAGCACCCTGTACAGGATGGACAGGAAACAATAGACATTAGACATTGGTTGACTGATATGGACTGAATATATAGACTGTTTAGCTACAGTTCTGACTAATTATATGACATTTGACTATAGTAGTTACAAAAAATAGGCTATGTACATTACTGACTGATCTGTACACGAATAGCGATGAGCGGCATATGCCATATTCGAATGCATGATATTTCGCGATGGATGAATATTCGTCCCATATTTGCAAAAATCGCATATTCGATATATTTACGATTATTTTCGCTTTGCATAAATTCGTATACGCATGCGGATAACTATCTATCTATATGATCTATATTATCTAACAATCTATCATCTCCTAATATACTTGGTCTATACAGAAGTGATAATGGGTCTATGACATTTTTCATTTTGAACATTGTCATGTCGCGAATATCGTCACTATCTATCCACCTATCTAATTTTAGTAACGATATTTGCGAATATGAGGATATTCGCGAATATTCACATATTCTCATATTTGCGAATATTCACTCTCCAGTGTAATACAGTAAATAGTATAGGATGCTTCTTTAGACCACAAGCTGGAAGCAGGGATCAATGTGATGTGTTCTGTGGGAAATTCTTTTTTTTTTTTTTTTTTCAAATTGCGAATATTCGTGCTCAACACTATACTCGAAATAAGTTAGAATTAATCATTCTATACTGACTAGACATTACTATACTGTAGACGGATAACTTTTACACTTAAAGAAACTTTTACTCTCTATACCTTGCTAGTATTAGACCTTGAGTGGACCTTTGGGATCTGCACAACGCCACCTCTGGAGAATCTGGAACTGACGGAACTTCTGAAATTTCAGCAGGTTCTTCCTCAGCAATCACAGGAGCTGGAACTTGTTCAGGAGTTGCTGGAATTGGGACCACTGGTATGTGAAATGAAGAAGTCTGAGCTATTGCTGGCACTCTGGAAACAAGTATATAAGCTGGAGCAAACGGTGAAAGAGCAGGAACTGGTATGTGGACTAACGTTGGCTGGACCAGTCCCGATGCTGGAGGCAAACAGATGAATCAAACAACCTACAAAATTAGCCCAAATTTATGTTCGAAAATTTAATCTTTATTATGAATACAAAACAGGTAGAAAAAACCCTTAAAATAACCCACCCTTAAAAAATCCCCAACAAAAAGCTGAGCTGGTATCTCTGGGACAAGTACAATATCACATATATATTGCCAATAGCACAATCCTACAGTATAGGTTTGGTCAGTGTATAATAGAACAATGTCTCAAAACACTTTACCTAGTTGTGACATGCTGACAGCCTCCCAGTGATACTCCTGCGACCTCGACACGTGTTTCGGGTGATTCCTTTCTCGGCGCCTCTTGAGAAAGGAATCATCCGAAACACGTGTCGAGGTCGCAGGAGTATCACTGGGAGGCTGTCAGCATGTCACAACTAGGTAAAGTGTTTTGAGACATTGTTCTATTATACGCTGACCAAACCTATACTGTAGGATTGTGCTATTGGCAATATATATGTGATATTGTACTTGTCCCAGAGACACCCTGCTCAGCTTTTTGTTGGGGATTTTTTAAGGGTGGGTTATTTTAAGGGTTTTTTCTACCTGTTTTGTATTCATAATAAAGATTACATTTTTGAACATAAGTTTGGGCAAATTTTGTAGGTTGTTTGATTATTATTAGCCTTTTGGGCTCTGTAGGTAATATATGCAAACAGATGAATGCTGGCTGACTTGGGGAGAACATAGGGTAATCCATGGTTTCACCAGGAACATATTCCCTTGCAGGTCTGACATCTGGAAGAGGCGGTGGAGGAAGTACTGGTAGATCTTCCTTTAGGCAGATCTTGATTCGATTTCGGTGGACGACTTGTGGCTCATACCCAGGCTTCTGAACTTTGTACACATTGGACTCTGGATAGAGTATAGCCGTCACTGTGTAGGGCTCTGTTTCCCAGATGGAGTCCAATTTGTCCATTCTTGGGAACTTCCGTAGCCAGACTTTGTTGCCCACCTGGAGTTGTTTGGCTGAGGCATGGCAGTTGTAATCATCTTGTTGCCTTAATCGAGCCTTAGCCCATTTTCTTACTGACAATCTCTTTGGCCTCTTGAATCCTCTGATGATTGGAAACCCACTCGAGGGACGCTTGTGGGGAATTGTTGATTGGGACTTGCAACACAAATGTCCGGTCTTTAGGCAGTTGCCCATGTCGTCCTATCATCAAGTAGAAGGTGGTGTATCCAGTGGAGAAGAGTACTGTATTGTTTTAAATTTCCAACAACTCGGGCAGTAGCCGGGGCCATTCTTCTTGTCTTGATAGAGAGTCTGCTCGCAGCATATGGATGAAGACTTGGTTGATGTGCTCACAGCTCCCATTCTCCTGAGGGTAGTAGGCGGTGAGTTTCTTGCAGTCATGGAATT
Organism: Hyla sarda; assembly: GCF_029499605.1. Taxonomy (NCBI): domain Eukaryota; kingdom Metazoa; phylum Chordata; class Amphibia; order Anura; family Hylidae; genus Hyla; species Hyla sarda. Next base: position 344,561,529 of record NC_079189.1, on the reverse strand, counting down.
GACATAGTTCTTGGGAGAGTTGGGCCTCAAAAGCCGTTCCACAGTCAGTTAGGACAGACTCAGGACATCCAAGGGTTTGCACCCATTTAGAGTAGAACATCTGGGCCGCTGTCTTAGCTGTGAGATCTTTGACGGGAACAACGACAACCCACTTGGAGTAATGATCCACCATGGTGAGAGCATAGGTATACCCAGACCAGGTAGGAGACAATTTCACGTGGTCTTGCACGACCAACTGGTTGGGTCTGTCACTCTGGATGTAGTGGAGGGGTGCTTTTGCATCCTTGTGCACATTCTTGGTGACGTTACAGACAGAACATTCACTGCACCATTTCTCAATGTCACTCCGCACTCTTATCCAGTAGAATCTTCGCCTGACAGTGGCTTTGGTCTTGTAGACTCTAAAGTGTCCCGACTAGTCATGATTAGTGTTGGGTCAAATATTTGCATTTCAAATTTTTATCGCGGATATCGCAAATTCGCAAATATTGTGAATATATTCGCTATATATTCTAAATTGCTCATATTCGCTTTTTTTCCGCATATGTGAATATTCGCATATGCGCATATTCGCATCTGTGAATATTTGTGTATGCTCATATTCGCATATGTGAATATTTGCATATTCCTTCTTTTCACTTGTGGGCCAATTAGAATTATGCAAATACACTTTTCATAGGTTATCAACAACATCCCTAGCAACCAATAGTGAAGTTGCCCTTTCCCTCACTGCTTTCTTCCTCGAATACGCGAATATATGTCTATATAACGAATATGTTAAATTTTCAAATATAGGATGAATATTCATCTATATATTCGCAAAATATCGCAAATTCAAATATGGGCCACTCATCACTAGTCATGATATGCGTTGAGGACCATCGCCGTATCTCTTCTAGGAACCAGAATCTGATTAAGTCGATCACCAGAGACCGGATCCAAAGAATTTTGGTGCAACAGTCAACAGTCCTTTGTGCACAAACAGTCGCTTCCTCTGTCGCCACAGAAGTTTCAACTCATAGTCACACTGGGCCAGGCGTAGACGGGTTGGTACCTTTTTCACCAGAATGTAATCCAACAGATCCCCCATAACTCGACTTTCATCTTGGAGAGTCTTCCAGGTGTAAAGGTCTTCTTTAACCTTTTCGGACCTGGGTTCACCATCCATGAGGGTGATCACAACTTTCTGGTTCCCAAACCGTTGATAAAATAGGGGTATCTCCACGTCTTCCCACACGTCTTCGACAGGTGGTTCTTCGCTTGGGGTCATCCGAGACAGTACATCCGCGTTGACGTTAGACTTGCCGTTTCTGTACTTGATGGTGAAGCTGTAATTAGCTGTTCATTGGCACCCAACTTGGCAGTGTTAAGGTGGGCCAATGGGTTATTATCCGTGTAGACAGTAAATGGCATGGCAGCCAAATAATCTTTGAATTTTTCTCTCACGGCCCATACCCAGGCAAGAAGTTCCAATTTGAATGAACTGTAATTGGCATCATTCTTCTCTGCTCCGCGCATGTTATGACAGGCGTAGGCAATCACTCTCATTTGTCCATCTTGAACTTGGGACAGGACAGCTGCCAAACCTTCAAAACTGGCATCAGTATATAGCCTGAACGGCTGGCTGTAGTCTGGATATGCCAAAATGGATGGTTCTGCCAGCAGACATTTAAGAGCTTGGAACGCTGTCTTTTGCTCTTTGGCCCATTAAATAAGTAGTCTTCCATTGTAATTCTCCTTCGCTGTACCCCAGAGGAGAGCTGTGAGAGGTTCTGCAATTTGGGCAAAGTTTGGGATGAAGCGGCAGTAGTAGCCAGTGAATCCCAGGAAGCCATGAAACATCCTTCAACATGCGTGGGGTAAGTCAGTTCTTTACACCTTTTCAGGATTTGGCTGAACTCCCTCTGCACTGACAACATGGCCCAAGTAAGGGAGCAAGTTTGAGCAAGTGACACTTTGATGGTTTGATCTTCAACCCATGCTTGATCAAGATTTGAAAGACGTCTGACAGATGACTGAGGTTTTCCTGGTAAGACTTGGAATACATGTTGACATCGTCCAGGTACAATAAGACACTTTGGAAATTCAGATGGCCCTGGCACCTTTCCATCAGATGCTATAACGTAGCAGGAGCATTACACAGCCCAAACGTCATACTTTTAAACTCAAACAACCCCATGGGTGTCACAAAGGCGATCTTCTCCTGATCCTCCACGGCCGTGGGCACTTGCCAGTACCCGCTGGTTAAATCCAGGATGGAGAAGTAAGCAACAGACCCAAGGGCTGTAAGCGACTCCTCACTCCTTGGCAAAGGATAAGCGTCCTTATGTGTGACATTGTTCAGTTTCCTGTAGTTGACACAGAAGCGGATGGTTCCGTCTTTCTTCTTGACCAGGAAAAGTGGCACTGCCGAGGGACTCTGACTTTTTTGTATCACGTCTGCCTCTTTCCTGTCGGCCAGCATCTTCTTGATAGTCTGATACATGCCTGGCACGATCGGATGGTGTCTACCCTTGATAGGTGGGCTCTCGCCTGTGAGGATATGGTGCTGGATCATCAAAGTCTTCCCGAAGTCTGTGGGGTGTTTGCTGAAAGCTTCATGATACCATTTGGCAACATTGATGACTCCATTGACCTGATCCCTTGGAGTAGTGGCATCCCCAACCTGAAGATGTGCCCATCAGGGCTCTGGGGGGTTAGCACTGGATCCATCGGTAACTTGAGCCTCATGCTGTCAGACCACCAGACGTTCTACCACAATGTCTTTCAACTCTAGGAGGTACAACTCAGCCACTGGAGTGTATTTGGGTAACACAGTAGCAGAATTAGACAGGTTTACTAACCATACTGGGACTCTTCCGCTAGTGACAGAGACAAGAATTCTCACAGCTCGGACTAGAGGATGATCTTCTAACTGCATGGGTTCCAGCAGGGCCTGATTCTTGACTCCGGGACATGCACAACACCATATGATGGTTTCAGTGTTGGGTTATGAGGTCACCGACCTGATATATTTAACTCGTACACTGCAGACCTTGCCTTGCTTGTTGGCAAACTTCTGTTCTACTTGTAGAGCCTTCAGGGGGTGCTGCACAGCCCGCTGGTCTGAAGGGGGCATATGGGGGAGAGAGGCATACAAGGCATCTAGAATCTCAGTAAAACAATTTCTCATGTTCATTACCAATATAAATTATGCAGACCCCTTATCTGTCACATTTTCTCCCAACTGAATGGTTGGCTCCCAGTATCTATGCCTGGAGACTGGTTGCTCATTAACTGCAACTACTCTGAAATTAACATAGACAGGCTAACATAATACACCAGCATCCCAATGTTGTTAGTAAACATGTTTGGATATGGTAGACACTTGTGACCCTATATCTATTAACGCCTCTAAAGGTACACCTTCCACAATAACTGTTACAAGGGGGCAGGAGACAAAATGAAGTGAGAGTCTTGATTTAGGTCATTTGGGGGTTGGACCTTGTGACTGTTTTCCTGAGGGTCGGTCATCGACCTCAGGGTGAATCCGTTTAAATCCCAGCACTGCATTTTCCAATGGCCAGGCTTGTTACAATAGGGGCAAAAAGGTATCTGAGCCCCTGAATATCTATTGGGTGGAGGATTACGGTAATTGGTAATTCGGGGAGCAGGAGCAGGCCCAGGTTTCCTAGGCAAGGGCGGTTCACAGTCATGTGGAGCAGGCTGGGTGGCCAGCTCCTTAACAGCCTTAGTCAGTTGATCAATGTCCTGCCTAACACTCTGTAGATCCGATACTGTGGAGACTGGCAAAATAGGTTGCACTGGGGTGGGGACAGGCGACAGTGGTGGTATGGGTCTGGCTACCGCCCCTAGTGGTTCCTGAGAAGCTGTAAGGGGCATGCAAACTTCTTCTAACTCAGTCCCGGACTCAATCACTTGGATAGCCAATCGTTTAACCTGTACGCCCTCCGCCCACTCCCTTTCTATAATGCGATAATGCGGGACCATGCCGTGGTCCTGCGTCATAGCAGGTCGGGCCCAGTCTCTAACAATGGCCGGGACCCGTGGCTAATAGCATGTAGCACTGATCGCGGTGCCGCGCACGGTTAACCCTTTAGACGCGGCATTCAAAGTTGAAAAATGAAAGTAAACTGCTCCCGGCTAGCTCAGTGGGCTGTTTGGGAGCACCGCGGCGAAATCGCGGCATCCTGAACAGCTGTAGGTCAGCAGGAGGGTCCCCTACCTTCCTCCTCGCTCCGCCATTCATGTATATGGGAGGGGGCATAACGGCTGCAACTCCCCCTTCCATAGACATGAATGGAGGGGGCGTGGCGTGACTTCTCAGAAGCCCGTAGGTTTCCTAAACTTCAGATGCAGCTACGCATAGAATGCGGGATGCTGCAGGGAGATCACCCAGATGTTTTTGCCCAGAATACCCCTTTAAGCTTTGGTTTTCACGAGTCACTACTTCATACTGCTGACATTCTACAAAGAGCTATACTGTAGTGTTGATTTTTGCCAAGGTATCACTCTGCCATGTCAGAAATTCAAGGAAATATGTACCGTGACCTCCTTAGGTCAGAATACATGGGTAATCTGTGTATTTGTCTATTAAATATTTTCCCAACACACAGTATTTTTGATAAATTTTATTATAAACAACGAATCTTTAACATATTTTAAGTCTGAGTGTTCAAAGGGGATTATCCAACTTAATACGTCTTTAGTACTTACCTGCCAGACAATAATGGACATGCTTAGCAAGGATTCATGCTTATGTTGGTGGTAAATGGACGTATCCTGAGTCCCCGATAACACTGCTGGCTTGTTTTTTTGAGCTGGCTATTTCCTGTTTATGGTTCCTTCCTCCAACTTCAATCCTCAGAGTCCCTTGTTTCAGGGTGGGAGGTGACTTATCTCCCTCTCACACGTTAACCACCCCATCTATTGCATCACAGGCTTTCTTCCAGAGAAACTACAATTCCCTGCAGCTCTGTGGAGAATGATCTCCCTCCCACTCAGGAGTCGCTCCACACATTGAAGTACTGCCATGCTCCTTATCAACACCTGACTAGTAATATAATGTCTTGGGCCCCACTGCAACCTGGGAAAATCCTGAGACAACGCTCATTTTTTAATGCTGCTAAAAATGAACATAGGCAAAGAATTGCGAGATCAGCCATCAAACACAGACATTACAGACATTATATTATAAACTGCACAAGAATATAGGCTAACACTGAGAAAAGCGCAAACCACAATACTTAATCATACAATAGGAATATTTTATTGCACACATTCTTTACAAAATACATCTAAATACAATAAACATATATCAAGAGACATCTAAAATCACTAAAAACTGCTAACTAGGAGCATGACACAACCCTGGAGTGGAGCCATGAACCCCCTCCCCCAGAAAAGTAACCCCATTTCAAGTAATGAACTAAAATGCCAACCACCAGTATGGTAACATTACTGCACGTGTAACTCTATGCCCAAGACAATAAGCTATATGCTATAAAAATATAATACTATATACTATCAATGTAGAAATTGCAGAAATTATACTTAGGCAAGAAGGAAGGTTGGAGAACCAGACTGGTGGAAGCAATACAAGATGTAATGGTGAATGGAGCCACGCAGAACCCCACGAGTTACGTCGCCAAGCGACCCCTGCAGAAGATCACGGGGGGGTCCCTGCTGGTGGACCCCCCGCAATCTGAAACGTATCCCCTATCCTTAGGGGATACGTTTTCCTGTACTGGACTACTCCTTTAAGGGTAGTTGTAGGGTATTTTTTGCTCATTGGCAATTGGTGTTCTTTGAATTTACTATACCCTTCACCCGGATAGGGTTTTTTTTGTTCCCTGCTGTTGCTTTCCCAACAACCAAAACAAGAGTAGCTTAAGGTTCACACACTTGTACAGTTCCCAGTGGGCATCTAATGATGACATGCAACAAACTTTGCACAGCTCACCTCCCTATTACTTAAACAGGTTGTAAAACATACTAGAAAACTTTACTATAAAAATCAATTGGGGTAATTTCCAAACAAAGTTGGCTTTGAAAAGTTGCAACTCTAGGAACAATGGCCATATTTACATTAAAATTATAGCCTGTTCTGACACATGAAGATCAACTAGCTGCTCAATGTTAAAACAGAGGACGTTGTGTGCAGGCCCAGTGATTTTTACTATTTATTGCAAGACATAGTTCACTAATAATTTTACTAACAAAAGTCAAAAGAAGTCATCTGAAGAAGTTCAGAAGCATTTTAGATTTTAACATCAAAACAATTGGCAATCTCATATACAATGAAACAAGGCAGTTTCTGTAATCTGATGAACTTGTCATGACCTAAGATTTTGTTTCGGTAGATGTGTACAATTGTAGATCATTGTAATTAACTTCTTCCTACATATATATTCCAATACATGTAATGTTTCATGCCCCAGGTGTTCTGCAACAAAGACTTCTTGAATCTGATTTGAGAATAGAGAACAGATAGACTTAGATGGTTTCAGCTGTTGCATCCACCTTGAGATGCCTTTCAGACCTTCCTTTATGACAACTGCTCTATTTGTGATTGTTGATAAAACCTAATCCCCCAATCTCCTTCAATTGTTCTCCCCTGAGTTAATGAGTAAATGGTCATTTTTCAAGTTTAAAATGTCCTTAACGGACAAGTTATTTGTCCATGTTAGAGATTCAGTTTTCAGTGCTTGTTGCTATATCAAGTTCTTTGCTATGTTAATTTGATAATATTTTTACACACATTAATTTTATTCACCTAAAAGTACCACCAGGAGATAACTAGTAGTTATATTGGCATGATCTATAAATATCTCAAAGTCTACATAAATACAGTATCTGAGCAACACATATTAAAAAAAACAAATACTAAAATAAACTGATCTTTTAAAGAAAAAAAAGAAAGAAAAACACTCAAAATACTAATATTAGTAGAAATAAGGATAAGAAAGAAAATGATAATAAATTTAATTGTAATTTTATCAATTATTATAATTGTGCTACAACTACAATTGGAAACATTTTTCATAAACACTGGTCAGTTATTTAAATAGATCCAGTTTTAAATAAAATGATACCTACTAGTATCCGGGGGTTGGCTAAAACTACAAAGGGGAGAAAATTCCTAAATTTATTGCAGGATAATTTTATGGGCCAGTTTGTGGAGGACTCAACAAGAAGTGATGCCTTGTTGGATCTGATCATTTCCAACAACGCAGAGCTGGTTGGTAATGTAACTGTGAGGGAAAACCTTGGTAATAGCGACCACAATATAGTTACTTTTGACTTAAAATGTAGAAAACAAAGACAGACGGGGAAAGCAAAAACATATAACTTTAAAAAGGCAAACTTCCCTGGGCTGAGGGCTGCACTACAGGACATAGACTGGGGGGAGGTGTTGTCAAATACTGATACAGAAGGTAAATGGGACATCTTTAAATCAACTCTAAATAACTATACATCTAAATATATACCAAAGGGGAACAAATATAAACGATTAAAACTAAATCCTACATGGCTGACACATGATGTGAAAAGAGCAATAAACAACAAAAAAATAGCCTTCAAAAAATACAAATCTGATGGGTCAGCTATAACATTTAAACAGTACAAGGAGCTTAATAAAATCTATAAAAATTTAATAAAAACAGCAAAAATTCAAAATGAGAGACAGGTGGCCAAAGAAAGCAAAACTAATCCTAAATATTTTTTTAGATATATAAATACAAAAAAACCAAGGACAGAGCATGTAGAACCCCTTAATAATGATAATGGGGAGGTTGTCACGGGCGATCAAGAGAAGGCGGAGCTACTGAATGGGTTCTTTAGTTCTGTATATACTATGGAAGAAGGAGCTGACATTTGCCAGGTCAGTGCTGGTAACACATCATATAATGTATTGAACTGGCTTAATGTAGAGATGGTACAAGGTAAGTTAAGTAAAGTAAATGTAAGCAAATCTCCAGGGCCGGATGGACTACACCCAAGAGTTCTTAGAGAGGTAAGTTCAGTAATATCTGTACCCTTGTTCATGATATTTAGAGATTCTCTGGTGTCTGGTATTGTGCCAAGGGACTGGCGCAAGGCTAATGTGGTACCAATCTTCAGGAAGGGCTCTAGGTCTTCGCCAGGCAATTATAGACCGGTAAGTCTAACGTGCATTGTGGGTTAATTGTTGGAAGGACTTATAAGGGATTACATACAGGAATACATAGGGGATAATTGTATTATAAGTGATAGCCAGCATGGGTTTACTAAGGATAGAAGTTGTCAAACCAATCTAATTTGCTTTTATGAAGAGGTGAGTAGAAGCCTTGACAGAGGAATGGCTGTGGATATAGTGTTTCTGGATTTTGCCAAAGCGTTTGATACTGTCCCTCACAGACGTCTGACAGGTAAGTTAAGGTCCTTGGGCTTGGAAACTTTAGTTTGTAACTGGATTGAACACTGGCTCGTGGATCGTACCCAGAGAGTGGTGGTCAATGATTCGTACTCTGATTGGTCCCCGGTTATTAGTGGTGTACCCCAAGGTTCAGTACTGGGCCCGCTGCTGTTTAATTTATTTATCAATGATATAGAGGATGGTATTAACAGCTCTGTTTCTATCTTTGCAGATGACACCAAGCTTTGTAGCACGGTACAGTCTATAGAGGATGTGCATAAGTTACAAGATGACTTGGATAGACTAAGTGTCTGGGCATCCACTTGGCAAATGAGGTTCAATGTGGATAAATGTAAAGTTATGCATCTAGGTACTAGTAACCTGCATGCGTTGTATGTCTTAGGGGGGATTAAACTGGCAGAGTCACTGGTAGAGAAGGATCTGGGTGTACGTGTAGATCACAGACTACAAAATAGCATGCAATGTCAGGCTGCTGCTTCCAAAGCCGGCAGGATATTGCCATGTATCAAAAGAGGCATGGACTCAAGGGACAGGGACATAATACTCCCCCTTTATAAAGCATTGGTACGGCCTCACCTGGAATATGCTGTTCAGTTTTGGTCGCCTGTTCATAAAAGGGACACTGCGGAGTTGGAAAGGGTGCAGAGACGCGCGACTAAACTAATATGGGGCATGGAACATCTTAGCTATGAGGAGCGATTAAAGGAGTTACAATTGTTTAGTCTTGAGAAGAGACGTTTAAGGGGGGATATGATAAACGTATATAAGTATATAAATGGCCCATACAAAAAATATGGAGAAAAACTGTTCCAGGTTAAACCCCCCCAAAGGACGAGGGGGCACTCCCTCCGTCTGGAGAAGAAAAGGTTTAGTCTAAAGGGGCGACACGCCTTCTTTACCGTGAGGACTGTGAATTTATGGAACGGTCTACCTGAGGAACTGGTCACAGCAGGAACAATTAACAGCTTTAAAACAGGGTTAGATACATTCCTGGAACAAAATAACATTAATGCTTATGCAGAATTATAAAACTACATCCCTTTCCCTTATCCCCTTACACCCTTCCCTTCAATCCCCTGGTTGGACTTGATGGACGTATGTCTTTTTTCAACCATACTAACTATGTAACTATGTAACTATGTAGTCCTGCCCTCACGTTTTGGCACGCAAAGATTTTGCAATTATCTTGCGCATTTCACAACGCTCGATGTCGATCCACTGACCTATGTGGCAGATGACACAGGAGGTATCGGGGAGCAGAGTCTAAGGTGCTGCTGGTCTTCATCAGAGCCCGCCACAAGGCAGGATGGGCTTGGTGTGGCAAGCGACACCGAGGTCACTACTCCCAGTACGACTCGACCACACAGGTAGCTGGGTAAGGCGAGGTACAGAAGGATGAGGCAGAGGCATAGTCGGATTTAAGAGAAAGGTCAGGGTAGGCGGCAAGGATGAGTAGTCTATTAACGTGGCGGAAGGGTCAGAAAACACGGGCAAGGCAACAGAACAATAGAAACGCTTCATTTCAGGCTATGGGGCACTGGAGATCCAGCAGGAAGGAGCGGAGCTGCCTTAAATAACCTGGCGGAAGCAGGTGAGAAGCGGTTCCCGAATCTCATCCGGGCGTGTCCCGCGATTTGATTCGCGGCGTGGAGGGGAGCCCCGGGACCGGAGCACTCACCGTAACAGTGCAGAGCCATCTGGAGAAAAAAAATGTGTGCAACAAAATAAATAATCAGAATAAAAATGTAAGCTTTGGTAAGACAGTGGCTCCAAACAATAGCAGAAAAGGCATCCAGCAGTTCAAGGGTACCGTAAAACTTTAAGCTTTATTTAATCCATATAAAAGTCCAAATATACATGCAAAATATTTTCAAGTCAGATTGTATGTTCATTTGTCATCAGTGTCACATGCACTGACCTGAGCTTAGTGACATCACCGCTGCTGTTGTCTGCTGGGTCCTGCTGCAGAGAACAGCATCGGTGATGTCACTAAGCTCCGCCCATGCTCCAAGTTGGGCACGAAGCTGAAGATACCGGAGAACGACAGCACAGAACAGGACAAGGTAAGTACCGTTGTCATCAGTGTCACCTGCACTACCTGTTTGTACCAACAGGTTAGTGCAGGTGACACTGATGACAGATTTCCTTTAACCCCTTAACCCCTTAAGGACTCAGGGTTTTTCCGTTTTTGCACTTTCGTTTTTTCCTCCTTACCTTTTAAAAATCATAACCCTTTCAATTTTCCACCTAAAAATCCATATTATGGCTTATTTTTTGCGTCGCCAATTCTACTTTGCAGTGACATTAGTCATTTTACCCAAAAATGCACAGCGAAACGGAAAAAAAAATCATTGTGCGACAAAATCGAAAAAAAAACGCCATTTTGTAACTTTTGGGGGCTTTCGTTTCTACGCAGTGCATATTTTGGTAAAAATTACACCTTATCATTATTCTGTAGGTCCATACGGTTAAAATGATTCCCTACTTATATAGGTTTGATTTTGTCGCACTTCTGGAAAAAATCATAACTACATGCAGGAAAATTTATACGTTTAAAAATGTCATCTTCTGACCCCTATAACTTTTTTATTTTTCCACGTATGGGGAGGTATGAGGACTCATTTTTTGCGCCATGATCTGAAGTTTTTATCGGTATGATTTTTGTTTTGATCGGACTTTTTGATCACTTTTTATTCATTTTTTTAATTATATAAAAAGTGACCAAAATACGCTTTTTTGGACTTTGGAATTTTTTTGCGCGTACGCCATTGACCGTACGGCTTAATTAATGATATATTTTTATAGTTCGGACATTTACGCACGCGGCGATACCACATATGTTTATTTTTTATTTTTTTTACACTGTTTTATTTTTTTTATGGGAAAAGGGGGGTGATTCAAACTTTTATTAGGGAAGGGGTTAAATGACCTTTATTAACACTTTTTTTTTACATTTTTTTTGCAGTGTTATAGGTCCCATAGGGACCTATAACACTGCACACACTGATCTCTAATGCTGATCACTGGCGTGCATTAGCACGCCTGTGATCAGCATTATCGGCGCTTGACTGCTCCTGCCTGGATCTCAGGCACGGAGCAGTCATTCGTCGATCGGACACCGGGGAGGCAGGTAAGAGCCCTCCCGGTGTCCGATCAGCTGTTCGGGACGCCGCGATTTCACCGCGGCGGTCCCGAACAGCCCGACTGAGCAGCCGGGTCACTTTCACTTTAGAAGCGGCGGTCAGCTTTGACCGCCGCTTCTAAAGGGTTAATACCGCACATCGCCGCGATCGGCGATGTGTGGTATTAGCCGCGGGTCCCGGCCGTTGATTAGCGCCGGGACCGACGGGATATGATGCGGGATCGCGGCGCGATCCCGCTTCATATCGCGGGAGCCGGCGCAGGACGTAAATATACGTCCTGCGTCGTTAAGGGGTTAAAGGGGTACTCCCGTTGAAACCTTTTTTTTTTTTAATCAACTGGTGCCAGAAAGTTAAACAGATTTGTAAATCCCTTCTATTAAAAAATCTTAATCCTTCAAGTACTTTTTAGGGGCTGTATACTAAAGAGAAATCCAAAAAAGAAATGCATTTCCTGTGATGTCCTGACCACAGTGCTCTCTGCTGACCTCTGCTGTCCATTTTAGGAACTGTCCAGAGCAGGAGAAAATCCCCATAGCAAACATATGCTGCTCTGGACAGTTCCTAAAATGGACAGCAGAGGTCAGCAAAGAGGACTGTGGTCATGACATCAGAGGAAATGCATTTCTTTTTTGGATTTCTCTTTAGTATACAGCCCCTAAAAAGTACTGGAAGGATTAAGATTTTTTAATGCTTAACTTTCTGGCACCAGTTGATTTAAAAAAAAAAAAAAAGTTTCCATGGGAGTACCCCTTTAACCCCTTCACGACGAGCGACGTACATGTACGGCGCAGCGAAGTGTCACTTACATGTACGTCACGGGGTTCCGGGAGCGCCGCGTCACCGGTAGCGGTGATCGGGCCGGGATGACTGCTGTTATCTAACAGCAGGCATCCCGGCACATCGCCGAGGGGGGTCCTGAGACCCCCCCATGACCGCGATGCGCGCAAATCGCAGGTCAATTCAGACCTGCGATCTGCGCGATTCCGGGTCATACGGGTCACTGGTGACCCGGTGACCTGGATAATACGAGGGATCGGAGGTGTCCGAGACACCCTCGATCCCCCTAAAGGGACAGGAGTTTGGTGGCAGGGGTGCCACCCCTCCTATCCCTGCTATTGGTCGGACGAGCGACCGACAGATAGCAGACTGGGGGAGGGGGGGTTAAAGTTCGGTTCCCCTGCTTTGCCCACCTATCGGTGTCCGGGAAAAATGGGGGAACCGTCCAGGGAAGGTCGGCGCCGAAGGTCCCTACCTGGATCCGGGATCCCGGTTCGCGATCCTCCCCCACGTGTGGCGGCGGCGGCAGCAGCAATACTTCCGGGTCCTGCTAGGTGAGTTGTTGCCTAGCAACATCCGGAGGGCCACAGTTTACAGTGGTCTCTAAACCGTGGCCCTCCAGATGTTGCAAAACTACAACTCCCAGCATGCCCAGACAGCTGTTTGCTGTGTGGGCATGCTGGGACTTGTAGTTTTGCAATATTTAGAGGGATTCAGGTTGTAGATCACTAAGTGGTCTCAAACTGTAGCCCTCCAGATGTTGAAAAATTACAACTCTCAGCATGTCCAGACAGCAGTTTGCTGTCTGGGCATGCTGAGAGTTGTAGTTTTGCAACATCTGGAGGGCCACAGTTTTGAGACCACTGGACAGTGATTTACAACCTGAACCCCTCTAAATCTTGCAAAACTACAACTCCCAGCATTCAGGAACAGCATAAGGCTGTCTTGGCATGCTGGTAGTTGTACTTGCGTGCCTCCAGCCATTGCATAACTACATCTCCCAGCATGCCCTTCCGCAATCAGTACATGCTGGGAGTTGTAGCTTTGCAACAGCTGGAGGCACACTGGTTGGAAAATACTGAGTTAGGTCATAGAACCAACTCAAGGTTTTCCAGCCAGTGTGCCTCCAGCTGTTGCAAAACTACAACTCCCAGCATGCATGGTCTGTCAGTGCATGCTGGGAGTTGTAGTTTTGACCCCCCTCCCATGTGAATGTACAGGCTACATTCACACTGGCGGCAGATTACAGTGAGTGCCCCGCTCCAAATTTGAGCTGCGGCAAATTTTCCGCCGCAGCTCAAACTCCTAGCGGGAGACTCAGTGTAATCCGCCATCAGTGTGAATGTAACCTAAAAACACTACACTACACTAATATAAAATAAAGAGTAAAACACTACATATACACATGTACACTGCCCCCCCCTCCCCAATAAAAATTAAAAAAGTAGTGGACGGCAGTGTTTCTAAGATGGAGCCTCCAGCTGTTGCAAAACAAAAACTCCCAGCATTTCTGGACAGCAATTGACTGTCCAAGCATGCTGGGAGTTTAGCAGCAGCTGGAGACACCCTGTTTGGGAATCACTGGCATAGAACACCCCTATGTCCACCCCTATGCAAGTCCCTAATTTAGGCCTCAAATGCGCATGGCGCTCTCACTTTGGAGCCCTGTCGTATTTCAAGGCAACAGAATAGGGTCACATATGGGGTATCGCCGTACTAGGGAGAAATTGCCTAACAAATTTTGGGGGGCTTTTTCCCCTTATGAAAAGGAACAGTTGGGGTCTACACCAGCATGTTAGTGTAAAAAAAGAAAACATTTTACACTAACATGCTGGTGTTGCCCTATACTTTTCATTTTCACAAGAGGTAAAAGGGAAAAATGCCCCCCAAAATTTGTAACACAATTTCTCCCGAGTACGGAGATGCCCCATATGTGGGCGCAAAGTGCTCTGGGGGCGCACAACAAGGCCCAGAAGGGAGAGTGCGCCATGTACATTTGAGGTGATTTGCACAGGGGTGGCTGATTGTTACAGCGGTTCTGACAAACGCAAAAAAAAAAACACACCCACATGTGACCCCATTTTGGAAACTACACCCCACACGGAATGTAATAAGGGGTACAGTGAGAATTTACAGCCCACAGGTGTCTGACGGATCTTTGGAACAGTGGTCCGTGAAAATGAAAAATTTTGCACAGCCAACTGTTCCAAAGATCTGTCAGACACCAGTGGGGGGTAAATGCTCACTGTACCCCTCATTACATTCTGTGAGGGGTCAAGTTTCCAAAATGGTATGCCATGTGGGGGTTATTTTGCTGTCCTGGCACCATAGGGGCTTCCTAAATGCGACATGCCCCCTGAGCAAAATTTGCTCTCAAAAAGCCAAATATGACGCCTTCTCTTCTGAGCATTGTAGTTCGTCCGAAGTGCACTTCAGGTCCACTTATGGGGTACCTCCATACTCAGAAGAGATGGGGTTACAAATTTTGGGGGGTCTTTTCTGCTATTAACCCTTTAAAAATGTGAAATTTGGGGGAAAACCAACATTTTAGTGAAAATTATTATTATTTTTCTTTACATATGCAAAAGTCGTGAAACACCTGTGGGGTATTAAGGCTCACTTTATTCCTTGTTATGTTCCTCAAGGGGTCTAGTTTCCAAAATGGTATGCCATGTGTTTTTTTTTGCTGTTCTGGCACCATAGGGGCTTCCTAAATTCGACATGCCCCCCAAAAACCATTTCAGAAAAACGTACTCTCTAAAATCCCCTTATCGCTCCTTCGCTTCTGAGCCCTCTACTGCGCCCACCGAACACTTTACATAGACATATGAGGTATGTCCTTACTCGAGAGAAATTGGGCTACAAACATAAGTATACATTTTCTCCTTTAACCCCTTGTAAAAATTTAAAAATTGGGTCTACAAGAACATGCAAGTGTAAAAAATGAAGATTTAGATTTTTCTCCTTCACTTTGCTGCTTTTCCTGTGAAACACCTAAAGGGTTAAAACATTTAGTGAATGTCATTTTGAATACTTTGGGGGGTGCAGTTTTTATAATGGGGTCATTTATGGGGTATTTCTAATATGAAGACCCTTCAAATCCACTTCAAACCTGAACTGGTCCCTGAAAAATTGTGAGTTTGAAAATTTTGTGAAAAATTGGAAAATTGCTGCTTAAATTTGAAGCCCTCTGGTGTCTTCCAAAAGTAAAAACTCGTCAATTTTATGATGCAATCATAAAGTAGACATATTGTATATGTGAATCCCAAACAAAATTATTTGGAATATCCATTTTCCTTACAAGCAAAGAGCTTCAAAGTTAGAAAAATGCTAAATTTTTAATTTTTTCATCAAATTTTGGGATTTTTCACCAAGAAAGGATGCAAGTTACTACAAAAATTTACCACTATCTTAAAGTAGAATATGTCACGAAAAATCAATCTCAGAATCAGAATGATAAGTAAAAGCATTTCAGAGTTATTAATGTTTAAAGTGACAGTGGTCAGATTAGCAAAAAAGGGCTTCGTCCTAGAGGTGAAAATGGGCTCCGTCCTTAAGGGGTTAAGAACCAGGGGTTTTTCCGTTTTTGCACTTTGATTTTTTCCTCCTTACCTTTAAAAAACCATCTCTTTTAATTTTGCACCAAAAAATCCATATGATGGCTTACTTTTTGCGCCACCAATTATACTTTGTAATGACATCTACGACAAAACGGGAAAAAAAATCATTATGCTACAAAATTGAAGAAAAAAAACACAATTTTGTAACATTTGGGGGCTTCTGTTTCGACGCAGTACATTTTTCTGTAAAAATGACACCTTCTCTTTATTCTGTAGGTCCATACAATTTAAATGATACCCTATTTATATATATTGCTTTTGTTGTACTTCTGGAAAAATCTGTTTAAAATTGTCATCTTCTGATCCCTATAACTTTTTTATTTTTCCGCGTATGGGGCGGTATGAGGGCTAATTTTTTGTGCCATGATCTGAAGTTTTTAGAAGTACCCTCTTTGTATTGATCGGACTTTTTGATTGCTTTTTTTGTGGATACGCCATTGACCATACAGTTTAATTAAAGGGGTACTCCGCCCCTGGCATCTTATCCCCTAGCCAAAGGATAGGGGATAAGATGTCCTATCGCCGCGGTCCCACTGCTGGGGATGCCGGGAATCGCCGCTGCGGCACCCCGCCATCATTACTGCACAGAGCGAGTTCGCTCTGTGCGGAATGACGGGCGTTACAAGGGCCGGAGCAGCGTGATGTCATGGCTCCGCCCCTCATGACGTCGGCCCCTGTATTGCCCGTCATTATGTGCAGAGCGATCTCGCTCTGCACAGTAATGATAACGGGGTGCTGCAGCAGCGATCCCCGGGGTCCCCAGCAGCGGGACCCCGGCGATCTGACATCTTATTCCCTATCCTTTGGATAGAGGATAAAATGTCTAGGGGCGGAGTACCCCTTTAACGATATATATTTATAATTCGGACATTTCCGCACGCAGCGATATCACATATGTTTATTTTTATTTATACACTCAATTTTTATGTCAAAAGGGGAGTGATTCTGATTTTTATTAGGAAAGGTGTTAAATCACATTTATTAACTATTTCTTTTTTCTCATAGGAAACCATTGATCAATGATTCTGCCGCTTGACTGCTCATGCCTGGATCTCAGGCACTGAGCCGTCATTCGGCGATGGGACACCAGGAGGCAGGTAAGGGG
This sequence comes from Hyla sarda, assembly GCF_029499605.1. Classification (NCBI taxonomy): domain Eukaryota; kingdom Metazoa; phylum Chordata; class Amphibia; order Anura; family Hylidae; genus Hyla; species Hyla sarda. The sequence goes on along the minus strand of NC_079189.1, from coordinate 344,544,465 downwards.
ACCCTCCTCGTGTCCTACAGCTGTTCGGGACGCCACGGTGAACAACCCACTGAGCTAGCCATGGGTTGTTTAGCTTCACTTTAGACGCGGCGATCAACTTTGAACACCGCGTCTAAAGGGTTAATAGCGCACGGCACCACAATAGTGCCACTCGCTATTAGCCACGGGTCTGGGCCGTTGTTGGAGGCCGGGCCCGACCCGCTAGTCCCGACCCGGTAGTCCGTTATAGAAAGGGAGCAGACTCAGGGAGTACAGATATGCCCTTGGTCCTTAACGGGTTAAGTAAAGATTCAAGTTTTATGGTACCCTTGAATTGCTGGATCATTTTCCTGCTTTTGTTTAGAGCCACTACACTTGTGGAATATTTGTGCACTCCCAGACTCCACTCTTCCTATGGTGAGCTGATGGTTTTCCTTAAATTTTGGCTAGATGGGTATTTTTTGTTCCTATTGTGTCTGGATCTATACCTTAGGAACACAGTCTGTTCATTCTCACTCAACAGGTAAATTTTCCTTTAAAAGAAAACTCAGATTGTTCTTCTCTTTTTATAATATAACTTTTGATCTGCAAATGTGGTATGCAATAAGTGGAATGCACCATTCAAACAGCGTGCTCCCATATGAACAAGATTAGCGGAGTACCCGGCGTTGCCCGGTTTTTCCTTCCTAATCCTTGTTGGGGAGGAAAATAAACAAAGGAGGAAGCTTGTGACTTCATAACCCGTCCTCATATATTGTTGTCATATCCCAACCCCATATCCCGTCCTCATATCTCAACCTCATATCCCGTCCTCATATCCCGACCTCCTATCCCGACCTCCTATCCTGTCATCATATCTCGACCTCATATCCCATCCTCATATCCCGTCCTCATATCCCGTCCTCCTATCCCGACCTCCTATCCCGACCTCCTATCCCATCCTCCTATCCCATCCTCCTATCCCGTCCTCCTATCCCAACCTCCTATCCTGACCTCCTATCCCGTCCTCCTATCCTGTCCTCCTATCTCGACCTCCTATCTCGACCTCCTATCTCGACCTCCTATCTCGTCCTCCTATCCCGTCCTCCTATCTCGACCTCTTATCTCAACCTCCTATGTCGACCTAATATCCCGTCCTCCTATCTCGATCTCGTCCTCCAATCTTGACCTCCTATATCGACCTCCTATCATGACCTCCTGTCCTGACCTTCTATCCCGTCCTCCTATACTTACCTCCTATATCGACCTCCTATCCTGACCTCTTATCCCGACCACCTACCCCGACCTCCTATCTCGTCCTCCTATCCAGTCCATCTATCCCAACCTCCTATCTCGACCTCCTATCCCATCCTCCTATCCTGTCCTTGTATCCCATCCTCCTATCTCGACCTCCTATCCCAACCTCCTATCTCGACCTCCTATCCCAACCTCCTATCCCGACCTACTATCCCGACCTCCTATCCCGGTCCTCCTATCTGGTCCTCCTATCCCGTCATCCTATTCCATCCTCATATCCCGACCTCCTATCCCGACCTTCTATTCTGACCTGTAATATGTGTACCAGGTATTGAAATATCTACAGCTGTATGGAAGTTATGTGGGAACACACATTTCCCATTGATTTGCATTGGACCTTAAACAAAAACCCTGACCCTCACAAATGGAGGTAGTTAAGGGTGAAATTAACTATCCTATATTTTAAGTTGACATACAAGTAACATGTGACAAAGTGTTAACGAAATATCTGCAGCCATTTGGAAGTTATGCAGTAACATATATTTCCCATTGACTTGTATGGGGCTTTAAACATAAACCCTGCCCCTGGCAAATGGGGGTGAGTAAGGGTTAAATAACCTATCCTATGTTTGTTGTTGACATGATGGACGTGATGCTGGAACATACACACACACACATACACCCATTGAAATTTTTATATATAGACTAGCTGAGTACCCGGCGTTGCCCGGTTTTTCCTTCCTAATCCTTGTTGGGGAGGAAAATCAACAAAGGAGGAAGCTTTTGACTTCTTATCCCATCCCCATATATTGTTGTCATATCCCAACCCCATATCCCATCCTCATATCCCGTCCTCATACCACGACCTCCTATCCCATCCTCCTATCCTGTCCTCCTATCCCATCCTCCTATCCCGACCTCCTATCCCGACCTCCTATCCCGACCTCATATCCCGTCCTCCTATCCTGTCCTCCTATACTGTCCTCCAATCCCTTCCTCCTATCTCGACCTCCTATCTCTACCTCCTATCTCGACCTCTCATCTCGACCTCCTATCCCGACCTCCTATCCTGTCCTCCTATCCTGTCCTCCTATCCCGACCTCCTATCCCGACCTCCTATCCCGACCTCCCATCCCGTCCTCATATCTCGACCTCCTATCCCGACCTCCTTTCCTGACCTCCCATCCCGTCCTCCTATCTCGACCTCCTATCCCGACCTCCTATCCTGTCCTCCTATCCATCCCCTCCTATCCCGTCCTCCTATCTCTACCTCCTATGCCATCCTATCTCGACCTCCTATCCCATCCTCCTATCTCGACCTCCTATCTTGACCTCCTATCTCGACCTCCTATCTCGACCTCCTATCTCGACCTATCCCGTCCTCCTATCTTGACCTCCTATCCCGACCTCCTATCCCTTCCTCCTATTTCAACCTGCTATCTGGACCGCCTATCTGGACCTCCTATCCCGACCTCCTATCCCATCCTCCTATCCCGACCTCCTATCCCGACCTCCTATCCCATCCTCATATCTCAACCTCCTATCTCGACCTTCTAACCCGACCTCCTATCCCGACCTCCTATCCCGACCTCCTATCCCGACCTCCTATCCCGTCCTCATATCCCGACCTCTTATCCCGACCTCCTATCCCGACCTCCTATCCCGACCTCCTATTTTGACCTCCTATCGCGACCTCCTATCCCGACCTCCTATCTTGACCTCCTATCGTGACCTCCTATCTCAACCTCCTATACCGACCTCCCATCCCGTCCTCATATCCCGACCTGTAATATGTGTACCAGGTATTGAAATATCTCCAGCCGTACTGAAGTTATGTGGGAACATACATTTCCCATTGATGCTTTCTGGTGAGTTACACCTTACTCCCTGGGACCCCTACAATTGTCTACGATCCTTCACATTGGAGCACTTGTGTCTTTTTGTATGCTAGATACAGTATAAGGTAACATATATACAGTATAATATATATATTTTTAAATGTAGGATAATAAACATCTAAGTAATAGTTATACTGTTAATAAATAATACTGCTTCTAACATTACCGACATATTGCCAGCATATTACTGAGAAAAAAATAGTATATTGAGATCAATAAGACTACTTTCACACTGCCTTTGTGCCCCGTCCTAAAACAACTGTGAAGCTCTTTTTTTTTTTTTTTAAATGTCTGCCTTTGACGGCTGTTATCGGGAAAGGGCACAATGGGCAATAACAGGTCCCAATGGATCCCATTTACTATAATGGGGTCCTTCAGGTGCCGTTATTTTGCAGATGGAGTAGCAGGAGAAAAAGACGGAGCAAGCAGTATTTTTTTCTCCCACTATTCCCCCCGGCTCCCCTGACGGCCGTCACACTGCTGTGTTCAGATCGCAAGCCTAATACTGATAAAAACATGTTACGGCTGGATTTCTCCTTGGCAGTTTATTTTTTAAAACTGCCATTGCAGTTTTTGAGCCAAAGCCAGAAGTAATTATACTTCCTCATCCTGCTGGATCCACTTCTGGCTTCGGCTCAAAACTGTATTGGCTGTTTAAAAAAAACTGCCAGCATATTTGTGACAAATAATAGTGCCACACCATGATCACACACTACCCACATAATTGCTGGAAAATGGCACAAAACTGTTACTCAATAAAATACTAAGGATTTTGACTCTACGGTTACTGGATTCGGCTGTGTGGAGTGAAAACCTGGTCCCCTTCTCATTCATTGAATGATCCGACTGGAGTCAGATAGTGACTGCGGTCAGCTGATTTTTGCCCTGTATCCGGTTTTTTGACCTGACCTAAAGCCACAGTATACGGGCTGGGATACGGGAGCACCTGGTTTTCACTCCCCAGCCGGATCCGGTGACCGTAGAGTCAAAATGTAGTGTGAACCCATAAAGTTATTTTAGTATATACCTGCCAGACAGTAATAGGCATGCTTAGGATGGATCTGTGCTTGTCTTGGGGCTAAATGACTATGTTGTGAGATTACCATCATGCTGTGGCTATCTTTTCTTGAACTGGCTATTTCCTGTTGGAGTTCATTCTCTCAAACTACAAATCCCATAGTTTCTTGTTTGTGAGTGTGAGGTCGCTTTCCTCCCTCCCTCCCACACGTCAGCTACCCCACCCATTGAAACACAAATGAGCTGCATTATATTCAAAAGACCAGTATTTTCTAACCAGGGTGCCTACAGCTGTGGCAAAAATATAATTAGTTGCAGAATGATCTCTCTCACCCAGTGGTTGCTCCACCCATTGAAGCAGGACAGGATCCCTGTCATCACCTAACTAGTGATGTCATGTGTCGGCCGCACTGCAACCTAGAAAAACTACAGATGCTACAGTTGCTATTTTGAGTGATAAGATAAGATATGACAGAAAAACATTCATTTCCTTGGGTTCACTTTTAGTAGGTATTTACCATTGCATTAATATTGTTGGTTTACATATTCCTAAATAGTCATTGGTTTGAGTCTAAGGGCAGGGTTACATGGGGCACATGCGTATTTAATGCTGCGGATGCTACCGCCAATGGCAGTCTGAGATCGACTGCAGAGTTTGTGTTGTGCTTGTAGTGGCAGATTTCCCACTGTAAAAATCCACCACTACGAGTGGACACACAGAGCTACCCGGCCAAAGCTGGGAGTTCACTCTGCAGTATCTCTCTGATTGCCATCGGCAGCCACAACTGCGGCGTAAAAAATACACCTTGTTAAAATATCCTATCCCTTGACAGATTACATTGTTTTATGATTTTCAATGTTGTCCTTGCTACTAGCCAATATCGCATCCCTAGTTTTAATAAGTGTTCAAATGCTTGTTTATCATAGGGACAATGGGACACATTACCATTCCTATGAAAGTCCACAGTACTAAAAAGCGGTAGTTTAGTGTTTATACTTGCGGTAATTGATCCCAGTCTTCTCAAATGTCTTTTACTTCTTAGAGCACATTCCATGGAAAGAGGGCTTCCAAGGTTAGGTGATTTAGTTTCTCAGCATGTATATTAGAAAACTGCATTATCCTGAATTATACACTACCCTGTTGCTTTTTTTTTTGTCTTTAATTATGCACCCTAAATTAAGGACATTTAAGAAAGAAATTCCAACAATGAACAATATGAGGAATCGTAGCAGGTCTGTTTTTTCTCACAGTTCTGCAGTTAGCTTTTATCTAAGAATAGCTTGTAAAAAAAAAAAAATAATGTATTCATAGAAAGTGAAACATCGATCAGAATTTCATCTTATTGTGTACTTTTAGCTTAGGGCACTTTAGAATTTGCTTGCCACCAAATAATAGACTACAGAAGAAACAAATGGTCCCGGAACGTGATTATTGATTAAGAGGCAGGGATTCCAGAAATATTTTTATGCTAAAATTAATCCATTGTCTTAAATATTCAACGCTAAGTGTTATTGTCTCAAAATACATCAGAATGTCATGAAAAGAAATCTTAAACATTAAACTGCAAACAGTTTTTACTAAGGAACCAGAATTTATAGGTAAGGAAAGATAAAGAAAAAAATCCAGCAAATCGAGAAATAATGGCCAGAAGCATTGGGTTAGCAGTGAAAATCCTTGAGTCAGCAGTCTTCCAGTGGTCCAGCAAATTCATTATTGAGTTTGACAAGTACATCATTGTTTCAGTGTTGCTCAAAAATAAGAGGCAGATTTATCAAAGATTGTACATTTACCCAAAGAAACCAGTCAGGTTCATGTAGACTATGGGTTAAGTGACCTTGGTAAATATTTGTGATGCCAGGAGAATTAACCCACCAAACTCCAAGGATGAAGCGGTTGCTGGTGTCAAGCGCCGGGTAAGGAATACCACAAATGTAAGGTTAGGGAAACCCCTTTAATTAAGGAATTTTAACAACATAATATAAACAATACAGTTTAGTTTCAGCTGACTATCACTGACACTTTTTGTGGAACTTGTGGAATACAGTGTAAGGGCTTACCGTCAGGGTGGACTTGTATGGACCTTAGTTGCCAGAGGTTTTCACTCATGTTATCCTCTTTTTTGGCTATGGGGCCTGATGGCTCTTTTGGCACTTGTCCCCAAAGCTGACTGTAACTTGACAGATGGACGACCTGGTCGATGGGGAGGGTGAGGCATGATGTCGCTCAGGAACTGGAATATTTGCAGAAACTGTGTCTTTTAGGCCTGTGCTCATGGGGTGAGGTACAGGTCCCACAGCAGAGGTCTGGACTGCTCCTCCACTAACTCCAAACTCAACATACTGACTAAGTCCTCCCCCTTCTAGACAGACCTGGGGGAACAGGAGGCCCTGATTTGCCAAAATGCACATGTGACTCCATATGCATCCTCCTTCAGAAATACAGTTAACACTTTACTGACAATAGAACATATAAGTGAATTAAACAATACAAATCACATTATAATAAACTACAAAACATATGACATGTAAACCTGAAGCTGTGGGCCGGAGTAGACACAATAAAAGGACATCCACTGACCGGGCAGATGGACTAGTGCGTTCCGTACCTGGACTCCACACAGCCACACATAGCAGAAAATTCACAGCATTTTTGCACTAAAATTCATCATATAGAATTTTGCTAGATTTTCTTCTGCAGATTTTGGTGCTAAATGTGTCAATTAGAAAAAGCAAAACAAAACAATGAGGAAGATTTACTAAAACATTCTAATTGTTAGAGAGTAAAAACTTAGACTAGACAGTGTAAAAATGTGTGAGATTTTTCAAAGTAACTCACACTGTGATAAATTTAGAGTATGTTTATTCTATGTTTAGACCAACTTTTATTTGGCTTTAACTGTCCCAGGTTATGGAACCAGAATTTTGGCACACAGAGGCAGCCCTAGACTTTTTGTGTGAGGCCGAAAGTCAATCATGAAGCCCCCGGCCCTCCCGGCCTTTGAATGTAACAGAATAGCAGTGCATACAGTGTGCATCAGTACTCAAATGGGAAACATAGGAGTTTCTTAAGGGTTAGGGTTGAAAAACATAAAATGATACCTCTGCACAAGAACAATATGTTACTAATGCAGTGACTAATATGATTATACTGTATATATATATATATATATATATATATATATATAAATAAATATATATATATATATATATATATATGTATATATACTATACAGAGAACAATAGCACCACTATACAAGGTACAAATAATTGGATCACTCCATGACCACCACCATTACCACTAAATACTGTAGTAACAGGATAATACCAACCTAGTGATACTGAAAAAAAACAAAAAAAAACACTAAATACACACCAGTAATGACCCCGACTCTACACAGGCTCTGCAGACCATATACGTGATTACATACAGTTACATCAGGTGACATCTTCTCTAATTGGAGCTGGTCACTTTTCTTCTTCTTCTTCTCCATCCTGCCCAGACGATTTCTGGGTTGTTAAAGAGTAGGTAAATCCCTCACATTATGTAGTTAGGTCACTCCAGTAGGTAGACAGGTCCCTTTACATTGTTTCCGCCATTGCATAGGTGCACGATGTAGCCAGGTGCCACTGCTGTATACAGTAGCAGCTCACTATAGGTAGGGCTACTCCCTTTAGGTTGGTATCCCTGTAGATAGTAGCCCCCTTTATTTAGTTGCAGTCCCCTGTATATAATTGCAGCCACCCCATATATAGTAGTAGCTGTCCCCCACATATAGTGATATGACCATTGTCAGGATGTGAGAAATTCCTCTATGATATTGAACTGGCCGTCCCACAAGCACATCGAAGAGAGTCACTCATGCCATTCTTTCTTCCTGTAAGATGCTTTTGTTGTTTTATTGTTTTGTATGCTATTATTGAAAATAAAAAATTTTACTTTGAAAAAAAAAAAAAATAAATAAACACACTCCCTTTAACCACTTGGGGACGGAGCCCATTATGACCCTAAGGACGGGAGCATTTTTTGCAAATCTGACCACTGTCACTTTAAGCATTAATAACTCTGGAATGCATTAACTTATAAATTTGATTTTCTAAATCGGAATTTTTCAGGGACCAGTTGAGTTTTGAAGTGGATTTGCAGGGCCTTCATATTAGAAATATCCCACAAATGACCCAATTATAAAAACTGCCCCCATCAAAGTATCCAAAATGACATTCAGTAAGTGTGTTAACCCTTTAAGTGTTTCACTTAAGTAAGGAAATACCTCATATGTGTATGTCAATTGTTCAGCGGGCGCAGTAGAGCGCTCAGAAGAGAAGGAGCAACAATGGGATTTTGGAGAGTGAATTTTGCTGAAATGGTTTTTGGGGGGCATATCACATTTAGAAAGCCCCTATGGTGCAAGAACAGTAAAAAAAACCACATAGCATACCATTTTGGAAACTACACCCCTCAAGGCACGTACCAAGGGGTCCAGTTTGCCTTAACACCCCACAAGTGTTTGACGACTTTTCGTTAAAATCGGATGTGTAAATGAAAAAAAAAGGTTTCACTAAAGTGCAGTTTTTTCCCCAAATTTACCATTTTTACAAAGGGTAATGGGAGAAAATGCCCCCCAAAATTTGGAACCCCATCTCTTCTGAGTATGGAAATACCCCATGTTAGGACGTAAAATGCTCTGCGGGTGAACTACAATGCTCAGAGGAGAAGGAGTAGTGTTGAGCGGCATAGGCCATATTCAAATTTGCGATATTTCGCAAAAATATGGAAGAATATTCGTCATATATTCGCTAAATTCGCATATTCGCATTTTATTTTCGCATTAACGAAAATTCACGTATGCGAAAATTAGCATATGCGCAAATTAGCATATGCTAAAATTAGCATAAGCAAAAATTTGCATATGCAAATTTGCACGCCAGTCTCACACAGTAGTATTAGAGCCTTCTTTACACCACACAAGCTGGAAGCAGAGAGGGATGATCACTGTGATGTGTGCTGTGAAAAAAAAAATATATATATATATATATATATATATATATATATTCGGAATTACAAATATATAGTGCTATATTTGCGAATAATGGTGATTTCGCGAATATGCGATATTCGCGAATAAAATTATTTTGGAAAGAGAATTTGTTTGGAATGGTAGTCAGGGGCCATGTGTGTTTACAAAGCCCCCCCATGGTGCCAGAACATTGGACCCCCCACATGTGACCCCATTTTGGAAACTACACCCCTCACAGAATTTAATAAGGGGTGCAGTGAGTATTTACACCCCACTGGCGTTTGACAGATCTTTGGAACAGTGGGTTGTGCAAATAAAAAATTCTATTTCAATTCATTTTCACGGGCCACTGTTCCAAAAATCTGTCAGACACCTGTGGGGTGTAAATGCTCTCTGTACCTCTTGTTACATTACGTGAGGGGTGTAGTTTCCAAAATGGGGTCACATGTGGGGGGGGTCCATTGTTCTGGCACTATGGGGGCTTTGTAAACACACGTGGCCTTCAATTCCGGACAAATTTTCTCTTCAAAATCCCAATGGCTCTCCTTCTCTTCAGAGCATTGTAGTTCGCCTGCAGAGCACTTTACATCCACTTATGGGGTATTTTCTTACTCAGAAGAAATGGGGTTACAAATTTGGGGGGCTTTTTTTCCCTATTTTTTCTTGTAAAAATGAAAAATTTAGGGTAACACCAGCATTTTAGTGAAATTTTTTTTTTCATTTTCCCATCCAAATTTAACCCCTTAAGGACTCAGGGTTTTTCAGTTTTTGCACTTTCGTTTTTTCCTCCTTACCTTTTAAAAATCATAACCCTTTCAATTTTGCACCTAAAAATCCATATATTCTGGCTTATTTTTTGCGTCACCAATTCTACTTTGCAGTGACATTAGCCATTTTACCCAAAAATGCACGGCGAAACGGAAAAAAAAATCATTGTGCGACAAAATCGAAGAAAAAATGCCATTTTGTAACTTTTGGGGGCTTCTGTTTCTACGCAGTGCATATTTCGGTTAAAATTACACCTTACCATTATTCTGTAGGTCCATACGGTTAAAATGATACCCTACTTATATAGGTTTGATTTTGTCGCACTTCTGGAAAAAATCATAACTACATGCAGGAAAATTTATACGTTTAAAAATGTCATCTTCTGACCCCTATAAATTTTTTCTTTTTCCACGTACAGGGCGGTATGAGGACTAATTTTTTGCGCCGTGATCTGAAGTTTTTATCGGTATGATTTTTGTTTTGATCAGACTTTTTGATCACCATTTATTCATTTTTTAATGGTATAAAAAGTGACCAAAAATGCGCTTTTTTTTATTTGGAATTTTTTTGCGCGTACGCCATTGATCGTACGGTTTAATTAAAGATAAATTTTTATAGTTCGGACATTTACACACCCGGTGATACCACATATGTTTATTGTTATTTTTTTTTACACTGTTTTATTTTTTTTATGGGAAAAGGGGGGTGATTCAAACTTTTATTAGGGAAGGGGTTAAATGACCTTTATTAACACTTTTTTTTTTTACATTTTTTTAGCAGTGTTATAGGTCCCATAGGGACCTATAGCACTGCACACACTGATCTTTTACACAGATCACAGGCGTGTATTAACACACCTGTGATCAGTGTTATCGGCGCTTGACTGCTCCTGCCTGGATCTCAGGCACGGAGCAGTCATTCGCCGATCGGACACCGAGGAGGCAGGTAGGGGCCCTCCCGGTGTCCTGTCAGCTGTTCAGGATGCCGCGATTTCACCGCGGCGGTCCCGAACAGCCCGACTGAGCAGCCGGGTCACTTTCACTTTCACTGACCGCTGCTTCTAAAGGGTTAATACCGCACATCGCCGCGATCGGCGATGTGTGGTATTAGCCGCGGGTCCCGGCCGTTGATGAGCGCCGGGGCCTGAAGCGATATGATGCGGGATCGCGGCGCGATCCCGCTTCATATCCCGGGAGCCGGCGCAGGACGTAAATATACTGTTATGATTCGGCTGGCTGGATGTGGATCCTCTGTGTCAGCGAGGGATTGGCGTGGACCGTGTCGGTGGACCGGTTCTAGGGTTGCTACTGGTATTCACCAGAGCCCGCCGCAAAGTGGGATGGTCTTGCTGCGGCGATAGCAACCAGGTCGTATCCACCGGCAACGGCTCAACCTCGCTGACTGCTGAGAAGGCGTGGGACAGAAGGACTAGGCAGAAGCAAGGTCAGACGTAGCAGAAGGTCGGGGCAGGCGGCAAGGTTCGTAGTCAATAGTAATAGCAGGAGGTCAGGAACTCAGAAATGGTAAACACAGCAGTAGCTTTCTCTAGGCACTAAGGCAACAAGATCCAGCAAGGAAGTACAGGGGAAGTGAGGTAATATAGCCAGGGAGCAGGTGGAAGCTAATTAGGCTGATTGGGCCAGGCACCAATCATTGGTGCACTGGCCCTTTAAATCTCAGAGAGCTGGCGTGCGCGCGCCCTAGAGAGCAGAGCCGCGCGCGCCAGAACATGACAGTCGGGGACGGGGACAGGTGAGTGACTTGGGATGCGATTCGCGAGCGGGCGCGTCCGCCGGCGAATCGCCGGCAAATCGCATCCCCGCTGGCAATGTCAGTGCAGCACTCCCGGTCAGCAGGTCTGACCGGAGCGCTGCAGGGAGAGAAACACCGCGAGCGCTTCGGAGAGGAGCAGGGATCTGGAGCGCTCGGTGTAACAGTACAGTCCCTTAGGTCTCCCCCTCTTTTTGTCGGGATGTCGCTCCACATGGGACGTGGACATTAGGAGCGATTGTAGAGTCTCCTTCTGGGAACAGTGAAGTCCTGGGTATGCTCATGAACGGCAGACAGTTCAGAAGGAGTGGGAATGGGGAGGGGGGGCAGAGGGTGAGGCTTGGCACGGGGCAGAGTGTTACCAGGACGCGGGCTATGAGGAGGCACGGCACAGTCCTGTTAAGCCTTGGGGAGATCAGGCACAGGAGGAGACACTGAGGCCCGACAGACGGGGCTGGGAGCAGACGTGAGGAATTTCTTGCGGCAAGCAGGACCCCAATTCTTGATCTCCCCGGTGGTCCAGTCCAGGGTGGGAGAATGAAGCTGGGGCCATGGCAGACCGAGGAGGACTTCAGAGGTGCAGTTGGGCAGGACCAAAAATTCAATTTTCTCGTGATGCAGTCCAATGTTCATAACCAGGGGCTCTGTGCGGTAACGCACAGTGCAGTGCAACTTCACTCCGTTGACCGAAGAAATGTAAATCGGCTTGACGAGACGGTTCACCGGGATGCAGTACCTATCAAGCAAAGAGGCCAGAATAAAATTTCCAGAAGAACCAGAGTCCACGACGGCCACGGCTGAGAAGGAGGAGTTGGCAGAAGGAGAAATCCGCACGGGCACAGTGAGACATGGAGAAGCAGACTTCGTACCAAGAGACGCCAGACCCACGTGAGCAGGGTGCGAGCGTGCGTTTTCCAGACGTGGAGGACGGATAGGGCAATCCACCAAGAAATGTTCGGTACTAGCGCAGTACAGACATAGATTTTTATCCCTACAGCAAGACCTCTCTTCAAGGGTCAGGCGAGACCGATCCACTTGCATAGCCTCCTCGGCGGGAGGCACAGGGGTAGATTGCAAAGGATACCGTGAGAGAGGTGCCCAGGGATCAAGGTCTTTTTCCTGGCGGAATTCCTGGTGTCTTTCAGAAAAACGCATGTCAATGCGGGTGGCCAAATGGATAAGTTCATGCAGGTTGGCAGGAATTTCTCGTGCGGCCAGCACATCTTTGATGTTACTGGATAGGCCTTTTTTAAAGGTCGTGCAGAGAGCCTCGTTGTTCCAAGATAATTTAGAGGCGAGGGTACGAAATTGGATGGCGTATTCGCCTACAGAAGAACTACCCTGGACCAGGTTTAACAAGGCAGTTTCGGCAGAAGAAGCTCGGGCTGGTTCCTCGAAGACACTGCGAACCTCAGAGAAGAAGGACTGTACAGTGGCGGTGACAGGATCATCGCAGTCCCAGAGCGGTGTGGCCCATGACAAAGCCTTCCCAGACAGGAGACAAACCACGAAAGCCACCTTCGACCGTTCTGTAGGAAATTGGTCCGACAACATCTCCAAATGTAGGGAACAGTGTGACAGGAAACCACGGCAGAGTCTAGAGTCCCCATCAAATTTGTCCGGCAGGGACAAGCGTAGATTAGGAGCGGCCGCTCGCTGCGGAGGAGGTGCAGGAGCCGGCGGAGGAGATGCTTGTTGCTGTTGCAGCTGCTTTAGCTGTGACTGAAGTTGCTGTAGCTGTGACTGAAGTTGCTGTGTCATAGTGGTCAAGTACGACAGCTGGTGATCTTGTTGGGCGATCTGTCGGGATTGCTGGGCGACCATCGTGGATATGTCAGCGATACTTGGCAGCGGCACGTCAGCGGGATCCATGGCCGGATCTACTGTTATGATTCGGCTGGCTGGATGTGGATCCTCTGTGTCAGCGAGGGATTGGCGTGGACCGGTTCTAGGGTTGCTACTGGTATTCACCAGAGCCCGCCGCAAAGCGGGATGGTCTTGCTGCGGCGGTAGCAACCAGGTCGTATCCACCGGCAACGGCTCAACCTCGCTGACTGCTGAGAAGGCGTGGGACAGAAGGACTAGGCAGAAGCAAGGTCAGACGTAGCAGAAGGTCGGGGCAGGCGGCAAGGTTCATAGTCAATAGTAATAGCAGGAGGTCAGGAACTCAGAAATGGTAAACACAGTAGTAGCTTTCTCTAGGCACTAAGGCAACAAGATCCGGCAAGGAAGTACAGGGGAAGTGAGGTAATATAGCCAGGGAGCAGGTGGAAGCTAATTAGGCTGATTGGGCCAGGCCCTTTAAATCTCAGAGAGCTGGCGCGCGCGTGCCCTAGAGAGCGGAGCCGCGCGCGCCAGAACATGACAGCCGGGGATCGGGACAGGTGAGTGACTTGGGATGCGATTCGCGAGCGAGCGCGTCCCACTATGCGAATCGCATCCCCGCCGGCAATGTCAGTGCAGCGCTCCCGGTCAGCGGGTCTGACCGGGGCGCTGCAGGGAGAGAAACGCCGCGAGCACTTCGGGGAGGAGCAGGGACCCGGAGCGCTCGGCGTAACATTTACGTCCTGCGTCGTTAAGGGGTTAATGAAAATTCGTCAAACACCTGTGGGGTGTTAAGGCTCACTATACCCCTTGTAACGTTCCGTGAGGGGTGTAGTTTCCAAAATGGGGTCACATGTGGGTATTTATGTTTTTGCGTTTATGTCAGAACCGCTGTAAAATCAGCCACCCCTGTGCAAATCACCAATTTAGGCCTCAAATGTACATGGTGCACTCTCACTCCTGAGCCTTGTTGTGTGCCCGCAGAGCATTATACACCCACATATGGGGTATTTCCGTACTCAGGAGAAATTGATTTACAAATTTTTGGGGTCTTTTTTTCTTTTACTGCTTGTGAAAATAAAAAGTATGGGTCAACACCAGCAAGTTAGTGTAATTTATTTTTATTTTTTTACACTAACAGGCTAGTATAGCCCCCAACCTTTCCTTTTCATAAGGGGTAATAGGAGTAAAATAATTTTTTTGTGTAATTTCTCCCGAGTACTGAAATACCCCATATGTGCCCTAAACTGTTTCCTTGAAATACGACAGGGCTCCGAAATGAGAGCGCTATGCGCATTTGAGGACTAAATTAGGGATTGCATAGGGGTGGGCATAGGGGTATTCTATGCCAGTGATTGCCAAACAGGCTGTCTCCAGCTGTTGCTAAACTCCAGACAGGCCTGGACAGTCAGTGGCTGTCCAGAAATGCTGGGAGTTGTTGTTTGGCAACAGCTGGAGGCTGCGCTTTGGAAACACTGCCATACAATATGTTTTTCATTTTTATTGGGGGGGGGGGCAGTGTAAGGGGTGTATATGTTGTGTTTTACCCTTTATTTTGTGTTAGTGTAGTGTTTTAGGGTACATTCGCACTGGCGTATTACGGTAAGTTTCCCGCTAGGAGTTTGCACTGCGGCGAAAAATTTGCCGCAGCCCAAACTTGAAGCAGGAAACTTACTGTAAACCTGCCTGCGTGAATGTACCCTGTACATTCACATGGGGGGCAAACCTGCTGCTGTTTCAAAACTACAACTCCCAGCATGTACTGACAGACTGTACATGCTGGGAGTTGTACTTTTGCAGCAGCTGGAGGCACACTGGTTGGAAAACCTTCAGTTAGGTTCTGTTACCTAACTCAGTATTTTCCAACCAGTTTGCCTCCAGCTGTTGCAAAACTACGACTCCCAGCATGTACTGATCACCAAAGGGCATGCTGGGAGATGTAGTTATGCAACAGCTGGAGGTACGCAAGTACAACTCCCAGCATGCAGAGACAGCTGTTTGCTGTTTGGGCATGCTGGGATTTGCAGTTTTGCAACATCTGGAGGGCTACAGTTTATAGACCACTGCACAGTGATCTCCAAACTGTGACCCTCCATATGTTGCAAAACTACAAATCCCAGAATGTCCAGACAGCAAACAGCTGTTTGGGCATGCTAGGAGTTGTAGTTTTGAAAGATCTGGAGGGATGCAGTTTAGAGACCACTGCATAGTGGTCTCAAACTGTATCCCTCCAGCTGCTGCAAAACTACATATTCCAGCATGCCCAAACAGCTGTCTGGGCATGCTGGGAGTTGTAGTTTTGAAACATCTGGAGGGCTACAGTTTAGAGACCACTGTATAGTGGTCTACGACTGTAGCCCTCCAGATGTTTCTAGGCAACTTACCGGCTTCCGTAGGATCCAGGGAGCCATCCTTTTCTTCCGCACGACATCGCCGCCCACCGATCACCATCGCCCACTGCCTCCAGATGGTTAAGTGGATCTTCTGCCGTTGGCCCTCTTCTGTTTCCACGTTCTTCCCCACCTATTGTGGGTGGGCAGGACGGAGAAAATGAAAGTTGACCCCCCCCCCCCGCCCCTGATCTGCTATTGGTCGTCGCTTCTGACGACCAATAGCAGGGATAGGAGGGGTGGCACCCCTGCCACCTCACTCCTATCCCTTCAGGGGGTTCGTAGGTGCCTTAGACAACCACGATCCCCCTTATATTCCGGGTCACCGGGTCACCATAGATCCAGTATGACACGGAATCGTCGCAAATCGCAAGTGTGAATTCACTTGCGATTTTCGCCGATCGCCGACATGGGGGGGTCTGATGACCCCCCTCGGTATTTGCACGGGGTGCCTGCTGATCAATATCAGCACTCACCCCTTTCCAGTCCCCGTCAGGCACGCGGCGGGGACCGAAAATCCCACGGGCATATGCATACACCCTTCGTCCTTAAGTATCAGGACGCAAGGGCGTATGCATACGCCCTTCGTTCCCTACAGGTTAAGTATACACCTTAAAGGGGCACTCCACTGGTTGTGCAGTGTTTAGTTAATTTTAGTCAGTGGCATGATATGTTCTTAGTTCCTGAGTTATATTACAGCAGCATGAACAGTTTCCTTACAAGTTTACCTTTTGTTTTGGTCGGAAATTCTATAGTTTCTTGTGTCTTCGTTTGCTGGCGACCACATATTTTAGGGATTCCGTGGCCATCTTTGGTTCGTGACGTATCCAGAATGGCTTTTTTTTGCGGCTCCCCCCACCATGGTGAATATTCATACTGCTTTTGTACGCTCCTCTTTTCCCGGTTCATAGGCCTGTCCCCTCAATGTGTTGATTGGCTTGTTCTTTGCCAATTAGTGTGAGGCGCCGACGCAGCCGTACTTATCACTTCTCCCTGTGTTCTGCAAATGTGCTGATACATGACCCCACGTCTTTGTTGACGTCAATGGCACATTTTGCGCAGGTGCATTACATGTTTTAGTGCTCCTGGTCCAGCAGTTTTTTTTTTTTTTTTGTGCTGGATGTTTCCACGCATGCGTGCCTCATCTCCTGGCTTCTGCAATGTTTCCTGAGGTGTTGCTTGTTTGATTTGTTTCATGCTTGTATTTAGGTGATGGATCTGTTAATAAAAAAAATTCCTGCGCATATCATCAGTGTTGTGTGTTGTGTTATAGCTTCTTATCTGTTTGTTTATGGTTAATTGATTTTATTTTATATGGTAAGTTTTATTATTTATTATTTATAATGGTCAAATACATGAATTTCATCCCTCCCTCTTTTGTTTGGGCCATTATTTTTGCATGTGCACACATATTAAGTTTTTTTATTGTAAACCACAGCCATTTATATTCAGGAGGTTACTGCTATTTTTGCGCATGATATTGAAGAAGGGATAACTGTTTCATGGGGGATTGATGCTATCTAACTCAGTCTGCCATATGTGGAAAGTTTTTTTTTTTTTTTTTTATTTACATTTTTTCAGGGGTCAATGTCAAAACTCCTAGCTCCCTTTTTTGAAAGACTGTATTTCTTAATTCTTTGATCTTTGTTTTTCAGGAGGAGCATTGTAAAGGATTTCAACCTTTGTTTTTTTTATGTAAAATATGGTTAGACTGCTGCATGGCCCATTGTGTGTGCGATTTCACAACATATAGGTAGGTTGGGTCTAACATACATTCTTTAAAAATATCTGTGTGCACAGCATGATGCCAATTTAGTGTCAGCCACATTTCCTGACTATCAATGTCCGGTTATTGAGGGATATTAATCAGAAACTGTCATAATGAAAAGTTGGACAGTTAACCATAGCAGAAAATCTTATTGTTGTTTGAATTTTCTAATAATCATACCAATAAAATAAAACAATCTATCAGATTGGTTGCAATAGGCAACTGTTGAAGTTTTTGCCCTGCCATATGAAGATGCTTGTGCACAGTTGTATGCTGCCGGGTTGCTTTATTTTTTTCACGCATCAATCCTGTGTATAATCAGTTTTTAATTTGACTGTAAGGTCACACGCACAGGGTCTGTTTTAAAAAAATCTAATTTGATATCTAGTTTGCCTGTTTTATAGCCACAGTAACTGTCTCTTTTGTGAAGTTTAGGTTTACATACATCTTCTGTCTGGATCCGGCAAAGCTGGCTGCAAATTTACACAGCTTATGCACCAACTGATGCCAGAAGTGCATCAGTTGGCATCAGTTGTGCATCATCCTGGGTACATTGTTTGTGATTTCCGGACGGGGGGGACGCAGAATGATGCGTTACATTGTCTGTGCCGTTCTGGCGAATCAACTTCTCTGGCGTCTAAAATGAGACGTCAGCTGATTGTGTATGGTTTGATTCTAATGAATGTGATTTGTTCTTTGCATCATGTTCCCCCCACACAGCAACTTTAGCTACGCTAGGGGAAACTGACAAGTGATACTGGACATATGCAAAGGGGGACTTATTCAGCATTACTAAATATGCTGCAAAGATATGCATCAGATCATGTATATGTGAAGGTACTAGGGCTTGTGGCAGGAATTTTAAATCAATTTTTCAAAGCTAATTTTCCACAGACTTCAATCCACAAATTTGCTCAGAACTTTGACACGCCACACCTTACTACTGGGGTTACACACTGTAACAAACCTACTCCGCATGTAAGCTCATTACTATTGGGGTTATGCAGTGTACCAAACCTCCACGTCATGTAATATCCTTTTTTCAGGAGTGAGACACTGTAACAATTCTCCTCCTCATGTAATTGCATTACTACTGTGGTGACACACTCTTACAAACTTTATCCTCATGTCATGTCATTACTACTGGGGTGACACAATGTTTAAAATCTCGTCCTCAGGTAAACTTCTTACTTCTGGGGTGACAAACTGTAACAAAACCACTCATCATGTAATCTCTTTATTACTGTAGTGACATGTGTCCTCCACTCCTGCGCAGCTCTGCACTGCCTCCTCAACAGCATCACATTGGTCCTTTAGTCATCAATTCTTCTTTCTTGCTCTGCTCCACCCCTACCAAGTGACAGTTTACATGATGTTCACAACATTTACATGATGTTCACAACATCACAGGTTCAAAACCACCAGCATTTAAAAATTCTGCATGGGAGAATGAGGGGGTAATGTGACAGTGCTGTGCTCCAGACATATAGAGGAGCGCAGCGCCGTCACAATTGTTTCAGGGCAACAACTTCACTGACTGCCCCTAAACCACTCTGTATGTGAGGGTCGCACATAGCGCTCAATGCTCCAGCCTGGCAGCGTTTGTTGCTGAGTACCTGTGTGTGACAGTGTGGGGTGGAGTTGGCCCTTCAGGCACGTACCAAATAGAGCAGGGGGGTGGAATGCAGCAGAAGAACTAATGCTAGCCCACCTATTTATCCTATCTAAACTAAGTTTGCAAGGATTTTGTGACTTTGCTTTCAAAGTAAAATAATTGGCAAAATCAATATTCCCAGCATGAGGCTCCTAACCGCCAGCTGAAATATGAGCAGGATACTGTCTGTGATATTTGTCCCTTTCATAGAAGATCAATAGTTACTTTATAATTATACTAGGCAACTAAAATGCAAATTGTTTTGGGCACAAGGGCAAAAGTGCTCTGATGACAACTTATACAGTGTGCAACACTTGTGAAAGGGAGCTGGAAATGTTGTTGGACTCACAGTGGATTCCTTTACATGCTGAGACCTTTTAAAGAGAGCCATGAGGGCAGACTGAAAAGAGTAACCCAGCTTTCTCCCACTTACTGTGTACATAGGGGGAGATTTATCAAAACCTGTGTAGAGGGAGAGTGGTGCAGTTGCCCATAGCAACCAATCAGATCGCTTCTTTCATTTTTAAAGAGGCTTGTGAAAAATGAAAGAAGCGAGCTCATTGGTTGCTAGGGGCAACTGCACCACTCTTCCTCTACACAGGCTTTGATAAATCTCCCCCATAGTCCCTGTTGGCGAAAGGTAATTTGAAAAGTTGCCCAAAGGGTGACAGTGTATACATTTTTGGAAAATCAAGATTTACACCACACTAGTGTCATTTGTACCACTGGTATGTGTGGATCTGTTTTTTTTTAAGCTTGGACCTTTGGTCTGGAGGAGGAGGTTTGGCGAGGCAGAAAATGTTTGGAAGAACATCCATTTTTAGTTTATGAGGGATAAATTTGAAAAACATTAATTACGTAATTACCCTTATTACTTTGAAAATGTTGAAGACATTTCCCAAAAAAATAAGTACTCCTCTCTACGCTTGCTGGTGCTTGCAATGTGGAAACATGGCCATGTATACCAAATTCTCACAGGTCGACCGTTGTTTTTTTTTTTTTTTTTTTTTTAAATAGGGCATGTACCATTATTTTTTTTTATTTTTATTTGTTTAAGAATGTACATGATTTTTATTTTTTAGATTACCCCAATGTAGACCATATTTTTTTTTCAACTATAGGTATTCAACTTATCCTTGGTGCTCATTTAGATATCGATGAAAATGGAAAGTTGTCCAAGTATGCTTGGATGTTTACAATGCTCTCTTCATTTATGTTTTGGCTATTGTTTTTTTTTTTCTTTTTTCAAGGCCGAACATTTAATTAGACCTTGAGTTGGAGTTGCACATTATGCAAAAGGAATCTATGTTCACGTCTTCTTAAAGGGGTTATCCAGGAAAAAACTTTTATATATATATATATATATATATATATCAACTGGCTCCGGATAGTTAAACAGATTTGTAAATTACTTCTATTAAAAAATCTTAACCCTTTCAGTACTTATGAGCTGCTGAAGTTGAGTTGTTGTTTTCTGTCTAAGTGCTATCTGATGACACATGTCTTGGGAACCGCCCAGTTTAGAAGCAAATCCCCATAGCAAACCTCTTCTACTCTGTGCAGTTCCCGAGACAAGCAGAGATGTCAGCAGAGAGCACTGTTGCCAGACAGAAAACAACAACTCAACTTTAGCAGCTGATAATTATTGAAAGGATTAAGATTTTTTAATAGAAGTAATTTACAAATCTGTGTAACTTTCTGGAGCCAGTTGATATAATTTTTTTTTCTTGGACTACCCCTTTAATATTTTTAAGGTATTGTGTGCATTTATCTGGAGTTTGTGGCTGGGTGTTTGTATGACTATCTGCCACCTTACACATGACTTGGTAAATACATATTTCACAGTGGTGCATCAACTCACGGTGGCAGGATGGTTAGTATGGTCATTCTTTACTTCATTTTGTAACACAACCATTTGAAAGGTGTACTCATACAAAAAAATGTAAATCAAAAATGTTTTGTAAATGAAATTGACCGGATGTTATACAGCATGTAAAGTCCGAGTACTCAAAACTGTCTGATGGTTCATGGTCCCAAAAAAAACAAACAAAAAAAACACCTCAATCATTTTCTGTAGGATGAGATATAGCCACTTACTCCAAGGCCTCAGGATCTTATCGATCCCCTTGTCTGGAGATGTGCTGAATTGTTTTGTTGGTCTGTTGGCCATCAGATGGCCTGGAGACCCACTGGACACTTCCTCTTCAATTGCTAAAACTTTATGCTGCTCCTTTTCAAATGGACCTAAAATGATTTAAAATAAGAATGAAATTTACATGTTGTGAGACTTTCCACATTGGTGGTGGCTTTTTGTGAGATTGTGGAAGATGTTTGTAATGTATACCTTCACTATCTTGCATTATAGATTACATTACAATTGGAAAAAAAATCTTCATGTATTGTGAAAGGATGCTCTACCTCATGGCATCGAAGGGATCCATCAGTGTCCCTCCACACATTTCCAAAGGATGTTGGCTGCATTTTTGTATGGCTGCAAATGGTCTCTAAAGTATGGTTGGGAACCATGAACGATACAACGATATCTGTTCACATCATTTTTCTTATGATTCATTTAACTATTATGAAGACAGATGGGCTTTATGGAAGGATGCCATTTCAACCATATTTGGTTCCCACAGTCAACCCCAACATCAGCAGATGATTTTAAAGATGCCTGACACTGGAGATATATGTTCTCCTCACGCTACCACAAACTCCAGGCTGTGTCATCCAGCCACTATATGCTGCTGCCAACTCCTGGCTGTGTCATTCAGCCACTTTACGCTGCCGCCAACTCCAGGCTGTGTCATTCAGCCACTATGTGTTCTCCTTGAACTGCCGCCACCTCCACGCTATGTAATTCAGCCACTATATGGTCTCCTCATACTGATGCCACCTCCAGGCTCTGTCATTGTGCCACTCCGCGATAGTGATTCTAATAGTGATGTCTCTGATCTGCAAGTCATACTGAATAACATGAGTAAGGCCAGGTGCCACCGGCCGAAAGGCATCACCACCATGCCTCTCTTGTGTACTGCTTGCAAGTTATAATGAAACCGCACAATCTGGTTGAATATACCGTGCTGGACTCCTCTCTTTCCTCATTACTGTGGTGAGGTCCACACCTGCCCGTGCCGTGGTTGGTCTACGTCGGGTGAGCTGACCTACTCTCTTCCTCTTGCACACTGAATAACAGTATTATTTTACTAACCCAGCACACACTGTTTGCGAGTTACAGCAAGGCAATGTGTTCTACAGCCCCTATTGAGGCTCTCTGTAGGCCAGAAATGGACATTTTTAATAGCGATTTGCCACTATTAAATTCGGGCCTAAATTAATTTGTAGGGAAAATTCGACGAATCGGCCGAATCAAATTTTTCAAAAATTCGCTCATCTCTAGCTACAGACAGACAACATTTTGCCTTCAACCCCAATATTCTGTATTGCCTCCTCTGAAAGTGCTTTCCCTCACATTAGTTCCGAAAATCAGGAAAACGCCCCAAACATAGACACCAGAGTCCTAGTATCCGAGTTTCACAATTACTGTCTTACTCCTGCTTTATGCGAGATTTTGCAACAAATTGCCTACCTCAATTGAAAAGTAGAGGGATTCAAGTTACGATCCCCACTAAAAATAGGCAGATAATGTGTAGTAGACTAGTGTCTGCAATAACTACGAGCACAAAAAACACATCTAAGAAAAATAATAATAATTAAAAAAAAAATTTCATAAACATGTGAAAGCCAACATTTGGTGACATCTTCAGGAAAACCTACCAATGGAGCCTTCCACCTATTTGGCACAACATGAAAGTAGCGATGACACCTATGAGGATCCCAAAGATCCGAGGTTTCATCCCAGTGAATGTACAGGCCTTTCCCCAGAGTCCTTATTTTCTTACTCAAACATAGAACAAAAATTATGTGTTGGCTATGAATCCTTGTGGCCTAGCAATCAAAATGTAATGATGGACAAGAAGTGTATTGTTTTTGAGTCTTGCTTAAAAAAACTCATATCTCTTGTTCCTTTCCCCTTAAGTCCAAAA
The DNA here is from genome assembly GCF_029499605.1 of Hyla sarda. Taxonomy (NCBI): domain Eukaryota; kingdom Metazoa; phylum Chordata; class Amphibia; order Anura; family Hylidae; genus Hyla; species Hyla sarda. Next base: position 344,521,100 of record NC_079189.1, on the reverse strand, counting down.
TGTGTTGCCAAACTTGTGCAGTTTCGTAAAGTTTACTAGGGGAGTTTTTTATGGATTATTTTAATCTGTTCTAACAGACACAAAAAAAAATTATGGGTTTCCCAGCGAATAGTTTATAATTTCCCTGCAGGCAATATAATAATATCTGCAGCAACTGTCCTCAGTGGCAACAGCTTTCAAAACATTAAAGTTTTTCTCAAGGTGGCCAACATTGCGTGTATTGGAAAATTTGCATTTTTCAACAATCAATTTTTTTTTTCCAGGTATAAACAAGAAATGGAAGGAAGAACAAGAGGAAGTCCTATCAGTTCTAAAACATTTCCCTGTGTATTTGTGTTGGGGATGGTCAGTGTGATTCTCCTGGCTACTCTGCCAAGTACTGTACTTACTCTCTGCTGTCAAAGAAGATCTGCGCATTCACTGTGGAGAAACTCCGCCCAACCTTGTCTTCCGCAGCTCTGGAGAAGATTGCCTTCCAAAAAAGCCTGGGCTTTCTGCTGCCCCAAAACATAAATGTAAGTTTAATTGCAACAGATAGACATGTGTCTGTCCGCAAGCTTTTAAGAGAGCATTATCCACATGTGAGGCATCAATTTGATGTATGGCATGTGGCCAAAGCAGTGGGAAACAAAATAATGACTGCAGACAAATCTAAACAAAACAAGATACTTACCTCATGGGTTCAGTCAATCAAAAACCACTTATGGTGGTGCGCCAGAACCTGTAATGAAGATCCTGATAAACTGGTGCAGCATTGGAAGACAGTTTTACATCATGTCACCAATGAGCATGAGTGGATTGAGACTGACAGATCAGGGACATGCCTGCATCCCCCATAAATTGAGGAAGACATATTGGATGGGAAATGGCTTATTAAGAAATCTGGACCATATAATGCCTTAGAAAAAATAATTTTGAATCCCATCCTTATAAAGAATATACGCGAGTCACACTGGTGACTTAGAAATCTTCCATAGCCTGACACTAAAATAGCGCCCCAAAAGAATACATTACTACCTGGACTCAATGGTGGTGTGTACTCAACTTGTGGCCTTGAACCAAAACAGTAACGTGGGTCGCACTCAGGCAACAGTAAAGAAAGCCACAACCATGGGTGACCCCTTAGGCACTTTGCGGCATAGGGTTGAATTCTCCAAAGGAACATGGGCTTGGGTTGTGAAGCCCATTTATGAATCGACTTCCCAAGATTTCTTATATTGCATCCTAACAAAGATTGTCAAAGTTGTGGAAGATGGTTGTGTAGGTATTTGGCAGAGCCAAATGTCTAATTTGCCCACAAATATGCCACCTCTCCCAAAGCCTGACAAGACTACTCTGATTTAGACTTTACCTCCCGTTTCACAGTGTAGATCTTTGTGAATATTTTTAAAAATATATTGAATAGTAGGCAAATTGTCATCTGATTACGTTATTTGGACCCAGATAGGTAATGTGTTTTGTTTTTATCTAGAGTGATATGTTGACATCATATTTCTAAGAAACACAGTAAACCTATCCTTATGTTAAAATTACTTTTATTTTGAGCATGTAAGCTTGATCAACCGAGAAAAAGATTTTCACTTTTGAAATCTACTTTTCCTTTTGCATAGAAAAACAATATAAAAAAAAGTAACATAAGACTGTAGACTCCTACATTACATAACAATATGGGTATTAACATACAGGGGTAATGTGATTGCTTCTGTCAAATAAACAAACAATTTTTTGTCATGTTTTAAGAGTGACTAAATCCAAAAATTTTGACTATCTGGGGTTTTCATGGAATTATAGCATCTCGCACATTGAAAGCCAGTGTAGTTTCCAGTAGTGTCAGGAAACGTTTCTCTATTAATATTAACCACGCACGACAGGATGCGCACACAATGTCCTTTTCCCAAATGACCATATATCAATGCAGAGAATGATCTGTAAGCCACCTAGCGTAGATGTATGAAGAGAGGAAAAATTAGTTGAACACAAGTCTAACCTTTCCAAATTCATAAAATACACAATAAACTATGTGGCATAAAGAGATTAACAACTCCAACATTTTAAATTGGCAAACTAGAAAAGTTAATTGCATTGCCTACTGCAGCTTTTTGTAACCTGGAACAGCCACAGCAACCAAAAACAGTACAATACAATTATGGAAGAAGCCTATTTTTTTTTTTTTTTTTTTTTTTTAAAGCATGATAAACACACTTCATTTTCCTAACTTACTTGTTTGGAATATTTAGCATTTACATTACAGAAACACAGAGTCACTTTCTACACAATTGGTCAATACTGCTGTCAAAACTTGCCCATGACTTTGAATATGGCAGACAGCAGATAAATTGTAAGGTGCCCAACATATCCCCCCCCCCAAAAAAAAAAAAAAAAAAACATGTGTTAATATTTTGACTCTCCAGTGGTAAAATCTACAAAGTTGTCCTTGTAAAATTTAACCAATAATAATTGATTCACAGCAGTCAAGAATCAACGCCACCAAAAGTTCGCTTACCGATTTGGCTCACGTTGCAACTGTCGGTAAGGAACCAGATTGCCCATATTTATGTAATGGTGAAGCAGGGCCCCATCAAGAACCCATTGTTGCATTTTTGGATGTGAACAGACACATTGCAAATCTTGTTTGAAGTTGCGCATCTGAACAAACTCTGCACAACATAGGCTTTCCTCTACACTTGTCATGAGCCAGCAATTGTGACATCTGCACCATGTAGTTGCTAGGAGTCTCCCCTCAGTATCAGGCATGAGTCTAGGGTGAATTTCATTAGGCCCCCATCGTGGATTTGATGGAAATAACCAAGGTTGGAGCCTGTTTGTCGCATCCAATCTAGTTTGCAGTTGTTGAAGAACATTTTGCTTGGGCTGTAAGAGGAAAGCATCTAGTTTAAAATCTAACACCAAAAGTAGTGGACATTAAATGAGTAATGAATGTTTTTGGAATATTTGACCAAGCTACAGGGGCTATAAAGTTAGTGTTGTTAATAATATGTTGAATGTACCTGTGGGTAAGGGTGGGCTCCCAAATCTTCAATGATTATGGTCCAATTTTTAAAATGTATAAGATTAAAAAAAAAATTATGGGTAGGTATTTACCAGGATGAAGTGAATGAAGACCTGACCTCACTAGTGTAATGATCGTAGAAAGCCTGAACTGCTTTGAATTTGCCTCAAATATAGGCCCACTGGTTTAAAAACACTGTTTTGAAAGTTGAAAGGAAGATGATGTGCGAAAGATAAACAAATAACCAAATTCTGGAAAGCATGGAAATATGGGCTGTGTATTTTAGATACCAAAATCCAACAAGAAATATCCAGTTCTGCAAGGTTTGTCCGGAAATAACCTTATGGGGCATAACCCCTATAAGATATTGCAAACATAATTACCCAAAGTATTTTAAGGGTTATGTTTTTTTTTTATAGAATTACATTTAAGACCATATAAAAGTATATTTAGCTTCACTTAGGCGATGTGTTTATCAAAATGATCTTCCATCAAGTAGTGTGAGGTAATTCAACAGGTTGGTTTTTAAGAATGTAATGACAAATGTGTGACAAAATAAAACTATGATTTGTTAGTTTATATATTTTCATGATGCAACGAAATTACATGATTGGAGGGATGGTCTCAAGCAGTCCATCAACATTTCCATAACTGCTTCTTTAAAAATTACACAACTTAAACATTTTTTGTACAGTATTTGCACGGCCATTTTGATCAGAAACATCCAAAAAATGGTAGTTATTTCAATTGCTATGTAAGTGTAAGGGTTTCATAGAAGGGGGAAGCTGTGAAATGCTAGGATCATATGGGAGGGGGGGGCATACGTGATGTAAGGAGCCACATTTCGGACAAACTGTGTACGTTACAGCAATCCTACAACGTATGTTGAATTTGTCAAATTAATAGTAACCAAAACAGCATTCCTGATTCTACTTACTGTGTTTGAAGGCTGTGTGGTAATGTTGTTTGATTGAGGTTCATTTTCCTCTGCTAGATCCTAGTCAAAAAACATAGCCAAGTTTACTCCCCATTTTTCTACGGGTTGTGGATACACAAGTTCAACACATAGTTGAAGTAAAATCTAGAACATTCTCACGCAACAGTGTATGTAGATTATTGCAAATGTGAAAAATGAAAATTGCAGAGTTCGCCCTAGGAACCATAATCACATAAAGGGCACTGGAAACTGTAAACTAGCCAAAAAATTATAAAAAAATTTAAAAAAAAAGGTAAAAAGAGCAAATGTACAGAATAACGTGTGAAAAAGGAACTACCACAGAGACTAGGAACAGTGGGGACACAGAAATACACAGGGCTACCAAAATAAAAAGAATGATGTGAGCAATTAAGAATGCAAGGCCAAGGCAGCAGGGCAAGAATGGAAGTTAAAAAAAAAAAACGTTAAAAAAATAAAAATAAACAACAAACACAGTTTCCACATGTAAAAAAAATAAAATAAAGAGGAATAGTGTAGAATAGAGAGTCACAGTTGCAGTGGAAGCAAGACTAACCAGGGCGGCATAAAATGTAAACCATGCTCCGAAAAGCAAAACCAAGTGCGTATCACGGGCGCCAATAAATATGCTAAACAGGGCACCATTATATGAATTATTCATTAGAAAGGGCATAAGATTGCAGCCATGACAAGCCCAGGTGGGCGTGAGAACATTACAACAGGGCTGGCCAAGTTACCCGCCAAGCAGCCGTGGGTTCTCCTGGGAACAGTAGTCCGAACGCCACAAAAGACAGGAAGTCAAGGAGCTACGAAAAAGATACACAAAATGGCGTGCGCAACAAGAAAATAAACAAAGCACAATGCACAGCAGAAGAGGATTGAACAGAACACAGCCACAGTAGTAAGGTGAGGTAAAAAGCAGGATAGCAATGGAGTACTCCTTTAATATAGTGGATGGGTACACATAATAATAATCTTTGCATTTGCAGTGTTTGACATTCCTATTATAGTCAATAGGTACAATATGCAATAAAATTGAGGCGATTTTTTTTGTTCAACATTTTTCGACAGTATGTGAATTAGATTTTTAAAATGCAGAAACATAGAATGTGTCGGCAGATAAGAACTATGTGGCCTATCTAATCTGCCCAATAATCTGAATCCTATGAATAGTCCCTGGCCCTATCTTATATGAAGGATAGCCTTATGCTTATCCCATATATGTTTAAACTTCTTCACTGTATTTGCAGCTACCATTTCTGCAGGAAGGCTATTCCATGCATCCACTACTCTCTTACTTATTTTTTATTTTAATATATTTTGGAATGTATCAATCTGTTTAACCCCTTAAGGACCACGGGTTTTTCCGTTTTTGCACTTTCGTTTTTTCCTCCTCACCTTTTAAAAATCATAACCCTTTCAATTTTGCATCTAAAAATCCATATGATGGCTTATTTTTTGCACCACCAATTCTACTTTGCAGTGACATCAGTCATTTTACCCAAAAATCTACAGTGAAACGGAAAAGAAAATCATTGTGCGACGAAAATGAAGAAAAAACGCCATTTTGTAAATTTTGGGGGCTTCCGTTTCTATGCACCTTATCTTTATTCTGTAGGTCCATACGGTTAAAATGATACCCTACTTATATAGGTTTGATTTTGTCATACTTCTGTAAAAAATCATAACTACATGCAGAAAAATGTATACGTTTAAAATTGTCATTTTCTGACCCCTATAACTTTTTTATTTTTCCACATATGGAGCGTCATGAGGGCTCATTTTATGAAGTTTTTAGCGGTACCATTTTTGTATTGATCGGACTTTTTGATCACTTTTTATAAATTTTTTCATGATATAAATAGCGACCAAAAATACGTTATTTTGGACTTTGGATTTTTTTGCGCGTACGCCATTGACCGTGCAGTTAAATTAATTATATATTTTTAAAGTTCGGACATTTACGCACGCGGCAATACCATATATGTTTATATTTATTTTAATTTACATGGTGTTTTTTTTTTTTTATGGGAAAAGGGGGTGATTTGAACTTTTATTAAGGAAAGGGTTAAATCACATTTATAAACTTTTTTTTGCAGTGCTATAGCTCCCATAGGGACCTATAACACTGCACACACTGATCTTTTACCCTGATCCCTGCAAAGCCATAGCTTTGCAGTGATCAGGGTTATCGGCGGTCGAATCTCAGGCTTGGAGCAATCAATCGCCGAGGGGACACACCAGAGGCAGGTAAGAGGACCTCCGCTCGTGTCCCAGCTGATCGGGCAAACGCATTTTCACTGCGGTGGTCCCGATCAGCCCCGCTGAGCAGCCAGGAAGGTTTTACTTTCGGTTTAGACGCGGCGTTCAACTTTGACGCCGCGTCTAAAGGATTAATAGCGCGCGGCACCGCGATCGCTGCCGCGCGTTATTAGCCCCGGGTCCCGGCATCAGATACATGCCGGGACCGACCGGATATGACGCGGGGTCACCGCGTGACCCCGCGTTATATCGCGGGAGCCGGCCAAGGATGTAAATATACGTCCTTGGTCGTTAATGGGGTTAAAGCACCCATATGGCTTAGTGGTTATTTCTGGTAATTACTTGCGCTGAGGTAAACACCTATGTTAAGGCATATCCCTCTTGGTTGTGTATAATAGATTGGTGTGTGTGGGGGGGGGGGGGGTCATCTCTCAGCTTTAGTTTTCCTACCAGTCAGCTATTCAAAGAGGCTGTGGAGCAACCCCTTCATTGTTTACCAGGCACTGCTTTATATGTTTAGTAGTGGTTGTCTCTAACATTACAGCTCACACCAGCTTTGTCTTATTCAAGGGAATTGAACTGAGTTTTCATGCCAGGTAAAGCTTCTGCTTAATGTATGAACCTTTGCCCAGTAAACAATTACAAAGTGCATACCAGAGCACCAGGGCCCTCATAACAGCTGATCAGATAGGGTGACAATAGTCATACACCCATTTTTCTAATATAAATTGCCTTGATGTAAAGACAAGACATCAATTTAAATGTGTTATGCACCAAAATATAGGTATCTTCTATCAAAAGGATAGGGGCTAAGCATCTAGTAGCAGGGATTTGACCAATGAGATCGCCCACAATCCCCAGAATAGGGCCTTGGCTCTCCCAGCTGTATAATCCATCTGTTATTTCATGCATTGTCTCTAGGAGCAGCGGAGATATCGAGTACAGCACTCCAGTACTCCCATAGGCAGTGCATGGATTGCATGCCATCTGACACACTGTGCAGCTGGTATAGCTGGGGCCCTATTCTGGAAATCGATGGGTGTCCCAACAGTTGCACATTCACGATCAGAAGCTTATAACCTATTTTTGGCTGGATAATCCCTAAAGTCCCAGCTCCCTATCAATATGGCCCTAATATATATATTTAAAGGTTTACAATATGACAGGTTTATAGCCAACCACATCAGGAACAAATGTACACAAGTGTTCTCAAAGTATTTTGTAATTTTCTGATGTTGTATGAATAAGTTTAATAAATATAGGGAATGTACCGCAGTATTGCCCTAGGGAGACCAAAAAAACTTTGAGATGCTGGTTTTTAGTTATATGCTATTCTAGCCCAATGAGGTCAAATTTGAGTCTTCAAGCTTTACATTTAACAAAACTCTGTTGTTTGTTCTTGTGAGAAGATACACTTTCATCTTAGCTGCCTTGACATCATGCCCTTTCCTTTACATCGAGATTTCAAACTATATCCCTATGTTTCCATTTTTATGCTTGAGAATTTGTTACATTTTTGAAAGTATCAACACAGTACATGAATGGACACCAAAAATGTGATGCAAGATAGGATCAGCACTCCCCACTGAGATGCAACAAGTAAGCTCGCCATCTTTGCATGCGGAACTGATCTATATTTGGTCCCAGCAGGATTACAGGAACTCCAGCGAATTCAATGCTTTGTACAAAAAGCTAATATTTTATTTAGTACTCTTTACAATAGGTACCACAAAAAGAGACCAACGCTTTTTGCACACTTCCATGCTATTTACAGCAATAACTATTCTTGTTTTCTACCTGTTGTACAGAGGCCTTCAAGGGGTACTCCAGTGGAAAACATTTTTTTTTTTTTTTTTAAATCAACTGGTGCCATAAAGTTAAAAGAATAGGGGATAAGATGTCTAAGATCTCTGCTTTGGCAATACTGTCATTCATCGCACAAAGCGAATTAAGCTCAATGCCTGATAACTGGCGAACACCGCCGCCACGCCCCCTCCATTCATATTTATGGGAGAAGGTGTTATGGCTATGTACTAGCTGTCATGCCCCCTTCCATAGAAATGAATGGAGGGGGTGTGGTGTGATGTCACAAATGGAAAAGATGCAAGTTTCCGTGTTTCGAACACCGCCGCTACCGGCCCGGAGATCGTGGGGGTCTCGAGTTGCAAGACCCTCCTCATTTGGATAGGGGATAAGATGCTTTCAGCAGAGTAAATTTTAATGTCTTGTGGTCACAAATAAGAACACATGCAGATCCAAAGGAGTTATGTCAGTGTCTACAGAAGAAAGTAAAAAAAAAAAAGATGCTATGTGTTATAATTTAATCCAGGAATAAACCTGTTGAGATGACATTAAAAAAACATGGAGCAAGTGCTGTTCCTTGGACAATTACAGGATTGGTTCTATGATTCAGGCATTCCACATAGATACATGCTAAAATAATGTGTATTACTTGTATTGGACAGAAAAAAATCAGTTTTAAGCTATAATGTATAAAAAAAACTTTTTTTTTGAATATCAATGCTAACTTTCTAATGTAAAACGAGTGTCTGGTACTGTAAGGCAATAATACTACTGTATTTCCAATGTTTCCTATTATGATTTCTTAGAATACCAAAAAAACTGCCTAACATCCTAACATCTAGTGTGTTTTTTTTTTTTTTTTTTTTTTTTTTTTGTGGAGATGAATGTTTTATTGTGCTTAAATAAAGTGATTTAACAACTGGGGCATAATCACTGATCATCTCAAGCAAAAAGTTAAACTTCCTCGGGCACTTTTCTTCATGAATGTCATGTTCCTTGGATATTTCTGTTATTTAACACCTGGGGCTGTCTCTTTACTCCTCTAGGATCCTCTTTATGACTATGACAATTTATAAGAACATTTTGACTTGGAATCTACACTGTCACTTTCTATTATTTTGTAGATAATTTGCTTGACTGAATTCAGACTTGCAACACTTTTGCCACTGCTCAGTTCAAGGGGAATTGCTTACATCTTTTTATAGGATCTATTGGGAAATTATTATTAGCCTAAATGCCTGTTTCTTAAAGACGTTTTGCAGCTTTTCTATGAGTACATTGAAAAATCTTTATCAGAGAACAGGCATATGATTTAAAGAAGCTTTAAAGGGGTACTTAACTCCTAAACATCTGACCCCCCTCCCCCATGCAAAGGATAGGGGATAAGATGTCTGATCACAGGGGGTCCGGCCACTGGGACCCCCCATGATCTCTGGCGCGGCACCCCCATCACGCCCCCTCCAGTGGAATAGGGGATAAGATGTTTTTTATTTTTTTATTTTATTTTTATCAATAATAAACAATAATATAGAAAATATACAATTCCAATCAGAATCATAGACATACCATTTCCTTAACAAACACATATTAGCCAACCATTCCAAATAGGCCCCCAACCTCCCAGCCCCCTCCCCCCAGTCGCCAATGCAAAAAAAAAAAAAAAAAATTAACAATGTTGCCAAGTTTTTTTTAAACTTCTGCATTTGTTTAGATGAGTTTTGCGCCTTCAAATATTCATATTTTTTGATCTTCTCCACCAGATTTAACCATTCCACTATGGATGGGACCCGTTCGGATAACCATACCCTTAGGATCAGCAATTTGCACAGAACAAGACCTTATTAATAAGCAGCATGTACCTATCCCCTTGAAATGCTTCTCCCAAAATTACTAATCTACCTGTTAGAACTAGTTGTATTCCCAGTTTCATATTAATTTGATGACCCACATCTTCCCAATAGGCAGACATTTTGCGACAATTTCATATTATGTGCAAAAAATCTGCTTCACTCATATCACATCTAGGACACTTTGCACCTATCTGAGGCCTCATCTTGGCCAATTGTTTCGGGGAGAAATAAGTATTGTATACAATGCGCAATTGGGTAAAACAAAAGTTATCATTAATAGAGATATTAGGAATATTCCTCAAGATATTACCCCATTGAGACTCTGAAAACTCTCCTAAGCACTTTGCCCATGTTGACCTATATTTCATATTTATTTTTTCCCTACTTTCTTTTAATAGTAGCACGTATATTATAACCATAATTTTCTTACCATACAGGTTCTTCTTTATTAATTCTAGCACACCGTGATTCTGAATTAACATGTTCTTTTTATGCTCTGTGGTCCGATAAGCGTGACTCAATAAGAGGAACCTAAAATATGGGTTCCTATTTAGTGCATATCTATTAACTAAAGTGTCAAACATGACCATATTATCTCCTTCAATTATTTGTGAAATATATTTAATTCCATGGTTAATCCAAAATCTGGCATCCTCCATCAACAAAAATTCTGCCAAATTATGATTAAACCATAGAGGAGTGAACTCTGTGCACCCTTTAATCCCTATAACTTTTTTTAGTAACACCCAACCCTTCAATATCATCCTCCCATATGAGAAGGAAGAATCTATTTGTTTTGCCTCTAAACTCTCAATTATACCAAAATCACCCCATGGATTAATCAAACCACAAAGTTGTAAACACAACCTATTTTCCTTATCCAAAATAAGTTTAACTATACGGGCCAGATAATAAAGTTTGAAATTCGGGGCCCACAGCCCCCCTCTCCAGGTATAGCACAATATAGGACCTCATATTTCAGTCTCGCCCTTGTCCTCCCCCAAATGAAACGATTTAACTTCCTATGAAACTGATTAAACCAGAATTCTGGAATCCAAACTGGGGCTGAGTTTAACAGAAAGAGAAGCTGTGGCAAAATTATCATTTTTATCAAGGCCACTCTGTCTGCCATAGAGAGGGGGAGTTTCCCCCATACCTGCGTCTTTTTCTCAATTTTCTTTACTAAGGGATTGATATTAGCTTCCATAAACCTTTGCGGGTTGATTGTAATCTTAACTCCCAAATACTATAAACTCTGTCCATCATTCACTATTTTAAGTGGTATATCCCCGTCCTACAGACAGAACCCAATAGGCATAATGTATGATTTCAGCCAGTTGATCTCCAAGTCTATGTTCTTTATTAAATATTTTAAATCCCTGAACCATGGATGAAGAACGAATCAGGTTAGCCAGAGGCTCTATATAAATTGAAAACAGAAGGGGAGAAAGGGGACAGCCCTGACGGGTCCCTCTGCCTAACACAAAACCTCTGGATAAACATTTACCCCATATAATTCTGGCGGACGGGTGTGAGTATAGGAGTTTAATCCAGGCAATACATTTTTCTCCAACCCCTACTGCTCTCAATACTTCCCACAGGAAGCACCACTCCACCCTGTCAAACGCCTTGGTGGCATCTAATGACAGGATGGAGCGGAGCATATCCTCTCCCCTTTGGATATTATTAAATGTCCTTTGAATATTAGTAAATACATTTCTCTGCGGTATGAATCCGGTCTGGTCTTTATTAACCAGCTTCCCGACAACACTACCGAATCTCTTCGCCAGAATATTAGCAAAGATTTTTGCATCAGAATTCAATAAGAATATTAGTCTGTATGACTCAACCAATAACAAGTCCTTGTTTTTCTTAAGGATTAACAAAATGTGAGCTTCTAACATGGTTTTGGGGAGTGTCCCCCCTTTACAGGATTCATTAATTATATCTAATATTATTGGGGCTAGTACATTAACACATTTTCTATAGATACCGAAAGGTATCCCATCCGATCCCGGAGCTGATTTAACTGATTTAACTTTTGACCTCACTCAAAGTTATGACGGAGTCCAGTCCCAAGGGGATAGGATGTTTAGGGGCAGAGTAAAGAAGCTTTAAAGAGTACCTCTCATTAACTTGATACATTTTATAATCCTCCCATTTCACTGCCCCATCATAATAAACCACCCCCTACCTTAATTTTTATTATTTGTTAGTTTTTACCTTGATATTGCTCTATTTTCTGCTCAGCCTCAGGTTCACAGACTGGGAAGGGACGTTACCCAGCAGGTGTGACATCATCTGAAGCCATACAAGGGAGAAATTCCTCCTTTACTCTGCAACCCACACCAAACGGCAGTTAAGTGTGAGAGGAGCTATGATTGGATGAGGCTGGCCACACCCCCCCTCAACACTCCAGGCTGCACTTCCTGTGTTTGGACTTCTACCAGGTCAGCAGGAGTTCAAAGTCTGTGCATGAGATTGGGGGGGATGTGCTCTGGACAAGTAGGGAGACACCTAGTGGCAGCTTTTTTAACCCATTAATGATGCAGGACATATATTTACGTCCTGCGCTGGCTCCTGCGATATAACGGGGGTCACACGGTGACTCCACATCATATCAGGTCGGTCCCGGCAGCTGACGATAGCTGGGACCCGCAACTAATGCTGGACATCACTGATCGTGATGATGCCCGATATTAACCCTTCAGATGCGGCGATAAACTTTGAATCTAAAATAAAAAAAAAGCATTCTCGATCAAGTGTACGGACACGAGGAGAGTCGCTACCTTCCTCCTCCTTGTCCGATCACTGAATGACTGCTCTGTGCCTGAGATCCAGGCAGGAGCAGTCGAGCGATGAAAACACTGATCGATACTATGCTATGGCATAGCGTTGATCAGTGTGGGAAATCAGTGGAATGCATGTTCTAGTCCCCTATGGGGGCTATAAGATTGAAAGAAAAAGTATTAAAAAAAAAGTTAATAAAAATGATTTAACCCCTTCCCTAATAAAAGTTTGAATCACCCCCTTTTACCATTAAAAAAAAAAAAACTGTGTAAATAAAAATAAATATAAACATATGTGGTATCGTCACGTGCGTAAATGTCTGAACTATAAAAGTATATCATTAATTAAACTGCACGGTCAATGACGCAAAAAAATTCCAAAGTCCAAAATAGAGTATTTTTGGTCACTTTTTATACCATAAATTTTTTTATAAAAGCGATCAAAAAGTCTGATCAAAACAAAAATGGTACTGATAAAAACTTCATATCACGGTCCAAAAAATGAGCCCTCATTCATCCCCGTATCCACAAAAATAAAAAAGTTATAGGGGTCAGAAGAGGACGTATTAATTTTTTGTTCATGTAATTATGATTTTTTTCCAGAAGACAAAATCAAACCTATATAAGTAGGGTATCATTTTAATTATATGGACTTACAGAATAAAGAGAAGGTGTCATTGTTAACAGAAAAATGCACTGCGTACAAACGTAAGTCTCCAAAAGTTACAAAATGGCGTATTTTTTTTTTCAATTTTGTTGCACAATGATTTATTTTTTTTTTGTTTCGCTGTAGATCTTTGGGTAAAATGACTGATGTCATTACAAAGTAGAATTGGTGGCGCACAAAAAAAACCAAAAAACAAAGCCATCATATGAATCTGTAGGTGCAAAATTGAAAAGGGTTATGATTTTTTTAAAAACGAAAGTGCAAAAACGGAAAAACCCTGAGTCCTTAAGGGGTTAAACACAAATAAAACATAGAAAACATAATTTTTTTAAACAAAGAATATTAAAAAAAAAAATGTAATTACCATAAGGAGTGCAGTAGCAAAAATTGTGTGTGAGTGCCCATTTAAAGTGATTGCACACGTTTCCAAAAAGAACAATTTGCATATTGCTTTATGAAAGCCAAAGCTTAAAAAAAAACAATGGTGGTGGTGGCAATGGTGGTTTCTCATATTCTTTAATAGAAACTGTTGAATCACATGATCAAAGAGTTACAGGACTTACAATGAAGAAAATGTCATAAAAAGATAGGTAATTTATTATTTGTAACCCACTGGGCATTCCCCTTCAGACATTTCAGTCCCTTCATTAGTTAGCTACTCCCCTCTGGTCATTTCCTCTACCCCTCTGATTACTATAATCCACGCCTGTACAATGTAATCTAGCAACCAAGGGGAATGTCCTGTTGACTGGACTCCAGAGCCTAATTTGCACATCTTTTTAAGCTCTGATATCTCAGCACTGTAGGGGTCAATTAACCAATGAAGGGTATATACTGATTAAAAATCAAAAGCCCTGTACAGCAATGCCCTTATTTTATATCCTTCTCCCTTCTGGCAGTGAATAAAATTACTTTAGGCTATGCTTTGCTTTGCTTTATGTCCACATTTCTAAATACTGTCTATTTTCATACGAATCAAATAAAAAAAGTTATATAATTCCTTTAAGATTCTTTTATGATCACTGAATATTAAATATGTATTGCTTATACATCACACATTGTCTAAGATTATCCTTTTTCATGAAAAAATATGACTTCTACGCTTTGTATTATATCCACATTTCTATATATTGTCAGAGATTATATCTCATTCACATAGAAGTATGTCCAGAAGACATAAAATTAGCTCATTAAAGCTCTGCCATCTGCTTGCCAAGCATTTATGCTGGCTATTTGACGATTCTCCTAACCATTTCAATTGAGGATATTATCCATGATGAATACGTGCGTAGCATTCATCATCCTCTACTCTGTACATTTCTGCTGCCAGTCACTGAGTGCAAATGAGGCATGACACCACCAAGGACCAGCCCTGCATAAACAATTTTTAAAAATTAAAAATAAATCTGATCCGTTTCCTAAAATGCGGAGATCTAATTGTACTATACTGCTGGTAATTAACTTCTTCATTTACAGAGGTAACCCTAATTAAATGAGCAGCAACATGTATTCTGCATGGGGGAAATGATAAATGAAATGGCATCTTAGTCTCAACAAATCAAACTATCATAAGCCATCTACTGAGCCAGTCATGATGTTTCATATGCAGCCTTTGGAAAGTTGTGACCCACCATATGTTATCAATTTCCTAATTTCTTGGCTTTATCTAGCATGATCCAGAACAATGTTACAACCAGCTGTTGATGAAACATCACGTTGACCTTGCCAAAAATATTCATTTAAATATCATGCTATCTCTGTATAACTTTTTTACTTCTGATCTGGCGCATGTAGTCATGAGAGCTTTACTGTTTTTGTTCAGAGAAACAAAGATTAATACAAAATGATTAAATCATTGTTGAAACTCTCTGCACATGGTAAAGGTGAATGAAATGAATGTCCAATGATATAAGTCATTATAAACTGTGGATAATCCTGTGTAGTCTATATAAGAAAATATAGGATACTTTAGGATGATGTAATAATGATTAGGACTAGAGATGAGCGAATCGAATCTGATGAATCCAAATTTGTTACGAATTTCGGGAAGAATTTGCTTCGCAACGAATCCGAATATTGCCGCAATTCAATCAAACGAATCGCTTCATTAAACTCCATTTAGTGCGGTCCAGGCTCCAAGCATCTAAAATGGCAGATCCACATGTGAGGACATGAGGCAAGGACCACTGGGAAGGCGGTAAGGCGGGATGACCCTGAATCACATGCAGCATGCAGCCTATCAGCAGCCAGCCACCCCTGTGATGTCACAGCCCTATATAATCGGCAGCCATCTTACGGCCAGTCACTTCAGTGTTTTATTTCAGAGAGAGCATTTCACTGCAGGGAGAGACAGAGCATTGTGTGCGTTGAACAGAAAAACAGCAGCGATTCACCACAATTAATTTTTATTAACACAGGGGGCTGCAACACGCAATCTTCTGATTGTATATACTGATCAATGCTGTGCCATAGCATAGCATTGATCAGTGTTTTCGCCGCTCTGCTGCGCCTGCCGGTTGAGCAGGCATGGAGTAGTAGATCGCCAAACAGATGACGGAGAGGCAGGTGAGGGACCTCTCGTTGTCTGGTAAACTGATTGGGACATCACGATTTTGTTGTGCTAATCCTGATCAGCTCCACTGAGCTGCCGGGATGGTTTTAGTTTCATTTTAGATGCCGTGATCAACTTTAATTGTGGCGTCTGAGGGGTTAATGCCGGACATCGGTCTGATCAGCAGTGCCCAGCATTAGCCATGGGTCCTGGCTGCCCGTAACAACAAGGACCCATGGGGTATAGCCCATTTTCCGCTGGTGAGAACATTTTAAACCCCGTTAATTGCATCAGGGTGTACAGGTATGCCCTACATCCTTACAGCTCTGGAGTATAA
This sequence comes from Hyla sarda, assembly GCF_029499605.1. Taxonomy (NCBI): domain Eukaryota; kingdom Metazoa; phylum Chordata; class Amphibia; order Anura; family Hylidae; genus Hyla; species Hyla sarda. Next base: position 344,504,876 of record NC_079189.1, on the reverse strand, counting down.
TACAGGCTATAATACAGGATCATATAGAATAAGTAATGTAATGTATGTTCACAATGACTTCATCAGCAGAATATTGAGGGCAGCTCTGGAGTATAACAGATGTTGCTCCTGATCCTGAGTTAGTCCAGAGCTGAATTCAATGGTTTGCTGGTGGGGTCACTAGGGGAGATTTATCAGTGTATATAGAGCTGTTTTGTGTCTATTTTTTTGTGCAAAAATATGCACAGGTGTTTTTTTGTATCTTTTTTTTGCGCAGATTTTTCATTGCCTTGTCTACCGTTAAGTTTACCATAGAGGATTTTCTACCGTAGAATCGAATTTACTAATTCCTTTTTTTTTCTTGCGCAAAAAAATGCGGAAACTGCATTTTCTTGAGCAAATATACACCACCTTGAAGGACACGTACCAAAGTGTCTATTTTGGCACAGTGAGGACTGTTATTTCCATTATGGACAGACTCTACCCATGATGGGAGTTGTAGTCCAGGGGCTGAGGTGCAGATCGCAGCAGGTCATTATCCAGAGACATTATCCAGGGTCATTATCCACATTTATTAACTGTAAAAGCCGGCGGTACATGCGTCTACACTGCGCACCCTGCCAGCTTCTATATACAGCTGTCATAATTCATAATCCCTGCCACCGGGAGAAGAGAGCTCTGATTGGTGAATAGATATTGACCAATCAGAGCTCCCCTCTCCTGGCGGCGGGGATTATGAATTATGACAGCTGTATATAGAAGTCGGCAGTGTGCGCAGTGTAGACGCATGTACCGCCGGCTTTTACAGTTAATAAATGGGGATCACAGCGGGTCTCTACAGAATGACCCTGTACTACAACTCCCATCATGGGCAGAGTCTGTCCATGATGGGAGTAGTAGTACTAAAATTCCTGCAGCCGGGGGATGTGCAAGTGCCATCCCTCAGCAGCGCTGCGGCACTACAACTACTCCCATCATGGGACAGACTCTGTCCCATGATAGGAGTAGTAGTCCAAGGGCAGAGGGACAGATTTCTGTTCACATTATGCATTTTGCATAATGGGAACAGAGCCTTTCTGGCAATCTGTTCCCAAACAGGGACACTCCAGCTGTTGCTTAACTACAGCCCCCAGTAATGGGAGGCTCCCTGTTTAGGAACATGCAGCATTATGTGTGCTCTTCCCAGGGGAGAGCGCAAAAAATGTACTAACCCATATTTCTTGTTTTTATTTTCTTGTACTACGGCAGATTCGGTGGACTGCGACGATGACCAGCATTTTTTTTTTAATTTCAATAAAAGGGTTAATGAGAGCTGTGGGGGAGTGTTGTTTTCAAATAAAAAAAAAATTCCATGTGTCGCATTTTTTATAATTGAATTTTCAGGGTTAGTAGTGGAAGCTGCTATATAGATGGAATTCATTACTAAGCCGGGCTTAGCATTAGCCCCAAAATCAGCTAACGCTAACCTCTAATTATTACCCCGGTACCCACCGCCACAGGAGTGCCGGGAAGAGTCGGTACCAACAGGCCCGGAGCGTCAAAAATGTGTGGTTCCCTCATTTTTTCCGTATCAGCCAGATACCAACCAAGCAGCAACTGCCTGACGTTACCAGGGTGGGCAAGGGCCATTGTTACTGGCCCACCCCAGCCTAAATAACATCAGCCTGTTACAGCCTAGGCCCAGGAGAGCCATTTTTGACGCTCCGGGCCTGTTGGTACCGGCTCTTCCCGAAACCCCTGTGGCGGTGAGGTAATAATTGGGGGTTAGAGGGGGCGTGGCTGGACGCGCTGGTGAGCGGACGCAGGTTGTGAGAGCTCCTGCCGGACCACAGCATAAGCGAGCTAAGCTGTGGGTAATGGGCAACAGATCTCAGGCAAACAGGAGGAAACAGCGTCTGGAAGAGAAGGCGCCACTCACCGGAGACATTTCTCGCTTCTTCCCCCCGCTGGAGGCGGCTTCGGGAGCGCAGAGCGAGAGGCAGCCTCCCGGCGCCATTATCACACGGCCTCACCACGTGACCGGAGCTGCCGGAGACCGGTGCACAGGCCCGGTCCTGAAGACTCCCACTGTAGCGGAGACTGCGGGCTGCGACACAGACAGGGGAGAGACACAGGAGGACTCCCGGACACTTGCTCCCTCATCAACAGTGAGTACTGCTGCCGCGGTGCTGTCTGTGACACCCCCGGCCCTGATCCCTGACTCGGACTCTGTGCCTCTGCCGCTGCTACAGCTACAGCGCACAGTCCTCCCTGCCCTGACTCCCGGCTCAAGCCCTGCACCGATTGGATACCCAGGTCCCCCGCAGTCTCCCCGCATACAGCCTACCTTGGGCCCCTCTGAGCCCCTGGAGCGACTTCACACGCCATAATGATGGACTCTGCCCCCAGGCCCCACACTGACGTGGAACCCGTTCAGCTGCACTATGTGGTTCCTATTTCACCTTCCACATCCCCTGTGAGCCCTGACTTAAGGGGGGCTTCCACCTCTGCGAGCCCTGAATGCTCCCCTGAGACACTCGCTGCCTGTTCTGCCACTAAGGACTCTGACCAGACACGGGACCAATGGCAGTTGGTGACCAAACACCACAGACCACCTAAACAAGCACCCTCAACCCCGACTATGGGATCACCCATGCTACCACATGCGGCCCCAGACCGTGAAAAAGTACCGGGTCCCCCGGCCCGCAACGTTCTTGATTGGGCGACCGAGATGAACTCTGATGACTCTTGCTCAGGAAAGGACTCCCACGACTCATCAGTAGATAGTGACACCCCCGAATACTGGGGGGCAAGCCCCCCGCTAAGAAAAAGCTCTTCAGGACCCCTATGAAACAACAACGAGGCAGACGCCGCTCAAAAGACAGCTCATCTTCAGAGGATTCACATACTCCTAGCGGGGACACACCCCCCAGGCAGCAATTGAAAAAGTCACAGCGAACCCCTGGAACTGGGACTCACGGCTTGACTCATCATCCTACTAAATTCTCGCTGATGCCTGAGATGGAGGTGTCTTCCCTACAGGGACACCCGGAGTTACAGGCTCTCTTGACTCTCCTGCCCACAAAGGCTGATTTGGTTTCCTTAACCACGGAATTGAAAACAGCCTGGAAGCAAGATCTTGAACCTGTCAAGGCTGACGTTACTGCTATACAGTCCAAAGTCCAGTTGCTTGAAGATTTCCAATCCTCTGCTACTACCCAGCTCCGGCAGCTACAGGAAGCCACGGAAAAACTGACTCTCCACCAAGCCCAGACCATCGACCACCTAGACGATATTGATAACAGGAACCGTAGAAATAATATCAGACTCAAAGGCCTCCCTGAAACGGTCCTGCCTCAAAATCTACCAGACACTTTGCAGCGCATCTTCAATGAGATACTACAGAGACCTCAGGACGCGCCCGTGGAACTGGACCGCGCACATAGAGCCCTCAAGGCCAAAAACCCAGACCCGAAGAAGCCGCGCGATGTTATATGCAGGGTCCACCACTTTCTTCAGAAAGACGAAATAATGAGAAAAGCCAGACAAGCCAAAAACCTCACTTACAATGGCTCTCCGATTCAAATTTACCCCGACTTATCCCTGCGCACCCTCCGTCTCCGAGCCTTGCTGAAACCGTTATTACAGACACTCCAAAATGCTAAAATTATCTACAAGTGGGCCTTTCCGTTCTCCCTGACTGCTAAATATGGGACCACTGTATCCACGCTGCGACGACCTGAGGACTTACCGATTTTTCTGAAAACTTTCAAACTTCCTCTTGTCTCCCTCCAGGATTGGGAAGCGATGTTCCTACCTACCCCTCCGGCCGTGAACCAAAGTCGCGCTGCCCGTTCACAGAAGGAAGCCCCCACTACTGCCCGGACCCCGGGTCTGCCACCTCCGACATCAAAACGCAAAACCTGAAGGAACTTCAATAGCACTGTGATGTCTTACTGTACTGCTATGCTAGCCGTTAAGCACTTAGGAATATGTTCACAAGATGCTGACCCCTATAGTTGTCACTGTTAGTTAATATGCAGATAGGGCTCCCTGCCACTATTCCTCAGCTAGCTGTTATCCTTTCTTCCTCCTAAGGTTCCTCAACCCCTCTGCCTCTCCTGGATGCTGACCCCCGATCCCACCTGCTGAGGGGGTTTTCCCCTCGACATAGTTTAAATGTTATCTCCCTGTTATGGACCAGCCCTTGACCTCCTACTCCCATATGTTATGTATTACCTGTCATACCCTGCCCTCCACATACTTACGAATGTTGAGCCTTTCGCTCTGTTGCCCTATTTCACTTAGCCCGTTTCATGACTGCTCTTTCCCCTACATCGGGAAGGTGCTCCGTAAGGTTGTAAAATGGTCCACCTTGTGGCCTTTATGTCTAGTTCTCCTAAGCGAGTCTATCGCGTTACCCCCACTAGCGATAGCATCGGACTGGTTCCGATCCTACTCCTGACCCTTATGGTCACTTCTCTTAGGACCCTCGCACCTGTGCCTATGCAGGTGCTTCTTTCTGCTTTCTCTCTTCTTGTCCCTCTCCCTAACTTATCTCTCTGCTTCTGTTTATTCCCAGGTGGACTCCAGACCTCCCTTGCCTCCTTGTCGGATGGACCTGATCTCCCGCCTGTCTGTGAACGCTCTGGTGAGTCTTGGCTAACACAACATGATCCAGATGGCTGCTGACCTACACATAACCACCCTTAATGTTAAGGGCTTTAACACCCCTGAAAAGCATGCACAGACACTCTACTCCCTACACAGACAAAGGGTCCATATATTAGCGCTACAAGAGACTCACTTTAAAACCGGACATCTCCCGTCTATACCTACGAGACATTTTGATAAGTGGCTGCACAGTACTAACCCCGAGTCGAGGACAAAGGGAGTCTCATTGGCTTTCCATAGGTCACTACCTATTTCCATCCAATCTTCCCTAATCGACCCAAATGCCAGATACCTGTTCGCCAACTGCACCCTTTCTGACAGACACTTAACAATTGGGACGGTATATGCACCAAACCACAACCAAATACCTTTCTTATTGCAAACCCTGGAGAAACTCTCTTCGTTTGCCACTTGCCCAATTCTCCTCTGCGGAGACTTTAACCTACCCTTATTTCCCTTGGTAGACACGTCCACGGGTAGATCTTACATCTCACACAGTAAACTCAGGGCGCTGAGACAGAAGTTGCATCTACTACAACTGTCGGACGTCTGGAGGGTCCTCAACCCACAGACGCGAGCCTACGCGTTCTACTCCCATCCCAGGCAGTCCTACAGTAGGATAGATTACATCTTTTGCTCACATTCCATCCTGCCTGCTTTCAGTGCAGTGAGTATAGGGGTTGTATCCTTATCCGACCACACTCCTGTGCGCGGAACATTCACGCTCCCCTCGATAGCCAAGCCCTATGCTTCTTGGAAGCTTAACGAATCCTTGTTATCTGATGCTCTCTGCCTACAGGAGCTCAAAACTACTATATCTCTATTTATTCAAGACCACTCCTCTGACCCCTCCTCACCTATGATTAAATGGGAAACTCTGAAATGTGTGCTGAGAGGGATCCTGGTAAAGCATGGGGCGAGGCTCAAGAGGGACGCGTCGGCTAAACTGACACTACTACACCATAGCCTGCACCTACTGGAGACACAACACAAACAACACCAACAAGACGCAGTTTACCGGGAACTCATTAAAGTTAGAGGGGAACTGCTGGACCTACTAAACAAAAAACACAGATACTACAGGCAGATCACGGGTAAACTGTTTTATGAATGGGGTAATAAATCAGGTAGGCTCCTGGCTAGGGCTCTCCGCGCCAAACGCTCGGCACTCTTTGTCTCTGCCATTAAACCTTGTACTGGCCCGCCCACCCACCTTACCCCAGAGATACTGGAGGCCTTCCGACTCTATTACACTGATCTATACAACCTACCCAAGCCGCCTGCACTTGCCTCCCATAGGGACACTCACCCACCCCTGGAAGACTACATTAAAGACACCGCCCTTCCAACACTTAGCGCAGACACTGTATCATCCCTGGAGACTCCGTTCACCCCTGAGGAACTGGGCCTTGCTATCTCTGCCCTGCCAACTGGTAAAAGCCCAGGTCCAGATGGATACTCTGCGAAATTTTATAAAGTACTCAGGGATGAACTGACTCCCCCAATCCTCTTAGCTTTTAACTCACTGTCGACCACCTCTCCCCCTCCCCAATCATTTCTTGATGCCTTTATTACGGTGATCCCGAAGGAAGGCAAAGATCCCCTTCTATGCCCCAGTTATCGCCCAATCTCTCTACTCAACACTGACACAAAACTCTTTGCCAAAATGTTAGCCAATAGATTGTCGCCCCTTATGAGCTCTCTAGTCCACCCGGACCAGGTGAGCTTTATACGTGGCAGAGAGGCACGTGATAACACACTTCGTGCTTTCTCCTCCGTACACTATGCCCGACAACATCATGCCCCCTTATTTCTGCTGTCCCTTGATGCAGAAAAAGCTTTTGACCGGGTGGAATGGGAGTTCCTAACGTCTACCCTACGCCAAATAGGCATTGGACCCCTTATGCTTAACCGCATTCTAGCTCTATACTCGTCCCCCCGCGCCCGACTTAGAATTAATGGTCAGCTGTCGGCCCCCTTCCGTATCTGCAATGGCACGAGGCAGGGATGCCCTTTGTCGCCGCTGCTGTACGTTCTTTGTATGGAACACCTCCTAGCAGCTATACGATCGAACCCTGACATACGTGGCCTCTCCACTCCCTCGTGCCATTGCAAATGCTCGGCATTTGCGGATGACGTCCTCTTGTACATTACCTCGCCCATCACTACCCTCCCCTCACTGCTTGCCACATCATACATCAGTTTTCCGCCTACAGCAACTATAAACTGAATCCTTCTAAAAGCGAGGCACTAAATGTCACGCTACCGACCCATCTAGTGGACCTTCTAATGTCTTCCTACCCTTTTAAATGGCAGAAAACCTCCTTGACCTACCTGGGTGTTCATGTGCCTCGCAACTTATCTGAATCATTCCGACTGAACTTCCCGCCCCTACTTACTAACATACAAGCGGATTTGTCAAAGTGGGAACAAAGGATTTCTCTTGGCTGGGTAGGGTTAATATATTCAAGATGAATATCCTGCCCCGCCTACTGTACCTGTTCGCTTGTGTCCCTTGTCACATCCCTTGCACGTTTTTTAGGAAGGTCACAGCTTTGCAATCTAGGTTTGTCTGGAATCAAAAACGCCCGCGCTTGGCCAGATGTATTATGCACAGGAGAAAGAGGGAGGGAGGCTTGGCCTTGCCAGACTACCTCTCCTATTACCTAGCAGTTGTCCTAGCTCGAGTTCTGGACTGCTTTCACGGGAGATTCGACAAGCAATGGATACCCCTTGAAAGCCTATCTAGTGGTATTGATATTAGAAATGTGCTCTGGACCCGACACTTCCCTTCCACTACACATCTGACTGACAAATGCCCACCCATCACGTTTTCCGTACTGAAAGCACACCAGACGTATCTCAAACATATGTCCCTCTTCTCCCCCGACGGTCCCCTCACCCCATTGTTCGGCAACATTTCCTTCCCGCCGGCCCTTACTGCAAACACATTCCTCTCCTTCAAGCGCTCGGATTATGTATCTTTGGCGTCTCTACTACAGCCCTCGGGTTTGAGGCCACTGACTGACATCCTGGGACACTCATCCCCCTCCGTCCAACATAGATTCCAATATAACCAGTTGCTCCATTTTTACACAACCACCAAAACCTCCCTTCGCCTCCATCGCCCCCCCACCTCATTTGAGACTCTCTGTTCTGCGACTTCCACTGTCCCGCATGCGATCGGAGTCCTCTACGCTCTCCTCCTCGATGAATCTTCCACGAATCCTTTGCCATACCGCATGTCCTGGTAAAAAGAGCTGGAATGCGATATGGCAGATGAAGACTGGAACCGTGCTCTACTCTTTTGCCACAAGTCCAGTATCTCTTGCAGGGCTCAAGAGACTAACTTTAAAATTCTCACGAGATGGTATAGAGTTCCAGCCCTCTTGGCACGAATTTACCCAACGGTCTCTGATGCATGCTGGAGATGCGGAAGCCCGAATGGTACAATGACACACACGTGGCTGACTTGCCCGTCCCTATACTCCTTTTGGACGCGGGTGGTGGCTACCATTTGTAGACTGACCTCGCTCCCCTTATCAAAAGACCCCAAGCCCATTCTGCTCTCCATATTCCCCAGTTGTTATCCTCGTATGTCCACTGCATTGGCACACCATCTCCTCATAGCGGCCAGGACTGTAATTCCTCGCCTCTGGAGGTCCCCGCTGCCCCCTTCTTTCTCTTCCTGGCTGAGTGAGGTTTCTCACATCCATAGGATGGAGGAACTGCTTGCTGAATCAACCCGCCAATCTACCAAATTCCAGGCAATATGGGCTCCTTGGACGTCTTACATCTCATCACAGGCATTCTCCACTGACAACCTAGACACGCAGGCAGTTGCCCCATGACCCCAGACAGTAACACTCACCAACGACAACCAGACCAATAGCTCGACACGGACGGGCGGGATGATCCCATCTGGCAAGGTAAGACTCAGACCCACCTGAGATTGACACCTCTCTTCCTCTCCTTCCTCGCTGACCTCCCCCCCTCCCCCCCTTCCTCCTCTTTTGCCGCCTCCCTCTCTCCCCCCCCCTCACCCCCAAGGGGGTCTCTCTATTTTCTTTTCGCACTACTTTCTAAATACCCCAGGCAGCCTTCATTAGTTGACACCCATTTGCTACTTTCCTCACATATTTTCTTTGATTTTCAGATCATTAGTGTTAGCTAATATAGGAGTCGACCCTCCTTATACCCTATGTGGAGAAATGTCTGAGAGAAAGAGTTACTGACTCAGTCTACCCTGTCTACCACATATTGCATTACCATACTGTCGACTGCCTTGTTTGATCAGCTCTGTTGTTCCATTTGTATATTGAAAAACCTTAATAAAACTTTACTTTGAAAAAAAAAATATATATATTTGGGGGTTACTGCTAACTGATTTGGGGGCTAACGCTAAGCCCCGGCCTAGTAATAGATTCTGTCTACAAGACACCTTCCGCGCTCCTAAGCCTGAAAATTTAATTATAAAAAACACAGCACATTGAAAAACATTTTTTAATTAAAAAAACACTCCCCCAAAACCCTTGTTAACCCTTTTATTGACATTTAAAAAAACACTATTCATCGTCGCAATCCAACAAATCTGACACAGTCCTTTGCATTCAGGTATCTAAATTGCGAAGAAAAAAAACAACAAAAAGTTTAGTACATTTTTTTGTTTCCACACACCAGCAAAAACACAAGAAAACAATTCAAGAAAAACTGACAAAACGCAGGAAAAAGCTGGGACAGTTTTTCTGGCGTTTTTGCAGATGGACAAAAAACCTCAATGGAATCCTGGTCTCAAAGCAATAGAACAAAATCCCTACGTCCACTTTTCCTGTGAGGTAGGGAAGGAGTGTACGGTAGAGCGAGGGGGGGGCGTTTCTATATTTGCACACAGCCTTAGTAAATTCTGAGCAAGAGTGTATAATAGACAAGCAGTGTAAAGGGGTAGAACTGTGTCTATAATAGACAAATAATAATAAATCTCCCCCACTGTGTACAATTACATTACTTACCCTGTAAATGTGCGCATATACTGTATATATGTGTTTTCCAACCAGGGTGCCTCCAGCTATTGCAAAACTACAATGCCCAGCATGCCCGGACAGCCTTTGGCTGTCCGACCTTGCTGGGAGTTGTGGTTTTGCAAAAGCTGGAGGCATCCTGGTTGGGAAACACTGCTGTATACAGTGACTTTACACCAGCAGAGTATTCTACAGGAAGAATATTAACCATGCTTTTGTTCTCCCTCTTTTCTCCCGACTGCTCTGCTCTTCAGCCCCACCCCCCACTTCAGCCCCGCCCCCCACAGGTCACGTGACTGTGACATTGCCCCCAGGTCCTTAACCTACAGCAAATGAAGCTGGTGTAGAGCATGTCCTAGTCACTGCCCTTATGTTGTGTGTGGAGATCACAACTTCTGAGTCACTGACCGACTAGGACCTGCATAATGCAGGGGAAAGTGAGGAAGATTTAGAATTACAAATTATAAAAAAAAAAAACAGTGCCGGTAGTTAAAGCCCCTAAGCACTGCCCGAGTGCCCGACCTGTCAGTCCGCCTCTGAAACAGACCCAGCGGCCACCAGGTCTGTTTTTGGTCTTGGTCCACAAGAGAGTTTTTATGTGAAGAAATAAAGGCTACATTTTATACAGGACGAGAGCCTTATTTATTGGTTTACATATACTAGATTTATGAGAGCACCACTCTTTCAGTTACATTTCCCCTTGAGTACATGGACATATTATTTTGTTTATGATTTTTCTTATGTATCCTGCTATTCTTGACAGTAGTGCCACCTGCCTATTCCTTTGCACCTGCAGTGTTTTTTTTTATTATTTGTTTTTCAAATAATATTTCCACTGAGTTCTGTCAACAAACTGTTAAAGGGGCACTCTGGTCAATATTTTATCAGATTCAGGCTGGTGAAAAATAAAATAAAAATCCTGTAATCCCATCTCTTCACTCACCATCACCACCATTCTAATGGAGCCCATCCTGTTGGGATCGCCCAGGACACCACTACAAAAACAATGACTTTTTCAGTAATATGCAGTTTTACTTCAAAACTTTTGAAACTAGAGGAAATGGAACTAATAGTAGAAATAATAAGCCAAATTTAGTTTTGCAATTTCTCAAAAGTCGTCATCAACTGCCTTTTGGGCACACAACAGGGCTCAAAAAGGAGCAATCGGCACATGGCATCTAGAGGACAGATTTTGCTGGAATGGTTTTTGGACACCATATCACATTTTCATAGCTCTGATGAACCAGTAATGTAAAAAAAAAAAAAAAAAAAAAACACCCAGAAGTAACCTTTTCTTTTGTGGTACAGTATATATATTATAATGCTTTTATTATGAGGTACAGCATGGACAAAAAAAAAAAAAAAAAAAGCATTTCAGCAATTTCATTTTTTTGAGAAGAGGTTGTTTTTGTGGTGTGTTTATCATACGATATGCATACAAATTTTGCCCATACACCCAATTTTTAAGGCTATGTTTACAAAGTGTATTTTTGAATGTGTCTGTTTTTATCTGTTTTTGCAAAATGAATCTGCTCATACAAACTTTTTTAAATTTGTGAAATTTAACTGAACAAGTTAGCCTCGAACCGACAATGACAATGAGTTAAGTTGAACTAAACTTGTTGGAGTAAGCACTATGCATGAGTCCAGCAAGGAAAGGATTAACTAGTGCTGCTGAACAGTGCTAGTTTACTGCTTGGGGATGGGTATACAGTATTGCAGTATAAAGCCATATAGACACCCACTTACCAACTATGGTTCCTGCTTCGCCTCTTCTTCTGTAGCCCCACCTCTTGTTATGATGTCACTAGGGGCGGGGCTACAGACGATCACAACCTCAGTGATGTTGATAAGCATAAGTCTGTTTACATTATTAATTTTAAGCATGTATTTTTGTTTTAAAAAGACATATTAAAAATATGCAATGTGAACAGACCCTTTTTGGCAGTGTCTTTGGCAGATTTCAGCTGTTGCTAAACTACACCTTCCATAATTCCCAGACAGCCAAAGACTGGGGTTAGAGCTATCTTTACTGAAGAGTAAATAAAAAAAGGAAAATAAAAAAGACACATTGGAAAAAATGTATAATAAAAAACATTTTCCACAAGCTCTCACTAACCGTTTAATTTAAATTTAAAAAAAAATTGCGGGTCAAAGTAGTGCACGGAATCCAAACTGCTCTGCATACATATACAGTGGGGATCAAAAGTTTGGGCACCCCAGGTAAAAATGTGTATTAATGTGCATAAAGAAGCCAAGGAAAGATGGAAAAATCTCCAAAAGGCATCAAATTACAGATTAGACATTCTTATAATATGTCAACAAAAGTTAGATTTTATTTCCATCATTTATACTTTCAAAATAACAGAAAACAAAAAAATGGCATCTGCAAAAGTTTGGGCACCCTGCAGAATTTATAGCATGCACTGCCCCCTTTGCAAAGCTGAGACCTGCCAGTGTCATGGATTGTTCTGAATCATCATCAGCTATAGGTCTGTTGACCTTAGGTCTGGAGCCATCCAAAACTGTCATCTAAAGTGCTCTTAAGTGTGATATCAAGAATTATACCAGAATTTATTCACTTCATCTTCTCACCAGCCTATTCTTTCTTTTACAGGTATGTCATCATTCATCTCTTGAACAACTACCCCCATCATTGCATTGTCATCTATACTTAGTACTGTTATTTGGTATGTCATCATTCATCTCTTGAACAACTACCCCCATCATTGCATTGTCATGTATACTTAGTACTGTTATTTGGTATGTGTTTCTATTTTGTTTGATCACAACTCATTTCCCCTGAGTGATCCCAAACTGTTTATTTTTTCTTAACTTTATTCTCCAAATGCTATTGCTCCCCCACCCCTTTTCACACCTGATTGCAATCCTCTGGCAATTTTCTGGCTCAGCCTAGCACTATATATTAGAGGCTATAGGTCTGTTGACATCCAATACTGTCATCTAAAGTGCTCTTAAGTGTGATATCAAGAATTATACCAGAATTTATTCACTTCATCTTCTCACCAGCCTATTCTTTCTTTTACAGGTATGTCATCATTCATCTCTTGAACAACTACCCCCATCATTGCATTGTCATCTATACTTAGTACTGTTATTTGGTATGTCATCATTCATCTCTTGAACAACTACCCCCATCATTGCATTGTCATGTATACTTAGTACTGTTATTTGGTATGTGTTTCTATTTTGTTTGATCACAACTCATTTCCCCTGAGTGATCCCAAACTGTTTATTTTTTCTTAACTTTATTCTCCAAATGCTATTGCTCCCCCACCCCTTTTCACACCTGATTGCAATCCTCTGGCAATTTTCTGGCTCAGCCTAGCACTATATATTAGAGGCTATAGGTCTGGAGCCATCCAATACTGTCATCTAAAGTGCTCTTAAGTGTGATATCAAGAATTATACCAGAATTGAACAAGAAGGGAACAAAAGGTAACTAACTCAACATTATAACTACAAAAAGAAGTCACTTTTTCAGGAAAAAAAACAAATACCAAACATGAACACACTTATTATTTACAACATTGCGATACATTTTCTCTTCTATCCCCCACCAATTTCTCCAGTGGACTCTATATACATCTGTCCATGTCTCCTTCCCTCACCTATGTATTGCTCGCATGCACTGCTCACCATCATAAACCACCCAAAGTCACCTCATTCCATGGTACAGCACAGAAGTCGCTCCTGCTCTGACTGAGTCTAGCTGAAGCTGTGGTTTGTATTCTAAAGTGTTGTATTATTAAGTGTTACATCTGAGAAGTTTTATAAGCAGAAGTTTAAAAAGCAGGAGTTGTAAGCAGGACCCACTGTAACTGTACGTATTACACTCCCTTGAGAAAAGTAGTTTTTCTTAATAGTTAATAACAGCTGTTTGTCACCAAGGATATGGACAGCAGGATTGGAGGTTTTCTTCAGTGCACATTATGCCACATGTATACATCTCTGGAGCAGCAGCTTCAGGGTGAATACCGCTGTGACAAATGTGAGCATGTTGCCCACCTGGAAACTTGTTTTAGAGATCTAGAGGAGCAAAATGCAACATTGAGGGCGATTGACAATCTTACAGAGCAAGCAGTTAGTGGGCTAGAAATGGAGGTTGGAGAAACTAGCCAGGAGGCCCAAGTAGGGAGCTGGGTTAATGTAGTTAGAGGGACTGGAAATGGGGCAAGGAAAAGGAAGGTCACTTCTGCTTCTGATCTCCCAAGTAAAATTGCCAAGTTGGGCAATGATGCGAGGGCCTCAGTATCAGAGATGGCATCCCTAGTGGATACTGGTCTCCCTAACAGCCGGGGGAACAGCTCAACTAGTAGTGTGGGGGATGGTAACGCAGGTAGGCCAAGACAGTTAGTTGTGGTAGGGGATTCTATAATCAGGAAGACGGATAGAATAATTTGTCGCCAAGACCACCTCAACCGAATGGTTTGCTGTCTCCCTGGTGCCAGGGTTCGGCATGTGGTGGAAAGGGTGGACAAATTACTAGGGGGGGCTGGGGATGACCCAGCTGTCGTGGTCCATGCGGGAACCAACGACAGAATACATGGTAGGTGGAGGTCCTTGAAGAATAATTACAAGGAACTAGGTGCCAAGCTGAAGGGAAGGACCTCTAAGGTTGTGTTCTCTGGAATACTTCCTGTGCCATGCGCATCGCAGGAAAGGCAGCGGGAGCTTAGGGAGTTAAATGCATGGCTTAAGTCGTGGTGTGAGGGGGAAGGGTTTGGGTTTTTAGAGCACTGGGCTGACTTTTCATTGGGGTACAAACTCTATTCTACGGATAATTTGCACCTGAATGGAAGGGGGTCTGCTGTGCTGGGGGAGAGAATCCTGGAAGGGGTGGCTGAGTATTTAAACTAGGTGAGTGGGGGGAGGATAATAAAGCAAAAAAAACAGACAGTGGGATGGATAGGTTAGAGAGGGGTCAGGACATAATGGTGGGTGGAGAGGAGTCCTGTGGGGGCAGGTTAAGAGCAGTGGATAAGGAGATTCATGCGTTACAAACCAGCTGTAAAAATAAATGTAGCCCGAAAAATTGTAATCCCAATAATTCAAAAAATTCCATTAGCCCCAATAACTCAATAACTACAATAAGCCCCATTAACTCAAAAAATACCGTTAGCCCCAATAACTTAAATAACAACGTTAGACGCAATAACGCAAAAAATCCCATTAGCCCCAATAACTTAAATAATAACGTTAGACTCAATAACTCAAAAAATCCCATTAGCCCCAATAACTTAAATAGTACAATTAGCCCTTATAACTCAAATAATAACATTAACCCCAATAACTCTGAAAATCCCATTAGTGAGACTATATGTGTTAAACTTAATGGAAATGTAAAGTGTATGTTCACAAATGCCAGAAGCCTAGCAAATAAAATGGGGGAGCTTGAGGCCTTGATACTGGAGGAACATATTGATATAGTTGGGGTCACTGAGACATGGCTGGACTCCTCGCATGACTAGGCCGTTAATCTGCAGGGGTTTGCATTGTTTCGCAAGGATAGAATGAACAGAAAAGGTGGTGGAGTCTGTATGTAAGAAGTGGTATGAAAGTCAGTGTGAACGATGCCATAGTGTGTGATGATTCTGAAGAGGTGGAATCACTGTGAGTAGAATTACAAAAGGAGGGAAATACTGAAAAAATAATATTTTGTGTAATCTACAGACCCCCTAATATCACTGAAGAGATAGAAGGTCGGCTGTTTAAACAAATAGAGAGGGCCGCCCGGGCAGGTACAGTGGTAATAATGGGAGATTTTAACTATCCAGATATAGATTGGGGGCGGGGGCTGGCTAAAACTACAAAGGGGAGATAATTCCTAAATTTATTGCAGGATAATTTTATGGGCCAGTTTGTGGAGGACCAAACAAGAAGTGATGCCTTGTTGGATCTGATCATTTCCAACAACGCTGAGCTGATTGGTAATGTAACTGTGCGGGAAAACCTTGGTAATAGCGACCACAATATAGTTACTTTTGACTTAAAATGTAGAAAACAAAGACAGATGGGGAAAGCAAAAACATATAACTTTAAAAAGGCAAATTTCCCTGGGCTGAGAGCTGCACTACAGGACATAGACTGGGGGGAGGTGTTGTCAAATACTGATACAGAAGGTAAATGGGACATCTTTAAATCAACTCTAAATAACTATACAGCTAAATATATACCAAAGGGGAACAAATATAAACGATTAAAACTAAATCCTACATGGCTGACAAATGAGGTTAAAAGAGCAATAAACAACAAAAAAATAGCCTTCAAACATATAACATTTAAACAGTACAAGGAGCTTAATAAAATCTGTAAAAATGTAATAAAAACAGCAAACATTCAAAATGAGAGACAGGTGGCCAAAGAAAGCAAAACTAATCCTAAATATTTTTTTAGATATATAAATACAAAAAAACCAAGGACAGAGCATGTAGGACCCCTTAATAATGATAATGGGGAGGTTGTCACGTGCGATCAAAAGAAGGCGGAGTTACTGAATGGGTTCTTTAGTTCTGTATACACTATGGAAAAAGGAGCTGAGACTGGCCATGTCAGTGCTGGTAACACATCATATAATGTACTGAACTGGCTTAATGTAGAGATGGTACAAGGTAAGTTAAGTAAAGTAAATGTAAGCAAATCTCCAGGGCCGGATGGACTACACCCAAGAGTTCTTAGAGAGGTAAGTTCAGTAATATCTGTACCCTCGTTCATGATATTTAGAAATTCTCTGGTGTCTGGTATTGTGCCAAGGGACTGGCGCAAGGCGAATATGGTACCAATTTTCAAGAAGGGCTCTAGGTCTTCGCCAGGCAATTATAGACCGGTAAGTCTAACGTGCATTGTGGGTAAATTGTTTGAGGGACTTATAAGGGATTACATACAGGAATACATAGGGGATAATAGTATTATAAGTGATAGCCAGCATGGGTTTACTAAGGATAGAAGTTGTCAAACCAATCTAATTTGCTTTTATGAAGAGGTGAGTAGAAGCCTTGACAGAGGAATGGCTGTGGATATAGTGTTTCTGGATTATGACAAAGCGTTTGATACTGTCCCTCACAGACGTCTGACAGGTTAGCTAAGGTCCTTGGGCTTGGAAACTTTAGTTTGTAACTGGATAGAACACTGGCTCATAGATCGTACCCAGAGAGTGGTGGTCAATGATTCGCACTCTGATTGGTCCCCGGTTATTAGTGGTGTACCCCAAGGTTCAGTACTGGGCCCGCTGTTGTTTAATTTATTTATCAATGATATAGAGGATGGTATTAACAGCTCTGTTTCTATCTTTGCAGATGACACCAAGCTTTGTAGCACGGTACAGTCTATAGAGGATGTGCATAAGTTACAAGATGACTTGGATAGACTAAGTGTCTGGGCATCCACTTGGCAAATGAGGTTCAATGTGGATAAATGTAAAGTTATGCATCTGGGTACTAAGAACATGCATGCATCGTATGTCTTAGGGGGGATTAAACTGGCAGAGTCACTGGTAGAGAAGGATCTGGGTGTACTTGTAGATCACAGACTACAGAATAGCATGCAATGTCAGGCTGCTGCTTCCAAAGCCGGCAGGATATTGTCATGTATAAAAAGAGGCATGGACTCGAGGGACAGGGACATAATACTCCCACTTTATAAAGCATTGGTACGGCTTCACCTGGAATATGCTGTTCAGTTTTGGTCGCCTGTTCATAAAAGGGACACTGCGGAGTTGGAAAGGGTGCAGAGACGCGCGACTAAACTAATATGGGGCATGGACCATCTTAGCTATGAGGAGCGATTAAAGGAGTTACAATTGTTTAGTCTTGAGAAGAGACGTTTAAGGGGGGGTATAATAAATGTATATAAGTATATAAATGGCCCATATAAAAAATATGGAGAAAAACTGTTCCAGGTTAAACCCCCAAAGGACGAGGGGGCACTCTGTCTGGAGAAGAAAAGGTTTAGTCTAAAGGGGCGACACGCCTTCTTTACCGCGAGGACTGTTAATTTATGGAACGGTCTACCTCAGGAACTGGTCACAGCAGGAACAATTAACAGCTTTAAAACAGGGTTAGATACATTCCTGGAACAAAATAACATTAATGCTTATGCAGAATTATAAAACGACATCCCT
Source organism: Hyla sarda (assembly GCF_029499605.1). NCBI lineage: Eukaryota > Metazoa > Chordata > Amphibia > Anura > Hylidae > Hyla > Hyla sarda. Next base: position 344,487,086 of record NC_079189.1, on the reverse strand, counting down.
TTCCCTTATCCCCTTACACCCTTCTCTTCAATTCCCTGGTTGGACTTGATGGACATATGTCTTTTTTCAACCGTACTATGTAACTATGTAACTTCACCCAGCCATCTGCTCTCCCTCTTCTTTCTTCTGCTTTTAGCTGCTGGGGACATTGCTCCTAACCCTGGCCCACCTTTCACTAATACTTGCTCTACACTACTAGTGTTGCTCGCGAATATTCGCAATGCAAATTTTATTCGCGAATATCGCATATTCGCGAATTTGCGAATATTTGCGAATATAGCACTATGTATTCGTAATTTTTTTTTTTTTATCACAGTACACATCACAGTGATCATCCCTCTCTGCTTCCAGCTTTTGTGGTGTAAAGAAGGCTCTAATACTACTGTGTGAGACTGGCGTGCGAATTTTCGCATATGCTAATTTTTGTATATGCGAATTTTTGCTTATGCTAATATTAGCATTTGCTAATTTTCGCATATGCTAATTTTCGCACACGCGAATATTCGCATATGCGAAAGTAAAACGCAAATATTACGAATATGCGAATTTAGCGAATATATGACGAATATTCGTCCATCTATTCGCGAATATTCGCAAATTTGAATATGGCCTATGTCGCTCAACACTATACACTACCTGCCTCTTGCGGAACCACTACAAACTTTAACTGTGCTCTCCTAAACTCTCGATCTGTGTGCAATAAGCTCACCCAGATTCATGACTTATTTCTCACTAATTCTCTTAATCTGCTGGCTCTCACAGAAATATGGATACAACCTTCTGACACTGCTTCTCTCGCTGCTTTATCTTATGGTGACCTTCACTTTTCCCATACCCCCAGATCTGACACCAGGCATGGTGGAGGAGTTGGGGTGCTTCTAGCCCCACAATGCACTTTTCAAGTCATCCCCCCACTACCCTCACTCACGTTTCCCTCTTTTGAGGTCCACACCCTCAGGCTCTTCCGCCCATTGTCTCTCAGAGTGGCGGTCATCTATCGTCCTTCTGGTTCACCCCAAATGTTCCTGGATCATTTTGCCTCCTGGCTCCCTCACTTTCTTTCCTCAGAAACACCTACACTCATCATGGGTGATTTTAATATCCCCATTGATACCCCAATCTCCTCTTCTGCCTCTCGGCTTCTGTCTCTAACCTCCTCCTTTGCCCTTTCACAGCTTACTGACTCTCCCACACACAAGGATGGGAATACACTGGACTTGATCTTCTCTAGACTTTGCTCTGTCTCTAAATTCACTAATTCTCCTTTTGAGTTCTCTGACCACAACCTTCTCTCTTTCTCTATCAGTAACTCCTATCCTCTTCCAGACACTCCAACCTTGTACACTTACAGAAACCTGCGTGCCATAAACACCAATCAATTTATAGACATTCTACAATCTTCACTATCATCAATCTCTTCCCTCTCCTGCCCTAATCTAGCAGCCAAACATTACCATAACACCCTAAAGTCTACCCTGGATCAATTGGCACCCTCTAAGACACGAACCTCCCGACACAGACAGCAGCAACCCTGGCACACGCTAACAACCCGCTTTCTCAGGCGATGCTCTAGGTGTGCTGAACGTCTGTGGAGGAAAACTAAGACTTCTTCAGACTTTCTGCACTATAAATTCATGCTTAAATCCTATTACTCCGCTCTTCATCTCGCCAAACAAACATATTTTACCTCCCTCATCTCCTCTCTGTCTAACAACCCAAAACGCCTTTTTGACACGTTCAACTCTCTCCTTTGGCCTAAAGTATAGACCCCAATCACTGATCTCTGTGCTGAAGACCTGGCCAAATACTTCAAAACTAAAATCGATGACATTCGTAATGAAATCCTCTCCCAGTCCCCTAAAAGTTCTGATCCAATTCCCAGCCATGTCTCTTCTTCATCACTCTCAGTTTTCGAGCCTGTAACGGAGGATGAGGTTTCCAGGCTCCTTTCCTCCGCCCGCCTCACTACCTGCTCTAGTGACCCCATGCCTTCACACCTCATCCAGTCTCTCTCTCCTGCTATCAGCTGTCACCTAACTAAAATCTTTAACCTCTCCCTCTCTTCTGGGGTCTTTCCCTCCTCCTTCAAACACTCTATCATAACCCCACTATTGAAAAAGCCATCTCTGGACCCATCCTGTGCAGCCAACTATCGACCCGTCTCAAATCTCCCCTTCATCTCAAAACTCCTGGAACGCTTGGTCTACTCCCGCCTTATCCGCTATCTCTCCGAGAAATCTCTCCCTGAACCCTTACAGTCTGGTTTCCGCTCCCTTCACTCCACAGAAAATGCCCTAACCAAAGTCACTGACGATCTTCTGACGGCCAAATCAAATGGCAATTTCTCTTTACTGATTCTCTTTGACCTCTCTGCGGCTTTTGACACTGTGGATCACCAACTCCTCCTCAGTAGTCTCCGCTCCATCGGTCTCAAGGACTCTGCTTTCGCCTGGATTTCCTCCTATCTCTCTGGCCTCTATTTAGCGTCTCGTTTTCTGGCTCTACTTCTTCTCCTCTTCCCCTTGCTGTCGGGGTTCCCCAGGGATCGGTCCTGGGTCCTCTACTCTTTTCACTCTACACATCCCCCATTGGAAAAACAATCAGTAGATTTGGTTTCCAGTACCACCTCTATGCTGATAACACCCAACTCTATACCTCTTCCTCCAACATCACCCCTGCACTCCTACAGAATACCAGTGACTGTCTCTCGCCGTCTCAGACATCATGTCCTCTTTATATCTGAAACTAAATCTTTCTAAAACAGAACTTCTCGTCTTTTCTCCATCAACTGATACTGTACCTAACCCTGACATTTCCATCTCGGTATGTGGTACTACCAAAACTCCAAGGCAGCAGGCTCGCTGTCTTGGAGTTATACTTGACTCTGATCTGTCTTTCACTCCCCATATTCAGTCCCTTTCACGTTCTTGTCACCTGCATCTCAAAAACATTTCCAGAATCCGTCCGTTTCTCACTACTGAATCTGCTAAAACTCTCATTATTGCTTTGATTCACTCCAGCCACGACTACTGTAACTCTTTACTAATATGCCTTCCTTTCTCCAAACTCTCTCCTCTCCAGTCCATCCTTAATGCCACAGCCAGACTCATCTTCCTCTCCAGCTGCTACACCAATGCCTCCTCCCTGTGCCAGTCACTACACTGGTTACCAATTCAGTCCAGAATACAGTACAAAATACTCAGTCTCACACACAAAGCCCTCCACAATGCTGAACCTCCCTACATCTCCTCTCTCATCTCCGTCTACCATCCTACACGTTCTCTACGATCTGCTAAGGATCTCACACTAACATCTTCTATAATCCGAACTTCTCACTCCCGTCTCCAAGACTTCACTCGTGCTGCACCGATTCTCTGGAATGCTATCCCTCAATCCCTCAGACTCAACAACAACATCCAAAGTTTCAAACGTGGCAAGAAAACACATATCTTCCGACAGGCCTATAACATTCTTTAATTGGCCTCAACATATCCTCAACATATCCCCACACCTCTTGTTTGAATAGTTATTGTGTAATATTATGTCTGATACTTGTCTTTGTTTGTACCCCGTAATTGTAAGCGCTGCGGAATCTGTTATTATCATCTGGAAAGACCAAGTGATGTCAATCTCAAAGGTTTGAAATGCTCAGACTCATCTGACCTTGCTCCAACAATCAGCACCATGAGTCCTTCTAAGCAGTTGTCTAGAAATCTGAAACTGAAAATAGTTGACGCTCACAAAGCTGGAGAAGGCTGTCACGATGCCGGCTGGCAGGAGGTGGATCCTCTGTGCCAGAGAGGGATAGGCGTGGACCGTGCTAGTGGACCGGTTCTAAGTCACTACTGGTGTTCACCAGAGCCCGCCGCAAAGCGGGATGGTCTTGCTGCGGCGGTAGTGACTAGGTCGTATCCACTAGCAACGGCTCAACCTCTCTGACTGCTGAAGATAGGCACGGTACAAGGGAGTAGACAGAAGCAAGGTCGGACGTAGCAGAAGGTCGGGGCAGGCAGCAAGGATCGTAGTCAATAAGGTAATAGCAGGAGGTCAAGTACACAGTATGGACAAACACAGTAACGCTTTCACTAGGCTCTAAGGCAACAAGATCCGGCAGGGGAGTGCAGGGGCAGAGATCAGATATAGTCTGGGAGCAGGTGGAAGCCAATTAAGCTAATTGGGCCAGGCACCAATCATTGGTGCACTGGCCCTTTAAGTCTCAGGGAGCTGGCGCGCGCGCGTCCTAGAGAGCGGAGCCGCGCGCGCCAGCACATGACAGCAGGGGATGGGAACGGGTAAGTGACCTGGGATGCGATTCGCGAGCGGGCGCGTCCCGCTGTGCGAATCGCATCCCCGACGGCCATGACAGTGCAGCGCTCCCGGTCAGCGGGACCGTCCGGGGCGCTGCGGAGAGAGAGACGCCGTAAGCGCTCCGGGGAGGAGCGGGGACCCGGAGCGCTAGGCGTAACAAAGGCTATAAGAAGATAGCAAAACATTTTCAGATGCCAATATCCTCTGTTCGGAATGTAATTAAGAAATGGCAGTCATCAGGAACAGTGGAAGTTAAAGCAAGATCTGGAAGACCAAGAAAAGTATCAGACAGAACAGCTCGCAGGATTGTGAGAAAAATAATTCAAACCCCACGTTTTATTGCACAATCCCCCCAGAAAGATCTGGCAGACACTGGAGTTGTGGTACACTATTCCACTATAAAGAGATACTTGCACAAATATGGTCTTCATGGAAGAGTCATCAGAAGAAAACCTCTTCTACGTCCTCACCACAAAAATCAGCATTTGAACTTTGCAAATGAACATATAGACAAGCCTGATGCATTTTGGAAACAAGTTCTGTGGAACGATGATGTTAAAATTTAACTTTTTGGCCGGAATGCGCAAAGGTATGTTTGGAGAAGAAGGGGAACAGAATTTAATGAAAAGAACCTCTATCCAACTGTTAAACATGGGGGTGGATCAATCATGCTTTGGGGTTGTATTGCAGAAAGTGACACAGGGAACATCTTACAAGTAGAAAGAAAAATAGATTCAATAAAATTTCAGCAAATTTTGGATGCTAACTTAATGCCATCTGGGAAAAAGCTGAAGTTAAAGAGAGGATGGCTTCTACAAATGGATAATGATTAGTGTTGAGCGGCATAGGCCATTTTCGAATTCGCGATATTTCGCGAATATATGGATGAAAATATGGACGAATATTCATCATATATTCGCTAAGTTTGGAATATTCGTAATATTCGTGTTTTATTTTCGCACATGCGAAAATTAGCATATACAAAAATTTGCATAAGTGAAAATTCGCATATGCCAGTCGCACACAGTAGTATTAGAGCCTTCTTTACACCACACAAGCTGGAAGCAGAGAGCGATGATCACTGTGATGTGTACTGTGAAAAAAAAATAATAATAGTATTCGCAATTACAAATATATAATGCTATATTCGCAAATATTCACATTGTGAATAATCGCGAGCAACATTAATAATGATCCTAAACACACCTCGAAATCCACAGGGGATGACATCAAGAGGCGTAAACTGAAGGTTTTGCCGTGGCCTTCACAATCTCCTGACCTCAACATTATTGAAAATCTATGAATAGACCTTAAAAGAGCAGTGTGAGACAGACAGAGCAGAAATCTCAAAGAACTGGAAGACTTTTGTAAGGAAGAATGGGCAAAGATACTTTAAACAAGAATTGAAAGACTCTTGGCTGGCTACAAAAAGCTGTGATACTTGCCAAAGGGGCAGTACAAGATATTAACTCGGCAGGGTGCCCAAACTTTTGCAGATGTCAAATTTTTTTCTGTTGTTTTGAAAGTGTAAATGATGGAAATAAAATCTAACTTTTGTTGACATATTATAAGAATGTCTAACCTGTAATTTGATGCCTTTTGGAGATTTTTCCATCTTTCCTTGGCTTCTTTATGCAGATTAATACAAATTTTTGCCAGGGGTGCCCAAACTTTTTATCCCCACTGTATCTAAAATGAGAGGTTCCAGGTGTTGCTAAACTACAACCCCAATAATTCCCAGACGGCCTTTTGCTGTCTACGAATGATGTGAGTTGTAGTTTAGCAACAGCTAGAGGCTCCCTATTTGGGAACAGACTGCCAGAATGCCACACATGCCTTTTAAAAATAAGAAGGCATGCTAAAAAATTATAATATGAACAGACCCATACTTATCAACCTTGTTACAGGCTGTGATCTTCTTCTGTAGATGTCCAATAACCATGGTTGGAAAGTGGACATCTGTTTACTTTATACAGTCACCCATATGGCTGTATACTGTACAGCCCCCCCCCCCCCCCCCGCCCCCCCCAAGGAGTTAACTCTTCACTTACTGGGCTTGTAGCACCAAGCCCAAATGTCACGCAAGCTGTAGCATTCCCCCGAAATACTGATCGAATCCGGGTTCAGGGGCTTCAGTTTACTCAACTTTAGTCATCATATTCTTAGAACTATAACATTTTTACATTTCCATTGATGGAGTTATGTGAGGGTTTGATTAATGTTGTTTTTATTGATAACATTGTGAAGTATATATGGTTTCTTAATAATTTTTTTCTCTATTCTTTGAATGATAAGGTGAACAAAAACAGCAAGTTTGACATTTACATTTTTTAGCAGACTCTCTTATCAGTATATATAGCATGAACATTTAATAGTTCTAGTAGTTTTGAAAGTAGTTTTATCAATTCTGTATATTGTTTTAAAAACATTTGCTATTTTCTATTGGACGCAGAAAATGTGAAAACATTTTTGCTGTTATAATACACTGCAATACTTCTGTATTGCAGTATATCTGTTTTATACTGACAGGCAGCCTATTACACCCTGCCTCTAAGTTCTATTAGGAAGTGTAATGGGATAGCATACAGGGCTGACCTAATTGTACAGTATTTCACCTTAACAACCATTCACCTATTTTCTAGATCCACATCATTAACCCAGAAGGGAATAAAGGGCACCCTACAAAATAAAAAAATAAAAAATGTAATAAGTGAATGCGGATTGACTAGATTGTAAATGTACATTGTTAAAAAACACACACACACACACACACACACACATATACATATATATATATATATATATATATATATATATATATATATATATATATATATACAGTATATTGTAACATGCTGCACTCCGACCGCTGAGACTTCGGCACTGAGCGCAGCTTCCCCGACTCCCGTCGCAGGATGCGCCCGCATGCGAATCTCTGCCCGTCCATTACCTCGTTCCACTCCTGCTCCTTCCTCTCAGCCCTGGTGCGCGCGTCCCTGTCCCTTAGGGCGCACGCGCGCAGAGGCTTTGAAATTTAAAGGGCCAGTACGCCCATAATTAGTGAATGCACCTGCCCCTATGTTATAGTTGTTTGCACCTCCCACACTTCCCTGCCGGATCTTCAGTGCTCATTGCCTAAGAGAAAGCGTTCCTATTGCTTGTGTTGCCTGTGTTTTACTCTGAACCTTTGCCACCTGCCTGGACCTTCTGCTACCTTGACTACGCCTCTGTCTCATCCTCCAGTACCTCACTTTGCCCAGTCGCCTGTGTGGTCGAGCCGTATTGGGGGTAGCGACCTGGGTGTCGTCTGCCACAGCAAATCCATCCTGCTTTGCGGCGGGCTCTGGTGAAGACCAGCGGCACCTTAGACTCCGCTTCCCAATATGGTCTGAGTCATCAGCCACAAAAGTAGAGGATCCACATCCAGCTCCATGACAGCCCGCATTCAGGTGCGTGACACATATAATATAATATTTTTCTGTGTGTATGTAGTGACATTTTGTGTGTTTGTGGCCGTCTTGGGCCCACTTTACTCAGGACTCTAAATCTACTAATGTTATACTATGGATAATGTATTGTAATTTTCTGTGTACCTATTGCTTTAACCTCTTGGGAACACAACAGAGCGTATGCATACTCCCTGCATCCCCCATCCTTAAGAACTCAGGGCGTACGCCCTGGTCCAGTATTACGGGTTTAAACTGCTCTCACTGGCGGAGAACGGGTTAAACCCTGTGGGTCCCGGATGCTGCGGGCAGCCAGGACCCATGTCTAATGCCGGGCACGGCCAATAGGGCCGATGTCTGGCATTAACCCTTTAGACGCCGCAATCAAAGTTGATTGTGGCGTCTAAAACGAAAGTAAAAGAATCCCGGCAGCTCAGCGGAGATCATTGGGACTATGGTGACAAAATCACGATGTCCCGATCAGCTTACCGGACAACGGGAGGGTCCTCCCGCAAGTTGCATTCTTACAAATGGTGGTAACCTTCAGCCCTACCATATCCAATTCTCAGATGTCCAGGGTGTCCTGGAATACCACTGACAGTCCCACTGTCTCAGCCTATGCAGAACGGTGAAAGTTGAGGCTGGGATGGGCAGTTCCCCACTAATTGAATCTAGTATTGCGAAAAGTGCCTTTTCCCTTTACAAACGTTGTTTCACTAAAGCAAAGTGAATGGTGTGCTAATTAAGATGGTGTTGATGGTTGTGATACTAATGGGCTAGAACTGTAATAAATGTACATAAAAATGTTTACGTAGACTTACTGTATATGGTGTCTAATGTCTTTCTTTCAGCTGATTCAGGTGTGCAGGAGGTATCCTGAAGGAGAATAGGAGTACATTGTAGCCACAAGATGCACACAAAAGTAAATGTACCTAGAACAAATGTATATATTTCTAGTCAGTAATAAAATGTAATTACTATAATAGGAATGCATAGCCTTAAGAAAAAGTATCAGTTTTATTTATAGCCAGAAAAATAATATAAGTAAATTGTATATTAGTCAGAAATGTATATAATGCATATTGTGTACAGTGAGTTAATGTAAAAATGTCTCAAGTCAGGACTGTTACCTCATAGTCAGTACATGTATACTTCAGTCCATAACAACCAAGATAGGGATGAGTGAATCGAATCTGACGAATCCAAATTAATTACGAATTTCAGGAAAAATTTGGTTCATAACGAATGCGAATATCGCCGAGATTCGATCACACAAATCGCTTCATGAAACTCCATTTAGTGCGGTCCAGGCTCCAGGGGCCAGGCATCAAAAATGGCGGATCCACATGTAAGGACATAGGACAAGGAATCCTGGGAAGGCGGGAACAAGGGTAGGCAGGATGACCCTGAATCACATGCAGCATGCAGCCTATCAGCAGCCAGCCACCCCTGTGATGTCACAGCCCTACATCATCAGCAGCCATCTTGCAGCCAGTCACATTAGCGTTCTATTACAGAGAGAGAGGGACAGAGAGGAGTGTGTGTTGCACAAAAAAAACATTTTTACTGCAGCGATTCACCTCCCAGTCACATCAGCGTTCTATTGCAGAGAGGGACAGAGAGCAGTGTGTTGCACAGAAAGGCTTTTTTACAGCAGCGATTCACCTCAAGCCCAAATCCAGACTAGAAGCACTGATAGGAAAGGGAGTGAGATTGAGAGAGAGAGTGCAATTTTGGGTGTAGTACACAGCCCCTGTGTGCTGCATCACTGGTGTGTGCAACAACTGAAAAGCTAATATTAGCCAGCCAATTAGGGTAAGCAGAGCACTAAAAGTGTATTGTCCTCTATTAAGTATAACCTATGTGTGCATCTAAGTGGTGTGTCATTTAATTCCTGTTAAAGTCTTCAGGGCCTAGATACTGTGAAAGGCAAGTCAAAAATACACACCTGCTGGTGTTGTAGACAAATACTGTTTTAAGCATACAGGAGCACATTGTCCTCCCCTCGTAAGTGCATACCACATACATACATCTAAGTGGTGTACCATTTTGTTCCTGTTAAAGTCTTAAGGGCCTAGTTACTGTGAAAAGCCAGCCAAAAGTACACACCTGCTCTTGTTGTAGACAGAAACTGTTTTAAGCGTAGTGGAGCGTATTGTACTCCCCTCATATACGCACAAAGTATGTCAGGCAGAGAAGTGCCAGGACGAGCATAGAGGAGTGGCAGAGGCCTAAATTCATCAGGCCGAGGTCGCAGCAGACTAGGGGCAAGTGGCAGCAGGAGTCACAGTGAGAGGCCTGAGCTCCTGGTATCAGCTAGCGGTCGCGGCTCGACCAGCAACCCATCTGCCATTATCGATTGGTTAACACGGTCACAACGTTATCACAAGTGATAACTGACACCCCAGTCAACAGTCAGTGGGTTCCTCAGACACAACCCTCAGTTGGCATGGCCTGCGAGCAGTCCCTGTCCTCCCATTGCCTCTGTCCTATGCTGTTCCCTCCCCCACAGAAGTATCTTATGCTGTGGGCTCAGCTCCACTATTTAGTGAGGACGATCTACTAGCGGACAGTCAGCAGCTACTGCCCAGCCAAGAAGTGTAAAGTCTGGAGTCACATGTGCCCAGGGTAGACCACCTGCTTCGCTGCAGCCTACCTTCCCGGGAGGTAGTGGAACAGAGGTTCCTGGAGTCGGCAGCAGTTGCAGTCAATAAGTGCAGACTGTTGGTGGGAAAATCAGATACTCGGCAGTGTGGCAGTTTTTCTTCAAGCATCCGGAGGATGTTAACCTGGCCGCAAGCAAGATGTGTCGGCAGAATGTGAAGCGTGGCAGGGCCCTGCGTCAACATATGCAGAATCGCCATAAAGCGGCCTGGGAGAATCGTTGCTCCCATGTTGTGGTCCAGCCTGCTGCATCACCCAGTGGCATGCCGCTCCCTTTTTCAGCCAGCCAAGGCTCCACCGCCTGCCGTGTTCAATCTGGTTGTCAAGCGGTTCCTGAAGTGTTCCCCCATCTGCAAGACATCCTATCTATGGGAAGGAAACTTTGCATGCACTTCATCCACTCGTAAACTGCAAAGCACACACTCCTTGAGCTGCAGCGTCAGAACGGTATCCCCCAACATAGTCTGATTTGTGACGTTTCCACATGCTGGAATTCCACCCTCCATAGGTTGAACCGACTATACGAACAGAGAAAAGCCATCAACGATTTCTTGATGATCCAAGCGGATAGGGGACTTCCCTGTGTAACTTCGATGTCAACCAGTGGCAGCTCATACGTGACACCTGCCATTTGCTCAGGCCCTTTGAGAAAGCCACCTTATTAGTCAGTCGCAAGGATTACGGGATGAACAACGTCATTCCACTGCTTCATGTACTACAACATATATTGGAAACAATGGCTGGTCAGGGCACTTAAGACGTGACGCCTAAATCTCATGGCCACATGAGCCCTCTGGGGGCTGAACTGGAGGAGGGGGAGAGGCACAGTGGAGCACTGTTTAGGTTTAGCGAGATAGGGTTTTTTTCCAGTCATCTGACAGGAGAGGAGGAGCAGGAGCAGCTAGAGGAGCTATAGGGTTATGAGGAAGGCGAGACAGAGGACCTAGACACACCGTGGCAGTATGCAGTGGAGATGAAGGCAGGGAGTCCCTCTGAGTCACTTGCACAAATGGCACAATTCATGCTCACTTGCTTGCGTAGTGACCGCTGAATTGTCACCATTCGGCAGCGGGATGACTTCTGGCTCTCCACCTTAGTGGACCCTCGCTAACTAAACAAAATGGGGGCCTTTTTTATACCCGCTGAGAGGGAGGAAACACTGACCTACTACAAAGACATCCTACTTAGTCAGTTGGCCGATGCCTATCTGCGCCATCGTCCATCCTCTCGCAGGTCTGACTCGGGGGGCCCTCTGCGCTCACCTTCCACTACCATGGCAGCTGGGGAGGGGTTGGGTGGCAGTAGCAGTACAAGCTCAATCAGCAGCAGTCTGAGTCTACAGTCGCTGATGAGTAGCTTTCTTCATAGTGAAGCAACTCAGCAGCAGGTAAACCTGGAGCATGACCTGAACAAGCAGGTGGCGGCATACCTTGACAATGACCATGCCAACACACCTTGAAGATCCGCTGGACCTCTGGGCAGCCAACTTGATTTGTAGCCGCAACTAGCAGAGTTGGACCTGGAAAAGCTTTCCTGTCCAGTCAGTAGTGTGCCATCAGAGCAGGTGTTTAGTGCGGCGGGGGCCATAGTATCCCCAAGGAGAACTCCAAAAAATGTGGAGAGACTGACCTTTGTGAAGATTAATCAGGCATGGACCAGCCAGGATTTCCACCCACCAATGCCTGATGCATCAGAGTAGATTGACCATGGTGCCACACCAACACTTCACAAATAGGGATAATGCAAAACCTGACCTGTAAAAGGTGGAAGGGAACAAGGTATGGTCCATTTTAACCGGTGGGGGTAAAAACTTCCCCTGTAAGGCCCTACTCTCGTATTATTAATTCCCTTCTTGGCAAGTGTTACTAGCCCCAAAAAAGGGCGGTCCCACACATGAACCTCTTCCTATTTCCACCTACAAACACTGCCATTTCACAGGGTTTTTAGGTGGAAATAGGGAGAGTTTCCTGTGTGGGGCCACCCTTTTTTAGGGCGAGTAACACTTGCCAAGAAGGGAATTAATAGGGCGAGAGTAGGGCCTTACAGGGGAATTTTTTACCCCCACCTACTACAATGTACAATACGTCGTTCCCTTTCACCTTTTCATGGAAAGTGTTACTCATCTTAAAAAGGGCGGCCCCACACAGGAACTAATCCCTATTTCCACCTAAAAACCCTAGGAAAAGGCAGTGTTTGCAGGTGTAAATAAGGATAGGTTCTTGTGTGGGGCCGCCCTTTTTAGGGAGAGTAACACTTGCCAAGAAGGGAATTAATAATGCAAGAGCAGGACCTTACAGGGTAGGTTAGGCTAGGCCACTCCAGGACCTTGAAATGCTTCTTACGAAGCCACTCCTTGGTTGCACGGGCGGTGTGTTTGGGATCATTTTCATGCTGAAAGACCCAGACAGCTTTCATCTTCAATGCCCTTGCTGATAGGAGGCTTTCACTCAATATCGCATGATACATGGCCCCATTCATTCTTTTCACGGGTCAGTTGTCCTCGTCTCTTTGCTGAAAAACAGCCCCAAAGCATGATGTTTCCACCCCCATGCTTCACAGTGGGTATGGTTTTCTTTGGATGCAACTCAGCATTCTTTCTCCTCCAAAAACGATGAGTTGAGTTTTTAACAAAAAGTTCTACTTTGGTTTCATCTGACCATATGACATTCTCCCAATCCCCTTCTAGATCATCCAAATGCTCTCTAGCAAACTTCAGATGGGCCCGGACATGTACTTACTTAAGCAGGGGGACACGTCTGGCACTGCATGATTTGAGTCCCTGGTGGCGTAGTGTGTTACTGATGGTAGCCTTTGTTACTTTGGTCCCAGCTTTGGTCCCAGCTCTCTGCAGGTCATTCACTAGGTCCCCCCATGGGGTTCTGGGATTTTTGCTCGCCATTCTTGTGATCATTTTGACACCACGGGGTGAGATCTTGTGTTGAGCCCCAGATTGAAGGAAATTATCAGTGATCTTTTATGTCTTCCATTTTCTAGTAATTTCTCCCACAGTTGATTTCTTCACACCAAGCTGCTTGCCTATTGCAGATTCAGTCTTCCCAGCCTGGTGCAGGTCTACAATTTTGTTTCTGGTGTCCTTTGACAGCTCTTTGGTCCTTGTCATAGTGGAGTTTGGAGTGTGACTATTTGAGGTTGTGGACAGGTGTCTTTTATATTGATAACAAGTTCAAACAGGTGCCATTAATACAGGTAACGAGTGGAGGACAGAGGAGACTCTTAAAGAAGAATTACAGGTCTTGCTTGTTTGTAGGTGACCAAATACTTATTTTCCACCGTAATTTGCAAATATATTCTTTAAAAATCAGACCATGTGATTTTATGGATTTTTTTTTCTCATTATGTCTCTGATAGTTGAGGTATACCTATGATGAAAATTACAGGCCTCTCTCATCTTTTTAAGTGGGAGAACTTGCACAATTGGAGGCTGACTAAACACTTTTTTTGCGCCACTGTATATATAGGCACAAAGCCTGCCTATTACCAATTGTTGTGCAATTGTGTATAGTTTTCATTAGGTGTTCAATTTACACTATTTTACGCTCGGACAGGCGCAATAGAGTATGACTTTTGTTCTGGCATTTTACTAATTTATAAAATATTTTTTGCAATAATAGTGTTTATGTCGGCATTCTTTTCTATTTGATTTGTACTTTGGTCTTAATAGTATCTGTGTTGATCTTAGAATGCAGTAAGGGGTTATTTTTATCTAATCACTTCCACCTGTGGGTTTCATTATTTAAACATGATACATGCTGGCCTGTGTATCTTTTTGAGAAAGAACGCATGTGCTCAAAACGCATCAGGATGAACATGATGAGTTGAAGTGATGATGTGTTTTTACCTTGAGGATTTACAATAAAGCTGCCGTTCTGGCAGTGCTGGATCATATTCATTTTTTTTTTTAACCAGACACAGGCGAAATTCAATTTTACTTGTTAAACTTTACATGTAAACAGTAGTAAAAGTTGGTTTCACAAAGTCCCAGGATGTGTGATTTTTATTTTTTTGTAATTTGTGTGCCGAGGAGAGGTGTTTGTAGCAGTGTATTAGTGACTAAATAATCTTTGGAATAAAGACTGGGTTATCCCCTTTAGGACCATGCCAATTTTCACCTTAAGGACCAGGCCAATTTTATTTTTGCATTTTTGTTTTTTCATCCTCGCCTTCTAAAAATCATAACACTTTTATATTTTCATCCATTGACTGGTATGAAGGCTTGTTTTTTGTGCGACCAGTTGTCCTTTGTAATGACATCACTCATTTCACCATAAAAAGCATTGCACAACAAAAAAAAAAAAAAACTATTTGTGTGGAGAAATTAAAAAGAAAACCGCAATTTTGGAATTTAGAAATTTTCCAAATTTTGGAAGGTTTAGTTTTCACACCGTACTATTTATGGTAAACATGACATGTGTTCTTTATACTATAGGTCAATACCATTAAAATATCCATGATTACTCACGATGCTCACAGTCCTGTACAGGACCTAAATGTACGTCCTGGTGTGTGAAGTACAGCTACACCAGGATGTACATTTACGTCCTTGGTCGTTAAGGGGTTAAGAATACTGGACTTGGCTGTCAGATCCATCCCAGGATGTGACTTTGGTCCCTACTTAGAGTACAGCAGGACTGTTTCCTGGACTCTGAAGATAGATTACTAAGACTCAAATGACTTTTGGGCTCTCTAGAACAATCGTAAAACTGTACTCACTGAAGTAGGGTCTTCTAAGGTGGTTTGAAAACTTGCACATAGGATCTCGTATTAACTTGGCATTGACTCTACTGAGACACATTCCAGCTTGCACATCCAGATGGGTATCCCCTGACTTTGAAATCATTACTGCTAACCTGAACAGGACCTCAAGCGACACCCAATTTTCTCTTTGTGCTATCAGGCCCTTTGACTAAACTTCTCCTGAGTGCTACCTTCTTGAATGTAGGGAGCATTTGGCTGTCTTTCTCTCCTGTTCTCCTTGTGTTTTCAACTTGTTCTAAACTTGTATTAAACTATGGACAGGTAATCAGGGTATTTTATAGACTCCAACCTACCTATACCTGACATGTGATCTGGCCCTTAAAGGGGACTTAGCTCTTGTGTAAACTCTGCAACACATATGTGTAGCGCATTAACCCGTATTGTACCTTGCAGCATCAGCTATACTGGAAAAAGCATACAGCAAACCATACATAGAAAATAAAGACATGTTTTTCTCTGGTAAACAAGACCATACATTCATCCAACACTCAGGACTGCCTGTTTTGGGATCATGTTAAGTGGATACAGGACTCTGGCTAGCACAATTATTAAGGCACTATAATTACACTACATTATAAAAACTATCTCTGACATTATTGAATGAAAGAACAAAAACCAAAGTAAGTAAGATATTGAAGTAAAATCTCAAAGCATATGCAAGGAAGTTAAAGCTTGAGGGCAAATATATCTTCCAAATGGACAATAACCCCAAGCATATTTCTAAAGTTGTGGAAAATGGCTTAAGGACAACATTTAACCAGTGCTTTACACAATTGTTAGATTATTTTCTGCAGTGTCAAAAAAAAGGATTGTGGCCTTGGCAGAAAGGGGACATGGCTTAAGATACAACACTGTGTGCCAAAATATATGACAGATTCAAGTGCAACATACTGGTACAGTTTAAGCCATCTCAAAGTTGGTCTGAACTTAAATCTGTTGCACACTTAAACTGTCAAATCTATCAGACATACGGAGCCAATGTAATAAACTTGCCACATTTACAAACTGGCTTGTATGTGCACATACTGTAGCAGACATAGATACTAATGAAGAAGTTATCCATTGTCTATAGTAGTGACCAAAGTGAATGAATGTGAACTAATGTGAAAAACTGGGCTATGGTGTGTGTAAACGTATGACTTTAACTATATATAGTCTATAATATATACAGCCTTTCCTTGATCAATTGCCCCTTTCATCTTCATTACGATATGGCGCTGCCCACAGAAATAAACACTGGGCTTTCCCCACAATCCCTCACAGCAGCCTTTATAACTCTGCTCCACTTGTCCTCTGCTGCCTCAACAATAGTGTTGCTCCTGTATAGCTAAAGTGTCTGTTTCCTGTTTATCCATATCTGATCTGTGCTTGTTACCTGACTCTGCCTCTGTGTGATTCTGTTGTAGCTTACTGACCGTCTGTCAGCAATAGTGTGATACAGGGTTCAACCAGGGGAATACTTAGACTCAAGTTTTGCCTGAGATCTGCACCACCAATGATGGTTAGGTAGACTGTTTAAATGCTGCTCTCAGCTTTTACAGTGCCATCTAAACAGTTAATAGCCAGCCACTGTGATTGCTCTGAGAAAGCTAATATCAGCAGCCCCCAGCTCAAGACAGAATCCCGAAGCCGCTCCAGACACCCATAACAGCCCTATGATGTAAATAAATGTCATAGATAATTAAGGAGTTACAGGAAATATCTCAGATCGTCTAACATAGCATAACTAATCACAGTTCCAGGTAGGGGTTAAAAGCAAAGAAATGTGTTCTGGATCCAGCAATTCCGTAAAACAGCATGCGCTTGAAATGCGTCCATGTTGCAGTGTATCACTGGCTAGGTGGTGTGTCGTGAGTGCTATCTTGCAAGATTTTTACAGATAGCTCACAAATCTAAAGGAAAGAAGCTGTTAACCCCCACCTGCCAATGTTCCACTCAATAAAACCATCTGACAGATATAGTAATGTGGAGCATTTTCCATGTATATGATGTATAACAAATGTCTTAAAGGGGGTACTCTGGTGGAAAACTTTTTTTTTTTAAATGAACTGATGCCAGAAAGTTAAACAGATTTGTAAATTACTTCTATTTAAAAATCTTAATCCTTTCAGTACTTTAGCAGCTGTTTGCTACAGAGGAAATTCTTTATTTATTTTTTTGTTTATTTCTTTTTTGTCTTGTCCATCAGGTGTCAGCAGAGAGCACTGTGGACAAGACAAAAAAGAAATTAAAAAGAAAAGAATTTCCTCTGTAGCATACAGCTGCTTAAAAGTACTGAAAGGACAAATATTTTTTAATAGAAGTAATTTACAAATCTGTTTAACTTTCCAGTTGATTAAAAAAAATGTTTTCCACCAGAGTACTCCTTTAACGTGTATTGAGGGCAGCAGCATTTTACATGTTTTTTTTTTTTTTTGAAGAGTAAATGTTAGCACGCACAAGGAACAAACAAGGAAACCTTGTTGAAATATTTAGTAGGAAAGTCAAGAAAAGCTTCTCAAGGGCACAATAAAGAAATAAGCAGGTTTTATAATACAAATGTGCCATTGGTTTTAGCTCATAACACCCCCATCATAACATCAATAAACTGTTCTGGCTATCATTTAGACATAAAAGACATAGGGTTAATCTCCTAGAAATGATGAGTGCCTTTTCAGTCCACTCCACACTAACGTTTAAAACCGCAGCTAATTAAGATTCTGACTATTGAAATTGCAGCAGCATTCAGCATTGCAAACTAGGGAGCAATATCAGAGCAGTTAATTAAAAAGGCAAAAAGAAAAATATAGATGTGTAGGAAGAAACAAAAAGCTTCTTCCTGTCTTTCTGGTGACATAGAAGACATGCCAGACCATTTAAAATAAAAAGGAATCTGTCAGCTTTGACCAACATAAGATTGGTCTCAGGGAAATAAAACTAACCTACCTCTGTTTTTACAGTAAAGTGCTAAAATGATTGTTTTCATTTTTAGCTGAAGTGCCATGGAGGCAGTGCCAATCTGCAGCAGCACTCCTGAATTTTTTGCAGCAATTTATTTTAGTTTTTAGATCTTAGAAATGACACATCTGCTTCCATACCAGAGATACAATATGGTGTCACCATCATCTGGTGTCCAAGAGAGCAGCTAGTTCTGGCACAAGTAAAGAGCAGTACTGCGCTATACTGTAGGGAGGATCACTGTATTGAGATTTGATACACATGGATAGTTTATAATGGTGGAGTTAATTTGAGTGATTTTGACAAGGGCAAACTTGTGATAACTGGACATCTGGATCAGATCATTTAAAAACCAGAGCTTCATTAACAAAAGGGTGCAATTGGTGCACCTGCATCAGGCCCACTGGCAGCTGTGGCACATCTTTACTTTATCTGCATCTTGCATGTTACGAGCAGCTCTCCGGACGGACATACCGGCCGTGAGCGCATCTCCCTCCGACTGTCAGCTCCCGGCGGGGCTGGGAATCAAATTGCGGGACACGCCCGCATGCGAGTCCCAGCCCGTCACTCACCTCCGTCCCCGGCCTCTGTCCCTCAGCTCTGGCGCGCACGCCCCCGCTTCCTAGCGCGCGCCGGAGCTTTGAAATTTAAAGGGCCAGTGTGAATTAGTGTTCACACCTGTACACCTTTTATAAGTTTTTGCTCCTCCCTAGCACCCCTGCCGGATCTGTGTTTGCCTTGCGCCTTAGAGAAAGCACTTCTAGTTATTCCCCTGCCGTGTACCAGACCTCTGTATTCTGTGACCCGACCGTGATTCTAGGAGCCAGCCTATTGACCTTCTGCCCAGGGGCGTACCTAGAGCATATGGCACCCGGGGCGGACCCTTTGTTTGCCCCCCCCCCACACACACACATGCACCCCCTTAATTACACCCCCTCCCTCCCCTCCCCCCAGGGGCGGACTGACAGCACTCGGGGCCCCCGGACCAAAAAAAAAAAGGCAAGGGCCCCTGTTAGGCTCTGCAGTTCGTCAATCTTCTGCCACGCTCCTATTCCACCCAAATCCCACACATAATAAATTAAAATTTATATATGTAAGAAACACTTTAATGTGGGTAAATTTCCATGACCAATAATACTGGTACACAAGGAGCAAATATATACCACCACACAATAACTGGATAATACAGCCATAATGTACTGAATAAAACCACTATACAGAGACCAGTATACTATAAAGGATCTGTATAAGTGATTATACACAGGACCATATGGCGGTAGATATCAGCTGTACACAGGATGTATATACCATATAAGTGATTGCACTTACATTTTGGGACTCACAATTACGTCTTTTCTGATCAGCGGCGTCCTCTTTCCTTTTCTTCTCCGTCCGGATAAGACCGCCATGTGGATCTCTTAACATCTGCAGGAAAAACATGTCAGACTCTGCATTTTTTCTACACAATCTTCCCATCTATAGGCCCACAAACTGTAATAATGCCCTCCTTGGTGTCCTGCACAGTAAAAGGGTAGGTAGGTAGCAAGGTAACCCCCCCTTTCCCATAGGTATATGCAGAGTTACACCCCCCTTCTTTCCCATAGGTATATGCAGAGTTACACCCCCCTCTTTCCCATAGGTATATGCAGAGCTACACCCCCACCCTTCTTTCCCATAGGTATATGCAGAGCTACCCCCCCCTCTTTCCCATAGGTATATGCAGAACTACAACCACCATATTTCCCATAGGTATATGCAGGGTTACCCCCCCCCTCTTTTTCATAGGTATATGCAGAGCAACCCCCCTCTTTCCAATAGGTATATGCAGAGCTGCGCTCCCCTCTTTCCCATATGTATATGCGAAGCTACACCCCCTTTCCCCATAGGTATATGCAGAGCTACACCTCCCCTCTTCCCCATAGGTATATGCAGAGCTACACCCCACCCTCTTTCCCATAGGTATATGCAGGGCTACACACACCCCTCTTCCCCATAGGTATATGCAGGGCTACACCCCCTCTCCCTCCCTTTCCCATAGGTATATGCAGAGTACCCCCCCCTCTCCCTCCCTTTCCCATAGGTATATGCAGAGCACCCCCTCTCCCTCCCTTTCCCATAGGTATATGCAGAGCACCCCCCCTCTCCCTCCTTTTCTCATAGGTATATGCAGAGTACCCCCGCTCCCTCCCTTTCCCATAGGTATTTGCAGAGCACACCCCCCCCTGATTCCTGTAGGTATAGGCAGGGTTAAAAAAAAAATAAAAAAGGATGCTCACCTGATATCCCACACAGCGATCTCCTCAGCTGCAGGGCCCGCGTCTTCTCCCCTCCACAGTACAGGTACCGATGAGTGACGTCAACTGCGCCTGTACTGCGTGCTGCGTGGGGGTGGAAGTCACGTCTCCTATGTGTAGCTGCAGATGCGGCTCACATAGAGGGGATGCCTTCTCATGTATGTGGGTGTATCATGCATACAGGAGAATGTAGCGCTGTCTGCTGGGGATCTGGGATGAGTTTCCCCAGATCCTCAGTAGTTGCAGTGGCGGGTCATTCCCCCTGGCACCCCCCTTGAGAGTGGTCCCCGGGGCGGGTGCTTGATTCTTGAGGAAAACCATGAAAAAGGGGGCTAAGGGTTGTATCCCAGCACCAAAAGCTGTCCTGTGGGCTAAAGACTGGCTTGGGCATCCCTGCAATCTATTTGTTGGGCCCACTGCTCTATTGTTTAACCTGTGAAAATGTGATTCCTTGTTATGCTGTGATATGTTCTAATTTATGTACTGTACCCTTAAGGAATTGTGGCAAAGGGATCAAGTGACCCTGTTACCCAATGGGAGACCCCCACACCTAGCCCTTAACATATTGTAGGGGGAGGAGAGTTCAGTTGTGAGTTTGTGAGGAGCTGCAGTTCAGAGTTCTTCTAGTCAGTGAAAGAGTCGAGTGAGGGAGTTCAGAGTGAGGGGAGAGTGTGTTTCAGCTTGTAAGCTGAGATACCGAGGAGAAGCCAAGGGACAAGAGAAGCCTACTAAATTCCACAGCTACGCCAAACCTCAGGAAGCCCCAGCGCGCAGGGGAATTGTCAAAGCCTGGAGGTAAGCAAAATACTTGGGGAAATCTTTACTTCAGTCAGTCAGTCAAGTTGTCTCTCAATTCAGCGTGTGCTGCTTCTAATCTTTAAGCTGTGTTCATGGGCCCCTATAATTGCCAGTAAGGCTACAGGATCCCTGGGTTCCACTCTGCCATCCCTCTGCACAGAAGTCCGTATAGTTTAAGTTCTGCTACCTCCAACAAAGAGACAGTTATCCGATACCTGGCATTGGTGTATTTATTATCCAGGGCCTGGCCCAGGAGAAGCTGTCTTATCCGCGGACCGTGTAGGTTAACGGTGCTCTGGCGTCATGAATATATCCAAACACCCTGCACACAGTAGCCCTAATTGGGCGCCACATAAGGACCCAATTAAATGGAGCGAAGAGGACAGAATCAGCTGCTGGACAAATATTTGTTAATTGCTTTTTTTTTTTTTTTTTTTTACTTGAACCATCGTTCATTGGCTGTACATTTCTTCTTGTAATAAGGGATGTGTGGCTGACAAATAATGGAAACAAAGGACCACACAAACAACCATTAACAACGAGCATTTTGCATGTAATAGGGTCCTTAGATATTAAATGCCATTACCTGAATGAGCTGATTTTAACAGACAGAAGATTATTCTTGATAAGCTTGTAGAAAAATGTATTTTCACCATTTTCCTTATCATAATAGGCTGCCTCATTCCCCTGAGTGAACTCTGTCATTTTGTGAATCACTTTTTTTAATTCTGTTTGCGAACTTTTCTACTTGTGCATTACTTTGATAGTCTGCAATGACATACTGTAATTATGTTACATTTTATGTTTTCCTAAATTGTAAACATCACTTAGAAGAACTAGACAAAGTACATCTCCAGGAAGTGGGGAAAAAAGGCTCATCTATTGAAATGAAGAATAATTCTGAAATAAACTTTAGAAAAAAGGTACCTTTCCTAAAAAAGTTAAAACTGCAAAATGACTGTACACAGCAAAGATACTTTTACAAAAAAAATTAAGATATATAAGATAAAAATGTTTATTCATTATCATAAATAAACTATTCATCATGACAAAATCAGTGATGATAATAATGAGACCAATAATAAAGAGGAAAGAGGAGAGTTAAAAAGAAAAATGAACTAAAAGAATTGAATGGAACTAAAAGAAAGAGGGGGAAATAATATACAGTGGTTTCAGGATGAACATTGTATGTTGAAAAACTAGTAATTGGCTTTAAGGTCTCCAAAATGTCAACCCAAAAAAAAAAAAAAAAAAAGATTAAAGAAAAATGACAAGATAACTAACACAGATAAAGTAAGTCCTTAAATAAAATAAAAAGTCAGAAATAGTTGCGGGAAGCTATAAATCACTTTGTACATAGACAGATATGGCATTAAAAAAAAACAGAAAAAGAAGCACAACTATGTGCTGTTAGTCCTCTCTGGGAGTGTATTCTGTAGTGCAACAGGGTACGCTCACCTTTATGTGTTGTACTATGAGCACAACACCATCATGCGCTTGTAGCCAACAACGTGGTTATTAGGCATGGAGTAGACCTAAGGGAGAGGGGGTCACGCGTTGTCCATTTGTATACCAATAAATCCTTAATTTTTTTTACTGGTCCGTTTTGTTTATATTTATTAACCCCCTTTGGAGAGCACCTGAAGACATCATCTTACAGCTGTGCCCACTACATTTTGTACGTAGATAGAAAGTTCTTCTTCGGGGTCCTGTATAGTACACACAATGTACTAAAGATAAAAAATCATGCCACCCTCACCTGGTGTTGAAAGGAGCATCTAGTCCTGGTACAGGTAAAGAACAGTACAATACTGCCCTATACTGCAGGTAGGTGACATAATTCAGCAAATTAGTGCATGCAACTTAATATTACAGGGGTTTTACCAGTTAAATGTCCACTGCTATTGTGGAATCTTCCAGGCCATTGTGACTCGAGGGATCACTGTAGTTAGATTTTAAACATATTGGTAGTTTAAAATGATAGTTTTTAAATATAGAGTATCTTTGACAAGGGCAAACTTTTGATAGCTGGACCTCTGAGTCAGATCATCTGTAAAACAGCAGGTATTTTAGGATGTTCCCAGTCCTTAGTGGCTAGAACCTATTCACCCCAAAAGGATGCGGGACATACATTTACATCCTGCACAGGGCCCGCGTTAGGGCGGGGCAAACCAGGCAATTGCCTAGGGCCCCCATCCTGCCAGCTGCTCAGTAGCGGATCGGCAGCCCGCTGCAACCCGGCAGTGGCCACTTTAAAACAGTGACCAGCGGCGGGCCCGGACACTTCTCTTGCTTTTTCATATTTCTTTACCTGACCATGCTCGGCAGGCTCAGGTAATGCAGCGGGTCTTGTGGGCTGTGTGGATAATCTGACGAGTGAGGTCTCCTGCCGGCTCCTCTGCACGGCGTCAGCTCTCCTTTTTCCCTGAGGAAATGATGAGTGACGTCCCTGACGCCAAGCATTACTTTATGTGGGGAACTATACTGCACCTAATGTGGGGAGCTATACTGCACCTAATGTGGGGGAACTATACTGCACCTAAAATTGGGGAACTATACTGCACCTAATGTGGGGAAATATACTGCACCTAATGTGGGGAACTATACTGCACCTAATGTGGGTAACTATACTGCACACAATGTGGGGAGCTATACTGCAACTAATGTGGGGAGCTATACTGCACCTAATGTGGGGAGTTATACTGCACCTAATGTAGGGAACTATACTGACAACCTAATGTGGGGGAACTATGCTGACAACCTAATGTGGGGGAATTATACTGCCAACCTAATGTGGGGGAACTATACTGCCAACCTAATGTGGGGGGACTACAACCTAATGTGGGGGAACTATACTGCCAACCTAATGTGGGGGAACTATACTGACAACCTAATGTGGGGGAACTATACTGCCTACCTAATGTGGGGGAGCTACAACCTTCGGGGGGGGGACTATACGGCCTACCTGATGTGGGGGAACATACTGCCTTCCTAATGTGGGGGAACTACAACCTAATGTGGGGGGGACTATACTGCCAACCTAATGAGGGGAACAATGCTGCCAACCTAATGTGGGGGAACTACAACCTAATGTGGGGGGACTATACAGCCAACCTAATGGGGGGGGACTATACTGCCAACCTAATGTGGAGGGAACTATGCTGCCAACCTAATGTGGGGGGAACTATGCTGCCAACCTAATGTGGGGGAACTATACTGCCAACCTAATGTGGGGGGACTATACTTCCAACCTAATGTGGGGGGACTATGCAGCCAACCTAATGTGGGGGAACTATACTGCAAACCTAATGTGGGGGAACTACAACCTAATGTGGGGGGAACTATACTGCCAACCTAATGTGGGGGGAACTATACTGGTAACATAATGTGGGGGGACTATACAGCCAACCTAATGTGGGGGAACTATACTGCCTACCTAATGTGGGGGAACTACAACCTTCGGGGGGGGGGGAACTATACTGCCTACCTGATGTGGGGGAACATACTGCCTACCTAGTGTGGGGGAACTACAACCTAATGTGGGGGGAACTATACTGCCAACCTAATGTGGGGGAACTATGCTGCCAACCTAATGTGGGGAAACTAAACTGCCAACCTAATCTTGGGAAGCTATACTGGCAACCTAATGTGGGGGGGGGTCTATACAGCCAACCTAAAGGGGGGAGGGGACTATACTGCCAACCTAATGTGGGGGAACTATACAAAAATGTAAAATTGTACTATTCTGATCCCTATAACTCTTTTATTTTTCTGTATATGGGGATGTATGAGGGTAATTTTTTGTACTTTGATTTGTAGTTTTTACAAATTTTTGTTTTGATGGGACTTGTCAATTGCTTTTAAGATATTTTTATGGTATTTGAAGTGACCAAAAATGTGTAAATCTGGTTAGTGCACTATTATGACTTTTGGGGCCCCTCTTGATTTTGCCTAGGGCCACGCTAAGCCTTAAACCGGCTCTGATCCTGCACCCTATTCTGTTGTATGAAGCACGCTCAGGAGCTGAGTGCACTTCATACCTGTTCTGTCCTGGCTAATATCGGCTAGGACCCATGCCTAATGTTAGACATCACCATTCATGCCGATGTCCGGTAATGTCCCTTTAGATCAACTTTGATCACAGCGTCTAAAGTGCTGAAAATCAGTTGCCAGTAGCTCAATGAATCTTATCAGGACCACCGCAGCAAAATCATAAGGTCCTGATCAGCTAAGAGGACAGGCAGAGGGGCCTCCATCCCGTCCGATTAGCACTCCATCTCTGTCTGCAGCCTCAGCGGTCTGTAGTAAAGAAGTGCCAATACTATACTGATCAATGCTGTGCTAATACAATTTTTTTTTAAATTAATAAAAGTGAAGCCCCTTCCCAAATAAAAGGTCATATCAACCCGCCCCCTTTTCACATTTTCTTAATAAAATCTTGTAAACAAAATGAACATAAACATACTTGGTATTGCTGCATGTGTATTTGTTTGGGTTATTAAAATATAATGTTATTGAAACTGTGCAGTCAGTGGCATAAATGCCAATACCAAAGTTCATAATTGATGATTTTTGGTCACTTCATATGTCACAAAAAAATTATCAAAGGGGATCAAAAAGTTCTATCACAACAAAAATGATAAAAACTACAGATCACGGAACAAAAAATGAGCCCTCAAACAGCCCTGTATATTGAATAATAAACGTGTTATAGTGCTTAGAAAAGGACAATTGTAAGCAAACTAATTTTCATACAAAAACTTATATAATTTTTTTTAAAGTAGTAAAATAAAACAAAACCTATATAAATTGGATATTTTTGTAATTATATGGACAATTAAAGTTAAGATAACATGTCATTTTTACAGGAAAGTGCACTGTGTGGAAACAAAACCCCCCAAAAGTTGAAAAATGGCTTACATTTTTCCCACAAATAATTTTTGTTTGATCTCACCGTAGATTTTGTGGTACAAGGAGTGACGTCATTACATAGTACAATTGGTGGAACAAAAAACAAGCCCCCATATGGGTCTGTAGGTGGAAAATAAGTATTATGGCTATTATAAGGCAATGAGGAAAAAAATAATGTAAATGCAATGGTAAACCAGCATCAAGCTTGTGGGAGCCCTAGGCCTACTGATGTAGTGATTTGATCCCACAGAAGAACAACTATAGCACAAATTACTGAAGAAATACAGATTGCAGCATAAATGCCCAAGCAGGCAATGCAATGCTTTGGATGACTTGGACCCTGGCCCTTACAAGGCTATTACTTTGATATGTCTCATTTGCATAAACATTGTTGCAGTAAGTACTCCCTCTTCAGAGCAACATCACTCCTAACTTCTGTGCCTTTTTTACAGATTAGGAAGGCCTTAATGTTGAATATTAGAGTACATTCAACATTTTAGCTACACGGTGGGAGGAACAAATGAAAGTGCGTGCACCAGAATTTGGGTGCGAAATCTGTATTTTAAACAAATTAGCTAAAAAGAAGAGAGTTTTTCACTCTGATAGTTTTGCTGTGTTTTCAAAAAAGTAAGTGTAACTTTGCATAAAAGAAGGTATGGCTTAAATGTACGAGTGAGACAAAGACAAATGAAAAGTTGTTTAAACTACACTGTCTAAAACTGCACCAGATGTTTAAACAGCATGCGCTACTTTGAAAAATGGAATACATTTGTAGTCAAGTAAAAAATCGCACACTTATTTATTATTATGTCCTCAATTTTGTGAGCATAATTTTGATCAGTAAAAAGGTAAAAGAGAAATAAGGGGGTGGAGGATAAAGAAAGGGTGAAATGGTAAATAGTTTAAGAAGTGTGAGAACTTTTGTTTTGATTAAATAATGAGGGGGGCTAAAAAAAAAAAAGTGTGTGCACCAGAATGTTGGTGCAAAATCCGTTGTTCATCAAACTTTTGAAACTAATCAGACAAAAAAAGAGTAGAGTTTTGTATTCTGTCCAGCAGGTTAGTAGAGCTTAGTAATATGTAAGCAATTTTTTTAATTCTTTTTATTATTCTTTATTTTATTTTTTATTTTTTGCTTTCATAAAAGAGAGCATGACTCAAACAAATGCACCACAAACAAATAAGCCAAATAAAAAATAGGTAAAACTAAACAATTCTCATGATAAAATACTTTCTTATAGCTACAATTTCGACTTTTTAAACCCAATGACCTTATACACCAAAGTTCCATGTATAATTATGACTTTAACTCTCAATACAACTCTCATGTAAACTGTTGAAAGGAGACATGCTTGTCTGTTCTGCATTGGCTTAAAAGACATAAAAGATTATTTTTTTTCCACAGTGCATCTAACTATAATGCCCCGATACCATTTGCTGTCATTATTCCTCCGAGAACTTATCTTACTGCAGGCCATATCAACAAACATCCTTGCAATGTTGTGCAGCAGTCCCCATTGCCTTTTCATGATGACAACTGCTGTGATAGCACAATCCCTTATATTTACTTTGTATCCGAATAATGTGGATCGTGGTTTCGCGAGAAACAATGCTTTTATAGAAAAGGCTTAATTTAATCAGTGTGGCAAAAGTATAATGTATGACTTATTTCCAATTCAGCTCACTGTTGAACTCCATTTATGTCTAAGTATAATACATGCACGACTGCTTAAGCCACTTAAAAAACGCTTCAATTATTCCTGAGTAGCGGTTTAATTTGGTGAGGCCTGAGTTATTTCAATCTATTACAATGCAACAGTATAATAATTTTATTTATGCAGACAAGAAACTAAGCAAACATTCACGCTTTGCATCATTTAAATGAATAATTTCAATCCATGCATGGGCATTAGTCTAGCACAGAATTATTCCTGAAAAACCATTCAAATATTTTGAAAGTATTTTGCTTGTTTTGGCACAAAGTCTTAAACCAATTTTATTAAAGAAGTGTTTTCCTAAACTCTTAGGTACATATGCATGGGACGGTGAAATAATTCTTCTGGAATATTGCAGGGACATTTCAGTAAGTTAACCTTTATGTAAGCAGAAGCAAATAGCCTTACTTACCCGTCTGCCCCAGTTCTAATAATACCAAAAATCTATTTGTTTAGGGGATCTTGGTCTTGTACTTACTGGTTGTACTTTCTGGTTGAGTAGTTGCTCAGCACTGCAATTCCCAGAATGCATTGCTTTTCCTGAGCTATTCCCCAAGCACTCTGGCCAGGTCCCCACTCAGGGCTATTGCAGAACATCTCATTTTACAGCAGTCTATCACAAAATCAGTGAGGTTACAGCATCTGCTATTCATTGCTTGTCTGCTCCTCTACCTGTGGCTTTGTTCTGCATGAGGCAGCATGGCATAAATACATCACTTTCTTAACCCTTTCAGGACTCAGGGTTTTTCCGTTTTTGCCCTTTCAATTTTTTTTCCTCACCTTATAAAAAATCAATCACAATGCTTTCAGTTTTCCACCTACAGACCTATACGCTTGTTTTATGTGCTACCAATTTTACTTTGTAATGACATCAGTCATTGCACCACGAAATCTATGGCTAAACAAAAAAAAAATTATTTGTGGGACAAAATTAAAAAAAAAACACCAATTTTTATTTTTAGCGGCTTTCGTTTCTACACGTGTACTATTCGGCAAAATTTACACCGTTTATTTATTCTGTAGGTCCATACGGTTACAAGGATACCCAATTTATTTAGGTTTTATTTTATTATACTACTTAAAAAAAATGTATAACTACATGCACCAAAATTCGTATGTTTAAAATTGTCATCTTCTGACCCCTATAACACTTTAATTTTTTTACGCATACCAGGCTATATTAGGGTTCATTGACCAAAAATACGCAATTTGGGACTTTGGAATTTTTTTTACGTGTACACCATTAACCATGCAGTTTAATTAACATTATATTTTTATTTCAAATGACAATAGGTGGGGGTGCTCTATCTATCTCACAGTGTATTGTCCAAGAAATTAGCCGAGAATGGTATCCTCTAACCACTGGAGAAAATGATAAAAAGCAGAAAATTTGTCTGGTTCTCATGGACTATATAAAAATTATAAGATGCAATAAAATAAAATAAAATGTATAAAAAAATTTGAAGAATGTGTGTGTTATGAAATGATAATGGAAAAGGATATGTAGTGAATATAGCTGTTGTAACGAATGGTAAAAATAGTGAGTAATAAATGTAGTTGTGGTATTGCGTGGTGTATGTGACAGTAGAATGATATCCGGGTGTGAATGGAAACAGTGTTGGTGTTAATGTAATGTAGCAAATGAACCAAAGGGATATATAAATTTACGTGTGTTACAATAACTCATGTGCTGACCATGTCCAAAGTATAACAGTTTCATTAGATACAATTTATCAACATAAACAAAACACTATAATGCAAGTGCTGGATCCTAGCACTAACCTACAGCGCTTAATGTAGTTTTCATAAAAAGTTGAATAAAAATATAGCATAAAAAATTATTAAAGTTAATAAAATTAGTTCAAACAGTCTCAAGAAGTATGCGGAACACGTGGAAAATGAAAGTTGGGTGGTGGAAGCGCCTGCAGTGCGCTGGAGTACCACAGTTCTTTGCCCACTCTTATTTAACAAGATGAAAGTTCCTCATTAGTAGTAAGAAGGAAAGATGGAATGGGTGCCGGACAGGCTAGTGTACAGACTTGGAGGTAGTACAGTAGATGGTGAACGGCTTGGCGGCCGTCTAACGACACAGCACGGTGGCTATGCGGCAAAACAAATACTCGCCACGGCGGCCGTGAAGATGGAATAAAGTCCCTTCGGTACAGCGTACCTCTTACTCTGTGTTGGAGGATATGGCAGTCCTCTCCTTCTTCTGCGGTGATTACCTAATGGTGACAGCCGGGTCTGCCTTGCAGCAGTCCGATCGTCCAGGTCAGGTTACCACTCTGTCAGACATCGGGTAAGCGCTCAGAGTTGTGGACGTGGAGCAATGGGCGCCGATGGTGCATGCAGCTGTGGTGGCGGTGATGTCCTAGCTGATGTCCGCGGTGTGTCCGGTACTTTGTTTGAGACTGAGGGTAATGTCAATGTGCTGTTGAGCTGGATTAAACGCGTTTCAGTCCGCCTGGGACCTTCTTCAGTGATCATTGGAGTCTCCCTCTTATAAATAGCTAAAATTTGGCGGTCAAACTGGGTGGGTGAAAATACCTGGTTGGATTCTTTGGACATAGATGGCCATGGAAAATGTAAAACGTGGAATGGAATGTGTCAATGGGTAAAAATACCTGTATTCTGGATGTGCTTTAGGTGTGAATGAGTAACTAAGGGTGTATAGGGAATGAATGAGCTGGTTATAATATCGGATGATAATAGATTGATGTGGAATTATAGAGATGCAATAGAAATATATGAATGGATGTGTGAAAATCAGTGCAAGAAGGATATATCTGATAATAGTATTGGGTGTAGGTGGATTGGATTATTGTATAGATAATATAGATAAATATGCTGATAGATGATATAGATAAATATGCAGATTGTAATTATGTATGAGTATGAGTGTATGTTGTGTGTGGAAATATGAAAAAATTAGTATGTATTATGTGTGAAAATATGTCAGAAGTATGCATTAAATCTATAAGCATCATAATGAATCTGAATGGCTGCTATTATGTGTGGTATAAATTAAAATTGGGTGAAGCTAGATTAATATGTATAGCTAAATATAAATAGGTACAGGTTATGTATAAAGCTTAAAATGTAAAATATAATGTAAAAAATGGAGATGGTAATTAGTATAGAGATAAAATAAAATAAAATATAGATAGAAATAAATAAAAATAAATATAAAAATAAATATAAAAATAAATATAAAATAAAAACAAATAAAGATAAAAATAAAAATAAATAATAAATATAAAAATAAAAATAAATATAAATAATAAAATTTAAATAAATAATAAAAAAAAATTAAAAAAATAAAATTAAAATTAAAATTACAAATTAAAAAGTAAAAATTAAAAATTTAAATGAAGACTAAGATACATAAAACAAAGGTCGCAAGATAAAAGGAGATAAAATTATGATAAAATTAATATATGGGTTAGGTGAGAAAACCGAATATTTCCATTTCAGAGTTCAATCCATAGGGAGCTATTGTTTGGAACTCGACTCTCGATACGTGACATTTTGGCTATATGGTTGCCACCTCTCCAATCTTTCTTAACAGATTGAATGCCACGCATGATGGGTCCTGGTTGTGAAATTCCTTAAAATGCGAGGATAGGGAATGATTAGTGAAGCCAGTTTTAATATTATATATGTGTTCTTTTATCCTCGTCTTTAGGGTTCTTTTTGTCCATCCTATATACTGTTTTTTGCATGGACAGGTGATGATATAAATGACAGAAGAGCTATTGCAGGTGAGTAATTCGTCAATCTAGTGTTGGTAGGAATTCACTGTAGAGGTTATTGTATCTGTTTTTTTCGGGAACTTCGTCTGGCTACAATTGGTACATTTCCCGCATCGAAAAAAGCCATGAAGGGATAAACAAGTTTGTGATGTTTTGTGCTGTTCCTTGTTATGGTTTGGTTGTTTTGTTGTTGGGGCATTTTTCAGGCCCAAATTCGGTGCTTTGGTGTAAATCATTTTTACTTTATCTGTTAGCACTGATGCTAGTGTTTTGTCTTGCTTCAATAGTGGCCAGTATTGGTTTATAATCTGTTCTATCTTCTTATATTGATTGTTGTATGGTAAGATAATTTTCATCGTTTGCATGTCCTCTTTTTTGTTTGAATTCCCTTGTTCCTCAAAATAGGTATTCCTGTCTTGTTTTCTAATCTTCTCCAGGGCTGTAGTGATGATCTCTTCAGGATGATTTTTTTGCTTAAAATCTTGACTTAAAATCCTAGCATCCTAGCATCCTCTTCAAATTTTTCTTCTTTGGTACAGTTTCTTTTCAGTCTTCTAAATTGTCCTTGGGGTACATTAATCAGCCATCTGAGAGAGGAAAGATTGGAGAGATGGCAACCATATAGCCAAAATATCACGTATCGAGAGTCGGAATATTTACAAGTTCTAAACAATAGCTCCCTATGGATTGAACTCCGAAATGGAAATATTCGGTTTTCTCACCTAACCCATATATTAAGTTTGTCATCATTTTATCTCCTTTTATCTTGTGACCTTTGTTTTATGTATTTTAGTCTTTATTTTAATTTTTACTTTTTACTTTTTATTTTTTATTATTTATTTTAATTCTATTTTAATTTTATTATTTAAATTTATTTTTATATTTACTATTTATTTTTATTTTTATCTTTATTTATTTTTATTTTATTTTATCTCTATACTAATTACCATCTCCATTTTTTACATTATATTTAACATTTTAAGCTTTATACATAACCTGTACCTATTTATATTTAGCTATACATATCAATCTAGCTTCACCCAATTTAAATTTATACCACACATAATAGCTGCCATTCAGATTCATTATGATGCTTATAGATTTAATGCATACTTCTGACATATTTTCACACATAATACATACTAATTTTTTCATATTTCCACACACAACATACACTCATACTCATACATAATTACAATCTGCATATTTATCTATATTATCTATACAATAATCCAATCCACCTACACCCAATACTATTATCAGATATATCCTTCTTGCACTGATTTTCACACATCCATTCATATATTTCTATTGCATCTCTATAATTCCACATCAATCTATTATCATCCGATATTATAACCAACTCATTCATTCCCTATACACCCTTAGTTACTCATTCACACCTAAAGCACATCCAGAATACAGGTATTTTTACCCATTGACACATTCTATTCCACGTTTTACATTTTCCATGGCCATATATGTCCAAAGAATCCAACCAGGTATTTTCACCCACCCAGTTTGACTGCCAAATTTTAGCTATTTATAGCTCTGGATAAGAGGGAGACTCCATTGATCACTGAAGAAGGTCCCAGGCAGACCGAAACGCGTTTGATACAGCTCAACAGCACTACCTTTAAAACATTACCCTCAGTCTCAAACAAAGTACCGGACACACCGCGGACATCAGCTAGGACATCACCGCCACCACCGCTGCATGCTCCATCGGCACCCATTGCTCCACGTACACAACTCTGAGCGCTTACCCGATCTCTGACAGAGTGGTAACCTGACCTGGACGATTGGACTGCTGCAAGGCAGGCCCGGCTGTCACCATTAGGTAATCACCGCAGAAGAAGGAGAGGACTGCCATATCCTCCAGCACAGGGTAAGAGGTACGCTGTACCGATGGGACTTTATTCCATCTTCACGGCCGCTGTGCCGTGTATTTGTTTTGCCGCATAGCCGCCATGCTGTGTCGTTAGACGGCCGCCAAGCCATTCACCATCTACTGTACTACCTCCAAGTCTGTACACTAGCCTGTCTGGCATCCATTCTATCTTTCCTTCTTACTACTAATGAGGAACTTTCATCTTGTTAAATAAGAGTGGGCAAAGAACTGTGGTACTCCAGCGCACTGCAGGCGCTTCCACCACCCAACTTTCATTTTCCACGTGTTCCGCATACTTCTTGAGACTGTTTGAACTAATTTTAATAATTTTTTTTGCTATATTTTTATTTAACTTTTTATGAAAACTACATTAAGCGCTGTAGGTTAGTGCTAGGATCCAGCACTTGCATTATAGTGTTATGTTTATGTTGATAAATTGTATCTAATAAAACTGTTATACTTTGGACATGGTCAGCACATGAGTTATTGTAACACACGTAAATTTATATATCCCTTTGGTTCATTTGCTACATTACATTAACACCAACACTGTTTCCATTCACACCCGGACATCATTCTACTGTCACATACACCACGCAATACCACAACAACATTTATTACTCACTATTTTTACCATTCGTTACAAGAGCTATATTCACTACATATGCTTTTCCATTATCATTTAATAACACACACACATTCTTCTCATTTTTTATACATTTTATTTTATTGCATTATCAATTATCAATAATAATCAATAGTCCTTGAGAACCAGCCAAATTTTCAGCTTTTTATCATTATTTTTTTTATAGTTGGGACATTTACACATGCGGCGATACCACACATGTTTATGCTTATTTATGTTTTCATATAATTTTTTTGGTTGAATGGGAAAAGGGGGGTGATTTAAACTTTTATTAGGGAAGTGGTTAGATCACATTTAGCAGACTATTACATGCAATCTTCTGATTGCATACACTGTTCATTGCTGTGCCATCGCATAGCATTGATCAATGTTACCGGCACTATGCTGCTCCAGCCTGCTGAGCAGGCATGAAGCAGCAGATCGCTGATAAGACAGAGGTGGAGGCAGGTTGGGATGCCACAATTTCACCGTGGTTGTCCCGAACAGCCCGACTGAGCTTCTGGGAACATTTTACTTTCACTTAATAGGTTAATGCCAGGCATCACCTCGATCAGTAATGTTCAGCATTAGATACGGGTGCTGTTGGCTGCTTGCTGTCGGGACCACCTGGCTATGATGCGGGCTCAGTCCGTGAGCCCACGTCATAGCAGGGAAGCGGGCGCAGGGCATACAGGTATGCCCTGCATCCTTAAGAGGTTAATAAAGATATTTATCTATGTGTAGTATATGACAGGGAACTAGTGATGTAGGCTGTGGGGGCTGGACAGAGGTAGTGACATCACTCAGGGGCACGTTATTCGATCAAATTATTTGTACCAACACCAAATATACATATATATGCCTCTTCTGGGCACATAGGGCATGTAGGATACAGCAAAACTCAGTTTATAACCAACCTGGAGAGATGAGTGGAATGGACAACCAAAATGAAGGAAGCCATACCATCCCCAACATGCAATACAAAAACCACAAAACTGGTCAGCACATCCAAAACAATTCATGTGTCTGGGCAGGTGCACGCAGGCTGCAAATGCGAATGCCGACACAAGAAACGAGGTCAGCACCCAATTGTAAGCTCTATGGTAAATTGCATATCTGCTATCCTTGCAGCACAAATAAAAAATGGAGGTTCTTGGTGTGCCACTGTATTAAATTGTGTACCGTCCCACCACAGGTCGTGTTTGTATTTGCATTGTAGCTATTGCAGTGTGCACCTGCCCATGCATTTCAGTTGTTTTTGATGTGCTGACCGATTTGGTGATTTTTCCAATAAACAGAATGTTAGTGGCTATTCAAAATTATTGTGCTAATGAGCGACCTCTCGTATATCACATATGAAAGGTTCCCACCAAAATAATAGGAAATTTCCAAAAAACCAAACTACAGGGGCGTGAGCTCAGGAAAGAAAACTTTATAAAAGGCATAAACAAACTTATTTCAACATTAAGGTGTTTTTGTTTTTTGGGAGAAATACACATTGCACCATTGCTGTGTCACTTTTCATTTCCAGCTGCTTGGTTTCCACGATTATACTACCTGTGCATCAATGAGTCAAAAGTGAAACCAAAACAAATTTTACACGATGTGTAAATAACTTTTATTTATCAGTTCATCCCATATTAACACATTCACACTTTTTATTTTTTCCCCATTGACTGTTTTCATACATTTCTCTTACAGTTTTGTTGTGCATTTTCTGTTTTTAACCTTCATATTTTACCTGTTCGAAACCAAAATGGTATTGTTACAATCACACCCTATCTGTCCAGCCAGGACATCAGAGAGAGTGTGATGGTGCAAGGGTTAAGGCCGCCAGACCTCTGGGTATCCACTACAAGTTCCAGCAAGCCACCAAATTAACCCTTAGATAAACGTGTTTCACCCGAGCTGCCTTCAGAAAAGGAGAGCTCATATATTTAGAGATCAAAGACCAGAGCTGATTAATTAAACATTTAATCTGATAAAAGGCATCACAGTGCTGACTATATAAAAATACAGAAACAAATGACATACAGTTACAAAAATATATAAAAGATTTTAGCAAGTTCAGAAAGCAAAAATGAAGTTCTTACAGCATGATATTATAGCAATCCATGAGAGTGGGTCTCCAGCTGTTCTTAGGATGGTCTTGTCAGCTTGAGGCACAGATCTTAACAACCAACTTTGAGTCTAGCATTGTTTAAATATCATATCTGCTTGTTTTTTGGAGGGAAGCTCCACTCCCCCCTCCCCTCTGATCCCACCAAGGGGCATCTGTTATCTCCCATCCTGCTGCTTCAAAGAAACTCCTGACTTCAAACAAACAACCAGCCAGGCCCCCTAATAAACTGCAATACACAAACAGGGACACACCGTCTGAACGAC
This sequence comes from Hyla sarda, assembly GCF_029499605.1. Classification (NCBI taxonomy): domain Eukaryota; kingdom Metazoa; phylum Chordata; class Amphibia; order Anura; family Hylidae; genus Hyla; species Hyla sarda. The sequence goes on along the minus strand of NC_079189.1, from coordinate 344,450,584 downwards.
CCCTCACCCCCCAGGTCTTAGTTTATACAAAGATGCAATAATAAAACACAGGTATGTTTCCATAATCAGGCCTTGGGCCTGACAGGTATGTTTTTTTTTCCCTAACAATAAATCCCAGCAAAGATTTCCTATCTTACCAAGTTTTGGTAAAATGGAAGCTGAGTAGTGATTGGTTGTAATTGGCAAAACCAGGCAGTTTTGGGTCATGTTTTTTCTCTGTTATCCAAGTCCGCAGCTCAGTAAGGTTGATCATTTAACTTCGGTCTAATTTACATATTTGCCAGTATCTGTTTTGAAAGAAATTCTCTGATTTATTTTCCTCATGACTGATTCCATGTGTTTCCTCTATTTGATCTATTAAAGCATATGCATTTATTAAAATACCTTTATTTCATTTCTTTGAGGAATGTTTCATGAAGCCAGGATATTTAGCTAGTAAACAAACATTGCTTTGTGGCATATCTGTGATTTGTGTGTTTGATATGCACTAAAAAGGCTGGATGAGCATCTACTAAGGTTTTTCATAGCAGTATTTGGCTCAGTATTTTGCATCAGTATTTGTAAGCCAAAATCAGAAGTGGAACCTACAGAAGAAGAAAAATACGGAAAGATGGATCTACTCTTGGTTTTGGCTTATATACTTATACAAAATACTGAGCCAAATACTGCTGTGTGAACCCAGCCTTAGGCCATGTTCACACAGTGTTTTTTTAGGCATACTTAATTTGTAAAAACGTGTCTGAAAAATTGTGTTCACATTTTTAACAAGAAGGTGCCCTATGAACGTCTATGGGAAAGTGGTTGCCTGTGCCCACAATATGTAAAAAATGGGGAGCCATTTTTGCAGCCTTGTACATAAGTGACATGTCAGTTATTTACATGGCTGAAAAAATGCATCTGCACTTACATATTGTGCACAGAGACAACCAATTTCCCATAGACCAACACGGAACACATTAATGTGAAAAAATTGGTCCACAATTTTGCGGATACATTTTTACAAATTAAATACGCGTTAATAAAAATAAATTGTATGAACAACATAGCCTTAGTTTGTATTTTTAGCAAAAGTGCAATAAATGACGTCAATTAACTTTACAGTCATAAGAATTAAAATTTAGATTTATGTCTAAAGTTTTATCAATTTGTTTTATGAAAAATGACTCTCATGCAGCACTGTTCACTAACAGCCATTTAATTATTGAGTTCAACAGTGAGTCCATCATTTTACAATGGGTTTTATATGACTTAACCCCTTATGGACCAAGCCCATTTTGACCTTAAGGACCAGGCCAATTTAATTTTAGCATTTTAGTTTTTTCCTCCTCGCCTTCTAAAATCCATAACTCTTTAATATTTCCATCTACAGACCCATAAAAGGGCTTTTTTTTGGGTAACCAATTGTAATTTGTAATGAAAGGGACATTTCATTTCATAGGGAGGAAATTTAAATGAAAACCCCAATTTTGCACATTTTTGAGGGTTTCGTTTTCACACTGTACACTTTACGGTAAAAATGACATGTGTTCTTTATTCTGTGGGTCAATACGATTAAAATGATATCCATGGCTAGATACTTTTATATTTTTGTACCGCTTTAAAAAAAATCTAAACCTTTTTGTACAAAATCAGTATCAAAATCAGAATCTAAAATCGCCCTAATTTAACCATCTATAACTTTTTCATTTTTCCGTATATAGGGCATTTTTTATTCGCGCCGTCATCTGTACTTTTTATCAATACCACATTTGCGTAAATAAAAATTTTTTGATAATTTTTTATTATTATTATCCCCTTCCCGACCCATGACATACATATATGTCATGGGTCGGCTCCCATTCTATAATGTGGGGCCACGGCGTGGCCCCTCGTCATAGCGGGTCGGGCCCGGCACCTAGCAACGGCCGGGACCCGTGGCTAATAGCGCGCGGCAGTGATCGCGGTGCCGCGCGCTATTAACCCTTTAGACGTGGCGTTCAAAGCTGAATGCCGCGTCTAAAGTGAAAGTAAACTAATGCCGGTTAGCTCAGGGAGCTGCTCCCGAACAACTTACATGACAGCCAGAGGATCCCTACCTGCCTCCATGCTGTCTGATCGCCGAATGACTGCTCAGTGCCTGAGATCCAGGCATGAGGAGTCAAGTGGCGGAATCATTGATCACTGGTTTCCTATGAGAAACCAGTGATCAATGTAAAAGATCAGTGGAAAAAAAAAAGGAATAAAGATCATTTAACCCCTTCCCTAATAAAAGTTTGAATCACCCCCCTTTTCCTATTTAAAAAAAAATCTGTGTAAATAAAAATAAACATATGTGGTATCTTCGCCTGCGGAAATGTCCGAATGATAAAAATATATCATTAATTAAACCATACGGTCAATGGTGTACGCACAAAAAAAGTGTATTTTTGGTCACTTTTTATGAATAAATAAATAAATGAATAAAAAGCGATCAAAAAGTCCAATCATTACAAAAATGGTACCGCTAAAAACTTCAGATCACAATGCAAAAAATTAGCCCTCATACTGTCCCATACGCAGGAAAATAAAAAAGTTATAGGGGTCAGAAGATGACAATTTTAAAAATATAAATTTTCCTGCATGTAGTTATGATTTTTTCCAGAAGTACAATAAAAACAAACCTATATAAGTAGGGTATCATTTTCACCATATGGACCTACAGAATAAAGAGAAAGTGGCATTTTTACCGAAAAATTTACTGCGTAGAAACGGAAGCCCCCAAAAGTTACAAAATTGTGTTTTTTCTTCAATTTTGTCGCACAGTGAAATTTTTTTCTGTTTCTCTGTAGATTTTTGGGTAGAATGACTGATTTCATTACAAAGTAGAATTGGTGGTGCAAAAAATAAGCCATCATATGGATTTTTAGGTGCAAAATTGAAAGAGTTATGGTTTTTTAAAGGTAAGGAGGAAAAAACGAAAGTGCAAAAATGGAAAAACCCTGGGTCATGAAGGGGTTATTATTATTATTATTATTTTTAATAAAATGTGACAAAAAAGCAGCATTTTTAGACTTTTTTTTTACGTTTACGTTGTTCAGCGTAAGGGATCATTAACATTATATTAAGTTTTTGCCAGCCTGGAGATAGCAGGGGGTCCCAGCAGCCAGATCCCCTGCAATCAGACATCTTATCACCTATAGTTAGGATATGGGATCAGATATCGAGGGGTGGAGTACCCCTTTAGTTGTTTTTTCTTTTTTGATCAATTAAATAATTGTATTTTCTTTGAGATTGGTCTGATCAGTAATTAATGTTCAGCTATAAGTTTGTTCAAAATCATCACATTTCCTACTAGGGTGAATGTCTTTATTATGATTCGTTTCAGTTATATCGAGTTGTCAAACAGCAATCATAGAAGTTTAGGGTCCCACATTAAACCTCCATAAGTCTATGATATCATACTGTCTTGTTTTGTTACCTCTGTAATATAGTGGCATACAGAGACACCATGCCGTGGCACAAAGAGTGCCCATGGCTGCCTGATAGGCTACTATGTGCATAATAACTGTTTTAGTGTTTTAAATGAATAGCATTATTAATAAATAGCATTTTAATAAATTAATAAATAGCATTTTATTTATCTTGTTTCTTTGTGTAAATTACCTAGACATTAATGGTTTTTTTAAGAATATAGGGAGGGCATTTATTTCCATGTTGGCAGAAGATTAAAATTAATGGGAAGATGATTTCAACTGACTCTGGTAGCTTTCTCTTATTTTTGGAAACACTTACATTCAAGAAAACAGTCTGCCAAAATGGCCACTTTGGGCCAACCACAGTCTTATCCGCCATACTGGATTTTTCAGCTGACCACAACTGAGAAATCCAGTGGTTGGCATGATTGGCCTCATTCATCCAATCATGCAAACTGTATACAAGACCATTGATGTATCTTTTTTAACAAAAATATATAAAATCAAAACAATATTGATTTGCATGTTTAGACTGTCATATTTTTTCCCCAATTTGTACAAAGAATTCCATAGGACTTTGTTTGGCCATGTTGTCCCAATCCCAAAGATCCCGGGGTATGGCTAACCACAATCTACACACCATTAGGAAACAATAGAAAATGGAAAAGGACAAATTTTAATACCAACATTTTTCGTCCATTTAATCCAGAGTAAACACATAAAATGTGAATATTATCAGATTCTCTCAATGTTATTGTTTCGGTGAAAAATATGACTTATAGAGTTATCTTCTGTTTATAATTCCTGGTGACACACATGCCCTAATGAATGTAGCATGATGATTAAATGAGGCTATCATATTGAATGGAGCAGTAACATATTAAATGATGCCATATGGGAGCATACATGATGATTTCTTGCTTAGATATAATTAATGTTGAATATTTCAGGTAATTATGAAAATCATTCCATGGTAAGGCTTATAAGTGATTGCATTGCGCTCAACGTGTTCTATAAGCAGTTTCTGCTTACACCTCACATTTCTGATCTAGAACTACGAAAGAGGAAGAAGAAAACACTGAATGCATTTCATATAAAATAGTATCTAAAAATGATACTAACACTGGGTACATTTCTCAGTTCATCTACGGGACAGTATCAATTAGTGTGTGTTCAGTTCATCTATGGACAGTATAAATTAGAGTGTGTACACTAATGCAAAGTTTGTATTGCTCCATTGCATCTAAAATAAAATTAAGCAACTTTTCAGTCTTAATAAGGATATTTTCTACATTTCGTTCTACAGTCCCCATAGAGTCTTATATGGGGGAGATTTATCAAGGGATTTAGAGTTTTTTTTGCTTCCAAAAGTCTCACAAAAAGTTGCATGTGCGCGTAAGTAAGATTTTGTGCGACTTTTGTGGGTAAGCAAAAAATACCAATCAACCCTACCTAAGCAATTTTCAGTTTTCACTTTGTAGTGGTCGGACGTAAGAAAAAGAAAAGTTGCAAACCTCTTTTTAGAGATGAGCGAATTGAAGCTGACGAACTCCGATTCATTACAATTTTCAGGAAATATTCAATTTGCAATGAATGCGAATATCGCCACGATTCTATCGTGCAAATTGCTTCATTAAACTCCATTTTACAGCGTTCTAGGCTCCAGTCACCCCTGTGATGTCACGGCCATATATAATGGGCAGCCATAATTCCGGCTCCTCACTTCATTACAATACACTGCAGAAGGATCATAGGACGCAGAGCCTGTGTGTGTGTGTGTGCGTGTTACAGCAGAGAAAAGCACAGTCCAGCAGCGTTTAACATCCTCCTAGTCACATCAGCATTCTCATGGACGGAGAGCATTGTTTTTTTTTTTACTGAAAAGGATTTTCACTGCAGCTGCAGGCATTAACCTCCCAGTCACTTTCTTCGGCATAGTATTACAGAGGGGCAGATAGCTGTGTGTTGCCTCATACATTTCAACAAGCTGCCTCAACTTCATAAACCTTAGCAGAGGAGGCAGGAATAATTTTTTCAGTGCAATTCAGTGTCTTTGTGCCACAAAAAATCATTGACTGGTTATACTAGTCTGTAGATGGTAAATTACCCAGCAGTCCATTCCTAATAGTCTTTGACAGAGTGACATTTTTTGTTTAGTACACAGCTTTTTCTGGCTGCAGCACTGTTTGTACTGTTTGTACTGGTTGTGTTTTACAAAAATAATTTTTTTTAAGGGTACTGTAAGGGTATTTTTCTGCCCTCATCAGTGCACACTGCATACGTACATCTAAGAAGTGTCCTATTTTGTACCTGTTAATCTGTCAAGGGCCTACATACTGTGAAAGGACAGACAAAAGTAATCACCGGCTGGGGTTTTACAAAAATACAGAGTTTTAAGGAATACTGTAGCGCATTTTGTGCCCTCTTGAGTGCATACCGCATATGTGCATCTAAGTATTGTACTAATTTGTACCTGTTAATCTGTCAAGGGCCTACATACTGTGAAAGGACAAACAAAAGTCATCACCAGCTGGTGTTTTACAAAAATACAGAGTTTTTAGGCGTATTGTAGTGCATTTTCCTGCCCTCATCAGTGCGTACCGCATACGTACATCTAAGTAGTCTACTATTTTGTACCTGTTAATCTGTCAAAGGCCTACATACTGTGAAAGTCCAGGCAAAAGTACTCACCGGCTGGTGTTGTACTCAGATATTTAAGTGTACTGTAGAGCATTTTTCTGCCCTCATAAGTGAATACCCCATACCTACATCTAAGTAGTGTACTATACTGTACCTGTTAATCTGTCAAGGGCCTAGATACTGTGAAAGGCCAGCCAAAAGTGCACACCTGCTGCTATTCTAGACAAATACTGTTTTAAGAGTAGTGAAGCGTATTGTACTCCCCTCATGTACGCACTAAGTATGTCAGGCAGTGAAGTGCCAGGACATGCAAAGAGGAGTGGCAGAGGCCTAAATCCTTCAGGCAGAGGTCGCAGCAGACTAGGGGCGAGTGGCAGCAGGAGTCGCAGCAAGAGGCTTGAGCTCCTGTTATCAGTTAGCGGTCGTGTCTCGACCAGCAACCCATCTGCCGTCGTCGATTGGTTAACATGGTCATCCACTGCATCACAAGTGACATCTGACACCCCCAGTCAACAGTCGTTGGGTTCCTCAGATACAACCCTCAGTTGGCACGGCCCGGAAGCAGTCCTTGTCCTCCCATTGCCTCTGTCAGAGTTTCCCCACAGTAGGTACAGACATCACAGTTTCCCCACATAAGGCACAGGCACCTGAGTTCCCCCACAGCAACTACTGTCATCAGAGTTCCCCCACAGTAGGTACAGGCATTGGAGTTCCCCCACAGTAGGCACTCGTAGTGCTATGTGCTCACTTCCTTGACCCGATCCTTGCTGGCTGCGTCAGCACTCTCTGCCTGGTGCAGCATTCTCCTGCCAGACGCTGCGTGTCTTCTCCATGGCAGCACGTGGCTCTACCCCCTTTTCTTCCCCAGGCAGCCCCTCCTCTCTGCAGGCGCTGGGGTCAGTCCTATTCTGTCGGTTACCTGCGTGCTGGATTCCGCAAACTCCTAGGGCGGGCCTCCGGCACAGCATGGGTCCGGCTGGGGGTCTTGGAGCACTTTGTGCTTTCCTCCTTCCTGGCACAGTTTCTGCTGGCTTCACCTCATGGCTCTGCAAAGTGGGACAAACTCCTCCACGATAGGGGCGGAATTACTGTTCTTTGTGTCCCCGAGGCAGGGGGGTGGGATTGGGGGCTCTAAGTGGTTTCCTGGCTCCCTTTCTTTGTTTACACTGTGGGATTACTCCGCACTGCCTGTGTGTGTGCACTCCCTGCGCTCATTCACAGGCAGTGTGTGCCTGTGCATAAGCTGTATCGCATACAGCAGAGATCACCTATACTGGATACTGGCACACTTTACGGCTGGTATCTGGTATGCTACAAAATAAGACCAGTCTGTCTGGCTAAAGACAGACAAACTCAAGTGGGGGCTATTTTTAGATTTAATTTCTGGGGGAAATTGACATTTTTTAAATCAATTTATATTGCAAAAACCATCATATGATTAGTTCTATAATATATTAAAGTTTTCAACAATTACAGTGCCTCTTTAAAGTCAGAAGTAGATCCAGTAGGAAGGAGAGCTGTAGGTCCTTCTTTTATATTTCTCATTCCTTTTGAATACACTTCTGGCTTTTGCTAAAAAACATACCAGAAAAAAAATTCCCCATATTACCTATTTGTGCTAGAGAACATTGATTTGTGTGTTTAGACATAAATTGGAGCATCAGTGTTTTATTTGTCTGCACTTTGCTTGACTGTGCACCGCCGGTCTGTCAGAATGATTCTTGACATCCTATCCTGACTTTTTCATTTATGAGTTGTTAACCTCCTCATATATCCCCTTTGCTGGATGTTTTAAACCAACCACACCATTATTGGTTTACTATTAACACTGTTGCACTGTTTTTGAATCCCAGCTAGTCTAGCACCAATGACCATGCCTTGTTCGAAGTCAGGCAGGGTCATGTATATGCTGAAACTGATCCACAGGAAACTTGCTTAGGGTGGGTTCACACTATGATTTCACTCTACGAATGCCGGATCTGGTTGGAGGGAGCAAAAAAACGGGCACTCCCGTATACATAAATCGGATACGGGGCAAATACGGGGACTCCGGTCATCTCATTAAAAAGGATTAGATATAGGTCGGGTCCGGCTGGGTTATAGGAGCGCTTGGTTTTTGCTCCCCCCATTCGGCAACCGTAGAATGAAATCGTAGTGTGAACCCACCCTCATTAGATTTTATGTTGCACTTCGGGGTCATGGGTCTAATTTCCATACAGGGTAGATCCTATCATGATAGGGTATTTGTCTCTAATATAGTGGTCAAAAGGGGTGGCTGAGTATTTAAACTAGGTGAGTGGGGGGAGGATAATAAAGCAAAGAAAGCAGACAGTGGGGTGGATAGGTTAGAGAGGGGTCAGGACATAATGGTGGGTGGAGAGGAGTCCTGTGGGGGGAGGTTCAGAGCAGCGGATAAGGAGATTCATGCGTTACAAACCAGCTGTAAAAATAAATGTAGCACGAAAAATTGTAATCCCAATAATTCAAAAAATTCCATTAGCCCCAATAACTCAATAACTACAATAAGCCCCATTAACTCAAAAAATACTGTTAGCCCCAATAACTTAAATAACAACGTTAGACGCAATAACGCAAAAAATCCCATTAGCCCCAATAACTTAAATAGTACAATTAGCCCTTATAACTCAAATAATAACATTAACCCCAATAACTCTGAAAATCCCATTAGTGAGACTATATGTGTAAAACTTAATGGAAATGTAAAGTGTATGTTCACAAATGCCAGAAGCCTAGCAAATAAAATGGGGGAGCTTGAGGCCTTGATACTGGAGGAACATATTGATATAGTTGGGATCACTGAGACATGGCTGGACTCCTCGCATGACTGGGCTGTCAATCTGCAGGGGTTTACATTGTTTCTCAAGGATAGAATGAACAGAAAAGGTGGTGGAGTCTGTCTGTATGTAAGAAGTGGTATGAAAGTCAGTGTGAACGATGCCATAGTGTGTGATGATTCTGAGGAGGTGGAATCACTGTGGGTAGAATTACAAAAGCAGGAAAATACTAAAAAAATAATATTTGGTGTAATCTACAGACCCCCTAATATCACTGAAGAGATAGAAGGTCAGCTGTATAAACAAATAGAGAGGGCCGCCCGGGCAGGTACAGTGGTAATAATGGGAGATTTTAACTATCCAGATATAGATTGGGGCCGGGGGCTGGCTAAAACTACAAAGGAGAGAAAATTCCTAAATTTATTGCAGGATAATTTTATGGGCCAGTTTGTGGAGGACCCAACAAGAAGTGATGCCTTGTTGGATCTGATCATTTCCAACAACGCAGAGCTGATTGGTAATGTAACTGTGCGGGAAAACCTTGGTAATAGCGACCACAATATAGTTACTTTTGACTTAAAATGTAGAAAACAAAGACAGACGGGGAAAACAAAAACATATAACTTTAAAAAGGCAAATTTCCCTGGGCTGAGAGCTGCACTACAGGACATAGACTGGGGGGAGGTGTTGTCAAATACTGATACAGAAGGTAAATGGGACATCTTTAAATCAACTCTAAATAACTATACAGCCTTAAAAAAATTCAAATCTGATGGGTCAGCTATAACATTTAAACAGTACAAGGAGCTTAATAAAATCTGTAAAAATGTAATAAAAACAGCAAAAAATCAAAATGAGAGACAGGTGGCCAAAGAAAGCAAAACTAATCCTAAATATTTTTTTAGATATATAAATACAAAAAAAACAAGGACAGAGCATGTAGGACCCCTTAATAATGATAATGGGGAGGTTGTCACGGGCGATCAAGAGAAGGCGGAGCTACTGAATGGGTTCTTTAGTTCTGTATACACTATGGAAAAAGGAGCTGACATTGGCCAGGTCAGTGCTGGTAACACATAATGTAATGTACTGAACTGGCTTAATGTAGAGATGGTACAAGGTAAGTTAAGTAAATGTAAGCAAATCTCCAGGGCCGGATGGACTACACCCAAGAGTTCTTAGAGAGGTAAGTTCAGTAATATCTGTACCCTTGTTCATGATATTTAGAGATTCTCTGGTGTCTGGTATTGTGCCAAGGGACTGGCGCAAGGCGAATGTGGTACCAATCTTCAAGAAGGACTCTAGGTCTTCGCCAGGCAACTATAGACCGGTAAGTCTAACGTGCATTGTGGGTATATTATTTGAAGGACTTATAAGGGATTACATACAGGAATACATAGGGGATAATAGTATTATAAGTGATAGCGAGCATGGGTTTACTAAGGATAGAAGTTGTCAAACCAATCTAATTTTCTTTTTTGAAGAGGTGAGTAGAAGCCTTGACAGAGGAATGGCTGTGGATATAGTGTTTCTGGATTTTGCTAAAGCGTTTGATACTGTCCCTCATAGACGTCTGACAGGTAAGTTAAGGTCCTTGGGCTTGGAAACTTTAGTTTGTAACTGGATTGAACACTGGCTCATGGATCGTACCCAGAGAGTGGTGGTCAATGATTCGTACTCTGATTGGTCCCCGGTTATTAGTGGTGTACCCCAAGGTTCAGTACTGGGCCCGCTGCTGTTTAATTTATTTATCAATGATATAGAGGATGGTATTAACAGCTCTGTTTCTATCTTTGCAGATGACACAAAGCTTTGTAGCACGGTACAGTCTATAGAGGATGTGCATAAGTTACAAGATGGCTTGGATAGACTAAGTGTCTGGGCATCCACTTGGCAAATGAGGTTCAATGTGGATAAATGTAAAGTTATGCATCTGGGTACTAATAACCTGCATGCGTCGTATGTCTTAGGGGGGATTAAACTGGCAGAGTCACTGGTAGAGAAGGATCTGGGTGTACTTGTAGATCACAGACTACAGAATAGCATGCAATGTCAGGCTGCTGCTTCCAAAGCCGGCAGGATATTGTCATGTATCAAAAGAGGCATGGACTCAAGGGACAGGGACATAATACTCCCCCTTTATAAAGCATTGGTACGGCCTCACCTGGAATATGCTGTTCAGTTTTGGTCGCCTGTTCATAAAAGGGACACTGTGGAGCTGGAAAGGGTGCAGAGACGCGCGACTAAACTAATATGGGGCATGGAACATCTTAGCTATGAGGAGCGATTAAAGGAGTTACAATTGTTTAGTCTTGAGAAGAGACGTTTAAGGGGGGATATGATAAACGTATATAAGTATATAAATGGCCCATACAAAAAATATGGAGAAAAACTGTTCCAGGTTAAACCCCCCCAAAGGACGAGGTGGCACTCCCTCCGTCTGGAGAAGAAAAGGTTTAGTCTCAAGGGGCGACACGCCTTCTTTACCGTGAGGACTGTGAATTTATGGAACGGTCTACCTGAGGAACTGGTCACAGCAGGAACAATTAACAGCTTTAAAACAGGGTTAGATACATTCCTGGAACAAAATAACATTAATGCTTATGCAGAATTCTAAAACTACATCCCTTTCCCTTATCCCCTTACACCCTTCCCTTCAATTCCCTGGTTGGACTTGATGGATGTATGTCTTTTTTTAACCATACTAACTATGTTACTATGTCATGCAGTGTGTATATAGTACACAGTTAAACTTGTTGGTTCTTTCAACCCATGATGTTGTGGTCTATGCCTACATATATATATATATATATATATATATATATATATACCTTTAATGTATCTGTATTTGCCTCAAAATTGATATGTCCTGATAAAATGTTCATTAAAGATGGTTACGTTAGGATACTGTAGATCTTCCAGTAAAATATGTAAGAACATGGCCTATAATAAGATCCTGGAAAGAAAAAAGAAAAAAATATATTTTGGAACGGTTCCCAGTTTGGATATTCAGCTAGACACAGAAAAGGAAAACAAGGCTGTGCATGACTCACAGTAATACTGGAATTAGAACCAATATGTACATAAAGTCTTTGTGCTGAAAATATGAAAATTGGCATCAAGCTGGCAAAGTAATAGTAAGTGTCTAATAGACATAAAAGCCCTCAGTAGTTCAGCTTCTAGAAAGTGAAAAAAGGCTGTCACACAGTTTCCCCAGTCAGTGACAGCCTTATGCTTAAGATGCAGCCTGCTCTATCTGAAAATTCCAGAAATAAAAAGAAAAATTGAAATGTTTCAATCAGAATCATAAAGTAGGTCATAATGTGGCTTGTGGAGTCTCTTCCTGAAACTAGAATTTATAATAAAGAAAAAAAAATATGAGTGAGTAACATGGGAAATTTATCAAAACCTGTGTAGAGGGGGTAGTGCATTTGCTTATAGCAACCAATTACCAATTAGATCACTTCTTTTATTTATTAAAAAAAACTGTCCTCCAAAAGATAAAAGAAGCAGTCTGATTGGTTGCTATGGGTAACTAGTCAACTTTTCCTCTGAGAACCAATCTTCACCATTTTTGGAGTGCCACCAACTTTTTTTCAAGTATATTCTTTGGATCCCTGACCAGAATCAACAGCGGGAGGCACCCTCTCACAATTAATAAGGAGTGTTGCCATCTCTACATATATAGATAGAAAAACGGATATCCACAGCACACGTTTTCTCAAAAACAATCAAAGGTTTTATTCCATAAATAAATAAGTGTCAGTAGCAATCTTTCAGCTAGCTCTCCTAGCCATTCTCAAGCTTTAGGAGCTTGAGAATGGCTAGGAGAGCTAGCTGAAACGTTGCTCCATTTATTTATGGAATAAAACCTTGCATTGTTTTTGAGAAAACGTGTGCTGTGGATATCCGTTTTTCTGCATTTTATATGGACCCCTGACCCAGGTCTGGACTCTGCGTGCACTGCTTACTTCTTCATGCTGACGTGCTGCTTCCCTCTTTTTTGATACTTAGATAGATATGAGATAGATCAATAGATAGATAGATAGATAGATAGATAGATGGGAGATAGATAGATAAATATATGATAGGGAGATAGCAGATAGATAGATATGAGATAGATCAATCAATAGATAGATAAATATGAGATAGATTGATAGATGCAGAGATGATAGAAAGATAGGAGACAGATAGATAAATATATGATAGAGCGATAGAAGATAGATGTGAGATAGATAGATCAATAGATCGATACTGTAGATATATAGATAGATCTGTGATAGATAGAAAGATAATAGATAGATATGAGATAGATAGATATATGATAGAGAGATGGGAGATAGATAGATATGAGATAGATAGATCGATAGATAGACCAATACTGTAGATAGATAGATATATCTGTGATAGATAGATACAGCAAAGTAGAAAACACGGCAGCACTCCAGGAAGTACAGTGAATAGTGGCTTTATTATCACCAAAGTGTACAGCGATGTTTCGGCCACCTCACGCGGCCATCATCAAGCATTGTAAGTGACAAAGTGAGCAATTTACATAATGACATCACATCCTGTGCGTGTTGCTTTCATTTACATAAATACACAAACTAAATAAGTAAGTAACAGCAATGGTCTCAATCACATCATGCATTTAAGGAGACCCTTCTTGCTGTAATATTAGAAGTAGGGCAGGAAAAAAAACTTCAGGTATGGCGCTGCAGACTCTTGTAGACAGATGAGGCTGATGCCAAAGGTAATAGGAAAGTCCTCAGCAGGACATTTTATTAAAAAACAATAAAACGGACAAGATTACGCATTTCGGGAGGATCCCTCCCTTCCTCAGATCACGGCGGTGGGGGGCAGTGACCTGTCATTCAAACGGATGCGCACACACCCAGTGTGGACATCCACGTCAGCTTGAGTGTGTGCAAACCGCAGCATAAGTTCCGGCCTCTATCTGGATAGGTTGGTTTCTCTTGCATCTGCACACCAGCGTTCAGCGTTCACTAGGCATTGCGCTAGTGGATGGGATCTGACCTACTTGCTCCGGACCCGATCCGGAGGTGAAGAAGAGTATGTATTTGATTTGTTTACACTGGACACAAAAACACATGTAACTGTATGTAACACAATATTGTTTGATGTGTGATTTGTACACTGTCTTACAGCAAGAAGGGTCTCCTTAAATGTCCGAAACGTCGCTGTACACTTTAGGGATAATAAAGCCACCATTCACCGTACTTCCTGGAGTGCTGCCGTGTTTTCTATTTTGCTGTATCTAGCGGGGCCCAGGACCGGGGCACAACCGCAGCTTGCACCCACCTACACACCGCAGAGTGATGCTCCACCCATTGTTTGTCTAGATAGATAATAGATAGATAGTCAGATAGATAGATATGGGATTGATAGATAGATAGATAATAGATAGATATGGGATAGATAGATATGGGATAGATAGATAGATAGATACACAGCAGAGAAGATAGCAGCTCTCAGGTCAAGTTGAAAAAAATGTGGCTTTATTCACCAAGCATCAGAGCGACGTTTCAGCCGTCTTACACTGCCATTGTCAAGCAACAAGTGGTACAGAGCCCATGGTGTATATAGTTTACACAGCTCACTAATAGAAAGTACATCATTATAAAAAATGTATAAATATACAGACATCGTGCAATTAAAATTACATATGCATGGTTCATATACACACATTTCCACATCATTAGGGAACCTGCACTATGTAAATACAGTGGGGCAAAAAAGTATTTAGTCAGCCACCAATTGTGCAAGTTATCCGACTTAAAAAGATGAGAGAGGCCTGCAATTTTCTTCATAGATATATCTCAACTATGAGAGACATAATGAGAAAAAAATATCCATAAAATCACATTGCCCGATTTTTAAAGAATTTATTTGCAAATTATGGTGGAAAGTATTTGGTCAATAAAGTTAATCTCAATACTTTGTTGTTAACCCTTTGCTGGCAATGACAGAGGTCAAACATTTTCTGTAAGTCTTCACAAGGTTTTCACACACTGTTGCTAGTATTTTGGCCCATTCCTCCATGCAGATCTCCTCTAGAGCAGTGATATTTTTGAGGCTGTCGCAGAGCAACATGGACTTTCAACTCCCTCCAAAGGTTTTCTATGGGGTTGAGATCTGGAGACTGGCTAAGCCACTCCAAGACCTTAAAATGCTTCTTACGAAGCCACTCCTTCTTTGCCTGGGTGGTGTGTTTGGAAACATTTTCATGCTGAAAGATCCAGCCAGGTTTCATCTTCAAAGCCCTTGCTGATGGAAGGAGGTTTTCACTCAAAATCTCATGATTCATGAGATTCATTCTTTCCTTTACACTGAGCAGTCGTCCTGGTCTCTTTGCTGAAAAACATCACCAGAGCATGATTTTTCCACCCCCATGCTTCACAGTAGGTATGGTTTTCTTTGGATGCAACTCAGCATTCTTTCTCCTCCAAACACGATGAGTTGAGTTTTTACCAAAAAGTTCTACTTTGATTTCATCTGACCATATGACATTCTCCCAATACTCTTCTGGATAATACAAATGCTCTCAAGCAAACTTCAGATGGGTGCAGACATGTACTGGCTTAAGCAGGGGGACACATCTGGCACTGCATGATTTGAGTCCCTGGTGGCATAGTGTGTTACTGATGGTAGCCTTTGTTACTTTGGTCCCAGCTCTCTGCAGGTCATTCATTAGGTCCCCCCCCCCCCCATGTGGTTCTGGGATTTATGCTCACCGTTCTTGTGATCATTTTGACACCACGGGGTGAGATCTTGCGTGGAGCACCAGATTGAGGAGATTATCAGTGGTCTTGTATGTCTTCCATTTTCTAATAACTGCTCCCACAGTTGATTTCTTCACACCAATCTGCTTGCCTATTGCAGATTCAGTATTCCCAGCCTGGTGCAGGTCTACAATTTTGTTTCTTGTGTCCTCTGACAGCTCTTTGGTCTTGGCCATAGTGGAGTTTGGAGTATGTTTGAGGTTTTGAATAGGTGCCTTTTATACTGATAACAAGTTCAAACAGGTGCCATTAATACAGGTTACAAGTGGAGGACAGAGGAGACTATTAAATAAGTTACAGAAGTTACAGGTCTGTGGGAGCCAGAAATCTTGCTTGCATGTAGGTGACCAAATACTTATTTTCCACCATAATTTGCAAATACATTCTTTAAAAATCAGACAATTTGATTTCATGGATTTCTTTTCTCATTATGGGGGAGATTTATCAAAACCTGTGCAAAGGAAAAGTTTTCCAGTTGCCCATAGCAACCAATCAGCTTGCTTCTTTCATTTTCAACAAGGCCTCTGCAAAATGAAAGAAGGGATCTGATTGGTTGCTATGGGCAACTTGGCAACTTTTCCTTTGCACAGGTTTTGATAAATCTCCCCCTATGTCTCTCATAGTTGAGGTATACCTATGATGAAAATTACAGGCCTCTCTCATCTTTTTAAGCGGGAGAATTTGCACAATTGGAGGCTGACTAAATACTTTTTTGCCCCACTGTATAAAAACTCAGTGGCAATCATTAAAAACAAAACTGTATGCATATTACAGTCATCAAGTTCATCAAGTTCCAAGTGTACGTGATAAATTAGTAATACCGTAGTGTATCAGGGGAGGAGGGAACATCCCGGCGTGCATGCTTCACCAAGTGGGACGCTAAACTGTAGTGGATACCGACAGGAAGTGACGATGTATGTCAATCTTGCAGTAAAGAGAACTTGCTGTGCACATGCACATTGTGAAGGTGTCCTCCACTGGCGCCCTATTCATTAAGGGCAAGACTGGCATATCATCATATATTCCGAGGGTGAACCTGGGTACTTGTCTGTGGCACATTATTACAACGTATCACCAGAATCATATTCTGGATCTACCAGCGCATTGCGGGTGGTGGGGACGCACAATTTCGGGAGTGTACCTCTCCGCAAAACCAGGAACGTGAAACCATTCCTATATTGTAGAAAACCTGGTGTGGCATCTCTCCATTGGCATAGTTTGCTGGGGGCTGTCAATCCAGTGCGCTCTCATAGTAATTCGCATCCACACACCCACCTTTGCTTATGTCATAAATTAGAAATATACATGAAAGTTACCATCTCCTATATCAGTTCAGGACACTTTGTCACATACTGGTAGACTCTCATTAGGGATATTTTGCAGGTTACAGATTACATATTTAATTTCAACATTTAGACCCAATGGTCTTAAAGATGGCAACATATAGATCCATTTGAGCTCCCTCCTCTTCAGGTGACTCACCCTGTCCCCCCCCCCTTTTATTTTAAAGGGGGGACATGGTCAATCAACATGAATCAGAGGTATTTTTCAGTATGGCCATATTCGCTAAAATGCTTAGCTACCTGAAGATCATGTTTTTTCTTACGGATTGTGTAACGATAATGATTTATGCGAGTCTTAAAATCCCAGGTAGTCTCCTCCACATACAATAGTTTGCAGGGGCACCACAGGACATACACCAAATATGAAGAACTACAAGTCATATGATATCTAATTTTGTATTCTGTTCCTGTCCCTGGATGTACAAAGGTAGTAACCTTGTGCATAAGTGGACAGTTTATGCAGGATTTGCATAAGTACGGTCTGGGATTCATGGACGTAATAAAACTCTGTCTGGGCCCTGGAGTGGACACGTCTGCCCTCACCAGATGGTCCTTAAAGGGGTACTCCACCCCTAGACATCTTATCCCCAAAGGATAGGGGATAAGATGTCAGATCACCACGGTCCCGCTGCTGGGGAGCCCTGGGATCCCCGCTGCGGCACCGCACTCTCATTACAGCACAGAGCGAGTTCGCTCTGCACGTAATGACGGGCAGTACAGGGGCCAGAGCATCCTCACGACATGGCTCCGCCCCTCGTGATGTCACAGCCTGCCCCTTTCAATACAAGTCTATGGGAGGGGGAGTGGCGGTCATCACGCCCCCTCCCATAGACTTGCATTAAGGGGACGGGCCGTGATGTCACGAGGGGCGGAGCCTTGACGTTACACTGCTCCGTCCCCCGTATCGCCCGTCATTACGCACAGAGCGAACTCTCTCTGTGCTGTAATGAGAGCGGGGTGCCGCAGCGGGGATCCCAGGGCTCCCCAGCAGCGGGACCGTGGCGATCTGACATCTTATCCCCTATCCTTTGTATAGGGGATAAGATGTCTAGGGGTGGAGTACCCCTTTAAGGTTACCTGATCTTCGATTCATCATAGGTGGATTTTTAATTCCTCCACCCTCTCAAAACCATCCCTCAAGACATGCCAGTGTCTTCCAAGGACACTGGATAGTCTGCCTGATAGTTCCAAGAAGGTGGATACAAACTTAATTCTAGACATAGAATCTCTTTTCTTTTTGGAAGTGAATTCCTGTTTATTCCTCTCTATTCCTTGTTTACTTAGAGTTACTAATTTCTTGGGATATCTTCATTCCTCGCCGTCTCATCGGGCGCTGGCTCCAACGTAGACTTAGACATAACATTTGACTGGTAGGTAAGGAACATAACATGGGTTTCGGATGTTGACCATCGTACCTGAGGATAGAGTTAGAATCAGTGGTCTTAACAAACAAATCTGTAGCCAAACAGCATCCCTCAATTTGGACTACTGTATCCAAGAATTGCACAGATTTTGAAGAATATGTTAATGTAAATTTAATGTTCGGGAGTATGTGGTTCAGATAATCATGTAATGTCAACAATTGCGCCTCACCTCCCACCCAGAGGAAAAAGATGTCGTCTATGTATCTCCACCACTATAGCACATGGCTGAACACATAGACGCTCTCCTCCAGGTGGGAGACAAACATGTTGGCGTAAGTTGGGTCAATGTTTGTCCATCCCCATGGCAGTCCCAACACATGGTATAAAAAATTGTTCATTAAACTTGAAATAATTCTTGGTTAACGCCAATTCCAATAACTCAATTGGTAACTCTATGTGTTCAGGTGGAAAGTCTCCTGGGATGGCATCTCTGGCTGCCTGGATACTTCCATCATGTGGGATAGACATGTACAAACTAACAATATCCAGAGATGCCACAATGCCACCCTCTGAGTTTTTATATTCACATAGCGCAGGTTCCCTAGTAATGTGGAAATGTGTATATAAGAACCCCGCATATGTAATCTTAATTGCGCAATGTCTGTATATTTATACATTTTTGATAATGATGTACTACATATTAATGAGCTGTTTAAACCATACATACCATGCACTTTGTACCACTTGTTGCTTGACAATGGCCGTGTGAGACCGCCGAAACATTGCTCTGATGTTTGGTGAATAAAGCAACATTTTTTTCAAGTTGACTTGAGTGCTGCTATCTTCTTTGCTGTGGATCATTTTGGGACTTCTGGAGACAGAGTCTACCTATAGCTAGCACCATTGAGAACTATTACCATTACAAGGGCTGCCCGAATTTCTGGAACTAGATAAATAGATAGATAAATAGATAGATAGATAGCTATGAGATAGATGAGAGATAGAAAGATAGATAATAGATAGATAAACTATAGCATTTACATCTATCTATCAAAAAAAAAAACATGCACCGGTTGTTGTCACTCAGTAACAAAGGAAATGGGGCCAACATGGGCAAGACCCCCTCTCTCCATGTATGCTCTTGCATTCTCCTTGTTTATGTTTAAGCCAGCTGATTTTCCTCCGGCATTTTAAAATTATACAGTCGGTGACATTCCATGAGAGGCTTTACAATGCAAGCCTTGCTGAACACCAACACAGACACAAAAACTAAATAATTAGAAAGACTATGGGGAGGAATTTATTTGTTGCAACTTTTTCACTCTACTTTTATAGCTTGAAATTTTCCCTAATGCCATAAACAAATTCACCAAATTTCCCAAATTGATGCCCATTTTTTTAATCACTTTTTAGCCTTGTGGATTTCTATGTACCCCATTAAGTAAAGTGAGGTTGGACAAAAAACAAAAAAAAAATAAAATCACTGAAATAATAAATAATTTCAATAAACTAAACCACATCTTGAAAATCTTTCAAAAAGCAAAACTGCTAGGCAACGTGCAAATGTGCCCAAAGTGGGTAAAAACTATGCCAAAATGAAGATGACTTTGGAAACAATGATATTTTCCTCCTACTGCAATATCCTCCTCTGCTGCCTTCCATTAAAAAGAATTGTTTCCCTCCAATGCATCCTCAACTCTGCCAATCCCTTCTTTGGCTACCCACCCATTGCCCAATGAATTCTGTTAAAGCTATTCACCATGACATATAAAGCTGTCCACAACGTGCCCCATCCATACATCTCTGACCTGATCTCCCCATACCGCCCCGCACTTAATCTCCGATTATCTCAAGATGTTCGCCTATGCTCATCCCTGGTCTGCACTTCACATGATTGTCTCCAAGACTTCTCCCGAGCTTCCTCCATATACTGGAATTTGTTGCCCCAGCACATCTGGCTCTCACGCATCAAGACCTTCAAAAGCAACCTGAAGACCCATCTATTCTTCAGCCTACGACCTTCAATAATTAATGGCTATTTTACCACCTGCTCACAAATGACTTGCTGTTCCCCTCACCTACTGTTTCCTTCCCCTCTCCTTGTAGATTGTAAGCCCTTGCGGGCAGGACCCTTTCACCCTCCATGTCAGTCAGCAAGTTAATCTGTCTAATGCTCAATGTTACCATGTTAGTGTTATGTACTGTTACCTTTATCAAATGTAAAGTTCCCTGGAACCCTGGGTGCTATATCGAAAATGAAATAATAATAATAGTAATAAAGTTCGCTAGGCTCTGTGCTGACCATGTGCTGTACTGCTCTAGTAGGAAATTGCATGTAGCCAGCCAATTTCCAGCTACATGAATAAAAAAGTTTCTTCCTGTCTCAATCCCTTTGGCAGGGGCATTGTTAGGGTCCTAGAATATCCAGGGCATGTGCCCTCTATGTTGCCTTTTGCTTGATAAAAATATGATCACATGTTGTGTATATGTTGAGGACTGAATGCTTCGGATTTGATTCTGTTTACATTAACCCTTTCGTGACCCAGCTAATTTTTTTTCTGCCTCATGTTTTTTTCCTCCTTACCTTCTAAGATCCATAACTTTTTATTTTTCGACTGACAAAGTTGTATTAGGGCTTATTTTCTGTGTGGCGAGTTGTACTTAACACTTTTTATTTATCATATAATGTATAAGGCTACGTTTCCACTTGGTCTTTTCTCTGGCAGTTTTTGGAATACTGCCACTGCAGTTTTTGAGCCAAAGCCAGAAGTGTATTCAAAAGGAGTAGGACATATAAAGGAAAGACTTACACTTCTCCTCCCTTATGGATCCACTTCTGACTTTGGCTCAAAAACTGCAGTGGCAGTATTCCAAAAACTGCCAGAAAAAAAACCAAGTGGAAACTTAGCCTTACAAAGCCAGAAAAAAATTATATGTAGGGCAAATTGAAAAAAAAATGGAATTGCACAATGTATGGCAATCATTTTTTTTTTTGTTCAAAATACGGTAAATATGACATGCCCTCTTTATTCTTTGGGTCAGTACAATTCCAATTATACCAAACTTGAATAATTGTTGTTTTGTTTTATGGTTTAAAAAAAATGTAAACCTTTAAAAAAAAAAAAAAAAAAAGTGAACTTTATTCATTACCATGTTCTCACTCCTATAACTTTTAAATTTTTCCACTACGGAGCTGTGTTATGGTTTGGTTTTTTTGCGCCATGAGCTGTCGTTTATAACGATACAACTTTTGTGTAGTTCTGGCTTTTTGATCACTTTGTATAATTTTTTTTGGGGGATGTAATGTAACCAAAAATCAGCAATTTTGCAGTTTGAAATTTCTTTGCACTTACGCTGTTCACTGTGCAGGATCGGAAACATAATAATTTAATAGTTTAGACAATTACGCATGCGGCAAAACCAAATATGTGTATTTTTTTGTTTGTACGGTGTTTTATTGAAAAAATTAGAAAAGGGGGTTCATTTGAATTTTTATTAGGGGAGTTTTTTTTTTACATTTTTAAAAACATTTTTAATTTTTTTCTATATACATTTTTTGGCCCCCCTAGGGGCCTATCATAAGCCATCATCAACTATTGCATTACATTGATCCATGAAATCTGTGCTCGATTGCTAAGGGCTGCCAAAGGGTGCCCTAAGCAATAACAGAGCCAGGGAAGATGCCGGGGACACGGTAAGGCCTCAGCCTTCCCTAGCAACCCATAGCCCCCCCACAATTCCACCACATGTATGTGATGGGTGGGGAAGGGGTTAATATAACTAGATAACTGAGCAAAGCGTGGTATCTGCAGTTTATACACTATTGGGGGGATATAGCAAAAACACGTGAAGAGAAAGAGTGGTGCAGTTGTCCACTGCAACCAATCAGATTTCTTCTTTTATTTTTAAAGCGGCCTCTGAAAGATGAAAAAAAAATGATCTGATTGGTTGCTATGGACATTTGCACCGCATATATTTTGATTATTCTCCCCATGAGCATACCCTAAGGCTAGGTTTAGACCAATCCAACCTGAATTTCTTTTGTATACCTCAGCAACCCGAAAGAATGGGATGCCAGCGTATACCCCAGTGCTTCCTTTCTGGACCAATTTCATTCTATGTGCCGAACATAGTCTAAGGGTAGTGACACACATCGCATTGGCAGCGTATTTGACGATGTGGATGAGGCACTGACTGTGTGTCCTGGGTGTCTACTTGTAGCAGCAATTTGTTGCTAGGAGCAGACACATTGGGATCTGAGAGTCTGCAGTAAACTGTGCGACCTAGCTCAGGGAGCAGAAGGGAGCGACCGCAATATCTGTAGTAAACTGCACATGCGCGTGTAGTTTACTACAGACTCGCAGATCCCTGAGTGTCTGCTCATAGTAGCGAATTGCTGCTACAAGCAGGTCCGAAGGACACAGGGACAGCAGGGAGTTCATTCTAGGGATGGTCAGCGGTGCACCTGCAGCGTCAAATAAGCTGCCGATGCGCTACGTGTGACCCTACCCAATAAGTGACTTGGGCAGCAATTATAAGAGAGGTCTGCTTTATACCCATACACCCACCAAAAGTTTAGGCAGCAATGTCCTTCTACTAGTTCCAGTCAAAGATACTCTATTCAGTGCAGTCACCACATACAGGAAAACAAACTTATCACTAAAAGTTCGATTACATGACCCAATTATCAGGCAAATGAGTATTTCTAGGAACATTTATTCCTGATATCCTGGTGTAATAGGGCCAGCGAACCTGCTTTGACTGTATAGCACTTCGTATTCACGAATAAACCTGGATTTAAAAACCTCCATGCTGTGTCTTGTGGTGAGTGCAACGTTATTTTTTGTATTACCTCTATAGGGCCAGCGATCAGATGACGAATGAGCAAACACTTCTCCGTCGACTGATCTTTTGTGGGGCCTTCTAAATTATCGCTGCCAGACGCAAATGATTGCTATCCCCCTGTATATACAGCAGATGTGCAGCTGACAATGATGAATGTAATTGGCCACATGAACAATCCAGCCAGGCTCCATGATAGAGTGAGCCTCAGCAAAGGAGTGAAATTCCGTTTGCCTATCTTAAAGGGCCCTTACACATACACACTTATATGAACACTGTGACCACCTACATAGGCCCATATATGCACATTTATGATTAATGACATACATGTACACACTTATGCACATGGGGGGGACATGTATCATTATTTGTGTATGGTAGAATTCTAAATTTCTAAATTATGCGCAGAATCAAGTGCAATGAGTTTCATAAATTGCGGGCAAATATAGTAATCTCCTCAATCCACTCTATGAAAAATAGAATCGATGATTTAGAGCATCTTGCTACGTTATGTCCAAGATGGCTTATATTTGCGCAAAAAAAACAGCTCTTGCGGCCAAATTTTTGGTGTAAAGGAAAAGTACACCGTTAATAAATCCATGCGTACTATATATGGCACTGCAAGGTACCCCGATTCGGCCACATCTGGAGGACATGCTCTACCAAAACGTGCGCAAAAAAAGGGCTTGCGCAAAATTTTGTCCCCCACGGTCCCTATATAGTCAGATATACAACACACATTAGATGGCATTTACATACCTATGTACAGACTCATATATACAAGTGAATGGTCTCTTACCTTATTGCTGTGGTGATCTGGTCACAAGATGTCACATGAAGTGGTGACATTTTAGAAACCCATGCTTTTCTGTGTATGCATTATGGCACTGCAGGAGCACAGTAATGGGTTAAATGAGTACTCCAGTGGAAAACAAATGTTTTCGAATCAATTGGTGCCAGAAAGTTAACCAGATTTGTAAATTAGTGTAAAAACGGTGGGTACAGTCCTCAAAGCACTCTTTAATGGGATACTATGGGGGGGGGGGAGAAGAGAAGGGAGAGGAAAAAGGAAAAAAAGGGGAGAGAGGAAAGAGAAGATAGCTACAACACTGGATAAAATATAAGTACAACTGAAAGCTGGGATATGACCAGCACCACTGCTCCCCAATGAGCTGAGTGTACTGTGTTAGGAAGTATTTGCTGCCCGGAATTCACAATTACAGTTAGGCGGTGCTAAGAGTGGAAGCGAATCCATACATGTTAGCAATGAAGAAGAAAAGACTTGGCAACTCACCAAAACTACAGAAAATGGCTTCTCTTTATTCCAAGAGGTGAAACATGACATACATCATCGCAAGGGAGGGCAAGGAGGGTGGCAGGGGGTGCTGGTGGGACTGGCACTTGTTCAAGCCACACGCACACTGAATCAACTGGAACTACCTGCTAATGGAGCAGGTAAGCAAGGAGGGGGTGGAGACAGGTACGAGAAGGAGTACGTGAACAAAGCAAGACAAACAATATAAAAGTAATACAAATACAATACTAATAATACAAAAATACTCTTGAATCCTGTCTATCATTGAGACCAGCCAGTCCATCGGGATTCTTTTTGTAAAAGTATACGGTGTCTATCTCTACCTTGTTTCGGGATTTTAACCATTTCCAATTCGGCAAACTTAATACACTGTTAAATCTTTAAAATTCAGGTCTGATTAGAAGTTGAACCAATGTTTGAAAATAGCTGATCTAATAACATGGTTCATATTGGAATTGGCAAAAGAAAATGTGAACCGTTTACTGTTTGAGGGAGATTTTCTATTTTTCTGCGAAAGAAGATGCTTTCGATCTAATTTGGCAGCTCTATCAAAAGCCTTATTAATAACATCTATAGGGAAATCTCTTTGTAATAACATACCTTTTAATTCTTCAGCTTTCTCAAGATACTTGTTTCTGTCGCTGTTGTTACATTTCAATCTTTCAATCTTCTTCAATGTAGAAGGGCATGTTTGCAGTGTTTTTGCAAACGTTGGAGGTTGTAGTCATATTGTCTATGATGAAAGTTTGGATGTCTAGAAATTCGATACAATTTCCGCCAAAAGAGTATGTGAATAACATATTTTCTCTGTTGGTCTCATTTAAATACTTGACAAACTGTTGGAAAATCTCCTCTGTACCTTCCCAGATTACCAAAACGTCATCAACATAACGAAGGAACAATTTTATGTACCTAACAAACGGGATAGATTCAGAAAAAATCCATTTTCTTTCAAGTGCAGCGAGAGACAGATTGGCATATGTGCAGGATACCATGTGCATACCCATTGCAGTGCCGGTCTCCTGCCGATACCATCTGTTCTCGAACCTGAATGTGTTATGGGTTAAAATAAACCGTAGAGAGTCTGAAAGAAAAACAATGAATGTAGCAGATTTGTCTGTGCTGGCCAGAACCTTAATGACAGCCTGTACACCCACATCATGAGGGATGCTCTCTATGTCTAGTGAGGCAATTCTGAATGTGTCCTGCCACTGAAAGTCATTTAAATGATGTAACAAATCACCTGCATCTTTAACATATGTGGGGGTATGCTGCAAAATGGGATGTAGTAACCATTCAATATACTTGGAAAGAGACTCAGTCGCAGAGCCAATCCTCACGACAATGGGTCTGCCCGGGGTGCGACTTGTGAATCTTCAGTAGACAGTACCATGTAGAGAATTTGGGAAACTCAGGAGGTAATCTCTCAGCTAAGTTGCGAGAGATGATACCTTTTTCAGTGTAAGCACGTAATAAGGAACAAAGTTGTTTGTGTCCCTAGCAGGGGGAATGTATATTGCTCTGTTATCGGGCTGCCTCTTCATGATTATACTCATTTGACATCACCACTGTATCGTTTCTGCTAGAGAGCCAATTCAATGCTTTTAGTTCAACACTAGTTAGGTTATCAATTTTAGCCGGGTATATCAAGAATTTAACATCCTGCATAACCAACATCTCAAACACGTTCAATGGAATGACTGGGAGGACAGGAGGAGTTAACCTAGACATATTTCCCCTTCTGAAAGCTGTATCCTGTATGGTGGGAACATTAATATCATTATTTACAGTACCGGTAAGCTCACACAAATCCTGAATGACCTGTCTGTCCAACATGATAGCATTTTCAACAGGGCTAAAACCTGGTGGAACCATTAGTTCAAGGGATTCATCCTCTGGTACAGCAGATAAATCACTAGGTTTCTGACATTTGAAAAACATATGAAGATTACATTTTCTAACACCTTTAAATACATAAATCTGGAATTAAACGGGACCAAAGCATTCTGTAAGTCCCAAATGTTGACCTCTAGAAAGGAGAGAAATGCAGTCAGATGATAATGGCATGTCTGAGATATTCACAATGTTAGATATTCACAACGTTAGAATTATTTATTTATACCTCTAAAGGGCTAGGTTGTTCTTCATCTTGTAAACCTGATGCGATATCTCTCTTAGGTCCCACCTCATCCAATTGACTTGACTCTGAATCTGTTGTCCAGAAATCTGACAATGGTCTGCAATGATAACGTGAGTATCTTTTATAGGAATTATGCAAAGTGTTTAAAACTAGAGTATCTACCTCCTACTATAACAATTTCAACAGCAGATTAGAAAAGAAAATGCAGTTGACACAAGCAGATGTCAAAGAAAAGAAGAGAGACAAGTTCATGCGTGAAGAATTAGATTATGATCATGGGTTCACATGGAACCAAAAGAAAACAGCTAGAGGCAATAAAAGATACTCACGTTATTGTCGCAGACCATTGTCAGATTTCTGGACAATAGATTCAGAGTCAAGTCAATCGGATGAGGTGGGACCTAAGAGAGATATTGCGTCAGGTTTACAAGATAAAGAACAACCTAACCCTTTAGAAAGAGGACAAGAAGAGGGAGGCGCAAGAAGACGCAAACCGCGGAGAGGCCCATTCAGGAAAAGAAAGACTGTGACTTGGAGCAATCAATAAATAATTCTAACATTGTGAATATCTCAGACATGCCATTATCATCTGACTGCATTTCCCTCCTTTCTAGAGGTCAAAATTTGGGACTTACAGAATGCTTTGATCCCATTCAATTCCAGATTTATTTAGTTAAAGGTGTCAGAAAACTAAATCTTCATAAGTTTTTCAAATGCCATAAATGATAGTGATGTATCTGCTGTACCAGAGGGGGAATCCCCTGCACTTATAGGTCCACTAGGTTTTAGCCCTGTTGAAAATGCTAACGTGTTAGACAGACAGGTCATTCAGGATTTGTGTGAGCTTACCGATACCGTACATAATGATATTAGTATTCCCACCATACAGGATACAGCTTTCAGAAGGGGAAATATGTCTAGGTTCACTCCTCCTGCCCTCCCATGCAGTCCATTGGACGTTTCCGAGAGGTTGGTTATGCACGACGTTAAATCCTTGATATACCCCGCCAATATTGATAACCTTCCTAGTGGTGAACTAAAAGCATTGAATTGGCTCACTAGCTGAAGCCATTTGAGAGTCTGTAAAGCAGATAAAGGTGGAGCTACAGTGGTGATGTAAACGAGTTTATCATGAAGAGGCACTTCGGCAGCTTGGTAACAGAGCAATATACACTCCCCTCTCTAGTAACCCCACTTGGGACACAGTGAAACAACTTTGCTCCTTATTACGTGCTTAGCTATAATCTCTCGCAAATTAGCTGAGAGATTACTTCCTGAGTTTCCCAAATTCCCTACACATTCAAACTTGCCTCACTAGACATAGAGAGCCTATACACCCACATCCCTCATGATGTGGGTATACAGGCTATCATAGAGGTTCTGGCCAGCACATACAAATCTGCTACATTCATTGATTTTTTTTTTACCGCCAAACTGGTCATGCTGGAGGATGTTGCAGGATGGTCGAGGATGTTGCAGGCAACAGAACGTTCTCCATGGCATCTCCATACTCACGTCTGTCACATGTGTTTAGTGTAAACCTACTTTCATCTGTGAATATCACAGGGCGCCAGAGGTGAATTGTTCTCTGGCAAATGCCAAATGTCCTGCACGATGTTGAGCCCTCATGCCACCCTCATGGAGTCTGTTTCTGACCGTTTGAGTGGACACATGCACATTTGTGGCCTGTTGGACAGCATTTTTCCGGGCTCTGGCAGTGCTCCTCCTTGCACAAAGGCAGAGGAAGCGGTGCTGCTGCTGGGTTGTTTCCCTCCTACGGCCTCCTTCACATCTCCTGATGTACTGGCCTGTCTCCTGGTAGCGCCTCCATGCTCTGGACACTACACTGACAGACACAGTAAATTTTCTGGCCACAGCTCGCATTGATGTGCGCATATATAGTGGATAAGCTGCACTACCTGAGCCACTTGTGTGGGTTGTAGACTCCGTCTCATGCTACCACTAGAGTGAAAAAAACGCCAGCATTCAAAAGTGACCAAAACATAAGCCAGGAAGCACAGAAACTGAGAAGTGGTCTGTGGTCACCACCTGCAGAACCACTCCTGTATTGGGTGTGTCTTGCTAATTGCCTATAATCTCCACCTGTTGTCTGTTCCATCTGCACAACAGCATGTGAAATTGATTGTCAATCAGTGTTGCTTCCTGAGTGGACAGTGTGATTTCACAGAAGTGTGATTGACTTGGAGTGACATTGTGTTGTTTAACCCCTTAAGGACCAAGCTAATTAAGCCTGTACACCCCTCAAAGACAAGGCCTGTTTTTTCAAATCTGGGATGTATGTCTTTATTTGAGAATAACTCTGGTAATGTTTTGCCAATGAAAACAATTCTGACATTTTTTTTTTGTCACAAGTTGTACTACATGAAAATAGTAAAAGTTAATCAATATCATTTGTATTTTTTATTTACAAAGCAAGAAACCGTGAAATTTTTGAAAAAAAGACGATTTTTTGTTATTTTGACGTTAATAGGTTGCATATATTTATACATAATGTTTATTTTTTTATGAAAAATTATAATTTCATATGTCTACTTTATTTTGTCAACTTTTTTTTAATTATTATTCACATTTTACATCTATTAGAGGCCTAACAAATTTACTTGACATTTTGAAAATTTGAAAAGTACATCTTATTTTACAGTGAGTATTTTAATACCATAGTCAGTGTTAAAAAATCGAAACTAGCTTTTTTTCACAAATGCATCATTTGTGGGACATATTTTTTGTACATCACTTCTGATATTGAAAGAAATGCACCCTATATTTTATTTAGCTGCTTGTCCCATGTTTGGAAATACCCCCGCTTAGGCCATACATGGTTCCTTGGCAGCATGGTAGGACTCAGAAGGAGAAGAGCGCCATTTGGCTTTCAGGGCAGAACAGTACCCCCACCCCCACAAGTGACCCCATTTATATACCGCACCCCTACAAGTTATTGGATGGACCAGGGACCTCTCTGATTGGTCCTTGGTCGGCTAGCAGTATAACACGTCTGTCTGTGACAGTTAAGGCTCCTGATGGATATATCCGCCATGTTGTGGGAATAAGCACCCGCTCATGGCGAATATATCCATCACTGCTGCGGCTGGGTAGTTCAGTGTGTCCACTCATGACTGCCGGCGGGAAATCCGCCGCTATGAGTGGACACACAAAGCTACCCAGCCGCAGCAGGGAGCTCATTACCGTGACTGCTGCATAATGTGTAGGATCACATGGTGGACATCTGCAGCATTTTACATGCTGCGGATGTCTGCCAATGCGATCCTACACATTATGCATTTTTTTTTATTAGATTAATTTAATAAATGTATTTTTAATATATATTTTTTTACACTTTTATTACATTTTTATTTATTTTTACACTTTTATTTTATTTATATATTTTTTTTACCCTTTTTAATGCTTTGGAATACTTAGTATTCCAAAGCATTGCAGTTATATGCTGCCTGCCAGTTTTCAATAGCAGGCAGTATATTAGGACGTGCCTCTGGCACGTCCTTTCAGGCAATACCCAGGGCAGACCTGTAGGACCCCCAGCTGCCCAGGTATGCAGCAGCACCCCGCGATGCTCTGGGGTGCTGCAGGAGAGACAGAGGGAGCCCCCTTCAGAACTCCTTACAGCGTGCGGTCACTTCTGACAGCGGCTGTAAGGGTTAAACTGTCGGAAGTGAAGTGAACTTCACTCCCGGCAGTGCGGCAGGTCCCGGCCAGCCCCAGCCACACACAGCACCCCGCGATCGCGATGCGGGGTGCTGCAGAGGAGACAGAGTGAGCCCCCTCCCTCTGTCATAACGCTTACAGCCCTCGGTCACTTCCGACCGCGGCTGTAAGGGTTAAAACTGCCGGGACCGAAGTTTACTTTGGTCCCGGCAGTGCAGCAGGGTCCCGGCTGTGTGATACAGCCGAGTCCCAGCCGCGATCTAGTGGGTGCACTGGGCAGCACCCACGAGAATAATGGACGAGTATAGACCTCCAGGTGCCGGAACGCCCACCAACCTGGACGTCTATACTCGTCCATGGTCGTTATTGGGTTAAGTGTTCCCTTTATTTTTTTGAGCAGTCTACTTGATGCAAGGTGGGGGGGTATTTTAAACCACAGGGCCCTTGCGGTTATCACTCCCAGCCTTAATTGCAGTGTTATATATACAGTATGCGGCACTATAGATAAAATAGTTTTAGGTAGTAAAACATGCAATGTACAGTTCCTAATAAAGACTCTAACAATATGAAAGAAAGATGAAATATATAACAATTAAAATATCGCTGGTATCAGATCCCCCAGATCAAACCCTGTTGGTCCGATTTGTAATCAAGTAAAGGTGGGTATGCAGTTTGTGAGAATAACACACTGTCTGATATATCCCCCAATGAGTACTATGTACTCCAAGTTGTTCCTATAAACACAAAATGGTGTGGTGGAAAAACACTTAAGAGTTTGCAGTGATACAATCCTATTCCTGAAAAGGAAAGTATTTCCAATTTGTTGTAGGGCTGTTGTGAGAGCTCCACTCCTGTTCCTGTGAAGGTCAAAGTCATTTGTATAGCAGCAAAGCTATGCTCTGGAATTCAATCCTATGGAGAGATGTTATTGAGGACTGTGTCCTGGCTCACCCGTTCCAGTAGTTGCTGTGGTCCTGTCTTCGCCACGGCTCTCTCAGCTGGACGTAGCTGCTGCCACTGCGGGCAAACTGTCTATCACAGCGAGTGCCGGTGGTCTGCTGTGATGCGAGTCTTCTGTGGCCGTGTGTGTGCGGCAGCCTAAGCTATGAAGGAAAAGGCCACAATGATCTCTGCTGCCATCTCCATCTGTGTCAGGAACTGCCCAGAGTAGAAGCAAATCCCCATAGCAAACCTCTCCTGCTCTGGACAGTTCCTGACATGGACAGAGGTGTCAGCAAAGTGCAGTGTCGTCAGACTGGAAAGAACTACACAACTTTCTACGTAGTATACAGCAGCTGATAAGTACTGGATGGATTAAGATTTTTATATGTAAGTAATTTACAAATCTGTTTAACTTTATAGCAACAGTTGATTAAAAAAATTAATTCATCGGAGTACCCCTTTAACTCCCTCTCTCCTCCATTGTTCTATCTTCACTATCTTTAGAAGGATGCTGGACAGTATAAGTTACCTCCTCCTGCTCTCTCCATACCACTATCTTCTTCTGTAGTATGTGCCGATGCTGGCAGCTCTGCAGTCGGAGAGGGGTGTGTAGTGTGCAGGCTGAGGTAATATCACTGAGGTAAGGCTGCTAGTTCTCACATCAGTGATATAACACCAACACTGCCGCCTACAGCTGTAAGATAGGAAGAGTAAGGCAGATGCTTAGCCAAACATTCGGGGGCACAAGTCATTTCATTCAGGGTCTGTGCCCCTGCTCTTAGTGCCTATTGACACCCCTGACCCTTAAGCCCATACAGGTTTTGTGTGGACTGAAATAACAGCAGGTAATGTCATCCCTCTTATTCCTCTCAGCTTGTTATGCAGCACTTCCATGTTATATTGAAGGACAATTTTTTACATTAAATGCAAGACTGTTTACTCATGAAAATATGAAACACAAATATGTTGCTGCATCCAACAGTTGAGTTTCTTCTTATTTACTGTCTATTACATTTCATTTACTTCCCATTACTCTATCAGCATGGTACCAATTTTCATGTTTTCTTGATATTTCATATGTGTGCTGGAAAATATGTGTACATAAGGCATAAGTGGGAAAACAATTGCTTTTCATAAAGCTTGTTTTTCAGTATGTGTTCACTGTATAGAAATGACAGTAAATATATGGAATATTAGATTTACACCAAATTATATCTGCAACATTTTCCTTGTTACATGCATCTCTCTCTCTCTCTCTCTCTCTCTCTCTCTCTCTCTCTCTCTCTCTCTCTCTCTATATATATATATATATATAAAATAGTATATTGATTTTGTTTCTTTAACCCCCTTCTCTCCTCATTATGTACTATTACGCTATGGGTACCATGCAGTTCCCATAAATAGACACCATTGCATAGTATGACCACAGTGCTCTCTGGTAACACCAAACTGGTGGAGGTTAATGAATTTCAAAACGAAGGGAAGGTCCATATATTTGGAAGAGAGGTAGCCATGTGTGTAATTTCAGATAAAAAGAGCATTTGAGGACTTTATTCCCAAATGTAGTTTTTTTATTGTGTAATTACAACCCACTCATGATTGGAATAGGTAAAGGGGCTAAGGAGTCAGACAATGACTGATGACACTTTTATGGTGTAGCTTATCAATATGCCATACACATTAAAATAGGAAGCCACTTCAAGAATCTCACTTCACAGAGAAAAATTGTTAAAATTTACTTTTTATATATAGGAAGATATAGGAAATTTTCTAAGTAATTAAAATGACCTCATGACTGGTAAATTGCACCGCGCTTGGAATTTGCAAAATTCGGTAAAAACACAGCATTTTCTCTCTTGTCCTAGATCGATGCCTCATTTGCTGGCATGAGGAAGCTTGTAAAGATGTCTCTAAGAAGTAAAATGAGTATGATATTGTTATCCTGTGTGCTTACATTTGCCATCTTTGTGCTAGCGTTTTGAAGAACTGTATCAAAAACAGTATGTATAAATGCTGAAACTGTATCAGTAAAGTTTTGATGTGGTAATATATATGTTTATGGTACCATATTAAAAATAAAACTTCCTACTGATTCCCCTTGAGTATAGGAAAAAGTCCAGTATTCATACAGTATGGGGAGATTTATCAAAACCTGTCCAGAGGAAAAGTTGCTGAGTTGCCCATTGCAACCAATCAGATTGTTTCTTTCATTTTTGAAAAGGCCTCTGAAAAATGAAAGAAGCAATCTGATTGGTTGCTATGGGCAACTGGGCAACTTTTCCTCTGGACAGGTTTTGATAAATCTTCCCCTATGTGTACAAAGGTTACTCACATGTATTTTAGTCTCTATTGGTTTATATGGGCTAAAATAGGCTTCCACATGGCATATGTTGGAGCAGCCCATATACTTTATGTTGTATTCAAACTAAGAATCTCTGTGTACTGTGAGGCATATTTACTAAAACTGTCTAAAACTTAAATTTAGACTAGGCAATCTAAAAAGTTACTAACTATTTCACCATGGCTCATGCTAATTAATAATGTTTAGACAATATATCAGTTGGGTTACTTTATGCCAAAATTATTGTGCAATTTTTGGTGCACAGTGTCTCATTTAAGTGTTCTCAGCATTGCCACACCCCCTTAACGGCAAGGTGCAAAAGTCAGGCTCAATTTACAAATACGCTAAAGGCCTGGGCATCAGGAGGAGGGGCCAGCACTACAGAAACACTAGAGGTCCGGGGAGAAAGAGGAGTCTCAGTGTCCAGACAAGTGAAGGAGCCACAGAGTGACACTGACAGGTCCTGTGCTGTGTGTCATGACCCTGTGCGCTGCTGTAAAGATCTGCTTCCTGCATGCTTACACAGTTTAAATTGAAACATTTCAATTGAAGAGCACATAGGGTGTGGGGAACAGCATGATTTAAGGGGGCGATGGCCCCCTCTAAACCCCCCCACCACCAACAACTCCATAGCATATCATATGAAGTCAGATATTTTTTTATTTTTTTTTTGGTGTAAATTTGGTCAGAAATCTGGCCCTATAGCTATATATTTAAGAAAACCAGCAGTTACTGTGAGCTCTTTCTAAAATGTCTATGCTAAACCATCTCTCAATGCAAATTCAAAGTCAAAATGCAGTAAAGAGTATGACATAATATATAATATACAGGAGTCAGGTAAAGCCAGTCAAGTCTATTTTATATATCAAACATTATTGGTAAATAGAACCTACATTATACAGCTATTTCCCCTTCCACTGAACTCTATATCTGATAATACACTTTTCTTTGGTGTGTAAATCAATAGGGCACGCACAGTATCGGTAATGTTAATCAATGCATATGTGAGGAAAATAGCGCCGGATCATTGAAGCTATACTATAAAGAAATATTAAGCAGCACTGGTGTTGGATTATTATTTGGTTTTTATTCTTTCTGAACACAACAAGAATACATTTGTGATTTAGGATTTTACCTTAAAATTGTACTTTCGGCATCAGGGAAAAACAGTATATCTTTTCAGTGTAAATAATGAGTTATTATCAGTTCAAAGACGTTATGAGCATGAATCAATCAAGTCAATTCAGGCGCTCTGCAGGACAGCTTATCTTTCTCGTCTTCATAAACATCCATTTTATTGAACAGTTGAAGTACAGTCCTCATTAAAGTGGGGACAGAAATTAGACACCAACTTGATGGAGGAATGACTTTTTATCCAAGAAGAGGACCTTCCGGTTCATTAACCCCTTTTCACTGTTGGGAGCAAAAGATTAACATTGATTACTGGCTGTCACTTCTTTACTGTGCAAGAGACCTAATTTACAATTGGATCGAACTATCCTCAGATGTGGTACACAAAACCATCTTTTTCTAAAAAAGAATAAATCACCATTTTCGAAAAGAAAAAAATTACGATTTCTAACTCTCGCTCCAGTAAGACATTGGAACAAATGTAAGTAGTAAATAAATATATGAAATGTCCTTGAACTTCTCTAAGTCTCAAAGAATGAATACATAACTGCTGTCTGTATCTGCTGCTCTATTTGACAACAGTAAAAGCAAAAATGGTTAATGCCACAGCTTTTAGCACATTATATGCAATAAACTATTGTAAGAAAAATGTCATACTGTACCCAAATAACACGTACCTGACCCTGTAAGGTACTGCACAGCACGCATCACTGTGAAGAACCCAGAACAAGACAGAAAGAGGTGAATTGGCGCAGACTGGCATAACCATATAATAATTCCCCCCCACTTACCAATTTATGTATTTTGAGGTATCTGAATAATATTGTACAGCAATCTGTATAGTAGAGATGGGCAAATTAAAGTCAAATTTGTTCTGAATTTCATGAAAAATTTGATTCTGAAGGAATCTGAATTTCCTTGCGGTAGCGGATTGCTTTATTCACTACATTTTGTGCAGGCAGGGGGCTAAAATGATGGCTACACGTTTGAGGACATGGGGCAAGGAAGTCTGGAAAGGCGGGTAGGTGGGATCACCTTGGATCACATGGAGGCATGCAGCCTATCAGCAGCCTGCCAGCCCTGTGAAGTCACAGCCCTATATATTCGGCAGCCATTGCTGAAGATGGACATTTCCTAGAGCAGAGACTGTGTGTGCACACTAATCACTGATACTAACAATACAGAACTTTACAGTGGCGAATCCATTCACCTCAAGCCCGAATTTGTTCTGGCTAGATAGAGAGCAGAAATTGTGTGGTCGCTAATAATGTTAAGCAGAAATATTTGAAATGCAAATTTTTTCCGCAAATATCGGTACAAATATTTAGAATATAGTGATATATATTCGTAATGACGAGTATTAGTTTTTTTTTCTTTCCCCAAATATCGGTACAAATATTTAGAATATAGTGATATATATTCGTAATGACGAATATTAGTTTTTTTTTCTTCACAGTACACAAAAAAGTGAACATCCCTCCCTGCTTCCAGCTTGTGGTCCAAACAAGGCTCCAATATTATTCACTGTGTGAGTTGGTGTGGAGCGTGAATATTTCGTATATGCGAATTTGCTAATATTCGCGAATATCGGCACTTCCAGAGGACACTGATCCCTCCCTTTTTTAGGAGAAAGATATAATCGTGCATGTGCGCTATGTGAATTTCATTACGAATTTTTGCATGAAAAAACAAGGGAATGAACATAGTGAATATGCGAATTTCGCGAACATAGGACGAATATTCATCCATATATTCGCGAAATATTGCAAATTCGAAAATGGCCCCTGATGCTCATCACTAATCACTAATCAGTGTTACTGACAATACAGATCAGCACAGGGGAAATCTATTGACGTTTAGAAGTCTAGAAGTCGTTTCACAGTCAGAGATCATCACTGGAAGCACTCCCCATTCAAAGACTGCAAGCAACCATAGTGCAGGCAGGGACAGTTCAGATAGAGAGAGGGTAAGGTAGGGTGCAGTAAGTGTGTAATCACTAAAAGACTTAAGCACTAGATTGTTACGCTTATTTCTGGTGCAACCATACTGGGGCTTATTACTCTAAAGAAAAGTGAATTATATACGCACTCCGCTGTTGTATGTAGGTTGTAAAAAGAAAGACCGATGCACTCACCACTTCAGTTGCTAATTTCTTCTTTATTCACGAAAACCTTTTTTACAATGGCAGTAGGTGCAGGGCGGACGGACGCACATGTGTTGTTTACGTCTTGCGAATCATGGGATAAACTCCAGGTAATGTCCATCAAATCGCTGGAGTTTAAGATTTCCTCACTGGCAGACAGAGCAGTACGTCTATTCTGGACCGTTAATTCGTTGCAAGCATATAGCGAGATGGGTTGTACTCCACGCGGATTGAGGGTATATAAAACCCCATCGCAATTCACTGATGACAAGGATTGTGTGAAGAATTGGGATGAGCTTCACGTCCAGCATTCATTACAGCTAAAAGAGCTGATTCTTGATATAAATAAGACTGAGTAGGAGCAAGTGACAACTGAATTGTGTAGAGCTAAGAGTGAGCTGAAAAAATGTCTGCAACCGGATGAGTTTGACAGATTTATGCAGAACCTGGAAAATAAATTGATTCATCTCCAGATTATCATTAACCTCCCTGGCGGTATGATTCTGTCTGGAAATGTGTACCAAAAGCGGTACAATTTTTTTTAACTGAATTTCACATCTCCCCCCGCCCATTTCACATCCCCCCCGTCACATTCCCCTCTCCCTTGTCACATCCCCCTTCACATTCTCCCCCCTCCTTGTCACATTCTCCCCCCTCCTTGTCACATTCTCCCCCCTCCTTGTCACATTCTTCCCCCCTTGTCACATTCCCCCCCTTGTCACATTCTGCCCCTTCATGTTACATTCCCCTCCCCCTGTCACATCCCCCCCCTTGTCACATTCCCCTCCCCCCCTGTCACATCCCCCCTTCATGTCACATTCCCCTCCCCCTGTCACATCCCCCCTGTCACATTCCCCCCGTCACATCCCCCCCCCTTGTCACATCCCCCCTTCATGTCACATTCCCCTCCCCCTTGTCACATTCCCCCCTGTCACATCCCCCCCCTGTCACATCCCCCCTTCATGTCACATTCCCCTCCCCCCTGTCACATTCCCCCCCAGTCACATTCCCCCCTTGTCACATTCCCCCCTCTGTCACATTCCCCCCAGTCACATTCCCCCCCTGTCACATTCCCCCCTGTCACATTCCCCCCTTGTCACATTCTTCCCCCCCATTGTCACCTTGTCCTGCAGCAGCATACACTAGGTTTGCCGGGCAGATTTCAAACCTAGTGTATTTGCTGCAGAACAAGCCCTTTCCCCTTCAGCCAATCACAGGCTTTACACCACTGCGGCCTGTGATTGGCTGAAAAGTGAAAGGTCCTAGAAGATGAATAGTGAAGAGAGGACACCCCGGAGCGCACGGAGGGGAACGGCATCTGCAGGGACCGGGACTAGGTGAGCAAAAGGTTTTTTTTATTTTACTACTTCTTCCTTTTACACTTAGCTCAGTGTTTTTCTACCAGGGGGCCTCCAGCTGTTGTGAAACTACTACTCCCAGCATGCCCGGACAGCCTTTGGCTGTTCGGGCATGCTGAGAGTTGTAGTTTTGCAACAGCTGGAGGCCCCCTGGTAGGGAAACACTGACTTTTAGTATTTTTCTTTACCTGCTCTGGCCGGCCCCCGCAACGGGAGCCGACCAGAGCAGATAATCGCATGTTTTCCCGGGGGCCGCATCGCTATATCGCATTGCTTTTGCGATATATCGTGCAGCCCTGCCGGGAACTCTGCAATTCTACCCCGAGCGTGACTCGGGGTTACCGATCCTGGCAGGGAAAATTAACCCCGAGTCACGCTCGGGAATACCGCTCAGGAGGTTAAAGACACCAAAAAAGATAAATTAATCCGAGATAAAAATTATTTTGAGTCGGATAAATTTTTTACCTATAATAAAATCTGTAATGCCAAACAGAATCACAGACGTAATGCCTCCAAGAAGAACTATAAGAAAAAAAGATCCTCTGACTATCTCACGACGGAGTCTGAGTCAAGTGGCTCGGACGACTTTAGTTCTGGAAGGATTAACGCACGAGGCTTGGTGACAGGGGAAACCCCTTTAGGAAAAGAACCAGGAGGAGCCGTAAAAGGAGATCCAAACGCAACAAAGAATACTGCATGGAAGAGAAAGACTGTCACTTGGCGTCAGTAACCGCTAATAGTCTTGTAACAAATCTTACGGACATTGCTTTGGATCATGATACCATTTTAGCGCTGAGTAGAGGGTTGAACTTTGGCCTGACTGAAAATTTCAATTATACCCTTTTTAAGATAGACCTCTTTAAGGCAGTTAGAAAGTTAAATCTAAAAAATTTTTTTCTTGTATGCATCCTATTAAAAATTCCATCGCATATGATCTTTTGGAGGGTGAACAAAAATGTGAGATTGGGCCCCTGGACTTCAATGTCGTTGCAGCATTTAGCACAGAAGAGAATAGGCTGATTAAAGATTTAGCTGAGTTATCAGAAATGGATAGAGAAGCTGGGTTGCAAACTGATTCTGACCTCTCAGCCTTTACAGGAGGAAATCCCTCTCGCTTTAACCTTCCACTTGTAGCAGGGAGTGCCATAGATCTTTTTCATCGTGCAGTGTGTAGGGATGTAAAGGCACAGATATATCCCTCCCGTTCAACGAAAAAAGAGCTCTTGATAAGCTACTGGAGAGAAGTGATATTGTGATATCTAAAGCTGACAAAGGAGGCTCGGTTGTATTATGGTGGAGGGATGATTATCACAGAGAGGTTATGAAGCAACTCGATGTTAATACAGTGTACAGATCCTTACCTTCAGACCCAACACGTAAAACATTAGAGAATCTTAGGGTACATTTAAATAAATATTCCCAGCTAAACATTAAAAAAACAAAAATGGCCGAAAAGTTGCTACCAAGAAATCCAGGGAGACCGTACTGG
Organism: Hyla sarda; assembly: GCF_029499605.1. Lineage (NCBI taxonomy): Eukaryota > Metazoa > Chordata > Amphibia > Anura > Hylidae > Hyla > Hyla sarda. The sequence goes on along the minus strand of NC_079189.1, from coordinate 344,410,826 downwards.
TATATATTGCCCAAAGTCCATAAAGATATCACCCCCCCACCGGGTCGCCCGATTGTCTCGGGGATTGACTCCCCTACATCGTATCTGCCCAGTTATATCGACTGGTTATTAGCACCATTGTAAGTTTCGATTCCATCTTACCTTAAAGACACGGTAGACCTTCTACAGATCATAGATGAAGTACATTGTCAGGAAGGGTACTCGTTGGCATCTATCAACGTTGAGAGTCTGTATATCCGCATCCCACATGATGCGGGTATACAGGCTCTCCGTCGATTCCTGTCATTTACAGACAAGTCGGAGCCTTTTATAGACTTTGTGGTTGATTCGGTCAGATTCATCCTAGAAAATAACAACTTTACCTATGCAGAGAAATGGTATAATAATATTTCAGGTCCCTCAGCACAGGAGTGGGGGCATCACGGTTCATTAGTCATATGGGGCGATAGAACGTATTGAAAAATCAGTGTAGTTTGCAGATAAAGATCTCCAGTTAATTCGGAAAGGACCGCTTGGTCTGAATGACCGCAACAAGCTCAATGCGTTTTTGTAATTATTTTTTATTTTGTTCTTTTATTTTGTTGATGTGCAACCCAGTTAACTTTTCCTGTGATCCCCATGAGGTAGAAATGTTTGTTTTTTACATGTATTTATATGATTTGGGTTTCTTTACCTTTATCTTTTTTAGCACAGGTGATTTCTGTCTAGTTATAGTCACTGTTGTATACTTGTTACCTAGGTTACCCTACCGGAGGGGGCCTTATTAAACACACCTTTTTACCTATCACGCTTTGAAGGGGCCTTAAGAGGCACTTGTAGTGAGAGACGGTTCCGTAGCCCGCTGAACACCGCGTCGCCTGTCCTATCCCTGCACGGTGGTCCTGCTTTGTAACAAACGTTTTCGTTAATAAAGAAGAATTTAGCAACTGAGGTGGTGAGTGCATTGGTCTTTCTTTATACAACCTGTATTTGCATTTGGACTTTGCTCTATGACCAGGATTGCACCACCTGTTAGTGTTGCTTTTATTGGACCAACTGCCCATATGTGTCCTAACTGAGACAAGGGTGCGCAGTGTGTGAATTAGTAGAGCCAGGTCTTTTTCTTCTATATGTGTATCCGCTGTTGTATGTGTTTTCTGTTTCAAGTGTATAGTGGCCTATTAGTATTAAATCAGGGATATATACACACACACATAGTGTTCCACAAGTTTCTGTTGCATCCGTATAGGGGCGTATTTCTCTATAAAAAGTAAAATATAGATGCACTCCGCTGTTGTACGTGTTTTCTGTTTCAAGCGTATAGTGGCCTGTAGCAGGGATATATACACACACGTTGGCCCTTATTTACTAAGAGTGTTGTGTAGGTTTCCTTCTGGGTTTTAATTCCCTACAATTTATTTTCCACGGTATTTACTAAGGTTTCCATACATTTTCCACATTTTATGTTGAAATCTTAGTAAATAAGTTGGGTTTTTGTGAAAATGTCGGGAACACGCCCCTTTTCTGCGACCACGCCCCATTTACCGGCAGCCACGCCCCATTTCAGGTTTTCTTAGCAAAATGGAGAGTTAGTCTGGGTTTTTTCAATTATGGTGCAACATCTGGCGCAATGCAACAGAATCTGGCGCACAACCCGACAAAACATGTCGAGTTTGCAATAGTAAATGAGGGCCATTGAGTAACATAGTAACATAGTTCATAAGGTTGAAAAAAGACCAAAGTCCATCAAGTTCAACCTATAACCCTAATGAGTCCCTACTGAGTTGATCCAGAGTGTTCTGCAAGTTTCTGTTGCAGCTGTATAGGGGCGTATTTCTCTATAAAAGCAGGGATCTATATACACACTGTGGTAAAGTCTATGGGAAAGTGATGGATGGGGTGTATATCTCGCCTGGTTTTCTCAGTTTCTCAGGCTCTCTTTTTAAGTTTTATGGGCTGGATTTCCTGGACTGGAGGACAGGTTGGATGTGGGAGTGTTCCAGTCCACATCCCTAGTCCACTATGGGTTTCCCTATTTCAAGGTGTCTTCAGGTGAGGTTGGGTGGCTGCTGATTGCTGGAGAAACAGAGGAGAAACAGACACTACAGGGCTGCAGCTCAAACCTATCAGGTCTGAACCTTCCTCTAAGGACATTTGTATGAGTTTGCTTGGGGCCAGACATTAGGCCCACAGTATGATAGAGAGGTATCCTGATGTTAAGTAAGAGCCGGACAGGCTTAGGTTTTGTTTTATATGCACTATGCTTTGTGCCTAAAATTCATTTAAATAAACATCCCCTTGGATGTTTGAAACCTACTGCCTGTGTTAATACTGTCATTGCCAACCCCACCATGTGAGCTGTTCTCTACAACACATTTAGTGTTCCTCAAGTTTGTGTTTCAGGCTTATAGGGGTGTATTTCTCTATAAAAAGTAAAATATATATGCACACCACTGTTCTACAAGTATGTCAGGCAGAGAATTGCAAGGCTGTGCACAGAGGAGTGGCAGAGGCCTAAATTTATCAGGCGCAGGCAGAGGTCACAGCAGAGTAGGGGTGCGTGGCAGCCGCCATCATTGATTGGTTAACTCGGTCATCCAATTCATCCCAAGTGACATCCGACACTCCCAGTCAACAGTTGGTGGGGTCCTCAGACTCAACCCTCACTTGGCATTGCCCGTGAACAGTCCCTGTCTTCCAACTGCCTCTGTCCTATGCTGTTCCCTCCCACAGAGAAATATTGTATGCTGTGGGCTCAGTTCCACTATACAGCGAGGACGATCAATTAGAGGACAGTCAACAGCTACTGCCCAGCCAAGATGTGGAGGAGACATCCGCCGCTTCCTTCGCTAGGCGGGCAAGTAGTGATAAGGAGAGTGGCATGGGAGGTGGCGTTGCGAGCATTCACCACCTGCCACGCCACTCTCCTCATCACTACTTGCCCGCCTAGCGGAGGAAGCAGCGGATGTCTCCTCCACATCTCCTGAAACAGACACCATTGAGGAATTGAGGATGACATCAGTGACATGCAGACACAACTCAATGATGATGAAGCCGATCGTACTAGGGAGCCGGGTGCAGAAGGGGCTTCATCATCATCAGGAGAAGAGGATGGCAGGTTGCCAATGAGGCAGCAGCTGAGCCAGCAAGATGGTAGTATGGTTGGAAGTCAGCAGGGTGACAACAGTGGGAAGTCTGGAGCCAAATGTGCCCGAGGAAGACCACCTGCTTCGCAGCAGCCTACCTGCCCAGGAGGTAGAGGAGCATGGGTTCCTGGAGTCCGCGGCAGTAGCAGTCAGTCAGTGCTAACTGTTGGGGGGAAAATCAGCTACTCTGCGGTGTGGCAGTTATTTGTCAAGCATACAGAGGAGGTTAACATGGCCACATGTAAGATATGTCGGCAGAAGGAGAAGTGTGGCCTGGGTCCCAATGTTGGCACCACGGCCCTGCGTCAACATATGCAGCGTCACCATAAAGCGGCCTGGAAGAACCGTGGCTCCCATGCGGTGATCCAGCCTGCTGCAGCAACCGCTGCATCACCACGTCGCTCCCTATTTAAACCAGCCAAGGTTCCATCACCTCAGCCAAAGGGAGCTGTCTGTCATTTCCATCCTCTTTTGGTTCAGATGCACCTGCTCCTCCTACTTCTCGTCAGTCATTCTGGCTGCAATCCATCACAGAAGCAATGTCCAAGAGACAGCAGTATGCACCCACCCATCCAATGGCACAAGAGCTGAATGTGCTCCTGTCCAAGTTGCTGGTGCTGCAGTCCCTCATTTTGTGCCGAGCCGAGGTGGAGAGTCCCAAGCTGTAATTTATTTTTGAAAAACACAGTACCATCCCTGCACAAATATGTATAACAGAAGGTGGGCCAGTCCTTGAGCCTGTCGGTGTATACCAAAGTGCACAGCAGCACCAACGTGTGGAGCTGTAACTACGGTCAGGGACAATACATGTCCTTTACGGCTCCCGCACAGCCACACCAGCAACTTGGCCAGGTAACACCGCTTCCGCCTCCACGCTCTCACCCCATTGGTCCCGCAACAATGTCCAACTCTGCCTCCTCATCCTCCACCATGTCCTCAGCCTCCACTGCACGGACAAGTCACGGTGCCCCTCCAGCATACCAAGTGTGCAGGGCACGGCGGTGTCACATTGTTCTTCACCTGGTTTGCCTTGGCGAATGGAGTCACACAGGGGAGGAACTGCTCAAAGTGATTTGTCAAGAAATCAAATCATGGCTTTCTCTGCGACAACTGAAAATGGGAACAATGGTGAGCGACAATGAGAAGAAAATCTTGTATGCGCTGCATCAAGGAAGCCTGAGCCATGTGCCCTACATGGCACACATGTTCAATTTGTTTGTCAAGCTGTTACTAAAGTGTTCCACCCATCTGCAAGACATCCTAACAATTGCCAGAAAACTTTGTATGCACTTCAGCCTCTCGTACACTGCAAAGCACACCCTCCTTGAGCTGCAGTGTCAGAAAGGTATCCCCCAACATAGTGTGATGTGCGACGTTTCCACCCGTTAGAATTCCACCCTCCATATGTTGGACCGACTATAGGAACAGAGAAAGGCATCAACAATTACTTGATGATCCAAGCAGATAGGGGGACTCCTCTGTGTAACTTCGATGTCAACCAGTGGCAGCTCACACGTGACACTTGCCATTTGCTCAGGCCCTTTGAGGAAGTCACATTATTTGTCACCAGGATTATGGGATGAACGACGTAATTCCACTGCTTCATTTCCTACAACAGATGGTGGAAACAATGGCTGGTCAGGGCACTGGAGACGTAGCGCCTACATCTCATGGCAACATGAGCCCTGTGGGGGCTGAACTGGAAGAGGAGGTGAAGGGGGTCAGTGGAGCACATGCAATGTGCAGTGAAATGGGTGGTTTTTATACAGGGTGATAAGGAAGACAAGACAGAGGACCTAGACACATTGTGGCAGTATGCAGTGGAGATGGAGGCAGGGAGTCTCTCCGAGTCACTTGCACAAATGGCATGATGCATGCTCACTTGCTTGCGTAGTGACTGCCGAATTGTCACCATCTGGCAGCAGGATGACTTCTGGCTCTCCACCTTGCTGGACCCTTGCTACCGCCATAAAATGGGTGCCTTTTTTAACCCACTGAGAGGGATTACAAACTGACCTACTATAGACACATCCTGCTTAGTCAGTTGGTCGATGCCTATCTGCGCTACCATCCATTCTCTCGCAGGGCAGGTCTTACTGGGGGCCCCTCTGCGCTCACATTCCACTGCCATGGCTTCTGGAGAGGGGTTCGGTGTCAGGAGCAGTACCAGTTTCATCAGCAGCAGCAGCAGCCTGAGTCTACAGTCACTGATGAGTAGCTTTCTTTACCCCCATAGTGAAGCAACTAATCAGTAGCAGCAGGTAGACCTTGCAGGTAGAACCAGCAAGTGGTGGCATACTTGGACATGACCCTGCCAACCCACATTGACGATCCGCTGGACTTCTGGGCAGCCAAACTTGATTTGTGGCCGTAACTAGCAGAGTTTGCTCTGGAAAAGCTGTCCTGCCTGGCCAGTAGTGTGGCATCAGAGCGGGTGTTTAGTGCGGGGGCCATAGTAACCCCAAGGAGAACTCACCTGTGCACCGAAAATGTGGAGAAACTGACCTTTGTCAAGATGAATCAGGCTTGGATCAGCCAGGATTTCCCCCCACCAGTGCCTGATGCATCAGACTAGATTATCCATGGTGCCACACCAACACTTTGACAAAAGAAACTGGTTTCTTCTGCCTACCTGCCTCAGCTACTATTCTGATCCTGCCACCTGTCTGATGCCACACATCTGATACCAAGTGCTCCTTCTTTCATCCACCTTTGTCAGTGGGTACTGCTATTGCCACCCATCGCCCCATTCTGTCACCGGGTAACTTTCAGGACTCCTGCTGCTGCCACCTACAGGCTCTGTCATTGTGCCGCCATATGATCTTGTCATGCTACTGCCACCTCCAGGCTCTGTTTTTGTGCTGCCCTATGATCTTGTCATGCTTCTGCCACCTCCAGGCTCTGTCATTGTGCCACCCTATGGTCTTGTCATGCTACTGCCACCTCCAGGCTCTGTCTTTGTGGCACCCTATGGTCTTGTCATGCTGCATCCACCTCCAGGCTCTGTCATTGTGCCACACTGCAGACTACATAGGCTGCCACCACCTCCAGGATCTGTCATTGTGCCGCCAAGTGATCTCCTCATGCTGCTGCCACATTAAACTTGTTAATCTCTTCAAAATCTTCAATTCATTAAAAAAAAAATCTCTTTAATCTCTTCAATTGTGAGGCCCTATGGTCTCCTCAGGCTGCTGACACATCCAGGCTCCAATGAAACAGGTCGGGGCGATAAAAATAAACCATAACATAGCACACATTTAATCTGGTTGTCAAGCGGTTTCTTAAATCTTCCACCCATCTGAAAGACGTCCTAAAAATGGGCCGGAAACTTTGCATGCACTTCAGCCACTGGTACACCGCAAAGCACACCCTCCTTAAGCTGCTCGTCATCATATATTAGCTCTGGAATTACCACAAGAATCCAAGGAAACAGGTTGGAGCGATAAAAATAACCCATAACCAATTAAATGACACATTTGCTGTATCATACGCAGTTTCACAGTACCAGACATGTTTACTTACATGTGCATGGCTTAATATTTAAGACAAGCATATAATACTGGCAGGATTTCCCCAGTAGCCCTCCTGGGTCAGGCCTGCACCACTGAGAGGGAGGACAAACTGACACACTAGTCATTGTGCCGCTCTAAAGCCTACATAGGCTCCCGCCACCTCCAGACTCTAATCTCATAGTCATTGTGCTGCCATATGATCTCATGCTGCTGGTGGCACATTAACCCCTTAAAGGGGTATTCCAGGCTAAAACTTTTTTTAATATATCAACTGGCTCTGGAAAGTTAAACAGATTTTTAAATTACTTCTATTAAAAAATCTTAATCCTTCCAATAGTTATTAGCTTCTGAAGTTGAGTTGTTGTTTTCTGTCTAACTGCTCTCTGATCACTCACGTCCCGGGAGCTGTGCAGTTCCTATGGGGAAATTCTCCCATCATGCACAGCTCTCGGGACGTGACATCATCATTGAGCAGTTAGACAGAAAACTTCAGAAGCTAATAACTATTGGAAGGATTAAGATTTTTTAATAGAAGTCATTTACAAATCTGTTTAACTTTCCGGAGCCAGTTGATATATATATAAAAAAAGGTTTTGCCTGGAATACCCCTTTAAGGACGTGAGGTTTGGTTTTTCAGTTTTTGCATTTTCATTTTTTCCTCCTTACCTTTTAAAAATCATAACCCTTTCAATTTTCCACCTAAAAATCCATATTATTGCTTATTTTTGCATCACCAACTCTACTTTGCAGTGACATTAGTCATTTTACCAAACAATCCACGAAACAGAAAAAAATAAATTGTGCAACAAAATCAAAGAAAAAACGCCATTTTGTACCGTATATCGGTAAAATGACACCTTATCATTATTCTGTATGTCCATACGGTTAAAATGGTACCCTGCTGATATAGGTTTAATTTTGTCGTACTTCTGGAAAAAATCGTAACTACATTCAGAAAAATGTATACGTTTAAAAATGTCCTCTTCTGACCCCTATAACTTTTTTAATTTTCCATGTACAGGGCGGTATGAGGGCTAATTTTATGCGCTGTGATCTGATGTTTTTATCGGTACCATTTATGTTTTGATCGGACTTTTTGATTACTTTTTATACATTTTTTAATGGTATAAAAAGTGACCAAAAATACCCTTTTTTGGACTTTGGAATTTTTTTACGTGTACGCCATTGACCGTGCGGTTTAATTAACAATATATTTTTATAGTTCGGACATTTACGCACGCGGTGATAACACATTTTTATTTACACTGTTTTATTTTTTTAATGGGAAAAGGGGGGGTGATTCAAACTTTTATTAGGGAAGGGGTTAAATGATCTTTATTAACACTTATTTTTTACTTTTTTTTTTGCAATGTTATAGCTCCCATAGGGGCCTATAACATTACTTACACTGATCCTTTACACAGATCACTGGCATGTATTAACATGCCTGTGATTAGTGTTATCGGCACTTGACTGCTCCTGCCTGGATCTCAGGCAAGGAGCAGTCATTCGCCGATCGGAGGCAGGTAGAGTCCTTACCAGTGTCCTGCAAGCTGACCGATTTAACAGCCAGGATAGATTCACTTTCGCTTCAGATTCGTCGGTCAGCTTTGATCGCCATGTCTGAAGGGTTAATACAGGGCATCACCGCGATCGGTGATGTCTTGTATTAGCCGCGGGTCCCGGCCATTGATGACCCCACGGCATATCGCGGGATCTGGCACAGGACGTAAATATATGTCCTTCGTCGTTAAGGAGTTAAACACGTTAATCTCTTTAAACTCTTCAATTGACATCTCAAAAATCTCTTTAATCACTACAATTGTGATGCCACATCCAGACTCTGTCATTGTGCTGCTCTGCAGTGATTCTAATAGTGATGCCTGTAATCTGCATGTCATACTGAATAACAGTATTATTTCATAATCCAAGCACACTCCTATGCATGTTATGGCAAGGCAAAGCATTCTACACCCCTATTGAGGCTCTCTGTAGCCCGAAAATAGCTGTTTTTAATAGCGATTCACCGTGAATATATTCGTATTGAACCAAATTTTTTCAGAGAATTCGGTGAATCGGCCGAATTGAATTTTTAAAAAATCCACCCATCTCTACTGTATAGCATCAAAATAGAATTAAACCAATTTCTTTCCATGATTAGCATCACAATATTATTGATGTTCCCTTTTATTTCAGTTTTCCTTTTTAAATCCACTCTTTCATTGTATTTTTAATGAAGAACAGTCAATGACAGAAAATCGTACAGAAGTAGGATGAGATATTTAGGAGGGGGAAGGGGGGAATAGAAATGAAGGGAAAGAAGAGTGAGTGGACTATTTATTTGTGCCCTCGTCTTCTAGGAAAAGAAGCCCCTATAACAAATTAAGGGTTGTTAATGTGTTTGTCCAACAAGGCAGACAGATGGATAGGCAATAGTTATTTTGAGAAATCAACATACACTCACTGATGAAAAAAAAAAAGAAAAAAGAATGCACCAAGGTAGAAAACCCAGCTTGCGGAAAAACATAGCATGTAGTTATGTGTCAAGTAGATATGTAAATGATTACAGGTGTGGTCTGATTGGACACTGAAAATGTAGTGAATTAAGAGATTCGTTACCATGAAGCGCGAGGAAATTCAGATTAGTTCAAAACTAAATTTTTCATGAAATTCGGAATGAATTCGACTTCGTCAGCTTCGATTCACCCATCTCTATTTGACTTAAGAGGCATAAAATTGCTTCCATAGTGCCCAATAAGAAGGTTCTCGGAGGCTACCTTACAGAAGTATATCTCTAGGTGAGAGATCACTAATAAGATTTTGAGGAGTGCACCACTAGACTAAGAAAAGCTGGATGTTCTGGCCAAGCTGTTGTTCGGAGGTATTGGCAGTAGTGGTTATGCAGGGGCATGCACATATGGCAAACAGGCCGCAGATGGCCCAGACAGACCAACAGTAAAGAGGAGCTCTCCTAATTTCCTTGTCCACCATCCTGGCACAATTGGCACCTTCATTACACACCCCTGTCTCTGCTTGGACCATTTCCGGGAACTTAGCAGAAGGAAAATGCAAAACTTATGCAGAAGAAAAGGGGAGCAGTTACCTGTAGCAACCAATCAGATTGCTTTTTTCATTTTTTAAAAGGCCTTAGAAAAATAAAAGGATGGCAGTGGAAAGAGTTTTCAAAGGCTTTATGCATATAAAACCAAACCTATTGTGATAAAGGAGAATTTCCACTGTTGACAAAACATCTTAAAGATTTTCAAATTGAGCCCACCACAGAGTTCATCCTATTGTCTGCACTATACAATAGAAGAAGCACCACTGTTGGAAGCACCACTGATGTTTGGATCTCTAAAACCTGAACTAAAATTTAATGAATCAATGAGTCAAATCTTAAAATCTGGAAATCCATCACCTGTCTTCAAGAATTGCAGAATAATGTGATGAAATATTAAACTAGTTCCAGACAAGGCAGATTTACTGCAGATTTGCAGTGCCAATACTGCCACATAAATCCCCAGCAACCTAAATAAAAGTGAATGGGGTTTTCAAAATAAAAGAATAATATTTCCTATACAACCCTTCTCCCTTTACTTTTCACTCCTTGAATTAAAGGGGTACTCCAGTGGAAAACAATTTATTTTAATTTAACTGGTGCCAGAAAGTTAAACAGATTTGTAAATTACTTCTATTAAAAAATCTTAATCCTTCCATGACTTATCAGCTGCTGTATACTACAGAGAAAGTTATTTTCTTTTTGAATTTCCTTTCAGTCTGACCACAGTGCTCTCTGCTGACACCTCTGTCAATGTCAGGAACTGTCCAGAGTAGGAGCAAATCCCCATAGAAACCTGTCCTGCTCTGGACAGTTCCTGACATGGACAGAGGTGGCAGCAGAGAACACAATGGGCAGACAGAAAAGAAAAGAACTTTCTCTGTAGTATACAGCAGCTGATAGGTACTGGAAGGATTACAATTTTTAAATAGAAGTAATTTACATATCTGTTTAACTTTCTGGCACCAGTTGATTTAAAATAAATTGTTTTCCACCGGAGTACCCCTTTAAGTAATTAAAAAAGCAAAACAAAATTGGGGAAACATCCACATTGTCAAAAAGTCCAAACATGGCAGCTATTTAAAAAAAAAAAACAGATTTAACATTTACTAGTGCATGCAAGTACACTTATGAATAGCTAGAAATGGGCATAAGATCACCCCCAGAAGTCATTTCCATTGCATCTATGTTAATTATAAGTGCAACCAGTTTTTCTACATTGGCAAGTTATTTGTGACAAATGAAGTAGGTTAAAGGATAGGGCATAAGATGTCAGATCACCGGGGTCCCGCTGCTGGGGACCCCCGGGATCGCTGCCGCGGCACCCCGCTATCATTACTGCACAGAGCGAGTTCGCTCTGTGCGTAATGTTGGACGTTACAGGGGACGGAGCAGCGTGACGTCATGGCTCCGCCCCTCATGACGTCACAGCCTGCCCTCTTAATGCAAGTCTATGGCAGGGGACGTGACCGCCATGCTCCCTCCCATAGACTTGAGGGGCGGAGCCGTGACGTAACGATGCTCCGGCCCCTGTATTGCCGTCATTACGCGCAGAGTAAACTCGCTCTGTGCAGTAATGATAGCGGGGTGCCGCAGCGGCAATCCCAAGGGTCCCCAGCAGCAGGACCCCGGTGATCTGACATCTTTTCCCCTATCCTTTGGATAGGGGATAAGATGTCTAGGGACGGAGTACCCCTTTAACCCCTCAACGACCAAGGGCGTATATTTACGTCCTTGGTCGGCTCGCCCCGTCTAAACCGAAAGTGAAAACTGCCCGGTTGATCGGGATCACCCCAGTAAAAATGCGGTGTCCCGATCAGCTGGGACACGGGCGGAGGTCCTCTTACCTGCCTCCGGCGTGTCCCCTCGGCGATTGGTTGCGCCATGGTTACCACCCATCTTGAAAAGTTTCCCCCCCTCACATATACTAATGTGCCACAAACAGGAAGTTAATATCACCAACCATTCCCATTTTATTAAGGAGGATCAATATAAATGGCCCACCCTGTATAACTACTAAAATGTTAAAAACATGTTTAAGATTCCTTGAGAACTGAAACGTAACAACCAATAACAAAAAAAATATATCATTAGTGAGCCTGAATGCGCAAAATTTAATGGAAATGTAAAGTGTATGTTCACAAATTCCAGAATTCTATCAAATAAAATGAGGGAGCTCGAGGCCTTGATACTGGACGAACACACTAATATTGTTGGGGTCACTGAAACATGGCTGGACTAATCACATGACTGGGCTGTCAATCTGCCGGCGTTTACAGTGCTTCGCAAAGATAGGGTAAACAGGAAAGGTGGTGGAGTATGTTTGTATGTTAGAAGCGGTATGAAAGTCAGTGTGAACAATGCCATAGTGTGTGATGATTCTGAGGATGTGGAATCCTTGCGGGTAGAATTATAAAAGGAGGGAAACACTGAATAGAAAATTTTTGGTGTAATCTATAAACCCCCCAACACCACTGAGGAGATGGAAGGTCAGCTGCATACACAAATAGAAAGGGCTGCCAGGGCGGGTACAGTGGTAATATTGGGAGATTTTAACTATCCAGGTATAGATTGGGGTCGGGGGTTTGGATAAAATTGTGAAGAGGAGAAAATTCTTAAATTTATTGCAGGATCATTTTATGGCCCAGTTTGTGCAGGACCCAACTAACAAGTGAGCTTTCAAACAATAATAAAGGTGTGTATTGGCACTGTGAGGTATAATAAACTTAAATTATATAGCACTTACTTAGAATTGATGAGAGCGTTCATCCAGGAATTAAAAATGGAGATAAAACACTCCACTTTCCTGTTGATGATAGTTGCACAGCTTCACTGCGAGGTTGGGATCTATAAATGGAATCCAGAATCTTCTGTTTCTCCTACGGTGGTTCCGAGTAGCTGGCAGAACCTGGGTAAGATCCTATAACAGATGCGGGGTTCCAAGATCACAGGGAGCCGAACGCTGGGAGATCTGCCCCGGCCGTAAGCGTCTCTCTGGCTACCTTCCCTGATAATGCAGTACTATGCCGTGACCCAAAAAACTGCTACGTCAAAGTTGAACGCCACATCTAAAGTGAAAGTAAACCATTGCCGGTTAGCTCAGGGGGCTGTTCGGGATTGCCGTGATGTAATCGTGGCATCCCGAACAGCTTACAGGACAGCAGGAGGGTCCCTCAGCATCTTTCTTTTTCATGGTACCCCGGCAAAAGGGAAAAAAAGAACAAAACAAAGAAACAAAACTAAGTTAAACAAAAAATTTATACGATACTCTGAATACCGAATGTATCCGAAAAATCAAACCTGAAAAGATTACCGAACCGAAATTTTTACACGAATGAAAAAAATATACCGAAACTAAACGAAAATTTCCCTTGTGCACATGTCTAAAACACAACATGTTAGCCTACAGTATTATGTTTGCTCTAGTGGCCAATTTAAAACTGCACTATTTCAAGAATTATGTTTAACAATAATTTTCAATAATATGTTATTTTGTGATAATACAATCACTTAAAAAAAGTGATATAGCGTATCTATCGGGGTATACCACGCAGCGGCCTATAACACGCACCGTCATTTTACCTAGGATATTTGGGTAAAAAAAGTTTTTTACCCAAATATCTATGGTAAAATGAGGGTGCGTGTGTGCGCGCGTGTATACCTCGATACACCCTCAGGAAAGGTAGGGGGAGATAGGCCGTCGCTGCCCGCTTCTCTCCCCCTGCCTTTCCTGGGGTATAGAGCCCTGCTGCCGCCGCTTCTCTCTCGCTGGTTCTCTCCCCCTGAATATCGGTGCCGGTGCCCCATTGCCGGCGCCGATAGCCAGGGGGAGAGAAGGGGCAGCGGCACCCATTGCCGGCGCCGCTGCCCCGTTGCCTTCCCCATCCCCGGTTGCATAAATATCTGTTGCCGGGGTCGGGTCCGCGCTGCTTCAGGCCTCCGGTGTGTGTCCCCTGCATCGTTGCTATGCACTGCACGGCGCGGTGCACTGACATCATGCGCCGCGCCGTGCAGCGCATAGCAACGTCGCAGGGGACGCACACCGGAGGCCTGAAGCAGCGCGGACCTGACCCCGGCAACAGGTATTTATGCAACCGGGGATGGGGAAGGCAACAGGGCAGCGGCACCGGCAATGGGTGCCGCTGCCCCTTCTCTCCCCCTGGCTGTCGGCACCGCTGCCCCATTGCCGGCGCCGCTTCTCTCCCCCTGGCTATCGGCACCGGCAATGGGGTGCCGGCACCGATAGTCAGGGGGAGAGAAGAGGCAGCGGCGCCGATAGCCAGGGGGAGAGAAGGGCCGGCAGCAGGACTCTAGACCCCAGGGCAGGCAGGGGCAGAGAAGCCGGCAGCGCTGGCTGTCTCTGCACCTGCAAAGCCGCTGCAGTTCATTGATTTAAAGCGCCCGCTTTAAATCATTGAACTGCAGCGGCTTATCGGCGTATAACGCGCACATAGACTTTAGGCTAAAAATTTTAGCCTAAAAAGTACGTGTTATACGCCGATAAATACAGTAATTAGTTTTCTAAGCAAATAAATAAATGGTGACCAGTTATAAATGTTTTGTTTTTAATTTAGTATGCTTTTTAAAGACCTGACAGATTCTATGAGGAGCCTTTGTGATGATGTTTCTAGAGATTTTTTTCTGTTCAAGCATGTAGTATATCAACATATAAAGAGAAATGACCTTAAAGAGAAATGACCTTAAAGAGAAATGACCTTATCTTTTCCTTAAATAATATATGCAAACATTTTTCTGCATTCACGCAAGCACTAGAGTTAAGCAGTGAAAGTTAACGTCTCACATATGCTGGAATGTTGGGCTAAAGAAGTGTATAGCTCTTATTTTAGAAGATTTCTCTTTTACGTTATTTTATATTTTAGGCTTATTGTTTAAATCACTAATTCCTCCTACTGGTGCAGTTGTTTTGGTTATGATACATAGACGAGATTTATTATTCAATTAGCACATGCACTGGCACATAAATCCTGGCAGCTACTGCTGAAATCAGTCTTAAAAGACTATATTGCTGTATTAATCGATTGCGCTTGCATTATCATCACATGGTTGTGGACTGAATGCATGAAGTTTGTGTTGTCCAAGAATGGTCGATGGCTGTTTGTAGACTGATTCCATTTTCTGTTGAAAGTTATTGTCACAGAATAAAAATGGTATCTGGAAAAAAGCCAAAGCCATAATCTTCACATTATAAAAACAAGGAAAGGTATTGCTTACGTAAATTTGGAATATCCCTTTTACATAACCTAAAGATCTGATTGATGGATTCCTTTAAAAAAAAATACAGCATTACTGTGTTATATATTTATTTGAAGTTAAAAAGCGCATTAGACACTTTACGTAATGCATCAGGGTGATCGGCAGTTAACTCTGCAAGGACGTTTCAAAATGTCCTTGGAGACTGTGACTCTGTAAGAGCCGAGAGCTAGTTGCTTATTACCATCCCTGTCTTCAGGATACACAGCACTCAATGAGAATTCTGTACACAGCTCAGTGGCAGACATTAAACTTCCTTCTTCCTGTCATGACAGTCATGTGATCACCAGGTGCCAGGTGGCTACAGTGAGCTGTTGGGTGTTGGATGACTCAGATCACCTATATCAGGGGTCGGCAACCCACGACATGCGTGCCACTCATGGCATGCGGGATGCTTTTGAGTGGCACCTGGGGCTCCGGGCAGAGGCGCTCCTATTAGGGAGATGGGTACCTCAAAAGGCAGAGACAGTATCAAGGGGATCTGAAGTGTGTAGGGGTGGGCACTTTTCCTATATCCCATTTTTCCATCTGAGAACTTGGAAATAACATCATAACCCAACCCTATCGTCACCCCATCAACACCTTTTACTGCACACCATCACATTATCAAATCTATAGCCACGTGTGAGATTTTGTTTCATATTGTATGGTTACCGATATTAATTGTCTTGTACCTTTTTAGTAACAATTACCAATAAAGTATTGTATTTTATTACCGTATTTATCGACGTATAACACACACTTTTAAAACTAAAATTTAACCCCTTAAGGACGCAGGACGTAAATGTACGTCCTGGTGAGGTGGTACTTAACGCACCAGGACGTACATTTACGTCCTGTGCATAACCGCGGGCATCGGAGCGATGCCCGTGTCATGCGCGGCTGATTCCGGCTGCTGATCGCAGCCAGGGACCCGCCGGCAATGGTCCGCCATTAACCCCTCAGGTGCCGGGATCAATACAGATCCCGGCATCTGCGGCAGTGCGCGATTTAAATGAACGATCGGATCGCCCGCAGCGCTGCTGCGGGGATCCGATCATTCATAACGCCGCACGGAGGTCCCCTCTCCTTCCTCCGTCCGGCTCCCAGCGTCTCCTGCTCTGGTCTGTGATCGAGCAGACCAGAGCAGAAGATGACCGATAATACTGATCTGTTCTATGTCCTATACATAGAACAGATCAGTATTAGCAATCATGGTATTGCTATGAATAGTCCCCTATGGGGACTATTCAAGTGTAAAAAAAATGTAAAAAAATGTAAAAGTAAAAGTAAAAAAAAAGGGAAAAATCCCCTCCCCCAATAAAAAAGTAAAACGTCAGTTTTTTCCTATTTTACCCCCAAAAAGCGTAAAAAACATTTTTTATAGACATATTTGGTATTGCCGCGTGCGTAAATGTCCAAACTATTAAAATAAAATGTTAATGATCCCGTACGGTGAACGGCGTGAACGAAAAAAAAAAAAGTCCCAAATTTCTACTTTTTTAATACATTTTATTAAAAAAAAATTATAAAAAATGTATTAAAAGTTTTTTATATGCAAATGTGGTATCAAAAAAAAGTAAAGATCATGGCGCAAAAAATGAGCCCCCATACCGCCGCTTATACGGAAAAATAAAAAAGTTAGAGGTCATCAAAATAAAGGGATTATAAACGTACTAATTTGGTTAAAAAGTTTGTGATTTTTTTTAAGCACAACAATAATATAAAAGTATATAATCATGGGTATCATTTTAATCATATTGACCCTCAAAATAAAGAACACATGTAATTTTTACCATAAATTGTACGGCGTGAAAACGTAACCTTCCAAAATTATCAAAATTGCGTTTTTCGTTTTAATTTCCCCACAAAAATAGTGTTTTTTGGTTGCTCCATACATTTTATGATATAATGAGTGATGTCATTACAAAGGACAACTGGTCGCGCAAAAAACAAGCCCTCATACTAGTCTGTGGATGAAAATATAAAAGAGTTATGATTTTTAGAAGGCGAGGAGGAAAAAATGAAAACGTAAAAATTAAATTGTCTGAGTCCTTAAGGCCAAAATGGGCTGAGTCCTTAAGGGGTTAAGGCAAAAAGTCTGCCTGCGTGTTATATGCTGATAAATCTTCTGTTCCCTGACTTAAAGCGGCCAGCAGCTTGTGAGGTATTAGCAGCACGGCCGCGGCCACTTTAAATCAGTGACCAGTGGCGTCTCCTCCCCGCTCTGCTTTCAATTTTTCTTACCTCCCCCTTCCTCATCATTCCCCCTTTTCGCTGCTTTTCATAGTTTTTTTTTATTTTCCTTACTTGGCTGCGCTTCGGCAGGCCAGGTCAGGCAGGGGGTCTTGCGGGCTGTGGTCAGTGAAGCAGATGAATGACGTCCTCCTCTGCCGGCTTCTCTGCGTGGCATCAGTGACGTCACTTTTAATTTCCTGTAGTCGCTGCACTGCGAACTCTGACACGCGGCGGTTGCAGGAAATTAAAAGTGACGTCCCTGATGCCGCGCAGAGGAGCCGGGAGAGGACGTCATTCATATGCTTCACTGACCACAACCCCCCGAAGCGCAGCCAGGTAAGGAAAATAAAAAAAAAAATATGAAAAGCATTGGTAAAGGGGGGAATGATGAGGGAGGGGAAGAATAGCATAGGAGAAACATGATGGGGGGATGATGAGACAGGGTGGGGGGGGGATGATGAGACACGGGGAAATGATGAGGGGGGGAATGATGGGAGGTGTTACGCCGAGTGCTCCGGGTCCCTGCTCCTCCCCAAAGCGCTTGCGGCGTTTCTCTCCCTGCAGCGCCCCGGTCAGACCCGCTGACCGGGAGCGCTGCACTGACATTGCCGGCGGGGATGCGATTCGCATAGCGGGACACGCCCGCTCGCGAATCGCATCCCAAGTCACTCACCTGTCCCGGTCCCCGGCTGTCATGTTCTGGCGCGCGCGGCTCCTCTCTCTAGGGCGAGCGCGCGCCAGCTCTCTGAGATTTAAAGGGCTAGTGCACCAATGATTGGTGTCTGGCCCAATCAGCCTAATTAGCTTCCACCTGCTCCCTGGCTATATTACCCCACTTCCCCTGCACTTCCTTGCCGGATCTTGTTGCCTTAGTGCCTTGAGACAGCTACTACTGTGTTTACCCATACTGTGTTCCTGATCTCCTGCTGTTCTATAGACTACGAACCTTGCCGCCTGCCCCGACCTTCTGCTACGTCCGACCTTGCTCTTGCCTTATCCCTTGTACCACGCCTATCTCAGCAGTCAGAGAGGTTGAGCCGTTGCCGGTGGATACGACCTGGTTGCTACCGCCGCTGCAAGACCATCCCGCTTCGCGGCGGGCTCTGGTGAATACCAGTAGCAACTTAGAACCGGTCCACCGACACGGTCCACGCCAATCCCTCTCTGACACAGAGGATCCACCTCCAGCCAGCCGAATCGTGACAGGGGGCATGATGAGACAGGGTGGGGGATGATGAGACAGGTGGAAATTATGGTGGGGGGAGGCACTAAAGGCTTAATGTCTGTATGGCTAGTTTTCGCCTATGACAGGGGGAAATGATGAGACATAGGGGGATGATGAGACATGGGGGGTGGCGATGAGAGGGGTAAATGTGGCACAGGGACCGATTAAAGGGAAGGAAAGATGTGGCACTGGAGGGGATGGGACCAAACTGAGGTGCAGAAGAAAACTAAGTTGGGGGGATGATGTGGCATTTAGTCCAAGTCATTTATTTTACTTTTTTTTTTTTTACTTAAATTTCCGTTAAAATGGGCGTGCGTGTTATACGGCAGTGCATGTCATACGCCGATAAATACGGTATTTTGTATAAGGGCAGTATATTTGCTTTGGTGAATTGTTTCTAATTATATGGTCAGCCCACCACCCTGGGCAATTGTTATAATCAATTGGTCAGTTGCTGATATTGATAAGCTGCTTCTGTGAATTGCAGAGGGGGGGAGGGGGTACAGGTGACAGGTTACAATTACCTGCCTGGCTACTTCCCTACCTGGCTACCTACCTTATTAATTTCCTGGCTACATACCCACCTACTTAGCCACCTAGTTACCTACCTACATAGTTACTTACCTACATAGCAACCTAATTACCCAGCTACCAATTTGCTACCTACCTATCTACCCAGGTACTTACCTACATACATACATACATAGCTACCCCTTTTACCTACCTTGCTACCTACCTATGAACTTACCCCATATCTACTTACCTACATGCATAGCTACCTACCTATATTCAAGGAAAATTCTGTGCCGTTTATTCTATTTCAAACAGTGTTAAAGAGCAGGCTACTAGTGTTGCTCGCGAATATTCGCAATTCGAATTTTATTCGCGAATATCGCATATTCGCGAATATTCGCGAATATTCGCGAATATAGCGCTATATATTCGTTATTACGAATATTCGTTTTTTTTTGTTTTTTTTTCACTGTACACATCACAGTGATCATTCCTCTCTGCTTCCAGCTTATGTGGTGT